>NW_023425399.1:26663916-27355999 GCF_014108415.1 Molossus molossus
CCAAGTGTATGGATGCCTTCTTCTCCAATTCCATGGGCGGCTGCCCAGTCTCTGACTCGGTTTCCCCCTGGAAATGCCCTCCTGATTTCCCCTTTAGTAGCTGATTCATCAAATTATCTGTAAGACTGATTCCCACATGCTTGAGCTTTAATTTGGCCAAATCTTCAGTGGGTGTGGCTTCTCTGTTAAATGGTAATGGCTTCATATTAACATCAAGCTGGACCTCCAAGTCAGAAGATCGGGTATGAGGCAAAATCATATGGTGTTTGATGTACTGGGGCCCACCCAACATGGTCTCAAGTAAAAAGAAAGCTTCCAGAAATTCAGGCTTTGAGTTCATATCCTTCCTAGCTGCATTCCACAGTATTTCTGACGCCTCTTGCTGAAGGTGAGAAGTAAGACGGTTGCCTCTGTAACCTGGACACTCAATGCCAACTGAACCATCAAGAGTATACAGCTCCTTGGTGAGTTCAAATTTACTTCTCTCCTGAGCTAACCTGACAAACCTTGGACTCAAAGCAAAATCGATGAGCTCTACTGGAAAGTATTCAGAAAATGCCAGGCCTATCAGGCAAGTGAGCAGGTGTTCTGGGTAACGGTTGAACTCAGGCATCTTTCTGTGAATCTCATTTATCAGGCTAGAATAAAACTCTTCTGCATTGGGTGGCTTATAATTCAGAGTTCCAAATGACCACAGAAACTTGGCAACATCTTTACTTCGACAGTATGCTACCCTAGGAGGCAAAGAAGCAGCCACAGCATTCATTATCCCTTCATCCAGGATGCGTAAGGCAGAGCAGGAAAGAGTCAGGTGCATGACACCTTGAACTCCCAAGGAAGGAATTCGCTGAGGAGCAATCTGCCCAAATTGATTCATGAAATTTACATGATCCACGTGAGTGAAACGGAACATTTTAAGAATATTCACTAAGGCATAACTACTCAGATGCTGCATGTCAGCACACACCAAATCTCCAATTTTCCGCATAACAAATTCTGAGAGACTACTACTTGATTTAAAGAACCCCAAACAGATTGTACCAGCCTCCTCTAAATTGATAAAATCTATATACTTGAGGATCAATGATTCCAGTTTTTGCATTAGGTCCTGGGGTACTTGACGACTTTCACCTATAATATAAATCAAGTGAATCAGCTGGGACAAGGATAGGTCCTTCCAGTGCAAATTAAGATAACTAAAAAAAATTTTTAAAAACCGAGGCACTCTGCGGCCCAAGTATCGCCAGAGGTCAGCCACCAAGAGTAGCTGATCCAGACTCATATCCCACACCTTATGGCAAAATCTGGTTTCATACACATCTAGCATTGAATGAGAATGAGGGATTCCCAACATGACAAAGGCTTTCAAAATACTGATCAGATCTGGGGCATCAAAGAGCTGTATGTTTTTCACACTCAGCTTGCAAAGCAGAGCAAAGCTGGCACTGGACAGCAAAACAGGATGCTGCTCTGCAGGCACAGAGCTCAGCTTACAGAAATAATCGGCAATGATTTGAGGCTGGAGAGTATCTTGATAAACTGTGACTTTGTGCAAAATTAGTTTACTTTCTGAAACAGACAGAGGCTGACAAAGCTCAGATCTGTTATAGCTGTGAAGCTGGTACTCTGGTCTTAGCTGTAGGAAAACTCGGGGGTCTTCAAAGGAATCAAAAACTTCTACATCCTCTTCATCAATTTTCATAGCCCTAGGTGAGCCCGGCTTCAATGTGCTAGCCTTAGACGCAGAAGCCCTGCTGAATTCCAAACCCAGGAGGGCACTGCTGGTTGTCAGGATCCTCCGAGAAGAGGAGGTACTACAAATGTTCTCAACTTTTTTGGCAGGATGGCAGAGACTACTGTGTTCTGGAGGGTCCAGTCCCCTGTGCTGTGTGCAGCTTCCCACATTCCAATATGCCACACTTTGGGTTATAATGTAGGCAAGAGGATTGCAAAACACTTGATATCCTAAAGGTTTTAATAACTTGAGAGTGGCTGCCATTCTAGTGTCAGTACTGATCATTTTGACAGTCAGAACACAATCCTCACAGGTTTGACTAGGCAATTTCTTGTTTATATGGTGCTTGATTAGAGCTGGACGGGGAGGCGTTCCACAGAAACTGCCTGTAAATCTTCGGCATATCACAAGAGCCATGGATCACAAATGACTGGGCCAGAATTGGTGCCAGATACTGAAAAAAGGGTAGATGAAGAATAAGTGGCTTCCACCTATCACAATACCAAAATTTACACATTATAAGAAATAAATTAAAACTTTGCTGTCCATTTAATTAAGTTCAACACTAGTGAATGCCAAAACACAAGACAACATACATCAAGGATAAACTCCCTGTGACTTGCATAAAGACACAAGAAAACCTCAAAACCAGGGTATTGGACAGTTCTCCAGAATGCTGCTCTGTCCAGACTTCCTTTATAGTTGAAGGAAAGTGGTGACGGTTAGTTAGAGAAGAGATGGTTGCTCTGCTAACTTCCAACAGGAAGAAAGGCAGATTTTCAAAAAGAAAGCTGGGAACAAATGTGAGGAACCTATCCCAGCTCTGTGATATCAATGCATAAGGACCCATGTGGAGAATAAGAGAGCTCATAAAAGTTGCCATGCTAACACCAAAAGTAAAAAGTGGGATTTGGTGTAAAGTTTAATTACACTCAAAATAACCCTCCCTGTTCCCAAAAGCACAAAACTTTTTATTACAGAATTCTGTTGCTCAATTGCTGCTCCTATACCTGTTAGAAGATGCCTATTCTCCTCTCCAGGAGGCTTATAACAGAATTTGAACCACTATTACAGAGTAGTCATGCAACTGGAAAGTATACTAAAAAACTCCCTCTGGTGGGGGAGGGCAGAAGGCCAAGGCTCTGCTCACTGTCAATTCATGGGTGAAAAGCAAAAAGATTCCCAAGCTGGGCTCAGGGTGCAGGAACACCAACGCACATGGCTGCCCTGCGGAAATGCGAGGGGAGTGGCACAGCTTTCCTCCAGAGGCGACGGATTAGCAATGATTCCAGGGAATCAGGTGTTGATTATCCTGCAAGTTCCATTTTTCTCCCACGGTAGAAAGCATGAGAGAAAATGGACTCTGCTGTACTCTTGCTTCTTCTGAATGCTTATTGTCTTCCCTTATACTTGAGAAATGCCAAAGCCTGACAAGCAAAATCCAGGGAGCCTTGAGCTGCCAACATATGGACCAGATAGGGCTGGTGCTGCAAAAAATCCCTTGAGGGTTCTGAGAGAAGCAGGACGACTTTCTGAAATGCCTGCCCACCTCCTGTCAGCCCCTTCCTTCCAGAGCCCATAGCATAAGAACCAGGGGACCACAGGGCAGTTTAGTGGCCTTGCCCAGGTAACTCAGCTAGAAAGGCTTCTCTGGATGGCAGGAATGTGTACTCCAATTTCTTTGTGAACCAGAGCAGAATTCTTTCATATAAAATCACTATATAGTTGGTTCTCTACTGCAGTCTTTGGATCCATTCTGTACACCAAGTTTCAAACTATGTGTCCAGATGCCACAGACCAGGTATCAGCAAATTATGGCCCAAATCTAGCCCTCAATCTATTTTTGTAAGTAAAGTATTATCTGAACATAGCGAGGCCATTCATTATTGTTCATAGCTGCTTTCTCCCTATAGGAGTAAAATTGAGCAATTACGTGCAGTGGGGTAGGAGATGGGTGGAGGGGGGCAAGGTGGGGAAAATGGGGGACATCTGTAATACTCTCAACAATAAATTTATTTTTTTTAATCCTCACCTGAGGACATTTTTGCATTTAGAGCGGGAGACACAGAAGGAAGAAGAGAGAGAGAGAAACATCAATGCGAGAGAAACACATCAACTGGCTGCCACCTACACAACCACAACCAGGGCTGGGGACAAACTGCAACCGAGGTACGTGCCCTTAGCGGGAACCAAACCCAGTACTATCTGGTCTGTGGACGGACGTTCTAACCACTGAACAAACCAGCCAGGGATAAAGTAAAAATTTTTTTGCAAGTTAAAATAAATTTTTTATAAATTGAGCAATTGTGGTAGAAAATACATCATCTGCAAAGCATGAAATATTTACTATCTTGCCCTTTACATAAAGTTGATTATAGATCATAAGGTTAATCCTATGAATGCAAATGGCCAGTTTTTTAAAAATTAGAAAACGTTAGGAAAATAATACTTAAATTTTATTTTTTCTTTAATATTTAGATGATAATTGAAGCTTTATCCCTCAAAATAGTCACTAGGAATCTCAATTAATACTGCAGCACAGGGATGGTGGAAACAGAAGAGAGCAAGTAATGGGACTCCCCAGTTGAGAGAACAGGGCTTTTAAGACCTGTTTTGGACCCTGGAATGTAACGCAACATGATGTGCAACTAAAGCTATAAACTATTCAAATCTGTAATCCTTCCTCTCACCTTGGGAACTAGATCTGAAGAAATAACTTTAAAAAAAGACAAAGCCCTGGCCTGTTTGGCTCAGCAGTTAGAACATCGGCCTGGGCACCAAGGAGTTGCAGGTTCGATTACACTCAAGAGCATGTACCTCGGGTACGCTTTGTCCCCAGCCCTGGTCAGGGTCATGCGGAGGCAGCCAGCCGATGTGACTCTTTCACACTGATATTTCTCTCTCTCTCCCTCTCTCTCTCTCTCTCTCTCTCTCTCCCTCCCTCCCTCCCTCTCTCCCATTCTAGCTGAGATAAATGGAAAATTATCCTCAGGTGAGGATAAATAAAAGACAAAGTACTTTTTACAAAAAAAGCTGTGCTATCTAAACAAAAAAACTGGAAGAAAAAAAACCCCAAAAACAAACCCAAATGTTCATCCAGAAGGAGAATAAGTGTGTAGCAGGCATCAACACATGAAAAAGTACATACAAATATCAGTGGAACAAATAGAACACAAATGAGTGCCATCACCTAAAATACACTTACATAAAAGGAAAGTAGCTACATAGTTTCTTTGTGGGAGAGATTTTGTTACATCTTTGATAAATTAACTTTCCCCCCCCTTTTTATTGGGGTTAAAAGTGTTAATACGAAAGAGCATATGGATTAATTTAACAAATACCTTTATAAATTATATAATTTTAAAAGTGTATTTAAATTATTTCAATTAATACTACCTAACAACACTTAATAAAATTACTATGCATGGTTTTAAAATTAACAAGAATCATTTCCTAGAACATTAATGTCTGACTGGTATAGATCCCATGTTTTGAATTAATGTGGCTCTTTTTCATTTGTAAAATTACAGGCTAAGTCCCAAGATGGAAATAACAAGAGCCACAATTGTCTTAGGGCCTCCTCTGTGTCAACCTTATATGAACTATTTTATCTGAATTAATTCCAATCCTTATAACATTTCTGTATGGTAGGTTTTATTATCTTCCTATTGTTGATGAGGAAAAGAGTACTTTACAAGATTAAGAAACCTGTCGAAGGTTACACAGCCAAGGCACACGGTGGAGTTTGACAACAGGGACTGGCTGATTCATCCTAAAACTAACATTGTTGGTATACTGAAGAGGCAAGAAGGGGAGTCTGATTCCGTACAGGGAAGTGGGGAAGACACTAAACAATCTCTATAGGATGCCAGGGATCTGGAAGGTTAGAAACTGATAAGGTCAAAAGCCTCACCCACCTCTAATAGTCTAGCATCCTAACTATCATTACAATTAGTTCATACTACTTACAAAAAGAACATAAAAAAGAACTCAAAGGACATCTACATAAAGGAGTGGGTTTACAAGATGCCTTAGTATCGAGGTAAAGAAATCTATTACATTTGGAAAACTGAAAGTTAGGAAGAGAGATATGGGATCTAGAATTTAAAGTTCAACAAAGGAGAGAAACAAAGAGAAACCCCAAGATAATGAAGGAAGATCCCAGGACTAGAGCTGTGAGCAGACATAAAGAATAACAAGTTTAGCCAGGCCGATGTGGCTCAGTGGTTGAGCATTGACCCATGCACCAAGAGGTCACCAGTTCGATTCCTGGGCACATGCCCAGGTTGTGGGCCCAATCCCCAATGGGGGGCATGCAGGAGGCAGCCAATCGATGTTCTCTCTCATGGATGTTTCTATCTCTTTCTCCCTCTTCCTTTCTCTCTCTCTATAATCAATAAAGAAAAAAAAAATGAGTAACCAGTTCATGCTGGAGGAGATGGTTATTACCTGGGAGAGGAGATTTATACTTCTAATGGATAATCTGAGGGTAAGGTAGACAGAAAACCAAACTAATAACAAAAATTAACTCCAGACTTCCAGTCAAGATGGCAGCATAGGTAAATGTGGTATCGTCTCCTCCTACAACCACATTAAAATTACAACTAAACTACAGAACCACCATCATTCAAAGCTGCTTGAAATCAAACTAAATGGAAGTCCTACAACTATGAATTAAAGAAGCAGCCATCTCCAGACTGATAGGAGGGGCGGAGGCACAGACTGGCTGGTTCCACACCCAAGTGTGCCGGATAGAAATCAGGAGGAGTACCTCAGCTGTAAAGGTCCTCTCTGAGGAGTGAGGGGTCCCCATCACACATCAGGCCCCCCAGCTCAGGGTTCCAGTGCCAGGAAGTGAAGTTCCCACAACTTCTGGCTGTGAAAACTAGCGGAAACTGAGGCTGAAGGAGGCTGAGGCTGTTGGAGCCCCAGGCAGTTCCTCTTAAAGGGCCCACATATGGACTTACTCAGACTTGCTCCCTACAAGCTCCAGCATGAGGGAGGCAGCTTAAAAGGCACCAGAGACATACAGGGAAGAAATGAGTTGTTTGATATTGGGGTGAGAGCTAGCTTTCTCCCAGACAGACTTGCCGGAGGAGGCCGTTGTTCCTTTGGTGAGCCCTTCCCCCACAGGGCAGGCAGACAGGCACCATATCTGTGACTCCAGCAATCTGACTCACACTGTTTGCACCACCCTGGTGATTTCCTGAGGCCATGCCCCAACCAACTTTCGTTGGGTTTACCACATAAATGGTTGTCTGGGCTCCTGTTTCAGATTTTCCTAAATTCTCTCAAAAAAGCAGCATCTGGCCTCAGCAAGCTCCATCTCTCTCACTAAGTGGCCCCAGGCTTGGCACTCGGAGCAGCCAGCTTTGGTTTACAGCCTGGCTTTTCCTGGGCACCGCTAAGCCCAGCACAAGCAGCAGCCATCTGCAGATCGCTTTGTAGCTTATGCCAGGTGGCCCCGGGTAGAACACAGGCAGTGGATTTGCCCAGAGCCAGCCACCTAGTGGACAGCTTCAGAACACGGCAAAGCACCACTACCCAACCACCTCCACAAGTGACACACTCAAGGAGTGAATTCAGTGGGTACCAGAGCCCTCCTGAAGTAAATCTTGCTCTGTGTGGTGGGCCCCTGCACAGCTGGTCCTCCAAGGTAGCCAGAGGTCAGTGGTCACAGCCAGTCCTTAAAGCTGATCAGCCTGAGTAAATCCCTCCCATTGATGTGGTAACAGCAATCAAGACTCAATTACAACAGAAGGGTATATAGTCCACACAAGGGATGTAACTCAAGGGCACAGCCAGGGTGATCAGGGAGGCTGTGCCACTGGACCCTACAGGACACCTACTATAATAGGCCACCCTAGGAAGCCTAGGAGACGTAGCAACTCTACCTAATACATAGAAACAAACACAGGGAGGCAGCCAAAATGAGGAGACAAAGAAACATGTCCCAAAAGAAGGAACAGAAGAAAACTCCAGGAGAAGAACAAAACAAAATGGAGATAAGCAATCTAACAAATGCAGAGTTCAAAACACTGCTTATAAGGATGCTCAATGAACTTAGTGAAGGCCTCAAAAGTGTGAAAAAGGGACTAGTCAGAAATGAAGGATACAGAGTCAGGAATGAAGGAAGCACCAACTGAAATAAAGAATAATTTACAGCCCTGGCCAGTTTAACTCAGTGGTTAGAGCGTCAGCCTGCAGTTCAGAGATCCGGGTTCAGTTCCCGCTAGGGGCACGTACTTTGGTTGCAGTTTGTCCCTGGCCTTGGTTGGGGTCGTATGGGTGGCGGCCAGTCAATGTGTCTCTCTCACACTGATGTTTCTCTCTCTCTCTTCCTCCTGCTCTGTCTGGAGATGAATGCAAAAATGTCCTCAGGTGAGGACCAAAAAAAAAATAGTTTATAGAGAATCAATAATAGAGTACGTAAAGCCAAGAAGCAAACCATCTATTTGGAATATAAAGCAGCAAAATATACCCAATCAGAACAGCAAAAAGAAAAAAGAATCCCAAAAAATGGGACAATTTTAAGCCGTTTGCATCATGGGGATGCCAGAAGAAGAGAGCAAGATATTGAAAACTCATTTAAAAAAATAATGACAGAAAACTTCCCTAACTTGGGGAAGGAAACAGACACACAAGTCCAGGAAGCACAGAGAGTCCCAAACAAGATGAACCCCAAGAGGCCCACACCAAGACACATCATCATCAAAATGCAAAAGGTTCAAGACAAAGAGAGAATCTTAAAAGCAGCAAGAGAAAAGCAGTTAGTTACCTACGATGGAGTTCCCATAAGACTGCTGGCTGATTTCGCAAAAGAAACTTTGCAGGCCAGAAGGGAGTGGCAAGAAATATTCAGAGTGATGAAAAGCAAGAACCTACAACCAAGATTACTCTATCCTGCAAAGCTATCATTTAGAATCGATGAATACATAAAGAGTTTCCCAGACAAGAAAAAGCTAAAGGAGTTCATCATCACCAAGCCCTTATTATATGAAATGTTAAAGGGACTTATCTAAGAAAAAGAAGATAAAAAATATGAACAATAAAATGGCAATAAATACATATCTATCAATAATTGGATCTATATGCCCTGGCCGGTTTGGCTCAGCGGTTAGAGCGTCGGCCTGCGGTCCGGAGAGACCCGGGTTCGGTTCCCACTAAGGGCACATACCTCGGTTGCAGTTTGTCCCCGGCCCTGGTTGGTCATGCGGGTGGCAGCCACTCGATGTGTTCCTTTCACATCGATGTTTCTCTCTCTCTCTCTGTTCCTCTCTCTCCCTCCCACTCTACCTGAAAAATGTCCTCGGGTGAGGATAAAAAAATAATAATAATAATAATTGGATCTATAAACAAAACAAACACACAAAACAGAAACAGACTCATAGATACAGAGAACATTTTGTTGGTTGCCAGGTGGTGGAATGGGTGAAAAAGATGAAGGAATTAAGAAGTACAAATTGGCCCTGGTTGGTATGGCTCAGCAGTTGGAGTGTTGGTCTGTGGACCAATGAGTCGTGGGTTTGATTCCAGTCAAGGGCATGTACCTCAGTTGCAGTTCGTCCCTGGCCCTGGTCAGGTTGTGCAGGAGGCAGCCAGTCGATGTTTCTCTCTCTCCCTCCCTCCCATTATATCTGATGATAAATAGAAAAATATCCTCGGGTGAGGATTAAAAAAAAAAAGTAGTACAAATTGGTTGTTAGACTGACAAACCTCAAAGGAAAAGGGGGAGAGGAGGAGGAAAGAGATAAACCAAAAAATGTATATGCATAACCAATGGACACAGACAATAGTGTGGGGAAAGGCAGAAGGGTGGTGGGAATGTGGAGGATGGGGTCAACAGGAGAAAAAGGAAAGACACCTGTAATACATTCAACAATAAAGTTAAAAAAAAAAAATTAACTCCAGAAAAACAAAAATGTTTTACAAGACGTTATATTATACTCCTTGCTCAATTGTGAATAATATTTACTTAATCTTATTAATATAAACCTTGAATATCAACCCAACCAAAAATTATGAGCAAACTGTCTCTGGCTGGGTAGCTCAGTTAGTTAGAGTTGTTCTAATATTCCAAGGTTGCAGCGGATTTGATCCCGTCAGGGCACATACAAGAATCAACCAATGAATTCATAAATAAGTGAAATAACAAACTGATGTCTCTGTCTCTCTCTCTCTCAAATCAATAAATAAAATTTAAAAAAATACATAAGCAACTATATTCGGAGGATAAAGGGAAGTAAAGATGGGTAGGGAAAGCTGGGCAGTGATATAAGAGACCTCAAAATCCACAATAAAGAGGTCAAAAGATTTTTATAGATATCGACATAGATATCTCCTAGAAACCAAAAAATAGCACTGAGTCCAGCCGGTGTGGCTCAATGGTTGAGCTTCGACCCATGCACCAAGAGGTCGCCAGTTCGATTACTGGTCAGGGCACATGCCCAGGTTGTGGGCCTGATCCCCAGTGGGGGGCATGCAGCAGGTGGCCAATCAGTGTTCTCTCTCATTGATATTTCCCTCTCTCTCTCTAAAATCAATAAAGGAAAAAAAATGTTACTGAATATTATTCAGTAACATACTGATAAATGCCAAAAGAAACAGACAAATAGCTGAAAGTGCTTCTAGGGAACAAAAATAAAGAGAGGAAAGAGAGGAAACTAATATTTAGTGTTATAAGCTCTATCCCACTATTTGACTGTGTAAACCATATCCACGTATAACTTTGACAAAAATTAAATTTACAAAACGCATGTGCTAACCGGAAATTAAGGTGTCATTAAGAAGATAATCAGTGAATAGAGACAGTAACCTTATTATTCAAGGAAAATGTTGAAAAGCTATTCTCAGTACAAGCACTTTTAATTGTCTCTAGAACTTCTTTATGGATGCCCACAGACTGGACAGAAATGATAACAAAATAATCTTAGAGGCATGCAGAATCAAAGTGCAAATAGCAAACAGTAGCTACTTACTTTTTCATCATGGAACTTTCAGTGTTAAGTGTATAGACACCATATCTATATATACAGGTATGAAATATAACCACTTCAGAAGTTGGATCTTAAATACTGCAGGAAAGGAAAGAAACACAAGATACAGAACCAACAAAGGAAAAAGTGGGAAGAAAAGGATATAAGGATGTGTTGCCCAGGTAGAGAAAACACAGCCGAGAGAATTAGTTTTCCTCCTTACTTAAGGCTTCCCAGAGAATCCGTAAGAAAGCTGAGAACACCATGAGATGCCCAGTAATTCCCAATGCCTTCTATAAAGGTTCAAAGATATGCGGCATCATTTCACAAAGCCCCTTTCCTGGTTTAAGTGCTCCAAGTATCCCCTGCTCCCCACCTCCTCTTTAAGGGTTCTTATGAACCAGAGTGGAACCTCAGAGACCCCTAGAGCATGGCTGTTGTGAAAGGCACTGCCCAAACCACCCTGAATCATGTGATTTCATAGGAACAAGGAATCTTACCTTTCTACCTTCCAGATACAGTTCTGAGCAAGGTCGATTACAGTCCAGAAGTTAGAGAAGAGCCAGGTGGAGGAAGGCAGTCATGCTAACTGTAGATTAAGTATATTAACACCCTCAGCATATTAAATTTACCAGTTATCAGATCGCATCCCTTAATTGATTTCTGATCTTTCTACTAGAAAGGTTTAACCCTCTTATATCCTGATAAGATTGCCATAAATAAATGGATACTTCAAAACCCATTCTTAGCAAATAACTTCTTGGGCAACCCTAACAATTTTTTAAAAACTAACTTTTTCTAGGTGTTGGAGAAAGCCTATGGTGAGAGTGCAGGGTGGGGAACGTCCAGCTCTCGATAAGGCCCACGAAATCAGTATCAGCTAACATCACACACCTCACCAAATTAGCCTGACCAAATACAGCCGGCTAATTTTTTTTTTTAATCCTCACCCGAGGACATGTCTCCATTTTTTGTTCAAATAGAGTGGGAGGGAGGGAGAGAGAGAGAAAAACATCGATGTGAAAGGAACACATCGAGTGGTTGCCACCCACACGACCCAGCCAGGGCCAGGGACAAACTGCAACCAAAGTACGTGCCCTTAGCAGACACCAAACCCGGGTCTCTCTGGACCACTGAGCCAAACTGGCCAGGGCAAGCTAATTTTTAAGTTGATAATTTTGTATGGCCTGTGAATGATGTTATAAATATCCAAATTGCCCTTGGTAGAAAAAAAGGTTCCCCACCCCTGGAGAGGCTGACAGTGCGGACCCTTAGCTATTAACGCAGATGCTAAATGGGCTAGACTCTTCGGTGATTATTCATACACAAGTGCACAACTACAAGAGGGGTGACTACAATCACTATGAAGGTGAAGCACTAGTTTAACTCAAGATAAGTATTGCCCACAGAACTAAGTCAAACCAAAATCAAGTCTAACTGCCCATCCCCCCTTTGCTTCATTCTAGTTTCCATGCTTATAGGCAAGAAAACAGCACATCACAATCATCTGTGAAACTTTTTTTTTTTTTTTTTTTAGCTTTCATAGCCTTCTCCTCCCCTTCTAAGATTGCTTTACCTCTATCAGAATGGCAAGAAACGCCTGGATAGATATAGTCTGACAAGGCCCCACAGATAATTCTGTTAAACCCACTGTTCTTAAAGCGTCTGATAAGACTCCATCGTTAGAAAACCTTTGACTATAACAAAGAGCAGAAACTCATATTCTCTCAGCCCATCTAAATGAGACTACTAGAGGACTGACAAAATCCAGGCAGGTAAAGAGAAGATTCTGTACCCACATGTAAGTGGAAAAAATTCTCAAATGGTCCAAGTACCTATCACTGTTAACTCCATCAAACACCTGGTTTTCCTAGATTTGCAAGGCTGCACAATATAGTATTTCAGACAAGTGAAGGGGGGACTTCAAAATTCTTTGATATCAAAGTTGATGTATTTGCACGACCTTATTGGAGAACAAAAAAAAAAAGGGAAAAAAAACACACCAATAAATGGGGAAGAAAACCAAACTGACAAATTAGCATGGCAAAACTGCCAAAGGCCTCACTTTCTCAGTTGTACTACATGGCACTGAGTCTCCAGGTTTTATTTTGGTCTATCAGGCAGTGGTAATTCATCCCAGAGCCATTCAGAGCAGTGAGTTGCAGAATCTAGTTCTGGAAAAGCAGCTGTTCTAACTACTCAAAGTGCAGAAAACATGAATTCGGATTACAGCAGCAACACATTACTGAAGCACAAAACATGAGCCAGCTCCACAGGATGAAGCATTCATTGTCCAAGGGTCTCCAGTGAGTGAGCAATGAAGTATCAGGCTGATTAACCTGCCTGGTACAGAGAGGGCCCACAGCTCCGAGTCACGACGGAAGAGCTGTGTCGTGATTTGTACATGAAGAGACAAGGTCATCATCCGTGTTATTTCTTAAGAGAAAAGGGGGGGGGGGGGACATCAATACTACCCTTACTTAGGCCTGTTAAAAACATCCTTTGGTATTTACTGAAGACTCACTCCATCCCAGGTACTAAGCAAAATGCTGTAGGGCCCTGCTGCTCAAAGTGTGGCCCGAGGAGCAGCGGCATCAGCCTCACCTGCAAGCTGGTTAGAAAACGAAAAATCTTAGGCCCCACCCCAGACCTACAGAATCGGAAACTTCAAGATCCCTAAGTGATTCGAATGCACATTCAAGTGTGATAAGATGTGCATCTCACTACATGCTCACGACATGTCTGTGAGGCAAGTATTGTCATTATCTCTGTCTCACAGCTGAAAAATCAAGGTTCAGAAAAGCAGCTCGCCCAAGGTCACAGACTCCGGGGTGCCTGGGGTCGCTGAGGTTCCCTAGAGCCCGGCCTGCCAGAGGCGCCCGCCACCCAGACAAGGAAGCGCAGAGCCGGGCCTCTGCATGCGCGGGCCCTGGGCAGGCACAAAGCGGCCGGCGCGACCTTCTCCCCGGCTGCTGCCACTCACCTGGGCCCGGCCAGCGAGGGCACCACAACTACAGACCCCAAATCTTTCGGGCTGCCGCACCACGGCGACTCTTCCAGGTACACCACGGCCTCGCAGCCCCACTTCCGGCCAACTGCCCGCTACTTCCGGCTGCTGCGCGAATGACGGGAACCGCCGAGGTTCAAAAAGCTCTGTCAGCGTTTTTCAAGGACGTTTTCCATTGGAGGACGATGTTGACGGGTCGGGGGTATCTAGGACCTGCGGAGGGGAAACAGCGCCATGGACACGCGACCTTGAAGAGCCAAGGCACGTTCGAATCCCAACCACTCTTCAGGGTTTTATGGTCTTGGGGAAGTCACAAAAACTCTTTAAGCCTAGTTTCTCGCCTGTACAATGAGAGTAATTATACATTTAAAATAGAGATGTAATTATAAAGTGCTCCTAAGAGAAGAGTTAGTGAAGAGTTAGTGATGGACAGACGAACCTGTTAGGACAAATGGATGTGAGGAGCTGGAGCTTGAGGAGGCCAGCGCTCTGATGGATGAGCCAGGGTGAGCCTCCACCTCCCTAAGTAGGAGGGGCTCATACCTGAGTCGGTATGGCAAAACTGGTCGAGGAAGAGGCACCACCGACATGCGGGAGGGCTGGAGACAGCCTTTCCTGGGGCCAATGGAGAGCTGCTGGTCCGGGTTGTCATACCTTAGCAGCGCCTTGGCTGCTGGTCCACTCATCTTAAGGACTATGAAGGAGACCTGAGAATTGGTACTCCCTCCAGGGGACCATCTTGTCCCAGAAACAAAACTAATGTAGGCAGGATACTTCACTGTAAGGGGACAGGGGACAAGCCTGGCATTCCAACTCCTGAGCTCTGCAGAGGGCACTGTTTGCCTCGGTGTGAACATTTGGGGCCCCAGGCCACTGACACGACTGCTCAGGGAGGTTCTCTCACTCGGGCCAGACCAGGGCACACAATTAGTTGTTGATTATGACTCTGTCTTCGCCGGCAGAACCCAGAGAGAGCAGAGGGCCCATCCCTAGGGGATGAACCACATTAATCCTAGGCTAATACTCAATGTCCCAGCCTCCCTTGAAATGGGAACATGTGACTTAGTTCTGGCTAACAAAATTTAAAGGGAAATGTGCTGGTAGGTTTCTGGGGAAGCTATTACTTACATGATGGAGTAGTGCTGTCTCAATGCATTCATGGAGCTGTGGCAGCCACTTTGTGGTATGGTGGAAACAACATGCTAAGAATGGGTAAGAAGAATGAACAGTCCAGATCCTTGATCAACCAACACTTAGGATGCCTACCAGACTTGTCATGTGAGAAAAAATAAACCACCCTTTAAGGTCCTGTACATCAGGTTGTGTTATTTGTAGCATAATATATTAGTTTTTAAAAATCTGAACTATGCCCTGGCCAGTTTGGCTCAACAGTTGGAGCGTCGGCCTGCAGATCAGAGAGTCCCGGGTTCAGTTCCTGCTAGGGGCATGTACCAAAAAAAAACAAAAAAACTTAACTATGCAGTCCCTTTAAAACTCCCCAGCCAGTTTCACTCAGGGGTTAGAGTGCCAGCCTATGGACCAAAGAATCCAAAGAATCCCGGGTTTGATTCCCGGCCAAGAGCATGTACCTCGGTTGTGGGGTCATGCAGGTGGCAACTAATCGATGTGTCTCTCTCACATCACTGTTTCTCTCTCTCCCTCTACTCTGTTTGAAGATGAATGTAAAAATATCTTCGGGTGAGGATTAATAAAAAAAAAATTAAAAGAAAAACCTCACTTGAAAATATTTTTCCATTTATCGTGAGATACAGTGGAAGGGAGGAGGGGAAAGAGAGAGAGAGAGAAAGAGAAACATCAATGTGAGAAAGACACATCAACCAGCCGCCTCCTGCACAACCCCGACCAGGGCTGGGGACCAAACCACAACCAAGGTACATGCCCCTGACCAGAATAGAACCGATGACTCTTTGGCCTGCAGGCCAACACTCTAATTACTGAGCCACAATCTCATTTTTTTGGAAAAATGTTTTTATTGATTTTAGAGAGAGAGGAAGGGAGAGGGAGAGAAACATCAACAGAGAAAAACATCCATTGGCTGCCTCCTGTACAATTCCTACTAGGGATCGGAGCCTGCAACCTGGGCATGTGCCCTGACCCAGAATTGAACTGGTGACCTCTCAGTGCATGAGACAACCGCTCAACCGAGTCACACCAGTAGGGAGCATAATACATCCTTGATTGGGGAGCTTTGTAAGAGTGCCAGAAGATATTTTCATAAAGGACAGCATTTGCCCTCAAAGGACGGCTTCCTGCTTGCAATTTGCTTGGGTCCCTTCTGCCTTTTGGGCCTCACCACTAATTACACACTGATCCTCAGCATTCATTACTTTGTATTGTCTTCAAACATCAGCTCATTGCTATAAGGTAGCTCAGGCCACTGCAGGCTGTATCTAGCTGTCCTGAATCACCTGCCTTCAGGCCAGCAGCCTATTGTCCACATTCTGAACTGGAACCAGCTTGAAGCCCTTTGGGCGACATTTGAAGAGAAGGCCCCACTGGGCAGAAATGTGGAACCACTACTCCTCCTGGGCAACAGGGAGGAGCTTGGGCTTTGAGCCAACCTCCAAGCATGGCCCAGTGAGAACCTCCAGTATCATGCCTCCTCTGGGAAATCTGTTTACTACAGCTTTGCCCTCCACATCCCCCTCACCTGCAAGACACAAACAAGCCAAAGAATGCCACTCAAGAGGCTTTCTCCATTTTATTTCTTTGGGAAAAGAAAACAAAGTCTTTCCATCACATATGGTAGAGATATATATTTTTATATATTTATATATAATTTCTTTTGTGGTTGGAAGTCCCAAAGCTGAGTCTGTTAATATTTTTCTTTCTTTTTTTTTTTTCCTACTAATGCCTTCTCTTCCCCCTGCCCCTCTGACCCAGGCCCAGGTTCTGGGACAGGTACACTGAGGGGTGAGTGGAATGGGCAGTGATTGCCAGGATGGCCCCCCAACCTAGTTCAGAGATCTGGTGAGGGCCACTGGAAGGGGCTGTGCAGAGACAGAGGCCACACAAAGGGGGCACTCCTGCTTTCATGGGGGATGCACAGCTTTTTAAACAGTCACCAGTCATGGGAGGAGGCTGGTCAGGGTTAGGGGACTTGCTCACAGTAGTTGCCAACTCTCTCCACTCTATTCCCAAACCTAGTCTTGGGAGTGGGAGGAAGAGAGTGAAAAGAGAGAAATATAAGGGCTAAGGGCCAAGCCTCCTCCATTTTTTATTGCTGGTGAATTAGAAATTTGCCTTTCCCTTCCTACCTTGGGGAGATGGACTCTGAGAGGGCCCATAGAGGAGGAAGTCACACTGGCTGCCCCAACCCCCACTGATGGCCATGCCAGGCCTACCCTGGGCAAACGGTGGGTTACTCAGGGCTCTGGGAACCCAAAGGTCAGTGTTCCTCTCGGGTCAGCCTTGTTTTACAAGGGCAATCACAACTACCCTCCTACCCCCCAAACAAGGGCCTCAGTCAGGCTTGGGCCCAGTGGAGCTTGGAAGTGGGCAGTGCACCGAATATCAAGCAGAATTTTCTACTGGAAGAAAAGGTGAGTTTTGGGGGAAGAGGTGGCCTGGGACAATGATGTTCTGAGCTGAAAGCAGAAGGAGGTTGGAGGAATGGGGTGGGGAAGACATCACAGACACTCATGACCTCAGGAACTGGGTGAGGGGAGTGCCTGAGAGGCAGGTAGCACTTAATAGCTGTAGTTAGAACCAGACAGTGTCCCCAGGTGTGGGGTAGGCCAAGCAGGTGAGGCTATTGCCCTTGGATCCTGGCCAGAAAGTGGGGGTGGGGAGGGGGAGCTTAGAAGCCTCCAGGTAACCCTTCCCAGGAACAGGAGGGCAAATCTTTACTGGTCACTGAGCCTCCAGCCCCAGCCCTTCCTTCCCCCAACACACACATATGGACACACTCTGACCAAGCCAGACTCTAAAGGCCTGTGCCCAAGAAACCTTGAGGGGAAGGGGCTGGGCAAGTAGCCCTCTCAACCACAGGCAGGCCATCTGCTCCCACTTGTCCTGCCAATCTGCCCACAGAGGGAGAATAGTGCAGGAAGGAGAGGGGCCAGGAGCCCAAGGTCTGTCAGTTTCAGCACACCCCATGCAGGCCCCTAAGGCTACATGGCCTTGGAGGTGAGCACAGAGAGCATCACTGGACACAGGGCAGCCACCCAGACCCAACAAGGGGCTGGGGCACCTCATGGCGCTGCAGGCCTGCCATCTCCATCTCCAATAAGGGAGTGCCAACAAAGGGAGCCTGGGCCCCTAGTCCCCACTCACTCTGCCCTCTCCATTCCCTGCTTGGAAGGAGGGTCCCAGTGGGTTGCCCAGAGGGGCAGTGGTAGAGCTAGGAGGGCACTCAGTGCAGGGAGGGGAGGGCCCTGGTCAGAGCTGCTTTGAGAACCTCTTTGGTCTGGGGATACGGGAAACATAGGGAAGAGAGATGATGGGAGGGGATACCGGGGACTCCGGCCTTTGACAGGGCATTTGTCAAAAGTCCGAATGCCCAGGTCAGGGATCAGATTTCTGTGGACTCAATGCGCTCAAGGCGGGAGGGGGTCCAGGCTTTCTTCTCTTCGCCATGTTGGGGGGTGGGTGTGCTGGCACCCCCCGTGGCCCCACGTTCACGCAGCCGCCGCTCCAGCTGCTGGTTGCGCTGGTACATCTCCACATAGCTCAGCTGCAGCTGCTTCTGGTACTCGATGACCTTCTCCTTCTCCTCCAGCCACACGCGGCGCTCCTCTGCAAAGCTGGCCCCCTGGCGCTCCCGGGCTCGCCGCTCAGCTGCTAGCTCAGCCTGCAGCCGCCCCACCTCCCGCCGAAGGGCCCTCGTCCCGTTCTCCCCACTAGCATCCACCTCCCCGTCCAAGGAGACCAAGGAGGCAGCAGCGGCCACCCCGGCCTGCCGGCGCATCTTGGCCTCATCGCTCTCACAGGTGGCCAGAGCATCCTGCGGCTCAGCAGGGTCCACAGGGGTCAGTGCCGGCTTGAGGCAGGCGGCGGGCAGCTCACCCTCGGCCAGCTCCAGGCTGGCCTGCTTGCTGCTGAAGGAGTCCCTCAGGCTGAGCAGCTGCTCCTCCTTCTCCCGCAGTGAGGCCCGGCCCTCCCGCAGCTGGGAGCGCAGCCCCACAATCTCACTCAGCTTCTGGGACACATCAGCCTGCGAGTCCTTCAGCTGCTGCTTCAGGAGGGAAATCTCCCCGGCCTTCTGGCACACCTGGCAGGGTCGGGTGGGAGAAGCCGAGGTGAAGGCAGAGCTCTGCTCACCTTACCCCAGCTTCCATATCCAGCCCCAGAGGTACCAGGCTTCTCCAGGGCAACAGGCTGGGCAGAACTGACACACAGGGCCCTCCTTGGACTCAGAACATACATGACCAATCCCACCCAGTCGTCACAGACACTCCTAATCAATCTTGTGCCCCATCCCCCAACTTTCACTCCCTTTGTGATCATGATGGTCTACTGCTCTGGGTTTCTCCAGAGGGATAGAAGGAAGAGGAGACAGGGAGAAGGCCCAAGCCCCCAACCCGCACCTCCCACTTAGTTTCCTCCATCCGGGGCAGGAAGTCGGCCTGCTCCTTCTGGCAGGCGGCCACCTTGTCCTCAAGCTCTTCCCGCTGTCGCATCAGCCGGGCTGCCTCCTCCTGCAGCTGCTTCTTGTCCTGCTGCAGCCGCAACACTTGCAGCTGTAGGCCCTGCTGGGCACGCTGAGCACGGCGGGCCACCTGCTGCAGCTTCCCGCTGCAGCCCTGCCGCAGCTCTGCCAGCTCACGCTCCCACGCTTTCTGCCGCTCCTCCAGCACCTGGGCCACCGCCACCTCACTCTGCTCCAGGCTCCGGCGCAGAGCTGCCACCTCCTGCTCCTTCTCCCACAGCCGCTCCTCTAGATCCTGGATCAGAGCACTGGGCGAGGGTGGTGAGCAGGCCGAAAACGGCAGGCCTCCACCTCCGCCCTCTCCGGATCCCAGGTGGCCAGACCGCCCCATGGATGAAGAAGACCCACTCTTGCTGGAGGCCCGCCCACTATCAGAGGTCGCCAGGTCCTGGTAACCGGACCCACCACCACTGCTGCCACTGCCACTGCCACTACCATAGCCAGCAGTGCCAATGCGGTTGATGTGGCTGGTGGAGGCACTGAGGGGCGCCAGGTGCTGGCTGTAGCTAGAGCTATAGGTGGGCAGGCTTGTGAGTGAGTTCCGGCCTGAGTCTGAGAGGCTGCCCCCACCCCCTCCCGCTGGGGTCATGGTCCGAGACTTGTCCAGTCCACCCTTTAGGCCACCAGGGCCCTGCCGTCCCTCAGGGGTCCCGCTGGTCTGTGGGGGACACAAGTTCTGCATGGAGTGGAAGTTCTTGGGTACAACGGGCTTGAAGGCTGAAGGCCGAACTAGTGGCTCTGAGCACTGCATAAAAGCAAGGAAGGGGGAGTGGGCATCAGGATGGGCCTTAGCCTTCACCCAAGCCTCTTCCCTTTGGCCAAGACCTTTCAGCCCCACCTCCCACCCTCACTGATCTCCATCCCAGGAGTCATTCAAGGCTGGGTCTCTACCTCATGGCCCACCCACGCCAAGTCTTTGCCCTGGACCCACCCTCCAAGCCTAACCTCTATCCTGGCACCTACAACCCAAATTCCAAGAAGGCCCATTTTACTCTCCTCTCTGGGCTACCTCCCATCCCTAGAAAAAGGCCCTGAGAACTAACCTGGTCTAGCTTGCCAGAGGTGGCCAGGAGCTTCGGTGGGTGGCTGGGCTCACGATACTGTGGTGGGGCCTTGTCACTGCCGCCGCTACTGCTGCTGCCGCCACTGCTGCCCACCACATTGCCACAGACATCCGTGTGGTCACTGCCTCTCAGCTCACCATTGAGGTAGAGGGAGTTGGCGAGAGCCTTGTCCTCAGAGGGGTAGCGGCCTGGCCTCTCCCTGCTGCCCCCACTGCCGCCAGCTCGAGGGCCAGGGAAACTGCCCTGGCTGCCCCCACCCCCTGTGCGGGTACCCACACTCTTCATGGCGAACTCTTGGGCATGGGCAACCCCACTGCCCACACTGCCCATGGCCAGACGAGGATCTGGAGGTCCGAGCTCAGAGGGCCGTGGGGCAAAGGCCAGGAGGGGATCCCGCCCCGAGTCAGCGCGCACAGGCAGTGTCTCCAGCTTCGCCATGACTAAGCCAGGGGGGCACTGTGGGCATAGGCAGGAAAGCAGAGATTGGTTAGACCCAACCCCGTGCCCACCACACCATCCAGGTCAGCCCCAGAACCACCTGCACCCTACCTCTCAGCATCCCCTTCCCTACAATAGACACAAGAATTCCCAGACACCCAAGGTAAAGGAATGGGGCTAGGTAAGAATGATACCTTGGTAATGGGAGCTGCCTGTTGCCCACCGGACAGAGCCTGAGCCCAAGACACCATACCCTCCCAGCTTTGCTCAGCTCTCTATTCCACTCCTCAACCCAACCTCCTCTGTTAGCCTCCCAGACTCAGTGGCCCCCTCAATTCTTCACTGCAACGTCCAGAACTTAGGGTTCTTTACCCTGGGTCTGGACCTCTACATCCCATCCAATGAGCAGGGAGATGGGGTTGGAAGAGGACAGCAGTATTTGAATTCAAGAGGAAACCTCAGAAGTTAAAGGAGGGAGAGAAACCCACCCCTATCCAAAAATTGTGAATGGGTTCCTTCTCGGTGCCCTAACCTAGGGTGTTGCGGCCAAGGGCAGAAGTGGAGGATCACTACCAGCGCAGGTTCCTCTCCTTGCCTTTCCAAGGGAGTGGGGGGGCCGATGGGTCCTCAAGCCTGGGACCCTCCGCCGCCCGGTCTGCAGGGGCCATGTGCCTCACTCTCGAAGTCGGGGCTCGGCCCGAACCAGCTGCGCGACTTTGGCCGGGCCGACAGAGCCATCCCGGACTGCAGTTTTCTTCTCTGTAAAATGGGAGGAATGAAGGACCCACCTCGCGGAGCTGCCACGTGCCAGGCGCCCCCAGGTGACGGGCGCCGGATCGGACTGGGGTCTTGAGGGGCAGGGGCAGCAGCTGCCCTTGCAGCGCGCCTGAGGACCACCACGGGCACGCCCCGCCCCCGCAGCCGGCCGGGGACCGCGGCTGCAGCGCGTGGCCAAGGAGACCTCCCGGAGGTCTTCCGAAGTGGGCCGCACGGGCACCTGGCACGGAAGGCCCCTCCCTGCGTGCAGTACCTGCGCAGAGGCCCCCAAGCCGGCTGAGGCCGGGGCGGAGAACGCAGAGCCGCTAGCAGCGAGCGCCCGCCGAGCCTCCCTCGGGGACTGCCTTTCCCACAGGTGGGCGGGAATGGGCGGGGCCTGCGCACCCAGCGGCGCCTAGGAAGATTCCGCGCCGCCGAACCTCGCTAAGAATTCACCGCCTCCGGGAAGACTTCCTGGATTACTCCCCTCCCCGCTCCCTGTGGACCTCAACCCTGCTCAGTGCACCGAGAAGTTCTCGGCGCCCCTCAGTGGGCGTGAACGCCCCCCCCACCCCCACCCCCCAGCCAGCCCACAGGAACAGGGCCAGCAGGGAGAGCAGGGCCTCCAGCTACCTGTACTCAGGGAGGCCCTGCTTCCTGGTTCCTTTGTCTCAAGTCCGCACCTGGGAACACCTGCTCCAGAGATCCGAATAATCCAGCCTGGCAAGGGGCAGTAAGCAGTGCCTACCTGCGGTGTAGGAACTCAAATTCATGTGCCAGAGATGGCAGGGTGCCATTCCCCCTTACTCCCATCAGAAACCAGGTCAGGAGCCCTCCTCTACCAAGGTGAAGGGGTCCAGGTGGCACCCCACAGCCCTTGAGCACTTCTCAGACTCTGTTACCCAGATGCCCACTTCTAATGTTGTGTCCATCCTATCAGGCTCCTGACCCGGGTACCCTAATAAACTATTGCCCTTAGGAGTCTTTTGGCCATCACACATGGAATTACAGCCCTAGGTGGTTGGAAATTTCACCATCAAGCCAGTCCACACTGCCTTTGTGAAATTCCACTCTCTCGGTGCCTGCTCCCTAGGTGTGGAGAACAGCACTTTACCACCTACCTCTCTTGGCCAATCTGTCCCGTGGGGTACAACAGAAGCGCAGGATCAGCACTTTCAGACCCAGAGAGAGTGAAGACCTCCTTATCGTGGTGCCCTAAGGTACCTGCATCACCCTAGTTCCTGCTCTGCCTCCACTCCCAGCATATGCCAATCTGGCTACCCCTCAGCTCAGAAATCCCCCTCCCATCTTAATCATCACCCCCTTCTCTCACCATTCCTGGTACAGTGTAGGAAGCAGCTGAGAATTGAGAGGATGGAGGCTGAGTGGCCTGGAGGTTTGGAACCAGTGGGAAGGCCTGGACAGGGAAGAACTGACAAAACTTCATACAGGTGGAGTTCAGGGGGTGGGGGAAAGGGAAGATCTGGGCTGGAGCAACAGGGCGAGTGTGACACATTTAACATGTCAGGGTGAGAATGTTTGGGGGAAATAGGTGCTTTGGGGAAGACCAGAGAAAGATCTCTCTCAAGCACTGGATAGAGAAAGAGATTGAAATCATCAGCGTTCAAGGGTAGGGTAATCGAGCCCTAGAAGCCTGGGAGGCAGTGAAGGAGCAGGAGGAATGCCAGGAGAAGGCAGGCCCTGCAGAACAAGATGGGGGCCTTCAAGAATGTGGGTACACTTCTGTTATTAAAAAGAGGCCAGGTGAATTGGGATTGGAGAGTGTGCTCTGGATTTGGCAGGTGAAAACATCACTGGTATCTATGAGAGAATGGTTTCTGAAAGGTAGTGCAAGGCGAAGCCAGACTACAGGAGTAGAGGGGTCTGGAGGGAAAGATAGGAGGTTCCCTGCTAAAAGGCCAGAGAAGATTTAAGTGGTTTGGGATCCAAAGGCTTTTTCTAATTTTAAAATTAAACATGGTAGAAACTTGAGTGTGTTGATATGCTGAAGGAAGGTGCCAATAGTGAGACTGGAGACGTAGGCAAGGGGGCTGTGCCAGAGGCCTGGGAGTGGGCATAAGCAAACCTCAGAAGTGATCATGTTGATCATGAGAGTGACAGGGGATAGTAATGTTTGAGAAGGTGCTTTGTAAACTGTAAAGTGTAATACAAGTATGCAGTACTACTACCTTCTCTGAGATCCAGAAAAGAAGAATCTGACCATATGCCACGCTGCCGCACTGTTTCCCTATAGTGTATATGGTCCCCAACCAGGCTCAGATACCCAGAGTCTTGGATGGAAATGAGGTCTAAAGGACTGTATCCTAAGCCTCTTACACTTGTGCTTTACCTGGGAATCCTGTACTGCCAAACCAGAGCAGTTCTTCTCCCTCGAGCCTCACTCCCCAAAGAGCTTCTTGTCATAATTCTAATCTGTCATGGTTAACCCCATGCAAACATTCCCTGCCTCTTGCCTACTCCAAGCTTGTTTCCTCAAAAATCTAGCAGGGAGGTGGCAGGACAAGGAGGGGCATGTTTCCCTGATAGGCAGAAACTGAGTTGAGCTTTGTCTATGGGTCAGAGTCCTGAACTGGCCCCGGTAGCCAAGTGTGGTCTGCAATGGCAGCCTCGTGGCATCAGCTCAACTACCTGTATGACAGCCTGTTTCTTGACTCTACCTCTGTCTCTGACCCAGCGACCCTCAGTGCCTGGGACATTACATACAGTACTAGCAGTCACATAGGGGCCAAAATGTACTCTACCTGTGGGTCACGTGAGTAGGTCCCTCCAACTCATAGTGACCACCTGGCCCCTCCCTACCTGTGTCCTTCCCAATGCTACGAACACTCAACCTTTTCTTGGGGTCTCAGAAGTCCCAAGCTCTACCCTTTCACCCCCTAAAGATCTCAGCAGCCCCCCCCCTCCCCCCCCCGCCAGCACCCATGCTGGGGACTCCTCACTGGCCTTTCTTCCCCAGTACTCATTTCCTTGTGCAACTGCCAGGGGAATCTTTCTAAAGGGCAAAGCTGATCTTGTCACTGCTCTGCCCAAATTCTTCCATGAGCAGCACCAAGCACAGCAGACTAGTCAGAGTTCTGGAGGCATCAGCTCCAAAGAGAAATTAGGGGTGGAACTGTATACAGGTTATTTCACTTCAGGTTCTCACGACTACCTTACAGGAATCTTAAGAAGTATATGATATGTATTATGGGTAAAATGCCTGGCATTCCTCTCAGCCCCCAGAACTAGAGCAGAGCTGGCAGCAGGGCCCCCAAGGCCTCTCCCACTGCCCATCCTATTTCCCCTGACTCGAGCTCCTCTTCAATCCACACATAATCTCTTCCCAGATCGCTGTACCCTTCCTGCATCCTTTAAGACCCATCTAAATGCTGCCTCCAAGGACAACATCCTGATTGCCCAGAGCAGGAAGGGGTCTTAGAGCTCTTGGCTCAGGTCACTTCAGGAAGATTTCATTCTGAGGCTTCCCAGCCGGTGGGTGCCCAGGGAGCACAGATTGCAAAGTCCTGGTGGTCTCTGGGTTCTGGCACTGAGTAGATGCAGAGAGAATATGTGTGGGATTGCTAGTGATGAGCAATGCAAAGAGGCCATGAATCCGGACAGGAAAGGCAGGAAGGTCTTCTGGGAAGAAGGACTAAGGAAGAAAAGAGACCCGGGGCACTGTAAATCTTTTGGGGGTGCAGAGGTATCCAGAAGTTCTTGGTTGGGATGTGTGAAGGGAGATCCATCTTCCCTTGGCGACAACGGGGTAAGGAGGCCCATCCCCTAGATTCTGGTTCTGATGAAGCCCGTGTTTCAGGACTGTGGGGGCTGACAGCGCCCCCCCCCCCAAGCACACACACGCGCGCATCACACGAGCCTCCGCGCGGAGGGGTGAGGGTGTTCGCCATTCACCAACAGCCCACGGCCCACAGCGCGACAGATAGAGACCCGGGCCACAGGCTGTCCTGAGAAGATGCCCGGGGGTCTCTGCAGTGGGGGAAATCCCGCTCGCACCTCCCTGTGCTCCCCACCAGCGCGTGTGGCCCCGGGGGGCGGGGCGCAGAGGGAAGAGGTGACATAATCCGGGCCGCACCCCCTCCGGCCTCCACCGCTCCCCAGGCCCGAAGAAGCATCCATGACATCATCGGTCTCATCTCCACTCCCCTCCCCCCCGGGACCCCAGCAGCGGGACGCGCCCCCTCCCCAGCTCTGAGTCCCGCCGGACGAACCTCGCGGTGCAGTGGGCACAGCGATAGGCTGAAGCCGGGAGGGGCGCCGCGGTGGGCCTGCCTCACTTACTCGCTGCTTCAGGGTCCGGCACGGGGTCTTCGGAACCGACGCCACCGGCCCGGCTCGCTGGTGCAGCCCGAAGCCCGCCCGGCGGGGCGCGCGGCGCGGGCCCGGCTCCGCTCCGCGCCCCTCCCGCTCCCCACCCGGGCCCCGCCCACCCGCAGCTGCGGCAAACGTGGGCCCGCCCTCCAGCCACGCCCCCCGGGGTCGCCAATCCCCAGACCGGGGCGGGACACAGTGCTTTAACCCTTTGGTTGCTGCGTCCCAGTCTGCGAGTGGGACCCCTCTGCTTCACCCGCTGGAGTCGGCCCCGAGCTCCTCTGCACGTCGCCTGTTACCTCTCAAGACCCTTGGACTCAGCCCCCAGTCTCTCCAACAAATGCAGTGGGACCACGCCCTCCCTGAACCCATCTTTGGCGACAGGGAGGGGCCCCTCTGGTTTGGGGAAGGGGCTCGGGACGCCGAGCTCCGAGGGCCACTCCTCTCCTGCTCCTGCTCCTGCTCCGCCGACGCGGTTTCCCAGTGGACACCGTGAAGCCCCGAAAGTCTGCAAGGTGGGGGCGGGGTGAACCGTCAGGGGTGGATCCTACTCGGCGGTGAGAAGACCCGCCCCCGCGCGGGGACCGCAGGCGGGTGTGTGGGAGGCTTCCGAGGGCCGTGACTGCATTCGTCAGCAAACCAAGCCGAGTTGAAACTTGCTGCTCGGGAATGCTTACCGTCTCGGGGAACCGGCGGGCGACCAGGAAAAAGATAAACATTACAGTCCAGCAGGGTTTCAGCGCTTTCACCTTGTGCCCTGCACCTGGGACCAGGCCCGGCCCCATTCTGCATCCTGGTGTGAGAGTGAGGCGGGGACTTCCTTCCGACCGAGAGCATCAGCTTCGCGTGCCCTGTTCTATGCGGGGAGTGTTCGTTCCACCTCGGGTGGCCCGGGAGGACTGCGAGAAGGAAGAGGTCTGGCTAGAACTTGGGCCTTAGGGCGGGAAAGCTAGCCAGGCCTAAGATTAGGCATTAGCAAAAGCCTGGAGGTACAAGGGGTCCGCCCTAAAAACCCGCAGTGTCTCCACTCTGGCTGAGATATAACCCATTGTATCTCTGCTGTTATAGCTGATTTGTTTGATTATCTGTCATCCCATTTTATAGTTTTACTTTTGCTATTTCCTGTTTTCTGAGTTTTTCAATATTTGTTTTTATCTTCTAGTGTTTTTGCAAGGCACAAAGCCAGTTTTATAATTCTCCTGGTGGTTGCCTGTAAGTTTACTAAATAAAAATACAGGTTATATTTCACAAATTATTAGTCAATGATATCATTTTTATATTCCTCCGTATGTAAGGAGAAATTTAATGTGCCTTTCCATGTCCTGGCCTGCTACCCTCACACCTACGAATATTTGTCCACTTAATCCAGGATGATAGACCCAGCTTTTGTTTACACTTTTTTTAAGCCACAAAATCCTCTTTTCAATCATTTCTGGCTTTTGCCAGCCCTTTGTTTAATTGGTATCAATGTCACTGCCAGTTTTTTAATGCTCTAATTTTTCTTTTTCATGCTCAGGCTCAGATCCATCTTTCGTTTGATTTCAGGGAAGACTCCTGAATGTTATGTTTTCCTAAGCCTTTGGCCTAGGTGAGACTGCTTCCTACTGCACACACAAATGGTGGCTGGACTGTGAGCCTCAAAATTTCCCCTCAAGACTCTCTTCTTACTCCATTATCTTTTGGCTTTTAAAATGGCAGCAAGTATACCTGAAACTATATAGAGTTGACCCTTAAACAACCTGGGTTTGAACTGCACAGGTTCACTTGTATGTGGATTTTTTCAATAAGTGTACTGGAATATTTTTTGGAGATTTGTGACAAATTAAAAAAAAACTCACAGATGAACCACATGGTCTAGAAATATTGAAGTATTTAAGAAAAAGTCAGGTATGTCATGAATGCAGTGTATTTTATAATTTACTACCATAAAATATATACAAATCTATTATAAAGAATTAACATTTATCAAAACTTAGGCACACAAACACAGACTGTACATGGTGCCATTCACAGCTGAAATGTAAACAAATGTAAAGATGCAGTATATATGTATAACATACAAAACATATACTAATCAATTGTTTGTTATTGACAAGGCTTCTGGTCAACTGTAGGCTACTAGTAATTGTTTTGGGGAAGTCAAGTTATATAAGGATTTTCAACTGCCCAGGGGTTGGTGTCCCTAACCCTCATTGTTCAAGGGTTAACTGTAATTTTATATGTCAATTATATCTCAAAATAAATGGTAGCAAAACTGGGCTGGTTTGTTTTAGGTGAGCAATTTGCCTAGTGCTTACTGGGACTTATTACCCTCAAAAGTCAAACATTTTGCCAGCGTAAGTCTCAATGTGGACCTTTTTCTATTAATTTTCCTTAAATAAAAGGTCTTTTCAGCTTAGATGTTTTCTTCTAATATGTTCCTGTCTAATCTGTGAACAGATTGTTTCAGTTAATTTTTTTTATTTTTATTCTTTTTTTTGGTGGATATTTTTCCATTGATTTTTATTTTTTAAATTTTTATTTATTTATTTATTCATTATTTGTTGTTAATCCTCACTCAAGGATATTTTTCCATTAACTCTTAGGTAGAGTGGAAGGGAGGGAGGGAGACACATCAATTGGTTGCCTCCCATATGACTCCTAATCAGGGCCAGGGATCAAACCCACAACCCAGGTACGTGCCCTTGTCCTGTCCGGCAATCGAACCTATGACCCTTTAGTCTGAGGGCTGATGCTTTTAACCACTGAGCAAAACCAGCCAGGGTTCCACTGATTTTTAGATAGAGTGGAAAGTACGGCCCTGGCTCAGCGGTTAGAGCGTCGGCCTGCGGTCCTGAGAGACCCGGGTTCGGTTCCCGCTAAGGGCACGTACCTCGGTTGCAGTTTGTCCCCGGCCCTGGTCGGTTGTGTGGGTGGCAGCCACTCGATGTGTTCCTTTCACATCGATGTTTCTCTCTCTCTCTCTGTTCCTCTCTCTCTCCCACTCTACCTGAACAAAAAATGGAAAAATGTCCTCGGGTGAGGATAAAAAAAAAAAAAAGAAAGTACGTGTGCTTGACCTGGAATTGAACCCAGGACCCTTTGGTAGACCAATACTCTAACTGCTGAGCCAAAGTGGCCAGGGCTGTTTTTTGTTTTTTGCTCCACTAAAATGATCACAATGGGCCAGCATTGTCAATTAATTTTGTCCTTTTTCTCTGCATCCTGGGAGTTTTGTTTTTCATTTTTTTAATCCTCACCAAAGGATATTTTTCCATTGATTTTTAGATCAGAGTGGGAGGGAGGGTGGGAGAGAAACATAGACTCTGTACTTTAGTACTTAGTACTCTGTATTTAATTCTGTTTTTCTTCTCATTTTAATCAGTTTTCACCTCACCTATCTTGATCTCAATCTCTCTTTATAGTTTTCTGTTCTTAGCTTTGAGAGGATAGAGTCTTAGAGAATGTGGTTTTGCATATTAAGGACACTAGGAAAATAAGAGAATCCCATAAATGACTCTGTTCTAATGTATATGAAAATCTTAATAAAGTAGATAATTTTCTGACAAAATTATAAAAAAAAAGAGGTTGAAAACATTATCCAAGAAATATGTCCAGCCCTGGCCGGTTTGGCTCAGCGGTTAGAGTGTTGGCCTGCCGTCCAGAGAGACCCGGGTTCGGTTCCCGCTAAGGGTGTGTACCCCGGTTGCAGTTTGTCCCCGGCCCTGGTTGGGTTGTGCAGGAGGCAGCCACTCCATGTGTCCCTTTCACGTCGATGTTTCTCTCTCTCTCTCTCCCCCTCCCACTCTATCTAAAAAAATAAAATAAAGAAAGAAAAATATTTTTAAAAAAAAGAAAAAAGAAAGAAATATGTCCAAAAAAGACTTGGGCTCAGATGGTTTATTGAAAGAATTCTCTCAAACTTTCTGTAAATAGATAATCCTCACCCCATAAATCTATGAGCCAGAAAAATGAGAATGATCTTTCTTTTTTTTTTTTTATCCTCACCTGAGGACATTTTTTGCATCTATCTTCAGATAGAGCAGGAGAGAGAGAAACGTCAGTGTGAGAGAGACACATCGAGTGGTTGCCACCCACACAACCCCAACCTGGGTGGGGGATGAACTGCAACCGAGGTATGTGTCCTTAGCAGGAACCGAACCCGGGACTCTCTTGTTTGCAGGCTGATGTTCTAACCACTGAGAAAACCGGCCAGGGCTGATCTTTCATTTTCTGAAGCCACAATTCCCCTTATACCAATTCCCAATAAAGATAGCATAGTTCATCCCTGTCCAGGAGGCTTAGTTGGTTGGAGCATCACCCTGTACAACAAAAGGTAGAGGGTTTGATTCCCGGTCAGGTCACATACCTAGGTTGCAGGTTCGACCCCCAGTTATGCATGTATGAGAGGTAACCAGTCAATGTTTCTCACATTGATGTTTCTCCCTTCCTCTATCTCTAAAATCAACAATCTATGAGTTTGTTAAATAAGAAAAAAAAACCATAGATGCAAGAAAGTCGTTCAAAAGTTAGTACCCAAAAAGGAACTCTCATAATTAACCAGGAATGGTTAAAATTAAGATTCAATAGTTTGTGCTTCCTTGCCATCTGGTGAAGGCAGTAGGGCCTCAAATGGCCTACCTGAAAGTTACCCTAGCCTATCAATCTTTTTTTTGGTTTTTATCCTCACCCGAGGACATTTTTGCATTTCTCTTAAGATAGAGTGGGAGGGAGAGAGGGGGGAAGAGAGAGAGAGAAACATAGATGTGAGAGAGACACATCGAGTGGTTGCCACCCACATGACCCCAACTGCGGCTGAGGACAAACTGCAACCGATGTACGTGCCCTTAGCAGGAAATGAACCAGGGACTCTGGTCCACGGGCCGCTCTAACCGCTGAACCAAACTGGCCAGGGCATAGCCAATCTTTATCCAATGGACCAAGTGCAGCTCCTGCTTATCTCTGAGTAGCAGGTTTCAGACTTTGCCAGCCTTCAGAGTTATTCAAACAACCCAATTGCCTCGCCTACAGGAACCAGGGGTCACTTCACCCTCTTACTGCTACAACATCTGTTCCCCACAGCCTCTGGTTGTTCACTATAGTCCCAAGTGAAACATCTGTGTTGCCATGTGTGGCTTGTGATGTCTCCTCCTCTGAGCTGTGAGGGTATATAACTAATAAACTGCTGTCAAACTCACTTTGTCCAGTGTCCGGTATCATGTCTGGCATTCCCCTAACCCTAAGGTGGAAATCCCTCCCTCACCAATGGAGTAAAGGGGCAGCGATTAAAACAACAATCTATCTTCTTAATAAAGCTGGGAAAGTAAAAAATAAGAAGCAAGAGTCTATTAGATTGGACTGACAAAAATTAAAAAGATTGATATCTCATTGGTGAGGGGGTGGTTGTAGGGTAACAGAAACTCAGTGTTTGTTTAAAAATAAAATTTTTTTCTTTATTGATTTTAGAGAAGGAGAGGAAGAGAGAGAAACATCAACGAGAGAGAACATTGAATAGCCACTTCCTGCATGCCCTCCACTGGGGATTTGGCCCACAACCTGGGCTCAGTGTTTCTGAGTATAAATTGGTACAACCTTTTGGGAGTACAATTGAGTAATGTCTAAAAATGCAAAATATGTATGTTCTTGGACCCAGCAATTCCATTTCTGGGAAGAAATGCCATCACAAGTAATATGACAGATATATGAAGTCACTGATGTACCGATTGTAATAGCAAAACAACAACAAAACCTGGAGATAACATCTATGCCTCAGTTGTATTTCAGCTCCAGGCCAAGAAAAGCAGCAAAACCAGACAAGGCTGACCTCAGGACCAGCTTCATGGAATAATGATCTGCCGGCACCAACCAATCAGTGAAGACCCAACCCTGAAAGGACACACCTGGAAAGCTACTGAATATTCTATTGAGATCTTCCCGAGAGCTCCCCTAAAATTAAAATCTCCACCCTTAAAACCCTTAGAACAGCCCTGGCCAGTTTGGCTCAGCGGTTAGAGCGTCGGCCTGCGGTCCAGAGAGACCCGGGTTCGGTTCCAGCTAAGGGCATGTACCTCGGTTGCAGTTTGTCCCCGGCCCTGGTTGGTTGTGTGGGTGGCAGCCACTCTATGTGTCCCTTTCACGTCGATGTCTCTGTCTCTGTCTCTGTCTCTGTTTCTGTCTCTCCCTCTCTCTCCTTCCCACTCTATCTGAACAAAAAGTGGAAAAATGTCTCGGGTGAGGATAAAAAACAACAACCTTAGATCCGCCCAGCCTGCCAGTGTGGCTGAGAGGCTGAGCTTTGACCCATGCACCAAGAGGTCACCAGTTTGATTACCTGTCAGGGCACATGCCCAGATTGTGGGCCAAACCCCCCAGTGGGGGGCATGTAAGAGGCAGCCAATTGATGTTCTCTCTCATGGCTATTTCTTTCTCTCTCCCTCTCCCTTCTTCTTTCTCTAAAAGTCAATAAAGAAAAAAAAACAATTAAATAAAATAAAAAACCTAGGACAGAGGACCTAGCGTGCTCTTCCTTCTGGGCGCACACCAGTGCTTTCCCCTTCCCCTCCCCATCCCCCAGGAGCAGTCACCTTTACCTTCCTCACTTCTAAGCTCCAAGGGCCCTTCCTTTACCTCTAGAACCTGTTTCCTAAACCCATCATCATCTGTCTTCCCCCACTAGCTTGCAGCATCATGTAGACAGGATCCTTTTTAAAAATGTCATATCCCCTATCTTAAATAATCTGGTAAGCTGAGTAATGGCCCCCCAAAATGTCCAAGTCCTAATCCCCACAACCTGTGACTATGTTAGGTTACATGGTAAAGAAGAATTAAGGTTGTAGAGAGAATAAGGTTTCTAATCTAATCAGATAACCTTAAAATAGGGAGATTATCCTGGATTATCTAGGTGAGCCCAATGTAATCACAGGGTCCTTAAAAGTGGAAGAGAAAGGCAGAAGCGAGTGTGGGGTGGGGGGGAGCTGACTATGGAAGATTGTTTAGAGACGTGCAGCATAGCTGGCTTCAGATTAACGAAGGGGAACATGAGCCGAGGAATGTGGTGGCCTCTTGAAGGTGAAAAACAGCTTCCAAAAGGAACACAGCCCCACCCTGATTTTAGCCCAGTAAGACCCATGTCGGACTTTAACCTACAGAACTATAAGATAATAAATTTGTGTTGTTTTATACCAGTAAGTCTGCAGGAATTTGTTACAGCAGCAGTAGAACACCAATGCAGGCACAAAATAGACACTCAACATTAATTTGCTGAAGGACAAATGAAACTGCAAAATCCCTGGGTCTACAGATATCGGGTAAAAGAAAGAAATAGATCATTCAAAGAATACAATGGCCAATAAGCTATTAAAAACATCATCAGCCCTGCCGAAACTGAAGAGATGCAAATCAAAATCAAATTAGCAGACTATTATGCTCTTTTGGAACCCAACCCACCAAGTTCCACAAGGCAACTTGGGGCTTCTTCTGTGGAAGGACTAGACAATTCCAGTGACCTCTAAACAGCAAATTGGGGGGGCAGACAGGATACTTCAATCCCTACTAAAACCTTTTACAGCTGTGCTTGCTTTATGAGGAAATACAAACACCTGGAATTGGGCAAAAATTCCTGGGAATAACCCGTAAAGGTCTTGGAGGTTATCTAAACCAATATAAAACTATAACTGAAACATTTATGATCCAAGTGTGCTGAAGTCTTTTTACAAGCTGTTTTGTAAGCTGATTAGCTAATGTTCACACACAAACACACACACCATGAGAAAAGTTAAAGGAAAAATAAAAAAAATTATTAGATTGTATTATCCTTTTTACCACTGTTCTTTACTAATTGCACATTTTACTTAAGATAGATGGTTTATGCTTTTATGTCACCCTCTGTAACATTTAATTTTTCTTTTCTGTTTTTACATAATTAATGCTTTATGTAAGTACTAACAAAGCAACTCATCTGTACCTATACAGTATAAACCTCATCACAAGATATTAAGAAACTAAATAAAAAGGAATACGAGCCATCACTCCACTCACCATCCCAACTGAGTTTTATGTACTCACATCTATTTGTGAAGCGCGTTGGTCCTTCTTAAAGCTCCAATCAGAATAATAAAATGATTATTGCATCATGAAAATTATGGTCATGTCCAAATCTTGAACCAATTTTATGGAAATGTGCAAGCTCCAAAAATTTTACCAGATTTAATTTTTGTAAAAGCTAGGGTAAATCTGGCCAGCAGAAAGCCTCCTCCTCCTTTTTTGTGTGTGTGTTAATCCTCTCCAAGAGGATTTTTCCATTGATTTTTATTTTTTTAGTATTTTTTTTAAAGGAGAGTGTAGAGCTAATTTTCACACTAATCATTTATTTTTTATTTATTTATTTATTTAATCCTTACCGGAGGACATTTTTTCGTTTTTTGTTCAGATAGAGTAGGAGGGAGAGAGAGGAAGAGAGAGAGAGAGAGAGAGAGAGAGAGAGAGAGAGAGAGAGAGAGAGAGAGAAACATCGACATGAAAGGGACAAATCAAGTGGTTGCCACCCGCACCACACAACCAGGGCTGGGGACAAACTGCAACCGAGGTACATGCCCTTAGCGGGAACCAAACCCGGGTCTCTCTGGACCGCAGGCCAACACTCTAACCGCTGAGCCAAACCGGCCAGGGCTTTCCATTGATTTTTAGATAGAGTAGGAGGGAGGGAGACAGAGAGAGACAGAAACATTGATGTGAAAGAGACACATCGATTGGTTGCCTCCCACTGGGGATTGAACCTGCAAATGTGGTACATTCCTTTGACTGGGAATAGAAGAACCTATGACTCTTTGGTCCATGGGTCGATACTCTAACCACTGACCCAAACTGGCCAGGGCCCGTCGCCTTCTTTTTTTAAAAAATGTTTTTATTTATTTTTTAGAGAGAGGAAGAGAAAGATAAACATTGATTGGCTGCCTCCTGCACGCCCCCTACTGGGGATGGAACCTGCAACCCAGGCATGTGCCCTGAATGGGAATCAAACTGGGACTTCTCATATGAGGACACGCAATCCACTGAGCCACACTGGCCAGGCCAGAAAGCCTTCTTTTTAAACTTTTTACATTATCATTGCAGATAGACATGGTGATGGGAAATAAAACTTTTATTGCCTGCCTTTGGGGGTCTGAACTTCCCTTTTGTCTTTCACTTACCATTTGTCCACATTTCCTGTTCTGAGTTGCTATCACCCAGCAGGGAGAGTAGCTGAGATGAGAAAAAAATGAGAATTTCCCAACAATGATGGCTTATATGTTCAACAATTTCTCTTCTATTCATATTTATTACTATGACCTATTTTGATATGAGGCAATATGCACAAACTAAAAAGGCATTAAGATAACTGCCAGCCCTGGCTGGCTTTGCTCAATGGTTAGAGCATCAGCCCAAGGATCAAAGAATCATGGGTCTGATTCCCAGTCAAGGGCACATACCTAGGTTGCAGGTTTGGTCCCCAGCGCTGGTTGGGGTCGTACAGGAGGCAACCAATCAATGTATCTCTCTTACACTGATGTTTCTCTCTCTCTGTCTCTCTCTCCCTGCCTCCCTCCTCTCACTCTGTCTAAAAATCAATGGAAAAATATCCTTGGGTAAAGATTAAAATAAAAAAAGACTACTGCCAAACTAGACATCAAGCATGTGTCCAAATAACTACTCTGTTCTGTGAACTATGCGGTGTAGCTCAACAAACTTGAGTCACCTTGTTGATTAGAATCAGTTAAAGTAAAGCCCTGGCCAGGTAGCTCAGTTGGTTAGAGCATCGTCCTGAAACACCAAGATTGTGGGTTTGATCCCTGGTCAGAGTACATACAAGAATCAACCAACGGCCGGGCCGGTGTGGCTCAGTTGTTAAGTGTAGTCCCATGGACTGAGAGGTCCTGGTTCTATTCCTGATCAGGGCACATGCCTGGGTTGCAGGCTCGATACCCACTGTGGGGTGTGGAGGAGGTAGCCAATTGATGTTTCTCTCTCACATCGATGTTTCTATCTCTCTCCCTTCCTCTCTCTCTAAAAAATCAATAAAAACAGCCTGGCCAATGAGGCTCAATCTGGTGTAGCTCAGTGGTTGAGCATCAACCCATGCACCAAGATATCGCCGGTTCGATCAATGCTTCCATCTCTCTCTCCCTCTCTCTCTAAAATCAATAAAGAAAAAAAAAGTTTAGAAAAAATCAATAAAAACATATTAATAAAAAAGAATCAACCAATGAATAGATAAATAAGTGGAACAATAAATCAATGTTTTTCTCTCTCTTTCTCCCCCCTTCCTCTCTCTCTAAAAATCAATTAAAAATAAAAATTTAAAAAAGAAGTTAAAGTAAAACAACAGAAGTATTAAATCTCGGTTACTCAGGATACAGTTGGAACATTATTAGTTTTAGTTTTGGTATTATTATTATAAATGTGTCTTTTGTATCATATTAGAAATCTAAGTCAAACTGTAAAAGCACATGTGAAAGTTAAAATGAGTAAAACAAAGTAAGTCTGATTATGATTAAATGCAAAGGTTATATTTAAATAAGTTTAATGTGACAGTATTGGTATTCTGTATGTTCTCTTATAAGGTTCCCTTATACATTTGCTGTAACGAGTAATCAAATAATGTATTAACCAGCCAAAAATTATGGATGCTATCAGAATAAATCAAGTAAAACTATTATGTCACTACTGTAATCAAAATTGCTTTTGATACAACTCTGACTATTAACTTACTGATTTTTTTTTTAATTATTATTTTTATTTATTTATTTATTTTTTATCCTCACTCGAGGACATTTTTTTGCATTTATCTTCAGATAGAGTGAAACAGACAGAGGAAGGGAGAGAAAGAGAGAAACATCAATGTGAGAGAGACACACCGAGGGGCTGCCACCCACACAACGCCAACAGGGCCAGGGACAAACTGCAACCGAAGTACCTGCCCTTAGCAGGAACCGAACCCGGGACTCTCTGTTCCACAGGCCAATGCTCTAACCGCTGAGCCAAACTGGCCAGGGCTCTTTTTGTTTGTTTGTTTTAGAGAGAGAGAGGAAGGGAAAGAGAGAGAAACATGGATGGGCTGCCTCCTGCATGCCCCCTACTGGGGATCAAGCTGGCAACCCGGGCATGTGTCCTGACCAGGAATTGAACCCGGACCTCTCAGTCCATGGGATGATGCTCAATCCACTGAGTCACACCGGCTGGGCCTGACTATTAAGTTATATATGATACACAACTCTTCACCCAGATGCTAATCTTCGGCCTTGTCCTCAATATAAAAGGAATAGGCTCCTTTAGAACCCTGTTTTTCAAACTGTAGGCTGAGATCTGTTAGTGGGTTATAAGATCTATTTAGCCACCATCAGCAATGAGACAGAACAACGAAGCAAATATCAACATGCATCAAATTACAACAAGCAGACAGCTGTAAAGCTCTGCTTCAGTTAGCTATAGGCAGGCACTCATATATACTGAGTCCTTAATGTACAATGGATTTCTTACTAAAAGACACTGTCAAAAAGTCTGAAAAACACAGCCTTATTGGAATAGTCTCCAATCTTGGGCTGGGACTTGGGACTGAAGGTGTATGGGACATGTACTTGTGAAGGCTGGTGGTGGTACCCACAAACAGTACACAGGGTGTGAAGAAAGAAGCTGATGGAGTAACGACAATTTGTGGGATACAATGATTGCAAGGAACGTTTAAGAAATGACTTATTGCCCTGGCCAGTTTGGCTCAGCCATTAGAGCCTTGGCCCACGGACTGACGGGTCGCAGGTTCAATTCCCGGTCAAGGGCATATACCTGGGTTGTAGGTTCGACGTTTGGGGTCGTGCAGAAGATGGTCAATTGATGTGTCTCTCTCATATCAATGTTTCTGTCTCTCCCCGCCCCCCTTCCTTCCACTTCATCTAAAAATTAATGGAAAAATATCCTCAGGTGAAGATTAACCAAAAAAAAAGAAAGAAAAAAATGAGTTACTGATTCAAAACAAATAAACACTCCCCCTAAATACAGCCCAAATCTCTGGGTTCAGCATTCACCACCTTTCCCAGCAAGATGGCAACCTCCACCTCTCCCTGTCCTGGCCTTTCCCTTTCCTCCACCCGACACACCATGCCCCTCAGTGAACCAACAGCCTTTACATACTCTGAACCTGTCCTCACCTTGTGAATACTACAGCATTTGTCCATGCACCTGCTGGCTGGGTGACTGGCGGTCTCCCTGTTAGAATAATATCACTGCTATCACCACTTATGGATGGTGCCATGTTTTTTTCTTTACTGATTTTAGAGAGAGAAGGGAGAGGGAGAGAGTTAGAAACATCAATGAGAGAGAACATCAATTGGCTGCCTCCTGCACGTCCCCCACTGGGGATCAGGCCCACAACCTGGGCATGTGCCCTGACTGAGAATCGAGCTGGAGACCTCTTGGTGCATGGGTTGATGCTCAACCAGTGAGCCACACCAGCCAGGCAGATAGTGCCATATTTTTCTCAATGTAGCTCACTGGTGTGCTTAGCATCCTGCCTTGCATTCAGTAGGCTCTGTATGGATTGTCAGCATTTTGTTTTTTAAACACATTTTGGATGTTTAAATAATTTTTTGTTGTTGTTAATCCTCACCGGAGGATATTCTTTCATTGATTTTGCTAGAGAGAGTGGAAAAGAGGAAGGGAGAGAGGAAAAAAACATCGATGTGAGAGAGACACATCAATTGGCTGCCTCCCACACAACCCTGACCAGGGCTGGGGATCAAACCTGCAACCCAGGTACACGCCCTTGACCAGGAATCGAACCCTCAACCCTTTGGTACGAGGGCTGACGCTTCAACTGCTGAGCCAAACTGGACAGCTGGTTCAAATAGTTTTTGTGTTACAAAGGCTCAACATGCATCCTGCACTGGTGCCACTGTGGCAGCTGGGGGGAGTCATTCAACTGTTGGGTGGGCCCTGGGCAGGTAGTTCAGTTGGTTAGAGTGCCAAGCTTTTGGGTTCGATCCCTGGTCAGGGCACATACAAGAAACAACAAATAGATGCATTAATAAATGGAACAAATTGATGTTTTGCTCTCTCTCCCTTCTTCTCTAAAATCAATTTTTAAAAATTGTTGGTGTGGCTCAGTGATTGAGTGTCGACCCCATGCACCAAGAGGTCACCGGTTCAATTCCTGGTCAGGGCACATGCCCAGGTTGTGGGCCCAATCCCCAGTGGTGGGCGTGCAGGAGGCAGCCCGTCGATGTTTTCTCTCACCAAGGTTTCTATCTTTCTCTCCTTCTCCCTTCCTCTCTCTCAAAAATTAAAAAAAAAAAAAATTTGTTTTTAATTGTTGGGTGAATGGAGTGACTCCTGTTGGCCTCCTGTGCCCCAGCTTTTTTGGCCCCTTTTCTGAGGCTTAGTTTGAGTCAAGGACTATGAAGCCATCTAGGGCTCATAGTTTTTAATTTTAAACTTTTTGTTATGGGAAATTGTAAATATGTATACAAATAGACGAGACTAATCTCCCATTACTCAGCTTTAATAATTTTTCAACTCATGGCCAATCTTGTAAATAACCACTTTTGAAAAGACAAGTTACATTATATGGCTCCCCAACCACAGGCTTGTCAATAATAGGCCTTGAAGGTGGATGAAAAAAGAAAGTTGTGATAGAACCAAAGTGACCTGGACTAGACTCTACTGGGAGCAAGGGGTATCAAAAGAGACCTGTTGGGCCGGGCTGTGAAGATTAGGTACCCAGAACAAACATAACAAGTATTTTATAACTTGGGTGTTACAAAAATCAAAATTTACCTGATTGGTTGGAGTCACTGGTCTAGAGTTCCAGATGAAGGGAAAAATCTAACAATAAAAGAGGGGCCCCTGGCCAGGCATCTCAGTGGTTAGAGCACTGTCTGCTCCTTCTAGACTATGGGCTCCCAGATGGCCTTCCAAACGATCCAGGTGGCTCTTCCTAGGTCTGGGTGACTCCAAGCGCCCATTGCTGACAGAAGTAGCAAAGTCACACCTTACTTGGAATTTAGGTTCTATGATTACTGCTTATGACACCAAATGAGTCAAAATCACCCTTGACAACACCTCAGGAAGGCCCCACCCTAGAGTCTGATGTCCTGTCTCCCCATCACCATCCACAAAGAATTTCCTCCCAGGCGGGAACAGAAAGCTGCCTCCTCCGCCACCAGGCATCAGAGGAAGTAGGTGGCTTATGCTCAGGGGCTACCTTGCATAAGAAATATGCATTTAAACATGTGCCTCTCCCTCAGCACAGCAGGACGCTCATGCCATGAACAGCCCACAGGAACTAGAGAGACTGACCCTCCAGGAGACACACATCTCCCATCTCACACCCACTCCTGAGCATATGGTCCTCACATCCACTCGTGGGTGGAATCACCCACACCTTTTCAACTTGTCAAAAATGTAGAGCTGAATTCGTGTGATGTGCTGTATGAAGTAATGCCCTTCCATGGCGCAATTCTATCCAACTCAACCAAGTCCCCCCTTCCTTCCACCTGCTCCACAAGCCGCTGGCCCAGCCTCGCACCCTCTCTGACCTCCTTTCCCTCTTAAAGACTAATGTTCCCTAGCACTCCTTCCTTGGCACGGCTCATTAGCTCTCTCCCTAAGGGCTCTCAGCCCTCCTTAGGGCTCCTGAATCCATATAAAAGATGGTGAGACCTCCCTCCTCAGTTACGGGAGACATGGCACAAAAGGTTTCTCACTTTTGCTCTGGGAAGGGGGAAGAACAGGAAGACCTCCTCCAGGCCTTGGGAGCTTGGCTTGCAGGGTACAAAGGAACACAGTAAATGCTCAGTATTTTTTTTTGAATGAATGAATACTTGATAAGAAAAGAACTTCCATCTGCTTCCGTAGAACACTCCACCCTCCCTCCCAAACCCAGATATATTGAGGCTTAGATTTCACCTGCTCACCTGGGATCCCAGGCCAGGCCTTCTGCCACACCAAGCCACACCAAGCTCAGCAGTGCTCACAGGCCTTTAATCTAGAACTGCCTGGCCACACTCCATCACTGCCCCAGGATGGTGGAGAGGGATAAAGATGTATGGTCAGGTAGGCCATGCCAGCTCTGAGTCCAAGAGGGAAGGCCTACGTCAGGCTGGGGCCTGGGCAGGGGGCTCCTGGCCCCAGGCGATGAGGGAGTTGCTGGCCTGGGCAAGCTCGGTGATGGACACCCGGCCCCGCTGTCGAATGAAGTTAGCCACAGCAGCCAGTTCCTCCGGGGTTATGTAGATGAACTTGCCCCGGTCGTCAATCACACCTGTGGGGACACACAGGTTGTGGGAGTGAGCCTTCTGGGCCTTCCTCATCTGGCCTGAGAATGCCCTCCCACCCCTTCACAACTGGCTCCAAGCCCTCCAGGCCTGCCTGCCTGCCTGCCTGGCCTTTCCTGGCTGCATCTAATTCTGGCTAGGTGTCAAGTCAGGCTTCCTTGCCTGTCCTGGTCACCCTGAGCCATCCCCAGGCCTCGGCATGTTCTCCTTGTAACTGTGCCCTCCTGCTCAGTGTTCCTCAGTGCACACTGTTCCTCCCAGCCTTGGTTATCATCCTGCCTCTGCAGCAAGTCCCTGGAGCCCCTTGTGGCTAGACACTCCCCAAGGTCAAGGCCTGTAGTGATTGATTCTCATCTTCTTACCTGTCAGAGTCCCCTCAGCCAGCAGGTCCTGAATGCGGTTTATGGTGTCCTGTGAGGAGAACAACTCTCAGAGCAGAGACAGGCACTGCCGTCCCCAGAAAAGGCACCTGCAACCTCCCTGCCACCACAGCCAAATCTCCTCTTCCCATTCTCATGGCTGCACCCCGCCCCAATGTGACTCTCTGGTTCTCCTCTAGAGGGGATCAGGGCAGAAGGGGCTCTGGTCCGAGGGGGCTCTGGTCCGAGGGCTCTGCAAGACCCCCAAGGGAGGCGCTTTACCAACCAGGAGAGGAGCAGTGATGACATTTGGCCATGAAGGCTGGTACAGCCTGTTTGCAAGAGTTGTCAAGATAACTGGATTTGAGCTGCTTCAGTTACTGGGGCTGCTGGAGTCACAGGACTTTAATCTTTCCTTCCTTGCCTGTTCTTTCATCTAGTAGAAAGGCAGGATTCTATCTTGGAAAAATGCCTCTTGGATTTTTAAACAGAATGTGACTCTTCATTCATAAAATAAAAATATATTTGAAAACTCAAAAAAAAAAAAAAATCCTGCAAGATTGTTGGGGTGCCAAGAGAGTCCTACTCTCTACTCCCTCCTGGTTGGGGGCAGGGTGGAGGGGAATCAAGACTCTCCATCTTTAGGGCAGGCCCCCTGACAGCCACACAGATCCCGCTGCCACACTCCACACAGCAGGCCACCTTCCAGGGCTCACCTGAGTCCGCAGGCCCACCTGGGAAGCCAGGTCTTCCAAGAGCACGACTTTGGACTGCTACAGAGAGAGGGAGAAAAGGGAGGGAGTCTGAGTGGGCAAATCCCTCTCAGCACAGACTGAGGTGTGCATTCTGATCTGCTTTGGGTGGCTGGGTAACACTGTATAGATCCTTATGGGGGAGTTTGATCCCCTCACACACTCACTCACACTGTCTCCTACCACCCACATACACTCATAAACTCTCTCCTTCCTCTCCTAGTGGGAAGGTATCTGCCTAAAACCACCACCTGGCCCACAGGCTCCATCCTGGACTGGGCACACCAAAACAGACACACATGTAGAGACCAAGTCCAGCTGTTACCTTCTCTGGAGCCAACTGTATCTTTTAAAAACTTTTTTTTTCTTTATTAATTTTAGAGAGGAAGGGAGAGGGAGAGAAAGCTAGGAACATCGATGAGAGAGAACACTGATTGGCCGCCTCCTGCATGTCCCTCACTGGGGATCAGGCTCACAACCTGGGCATGTGCCCTGCCCAGGAATCGAACCAGCAACCTCTTGGTGCATGGGTCGATGCTCTACCACTGAGCCACACCGGACGGGCGCCAGCTGTATCTTTTTAACATCACTGACAGGTTGCAAGGGGAAGCACCATAAGATGAAGGAATGGGGTGACAGTTGCCAGAAGCTATTTTTAAAAAAACTGTCACCAGGTCCTGGTCGGTGTTGCTCAGTGGTTAGAATGTCAGTCTGCACACCAAAGGAATTGGGTTCAATTCCAGTCAAGAGCATGTACCTGGGTTGCAGGTTGGATCCCTGGCCCTGGTCGGGGCGCATACAGGAGACAACCAATCGATATGTCTTTCTCACATTGATGTTTCTCTCTCTTTTCCCCGCTCCTTTCCTCTCTCTAAAAATCAATGGAAAAAATATCCTCAAGTGAGGATAAACAACAAAAACCAAACCAAACAAACAAAAAACACACACACAAAACTGTCACCAGGACTTCTATTTGCTGAGGACCTGCTGCCGGGACAAAACACTGATTAGTTTGGTGACCAAATCGTAGCTCCTGTCCTTGAGCTCCCAGCCAGGCAAGAATGTGGACAAGGAGAGAGCAGATAAAAGGGCCCGACAGGCAGGGGTCTCAGTAGAGGCTCATTTCCACCTTGCCTTTGCTTATCGTCCCTGCATCTCTTCACACCATCTGAGGCACTGTGCCCACCCTTCAAATAACTGTTGTGAACACTCAGTGCTTTCCACGCAGTCATGTTCCACATGCTTCCCTTAAACCCTTGGCAAAAACTTTAGTTCAGGGGGAATAGCTGAGGGTCCACTGCTGGGTCCTACACATGTATGTGCCCTGCCTCCCCTGCAAACAGACAGCATATGACTCGAGAAGGCAGTCTTGTATGTTCCTGTGATTCTTTCACAGCAAACGAGCTGGGGGAGGAGTGGCGTGGTGACACCTTCTGGGCTGAGATGGCATATGACTGTTCTAAATGTCGAACCCCGAATGTGCAAGCAGGGAGAGAGAGCAAGTGGCAGTCAGACAAGGGACTGGGCCAGCACCAGGTGACCTGGCCAGCTGGCCTCTTCCTACAAAGCAGGCAGCAGGTGCTGGGTTCTCAGAGACAGCTCAGAGTGGGAACACAGAGTCACCCCAGGTGGTCCCTGAAGACTGTGTGAGGGGTGCTGGGCCAAAAGTCTGTTTGGAAAAACAAACAAACCTAGCCCTGATCAGAAAGGAGAGGACCAACTGACAAGAATAAGCCAGACCTACACCTCACATAAACTATGCTGGGCTCGGCCCCGGCTGCTGGGGCTCAGTTGGCTGCCGTGGCTCAGTTGGCTGGGCATCGTCCCTTGCACCAAAAGGTTGCTGGTTCGGTTCCAGGTCAGGGCGCATGCCCGGGTTACACGCTCAACCCCCAGTGGGGGCTGTGCAGGAGGCACCTGATCTGTTGATGTTCCTCTTTCCCTCTCCCTTCCATTCTCCCTAAAACTCAATTTAAAAATCTTAAAAAACAAAACAACTACGCTAGGCACAGAAATGTGCCACCAGTTCTGAAATCCTAAGATAAAAGGGCTCGCCAGTCTGGAGCCAGGAGGGCAGGTGGGCTGAATTTTGCAAGCCCTCCGTTTCCCTGCTGACAGAAGCTCTGGGAAAATCAGACAGCACAGGCGGGAAAGACCTCTAGGGTTCAGGAGTCTGGAGGACCACCAGAAAACGGCTACTCCCAGCCACTGAAAGGGGGCTGGAACTGCGCTGGGCCTTTTCTCAGGTCTCCATAGAGGGGAAGCTAAAGCTGACGGGGGAGGGCTTCCTGGAGGAAAGACACAGGACCATGGTGCTGCCCACGGGTATATGGGGACAGAAAGCTTCAAACAGCAGCAGGGAAGTGTGAGAGACGCCCTGACCAGGCTGCAGCCCTCACTCTCGTGTGCCAGGATGCAGAATGGGCTCCATTGCAGGGGAATGGGCACAGCCTGAGGGAGCGTCTTCCTCTTGGGAAGCTCTGGCCCCCAGGCTGTGCGCCCAGCCCCTTGCTGCTGGGAGGCATGAAACCCTGCTCTCAGTTCAGGAGGTGGGGGGAGGATTATGCAAGCCCTGGCTCCTTGGCACCCCCTCGTCCCACCCCCACCCCCGCTCCCTCTGCGCTCCTTCCCTCAGCCGCCTCTGCTCCTCTAAGCTGCTCTTGAAATCCTCTCATCCTTCGTGGGAGAGGAGAAGTTGCTTAGCAGCAAAGCAGAGCCGGACAGTGCTTATGCAACTCGGAGTAGCACCCGGTGGCCTGCAGACACAAGGCGACACACCTGCCACCCCGCCCTAGATTCCAAAGGGAGCAGCATCACTTCCTCCCCACCCCCAACACCCAAGTTCCAGGTCAGGAACACATGGCAGAGGATGCTTGTTTCAAGTCAGCGGAGCCTCAGATGACAGAACTGACAGAAACCATGTGCGCGTGAAGTTGAAAACACAGTGACTCACTGAGCATGGGGTCTGAAGAGCAGGGAAACTGTCAAACCCTGGGTGTGAGGAAGCGATCAAAGGCTCATGCCTCCCACACAGAGCCAGGTCCTTCTCCACCTTCGGGATCAGAGAAGAGGCTCTCCTGGCCAGGACCCCAGCCACTCTGCCCTTCTCGGGCCTGAGGCCCACTCCTGCATGAGCTTGAGTGAAACTCCTACAGCTCCTATTGGGTCTGCTCCCTCCAGACCCTGAGGAGGATACACACACACACACACACAGAGGAAGCTGATATCAGGCTCAGCTCTTTGGTTTCTTACCTTAATGTAGTTGATGAACTCTATCAGGAAGCTGTGGGACTAGAGGAGCAGAGAAACCACAGTGAGTGTCCCCCTTGCAGAGGGCAGGGGTGTGTGCCTACCCACCTGAGAGCCACCTGCCTGTGTCTGCTTGTGTGCCTGCCCAACCACCTGTATGTGACGCCTGCCTTCGCCAGCAGCACAGCCTCCCATGGTGAGGGTTCAGGAGGCACCACCTCTCCCGGGGACAAGGCCTTTCGCTGCTAGAGCCTGCTGGCCATCATGCACTCCCATCTGCCACTGCCTAAATGTCTGGAATGCGATGGCCCATCTTGGGTCCGCCACAGGCCTGCCATGGTGGATGCAGGGAGGGTTTCGCGGGAGTGGCAGGCCCACCTGTTCCTCAGTCATGGTCTCGCTCACGCCCTCCTCCTCCACCACGAAGGCCTCCTTCAGTTTCAGGTACTCCTCATGCTCCCGCTGGGCCTGCTCCTCCCGGGCTTTCCTTTCCTCCTCCTCCTGTGAACACAGAGGGGGCAAGGGTCAGGTATCTGGGAGCAGGTGCCCACCCATCCCTGTTCTGGTCCTGCCCCCGCAGGGCACAGGGCACACAGCTCGGCCCTTTTTCAGGGACAGAGCTCCTTTAAGAGTCCTGTCCCCCTGGTCCTCACGCTGAGCAGAAGGCAGAGGGCCCTCTCCTCACCAGTGCCATCACCTCCCAGACAAATGCCGCTCAGCCCCCTCTCCTTGAAGCCCTGCCATGACCCCACCCAAAATATCCTCCAGTCACCCCCTCTCTCTCCTGTTATGTTCAAGCAAACAGCCAGGCTCCATTGCCTCACCACCTGTTCAGCTCTCCGGCCCACTGTCATCTGGCTTCTGCATACCCAGCTCCTCTGAAACAACTCCTTCTACAGTCTCACCCATGCCCTTAATCCCACCAAATCCATGGGACAACCGTCAGGCCTCACATCCCTGTCCTCTCAGTGGCACTGGGCAGACCTGACTCTTCCCTTTCTTGGCTTCCAGACCCCACCCTCTTCTCTACTTCCTCCTGTTCCTGGGCCATTCTTCCTGCCTCCTTCCATCACCCAGCCCTGTCCCTTCTCCCTCCTCCAGTCCCTCTCCATGCCCAGGGCATCAACAACCATTTTCTTGCCAGTGACTGCCACAGCTGTATCCCTGACCAAATTTCTACTCTCAAGCACATGACTTCCCACCTGATGCACCTACTGGGCTGTCACAAAGGCACCTCAAATTGAACCATGTTCCAGATAGACCCTGTGATCTACTCCTCACACGTCTGGTCCTCTTCCTGAGTCCCCAGCTCAGTGAGTCACTCAGCCATCTGGTCAGCTGCCCCAGTCAGAAATAAGGTCCCATCAACCACTTCTTTCTGTAACTTCCAGAAAGCTTCTCAGTCCATCCAAGCCACTCCATCACCACCACCCCCTAGTACAACAACCTCCCCTCGACCTAACCCATTTTCCAGAGCTCCCAGAAAGATATTTTCAAAACATGAAGCTCAAGCTGGAACAGGATATATACAAGATGAGCCTGAAGCACCTTGCAGTACCAAAAGTAAGAAAACAATGAAAGTATGTCAAAGGTACACAGCAGCCAACTGAAAGAGCTCCTAATGGCTAACGTTGGAACAATAGCAATAACAAAATAGATAAGATGGTATTGGATTATAACACAAAGCACAGTGTGGCTCAGTGGATTGAGTGTCATCCCATGACCTGAGAGGTCCCTGTGCGATTCCCAGTCAGGGCACATGCCCAGGTTTTGGGCTCAATCCCCAATAGGGGGTGTGCAGGAATTGATGTTTCTCTCTCACATCGATGTTTCTATCTCTCTCTCTCTCTGTCTCCTAAAAAAACACAAAAATAGGCCTGGCCAGTTTGGCTCAGCAGTTAGAGCCTCGGCCTGCAGTCCAGAGAGACCCGGGATCGGTTCCCACTAGGGGCATGTACCTCGGTTGCAGTTTGTCCCTGGCCCTGGTTGGGTCATGAGGGTGGCAGCCACTCGATGTGTTCCTTTCATGTTGACGTTTCTCTCTCTCTCTCTCCATCTCTCTCCCTCCCACTCTATCAGAACAAAAAATGGGGGAATGTCCTCAGGTGAGGATAACAAAATAAGTAAAATATGTTGTGTTGAAGATGGCACTTCCTTCCAGAAATTCATAACTCCAGTCTAACCATGAGAAAAACATCAGCCAAACACAAACTGAGGAACATTCTACACAATGCTTTCCTAGTACTCCTCAAAACAATCAAGATCATCCAAAGCAAGTCTGAGAAACTGTCACAACCCAGAGGAGCCTAAGAAGACATGACAACTAAGTGTAATGTGGTATCTTGAATGGGATTCTGGAAAAGAAAAAGGATAGTGGGGGAAAACTAAGGAGATCTAAATAATGTGTGGGGTTTAGTTAATAATAATGCATCCATATTAATTGTGAGAAATATGCCACAGTAGGTAAGATGTTAACAAAAGGAGAAACTTAGTGAGGGGGAGAAGAGCCCCCAGGATATTTGAAGGTGCATTAGACAGAGTCAACATTCATAAAGGTGAACAACCTTCTCTGCTAATGCCTCCCCTATGCTGTGTTCTGGTCCATTCACTACAGCACTGATAGCCAGGCTTTCTGCCATCCAGCACCCCAGGACAACGAGGCCAGTCAGAGCCCAAAGGTACCAAACTATGGGGTCTTCCCAGCTGGGGCAGCCCTGGCTCTCCCCCTATATCACATCACATCTTTGCGATATTCCCTTGACACCGGGTTCTCAGAAGGAAGGAAGCATCTGGCAAACAGATGCTCATTAACCACCTTTACTGCAGTGGCTCCCATCCCTGAGCATCTCCTCCATGCCAGGCCCTAAACAGAACCTGGCTCAGGCAGGGTCCACCACCTCTCACAGTGACCTGTAACAGCCTCAAGGCCCTCAGGATCCAACCCCACCCCCCTTACCTCTTTGACCCTCTCCTTGCTTACTAGCCACTCCCACCATCTCAATGTTTTTAAAGAACTCCGGGTATGTCGATATAACACATACATAAAAATTCCCATCTCAGGCTCTGCTTTTCAATAGCAGCTTTACACAGACTGCTATCTACAGCCCAGGGACCAAGTAAACCAGGGCCTGCCCCTGCGCCTGGTCTCTGGCCCAGCTTCTGCGTTGGAGGAGTTGGGAAGCTGCATGGGAAACAAGGCTGTCTGGTCAGGTGTCAGAAGTCAGTATCTGGGGTCAGCCTCACCTTCTGTTTCTCTTCCAGTCGAAGCCGCTCCTCCTCCTTCTTCCACTCTGCCTCACGCTGGGACTCAAGGCGTTTCCGCTCCTCACGCTCAGCCTCCTCTGCCTGGAGAGAGGCCTTCAGAGGGGCACATGCCCACCCCCAGCTAGAGCTTGCCCACCTCCCAAAGAGGACAGGGCAGGCAATGCCTGGGCCAGGCCGCACACCAAGGCTGCAGGAGACAAAGCCAGGCAAGCAGCAAACACCAGCCCAACACGCAAAGAGCCTCAAGGGGAGGGTCCGCCACAGGGGACAGGGAAGGCAGGGCCCTTTCCCACTTCCCAGAGCTGCACCCCACCCCTCCTGCTTGCCTCACGCTGGGCTTTTCGTGCTTGTTTCTCTTCCAGTTTCCGTAGTTTCTTGGCTCCAATTTTCCCTGACAGGTGAGTTTCCACTGGCTTCTCGCTGTCTTCTTCCTCGTGGGCTAAGTGTGGTCAGAAAAAGACACTTCAGGTCCTGACTAGAGAGGACCGATGATGATGGATCCACCCCAGCCCTGTCCCTGCCTCATGGGGTTCCCCTTTCACCCACCTGCAAATATCACTAGCCCGGCTCTGCCCTCCAGAGGCATCTGCTATGAATGCAGAAATTAGGGGTGTTGGGAGGGTGAGGAGGCCACAGGGCAAGGGAAGAGATAACTTTGGATGCTGCATAGCCATAGAGGGAAGCACCAGGTTCCAATATCTGAATGTCTGTAGATCACAGGCAGGACTGTCTGGGCTTGCAGAGTTCTCTGCTTTCTGTCTCTAAGCCAAAGCTCCAGGGAAGGATCGTCTCAAGAGAAATGTATCCACCCCCCCATCCCCCTGCCCAATCATCCTCACTGTGGTCAGGAATGGCTGAAGGTTCTGGGCTCAGTCCCTGCCCAGGGTTACCCCTGTGACCCACTAGACCAAAGGCAAAAGACAGCCCAAACCCCAGGATTATTGCAGGGCCAAAGATGCTGCAAGACCAGGTTAGATTCCTGAGCAGCAAGGATGTTTGACTCCAGGTCTGAGGGATGGTACGGCAGAGAGCCTATTTTTTTAGCCAGAGGCTAAAAAGGGCCAAGGGCAAAAGCCCCAAATGCCTCCTCCTCATGCTCAGGCCAACTGTGGGGCACTGGAGAGGAGATATTCTTTCCCATAAAGGCTCCTGTCAAAAAAATATCTCTATCCTCAAACTTTTCTTAGGTTACAGGCAACCCCACACCAGAAACTGCAGAAGCTCTTAGCCGCAAACTCTGGCCCTGGGGTGAGGCCCGCAGGGAATGAGTGTGCCATACCAGGAAGGGTGCTGGGATATAAGGAGTGGACTGAGGAACTCTCGTGGAACCCTGCCCTCCTGCTTGGACATTGAGAACCAAGATGAAGGAAAAGGTTGGCCCAATAAAATAAGGGTCAGGATCTAGAACTTCTGGTTCTTAGTACCAAAGGCCGAGTCCCAAGCCTGGCTCCAGATATCCCTCCCACACAATGGCTTCACACGGTTCTTCCGCCCAGTTTTTTGAAGTCCTCTCACCCCCTAAACCAATTCCCTTCCTCTACAGGCTATGCCTCACTCACCTGGGATGATGGCCTCCTCCTCATTCTCATCCACCTCCGACCTGGCCACCCGCTGGGCTTGATGCTGGGCCTGCAGACGGCTGCCCAGGTCCCTGCGGCGCCGGGGTCTACCCCCAGGCCTCTGCTCCTCGGGCTCCAGGGGCCGAGGCTGGGCCACTCGGCCTGTTATTATCGGCTCTTCTCCATTGTGCAGTGGCTCTTGCCCAGCTGTAGAGAAGAGAGGAACCATAATGCTGTCCAGCAGTCCAATCCTTCTGATGGCAGGGGAGGAACATCCCGAAAGTCTCTTCCTCCTCTACTCATCTTCCTCCAGGCTCCTGATACCCAGAGCACAAACTCCAACTTCAGACCACTGAGGCACTTACAACCCAGACCCACACCTTGGTCCTACTGCACAGCAAGATCACCTTTTCCTTCCTGCCTATGTTGATACCTTTCCCCTCAAGGTTCCACCTTTCCAGCTGGCCCATCAGCAGATTACCACCCTGATGGAGCAAGATAGACGTGAAGCTCTACCTCCTCCAGGAAGTCCACTTTGACCTCTCCAGATCTCACCACTGCAGGACTGCACTTCTTTCTTGCCCACCACCACCTGCCATGGTTTTATCTGACACTACAACCAGAGAGCCCACCTAGGGGCTGCCCTTCCTCTGAGGAGGATTTGTTGGCTATCTGCCTTACCTCAGCGCCCCTCCCCTGCCCTTGGAGCATGCAGGTGCCCGGAAGTAGCTTGTGGGCCCAGAGAGCGGGAGAGACATTACTCACAAAGCCATATGCTGACAAGAAAAGGGGGTGGGGTAGAGAATGATGGGTGTATCTGCTCTATGCCCTGGCCGACGAATGACACAGCCTTCTGATCAGAGTGTGGAACAGGGAGGAGGGTGCACGGGTGTCTCTGAGCGGAAAGGAGAGAGCTTCAGGCGGTTCCCTGGAGCTGCCTCATGCTCCTTCCAGCTCGTGGGGAGGCAGAAAGCACAGGGGCCCCCTTCTTGGCACCCACTCTGGAGCCATCCTGGGAGAAATGGGAAAATCCTACGGCCTCTCCAACGGGCGCAGACAGGGATCGCCCCCATGAGGGATGTCAGTGTATGTCCGCCAGGGCCGAGCCCCTCTGGGTCTGTAGGTATGGAGTGCCAGGGGGCGAGAGCAGATATGGGACAAGGCTGTCTTCTGGGGCCAGGAGAAAGGTCTCGGGGCGCTGCCATCCCGTCCGCGGGCTCCAGCACCGCGGTTCCCGCCGGCCCCCCTAGTGACGTACGCGCCTGCACGCGAGCTGCCTGACGCTGGGCTTAGCGGTGCCCGGCGCCTGGATCCTCGTCAGCCTTGCCAGGCGTGCCGGCGCATGCGCAGGAGCGGCGGCGCGACGGCCTACCAAGGCTTAGGTCAGAGAACACGGCCCACCGGCCCGGGCGCGGCGTCATCTCCTACCTGCCGCCGCTTGGCCTCGTCTGCGACTCAGGAACAGGATAAGGCCGACAAGTACTGCCGCCGCCACCAGGTACACCACGGGGGCTACCATGGCCACGGCTTCCAAGCGATACCTACACGTCCACCCTGAGGCCCGGGATCTCCCAGGCCCCGCCCAACGCCCATATGGCCCCAACCCTTCCCCATTATAGACTCCGCCCACCACTCTGGGCCCCGCCCAGGCCATGCGTTTCACTAAGAGACCTCAATTTTTTATTTAAAAATGAATTTGGGGCCCTGGGTCGGTTTGGCTCAGCGGTTAGAGCGTCGGCCTGCGGTCCGGAGACACCCGGGTTCGGTTCCCGCTATGGGCACGTACTTCGGTTGCAGTTTGTCCCCGGCCCTGGTTGGTCCTGCGGGTGGCAGCCACTCGATGTGTCCCTTCACATCGATGTTTCTCTCTCTCTCTCGCTCCCTCCCGCTCTATCTGAACAAAAAATGGAAAAATGTCCTCTGGTGAGGATAAAAACAAAAAACAAAAACAAAAAACAAATAAGTAAACATTTAAAAAATTAAATTAAATTAAATTAACATGGAAGGAAACATGTTAAGTGGAAATTATTGCAAACACTTATGTGCAGCGTGACAACACTAACATGTTTTTAATGCACTAAATAATATTAGTGTTTATGGAAACATACATACTATGTGGAAAAAATACAAAAAGATACTTGGGCATAATACACACGAACTTCAGATGACATGTTAACATCTGTTAATAATGCACCAATTACCTTTGGGGAGAGAAGAAAATGGATGAGATTAAGACAGAACTTTGGCCCTGGCCAGTATGGCTCAGCGGTTAGAGCGTGGGCCCACGGACCTGAGAGTCCCAGGTTTGGTTCCCGATAAGGGCATGTACCATGGTTGCAGTTTGTCCCCGACCCCGGTTGGGGTCATGTGGGTGGCAGCCACTCGATGTGTCTCTCTCACATTGATGTTTCGCTCTCTCTCTCCCTACCCCTCTGCCTCCTGCTCTGTCTGAAGATAAATGCAAAAACATGTCCTTGGGTGAGGATAAAAAAAAAAGACAGAACTTTGTATCTGTGACATTTAATTTTGTTGAAAGGGTGAGAGACCAAATCTTCCGTTTATTATTATTTTTAAAATTTTTGTTTTCTTTATTGATTTTAGGGAGAGAGGAAAGGGGAGAGAGAGAGATAGAAACATCAATGAAAGAGAACATCGATTGACTGCCTTATCCATGCCCCTCCCTCACTGGGGATCAGGCCAACAACCTGGGCATATGCCCTGACCAAGAATCAAACCAGTGACCTCTTGGTGCATGGGTTGACACTCAACCACTTAGCCACACCAGCAGGGCCAAAATCTTCCATTTAAATAGTGACATACTTTTGTATTTAGACCTGCCAATTTTATATCTATTTATTTATTTAAAAAATTTTTTTTCTTTATTGATTTTTAGCAAGAGATAGAAACATTGATGAGAGAGAACATCGATTGGCCGCCTCCTGCATGCCCCCCACTGGGGATTTGGCCCACAACCTGGGCATGTGCCCTGACCAGGAATTGAACTGGCAACCCCTTGGCGCATGGGTTGACACTCAACCAGTGAGCCACACCAGCTGGGCTATATTTATTTTAAAGTAAAATTAGCTTTATTGGGTTGTACAAAAATTAGTGATACAGTTTTCCATAGTGAGCTCTTGGAAATTAAATACCCACAGGGAATTTAAATTCCCCGTTAATTCTTAAGAATTTATAAAATTTATAAAATTCTTAAGAATTTATAAAGAAAAAGGGACAGATTATACTTTGATAAAATTGTTTCATCTTTTCTTTTTGTTCATCCTCACCTTAGGATATTTTTTTCTATTGATTTTTAAGAGAATGGGAGGGATAGAGAGAGAGAAAGATCAATGTGAGAGAGGCACATCAATTGGTTGCCTTCCACACGTGCCCCTAAAGGAACTGGGGATTGAACCTGCAACCCAGGTACATGCCCTTGACCTGAAATGGAACCCACCACCCTTTAGTGCTCTGGCCAACGCTCTAACCACTGAGAAACACTTGCTAGGGCAATGAGGTTTATGTATTTTCTTAAAAATATTTTTTCCATTGATTTTTAAAATTTTTTAGAGAGAGTGGAAGGGAAGGAGGTAGAGAGAGAGAAACATTGATGTTGAGAGAGACACATCGATTGTTTGCCTTCTACACAGCTCTGGTCAGGGCAGGCCAGGCATGTGCCCTTGACCAGAATCGAAGGATGACCTTTTGGTCCGAGGGCTGACACTCTAACCATTGGGAACACCAGCCAGGGCAATTAAATTTAAAAACAAAACAAAACTGGGTGCCCTGGCTGGATAGCTCAGTTGGTTAGAGCATTGACCCAATAAATACACCAAGGTTGTGGGTTCGATCCCTGGTCAGAACACACAACAGAATCAACTAAAGAATGCATAAATAAGTGGAATAACAAATCGATGTTTCTACCTCTCCATCCTCCTTCTCTCTAAATAAATAAATTTTTTAGAAATTAAGAAAAAAAAGGGACAGGCTCTTTCCAGCTGGCAAGAAGCCATTTCTCAGGACAACTGGCATAAGTGCCGCAAGACCAGGGGCAAGAGAAAACCTTATCACAAGAAGCAAAAACATGAGCTAGGATGCCCTGCTGCCAACACTAAGATCGGCCCCCGCCCATACACACCTATGTACTGGGAGGCACCAAGAAGTACCTACCTTGAGGCTGGACGTGAGCAACTTCTCCTGGGGTTCAGAGTGTTGTTCATGCAAAACAAGGATTATTTATGTTGTCTTCAATGCATGTAACAACAAATTGGTCCATACCAAGACCCTAGGAAAGAACTGCATCGTGGCCCTGGCTGGTTTGGCTCGGCAGTTAGAGCGTCGCCTGTGGACCAATGAATCGCGGGTTCGATTCTGGTCAAGGGCACATACCTCGGTTGTGGTTCATCCCTGGCCCTGGTTGGGATTGTGCAGTAGGCAACCAGTCAATGTGTCCCTCTCACATTGATGTTTCTTTGTCTCCCTTTCTCTCCCTCTCCCTCCCACTCTATCTGAAGATATTCAGAAAAATATCCTCAGGTGAGGATTAAAAAAAAAGAACTTCATTATGTTCACTGACAGCACATAGTACAAACAATGTTAGGAATCCCACTAGGCACTGCCCCTGGGCCAAAGGAAGGGGGCCAAGCTGACTCCTGAGGAGGAAGAATTTTGTTTTGTTTTTTAAAATCCTCACCTGAAGATATTTTTCCATTGATTTTCAGGTAGAGTGGGAAAGAGAGAGAGAAACATCAATGTGAGAGACACACATCCATTTGTTGCCTCCCACAAGACACCCCCCCCCCCCCAGGGCCAGGGCCAGGGATCAAACCTGCAACCTAGGTACACGCCCTTTGACCTGAAGCAAACCCAAGACCCCTTTGGTCCTTGGGCCTAACCGGCCAGGGTGAGGAAGAGATTTTAAACAAAAAACAATAAAAGTCAGAAGAAATATGATGAAAGGAAAAAGAATGTCAAAATCAGCAGTCTCCTAGAGGAACTGGGCAAGTTCCAATGGGCAAGCTTCTTGCATGGCCGTTTCAAGACCAGGCTGATGTGGCCGAACAGATGGCTATGTGCTGGAGGACAAGGAGTTAGAGTTCCATCTGAGGAAAATCAAGGCCCAGAAAGGCCAATGAGTGTATGGGGATGGGGGATTTGAGAAAATATAACATGTTAACATCTGTTAAGTGGAAATTATTGCAAATGGTTATGTGCAATGTGACATTTATGTTTTGAAAGCACTAAACAATACCACACTGTTAAATTGGAATGGTGGGATCTTGAGCATCTCTTTTATGTTCTGTAAGTTTGGAATATTTCAAAATTTACATTTTAAAATTAAATTTTAAACAAGCAAAATTGGCAGGATAGATTTAATAAAAATAGCTAATGTTGACAATTGTTAGAGTTGGGTGATGGGTACATAGGAGCTCATTATACTTTTTTCTTTTCTTAAAAGATATTTTTATTTTTATTATTATATTTAGTATGTTTTTATTGATTTCAGAAAGAGGAAAGGAGAGGGAGAAAGAGATAGAAACATTGATGTGAGAGAGAACCACCGATCAGCCGCCTCCTTCATGTCCCCCACTGGGAATCAAGTTCACAACCCAGGAATCAAACCAGCGACTTCTTGGTGCTCAACCACTGAGCCTTACTGGCTGGGCCTCTTTTTTTTTAAGTTTGACATTTTTGTTTAAGTTTGAAATTTTCCATAATAAAAGTTTTGTTGCGTTGGCCAGTTTGACTCAACAGTTAGAGTCGGCCCTCAGACCAAAGACTCGAGGGTTTGATTCTGGTCAAGAGTGTGTACCTCAGGTTTAGTTCAGTCCCTGCTGCTGGTCAGGGTCGTCCACTAGGCAACCAGTCAGTACGTCTCTCTCACATTGATGTTTCTCTCCCTCTTTCTGTCCTTCCCTTGCTCCCACTCTATCTGAAGATAAATGGAAAAATATCCTCTGGTGAATATTTTTTTTAAAGTTTATTAAAAGTAAAAATTAAGACTTTAAACATTTTCATAATTTGCATGTGCTCAGAAGTTGCCTGGAAGGGCAAAACAACAAACTGTCAATAGAGACAACTCTTCCTTGTTGCCTCAAACATATCATTTTTATAGCTTTCTTCTGCAGTTCTCAGATTCTCAGAGTCCTGGACCCCAAGCATGTCCCTTAAGGTTTGGGGGAAGACAGGAGGGAGTGGAAAATGGTAGGGAGAGCCCTGGCCGGTTTGGCTCAGCGGTTAGAGTGTCGGCCTGCAGTCCAGAGAGACCCGGGTTCGGTTCCCGCTAAGGGCACGTTACAGTTTGTCCCTGGCCCTGGTTGGGTCGTGCAGGTGGCAACCACTCGATGTGTCCCTTTCACATCGATGTTTCTCTCTCTCTCCCTCCCTCCCACTCTATCTGAACAAAAATATCAAAAAATGTAAAAAAAAGAAAAGAAAATGGTAGGGAGAGCTATCTTCCTGGTCCAGGTGAAAACAACAGGATTGGACTGGTGACAGTCACAGTGGGGGTGAAAAGGAGGAGACTGTGGCCCAGGCCAGTTTGGCTCACAGTTTGGCTCAGCAGTTAGAGCGTCGGCCTGCGGTCCAGAGAGACCCGGGTTCGGTTCCTGCTAAGGGCACATACCTCAGTGGCAGTTTGTCCCCGGCCCTGGTTAGGTCGTGCAGGAGGCAGCCAGTCGATGTGTCCCTTTCACATAGATGTTTCTCTCTCCCTCTCCCTCTCTCCCTCCCACTCTATCTGAACAAAAAATGGAAAGATGTCCTCAGGTGAGAAAAGAAGGGGAGGGGAGGGGAGGGGACTGTGTCATGAACTATTTCAGAGGTAGAATTGATAGAACCTGACAAGCTCCTTTGAGGGCAAGAATTATCCTTCTTTGCTTAACTGGTTTCCCCAATTGAGGGGAGTGTAATTCTAATTCTAGTAAGTTTTCCAGTCATATTCCTTGCTGCAGGGGGTAAACATTCACACATTGGCCCAGCCAGTGTGGCTCAATTGGTTGTGCATCGTCCCATGCACCAAAAGGTCACTGGTTGGATTCCAGGTCAAGGCACATGCCAGGGTTGCAGGCTTTATCCCCCCGTAGGGGGCTTGCAGGAGGCAGCCAATCTATGTTTCTCTCTCATCGTTGTTTCTATCCCTCTCCCTTCCTCTCTTTCTAAAAAAAAAAAATATATCAATAAAAACATTTTTTAAAATTCACATTGTAATTCTAGCATAGTCTATTTAATGAATGAATGAACGATGCAATCTCCTTCCTTTCTGTTCAGAGCAACTAAGAACTTGACTCTCTTTATACGCTGACTCATCAATTAAATGAACCAATCAATACATTTCTCCTTTTATTAAATTTTTTTTATCCTCACCCGAGGACATTTTTCCATTTTTTGTACAGATAGAGTGGGAGGGAGAGAGAGGAAGAGAGAGAGAGGGAAACATTGATGTGAAAGGGACACATCGAGTGGCTGCCACCCGCACGACCAACCAGGGCCGGGGACAAACTGCAACTGAGGTACACGCCCTTAGCGGGAACCGAACCCGGGTCTCTCTGGACCGCAGGCGGACGCTCCAACCGCTGAGCCAAACCGGCCAGGGCATCAATACATTTCTTTTGTTTGTTTTGTTGCTTAGGATTTTCTAACACTTGCAACCAAGAGTCCTGACCAAAGATCACACATACACAAACTTTTGTATACAATTTTGAGTATTCACATATCTCTTCCCATCTCCCAAGCTCTTGGGCTCCTAGGCCTTCAGATTTAGAATGAGGTCTATCTAAAGTGAATAGTCCGGCCAGTGTGGCTCAGTGGTTGAGCATCGACCCATGCACCAAGAGGTCGCTGGTTTGATTACCAGTCAGGGCACATGCCCAGGTGGTGGGCCAAATCTCCAGCGAAGGGCATACAGGAGGCGGCTGATTGATGTTCTCTCTCATCAGTGTTTCTCTTTCTCCCTCTCCCTTCCTCTCTCTAGAACAGTGGTTCTCAACCTGTGGGTCGCGACCCCTTTGGGGGGTTGAACGACACTTTCACAGGGGTTGCCTTAGACATAACAGTAGGAAAATTACAGTTATGAAGTAGCAACGAAAATAATTTTATGATTGGGGGTCACCACAACATGAGGAACTGTATTAAAGGGTTGCAGCATTAGGAAGGTTGAGAACCACTGTTCTAGAATCAATAAAGAAAAAATATTGTTTTAAATAAAAATTAAAAAATAAAGTGAATGAATATCCATTAACAGTACTCCCTGCTTATTAACTCTTTGTGAGCTCCCAAAGCTTGCTGTGACTGATCACCCTCCCTAACCAAGTGGTTCTCTCATCACCTAGTATTCCCAGGGTCATTGTGTTGACCATAGAACATGGTACTTGCCTGTGGTACACCACATGCCTGTGCCCAGCCCCTGGCAATCTCCTCTTAGCCTAAGGGTGTAGCTGAAGCTTTGATCAGGGAAACTTCCTCTGCCCTTCCACCTCCCTGAGGATTCTCTATGACTTCATGAAGAAAAAAGATAACATAGAGGGCTACCCACTCTCTGAATCTAACCCACTGCTTCCCAAATCAACTCCATGGGGCTTTACAAATCACAATGTGGAAAGGGTATTGATCCAGAAACTTCAGGACCTGTCCTAGAACACAGTAATGCCTTTTAGCCAGTACAATGCAAACACTATGGTCATTGAGCAGTTTTTAGAGAGCATGGAATTTTAAATATTCCCTAAGGACAAATTCGAAGGTCTAAAAAAATTCGAGATTATCAGAGGTCATTAAGTAAAAGAAATAACTCATCCAGGCACTGATAGAATTCCAGAGTACTGATACTCCTCTCTGCCCTTGCTGTTAACCCTTGGCGACTGAGTCCCAGGAGGAAGGCAGCTGCCTTGCCCAATGGGGAGTCAGCAGGGGTCAAGGCCTGTCGCCAAGGTGGGTCTGCTGGAGGCACATTCTATTCTTTACTCTGTTCAGGATACAAAGATCTGACTGAGAGGAGAGTCTTGAGAGGGATGATGAATCTGGGAGGCTGAGGAATGCGGGGATCAAAAGACTTAAGTCGCAAACCAGGGAGATGAGTGAAAAGACCGAGCTTGCTTTAAGTAGACTACGCCAAGTGTAAATTCACACTCAAGAAGTTCATAGCTGGCGGGCAAGGAGGAGCTAAAGGGCCGGGGCTTTACAATACAAACACAGACCCGGGCCTGGGGACCCTTGCCCAGCCACAGTTCTCAGGGGCAGCCTTGGAGGTGACCTCTCATCGACGGCCTCGGGGTAGCGAGGAGGGGGTTCTCCGCTTCCCCTGGTGCCCCGTCCCAGAGAGGGGCGCAAGCGGCGGTGGGGCGGGTGGTTGGGATGGTCTCCTCTGGTCCTGCAGATAGCGGCCCTTGGTGGGAGAGGCTGATCTCGGAGCACTCAACCTCCACTCAGGAAGACAGCTGCGGGGGGCGCCGGGGGGCGCAGGGGGGCGCAGGGGGCCGCGCCATTTTCCTTCCTGCTCGCGCCCGGCGCCCAGGCTGGGCATCGGGAAAGGCATCTGCTCCCGGCGGCCTGAGCGAGGACTCGGGCGCCCAGCGCCGCCTTTCCCCCGAGGCGCGACGGGACCCCAAGACTGTCACCGCGATCACCGGCCGCACGCCGGCCACGCCTTCCGCCGCCAGCCGGAAGCGCCTGCAACCCGAGGTGGAGGGTCTTCCGGCGGGACCGCGAGGCAACCGGCTCGCCATGGCGGCCTCCTTGGCCGGGAAGAAGATCGTGTTTGTCACGGGGAACGCCAAGAAGCTGGAGGAGGTGCCGGGAGGGTGCGGGGGGCCGGCTGGGGGTCGGGTGAAGGGGCTTCCAGGCGGAGGCGGCACGCGGGAGGAGTCGGACCCGCAGGGGTGGGTCGGACCCGCGCGTGTGGAGGAGGTTAGCCCGCGCGGAGTGGGGCGGCCCGGGACACGGCTTGTGAGCTCCGAGGTTGTGGGAGCCGAAGGAGTGGTGGGGTCCTTAGCGCCGGATTGAGCTAGACCTCAAAACGGGTCCGTGCGCCCTTCTGGAGCGGACCCAGGACGCGCTGCTGGCGCCGGCGTGGCAGGGGCCGGACGGGCGTGGGACAGACATCCAAACCGGGCCGTCCACGGCCTACCACGGTCCAGAAATGTGGTCCCCAGCCTCTCCCGGCCCTTTTCCGCATCTGTGAAGTGGGGATGATGAGAGGGAGAGTGAAGGAAGCAGTGGATCCAAAGTTCCCGGCCACAGGCACTTTGCGGCAAGCCGTGAGGATTCTGGGCGTTGATCAAACGTCTTTGGCTGCCAAGGAACAGACACCAGGGAGCTCATAAAACTGCCTGACTGTCGGAAGTACGTTATGGTGTCTCACAGGACTTAAGGAGGCTCTCGAGGGGCTGTCCCGTCCTCGTAGTTCTCTCCGGATGAGCATCCCTTTTCCTATTTCTGCTTCCTTTTCTCCTAGTAGAGGAGGCAGTGAGGCTTCTGCAGACACTAGCTCTGATTGGCCTTGCGTGTGTCCAGGTTTAGCCCCTGCTCAGTCAGCCATGGCCAAGCAGATGGGGTCCTGTGTGGGGAATCAGGATGGCACCCACTAGATATATCTGAGGCAGACCAGTGGGGTGCATTCATTAGGAGACCCTTCATTTGTCCACAGCATAGGGACTGATGGCAGTTCTGTTCCAGAACAGGTGGCCTTCTCAGGAACCAGAGCCCTATGCTGATCAAAGATTTGAGATCCCGAGGCCAGACCAGTCAAGCAGATAGGCAGCACCACCCTGAACAGAGCCCTGTGCAAGGTGGTGGGTGCCAAACCCTAAGCCAGCCTCAGCCTCTTGCTGAGAACATGGCCCTCCCACGTTTAAAAGAAGGGACTGGAGTGGCCAGAGGAGGCTCGCTGGAGAAGATGGACTTGAAGCTGGCCTAAAACAGGAAGTCTTAACTCCTCCTCATCCCGTGTTACCCATTGGCTGACTGATGAAGATTCTGGACCCTTTTCAGGAAAATATTTTTAAATATGCCAAGTAAAATACATAGAATTACAAAGGAAATCTATTGAGGTACAGTTCCCAAAATATTATAAATATTTGCGATCAGTTACACCTACTTTATTAATGTATTAAAGGATTCAATCTAGCAGTGTATGTAATTACCATAATTTTAAAACAATGAGGATTGGCCCTGGCTGAGTAACGCAGTTGGTTAGAGTGTTGCTCCAATATGCCAAGGTTGTGGATTTGATCTCCAGTCAGGGTACATACAAGAATCAACCAATGAATGCATAAATAAGTGGAACAACAAACCGGATGTTTCTCTCTCTCTCTTAAAAAAAATTTTTTTTTTCCGCCCTAGCTGGTTTGGCTCAGCGATTAGAATGTAGGCCCGCGGACCGGACAGGCCTGGGTTCAGTTCCCACTAAGGGCATGTACCTCGGTTGTAGTTTGTCCATGGCCCTGGTTTGGGTCATGTGGGTGGCAACCACTCGGTGTGTCTCTTTCACATCGATGTTTCTCTCTCTCTTCCTCCCACTCTCCCTCCCACTCTATCTGAAGATAAATGCAAAAAAAAAAAAAAAAAAAAGTCCTCAGGTGAGGATTAAAATAAATAAAATAAAAGAGGTGGTTCCCCCCCCTCCATCCAAGTTCATAGGCCTTCTGGATTCTGGGTAACTCGTGATAGAGAATTCCTGGGTTAGGAAAATTGGTAGGATTTCTGGGAGCATTGAGAAGGGAAGTGGGTGTTCTGGATAGGCAGTTAGCATGAACAGAGACCTGAAGTAGGAGACTGAGGAGATGAGGAGCTGACCTGCTGGCTGGGATGGACCCTGAAGGTTGGGGTGAGGCTCATGGGCCTGACTTGGTAAGTTTTAGGGGACTGACAGGAGAGTTACCTGATGAGACTGGTGGATGACAGCTTGTGTAATAATGGGGAATCATTAACAAATGGTGATGATGTTCTTTCATTTTGGAACAGGTCATTCAGATTCTAGGAGACAAGTTTCCATGTACTTTGGTGGCACGGAAAATTGACTGTATGTCTTTGTTTTGTTTTATTTTTAAAAGATGGGTTGATTTCTCTGTCTGCTGGTGACCTGACTCTGTGTGTCTTTTCCCTCCTAAGTGCCCGAATACCAGGGAGAGCCTGATGAAATTTCCATACAGAAGTGTCGAGAGGCAGCTCGCCAGGTGCTTGTTCTGCATGTGTGCTCTGCTCATTTCCCCTGTCCTGGGGCCTGTGCCTGCTGGGAATGAGTGGGGAATAGTAGTGTGAGCACAATTTGTTATGACTTCAGGGACCTGCCCAAACCTAGCTATTCTGGGATCAGTTCATGTTAGCCCTGGAATACTGCCTTTTTTCAATCTTGACTGCATAGTATCTCCCCAGAGCACCGTATACACACATAATTCTCTGTCTGATTCTCAGATACATACATCCAGCTCCTACATTTTCCCCACATACATTTACCCCTGCACTCATTTATCTCTGTGGGACTGAGAAAGAACACTTTCTGAAGGGTCAGGCTGCTTGAGTATGAATCCCATCCTTTCTGTTGCTGTGCCTGGAGCAGGATTTAAAACCTACCAAGGCTTTGGTGTCCCTATCTCTAAAACGGAATATGAGATCAGCCCAGGGATAATCCTGGTAGCAGATGAACCTCTGCTGCTGCTGCAGATCCCAACTAGCTGTGGGCTTGGGCCCAGCTTGGATGGCCTGGGAATTCAAGGCTGCGTCAAGGCCTGTTGCTGGTGGCGGGTCTCAGGGCTGCATTTCCTTGTGCTGCAGGTGCAGGGGCCTGTACTGGTTGAGGACACCTGTCTGTGCTTCAATGCCCTTGGGGGCCTCCCTGGCCCCTACATGTGAGTGCTCCCCCAACCCCTAACAGGGACCTGCCCACAAAACCACCTGAACTTGGAAATGATTGGTTATTTGATATTGAGGTTTATTCACTGTCTTGGCATTAACACTAATATTTCAGATTGTCCTGAGGAAGGATTAGGGATGGGGGAGAGGCATGCCTTTCTTTTGTAAAGTGTGAGAATGTGATTGTGTAAGTGGAGATGGGCAAGGGGAACCCACTGGTTGAAGAGGTACATTCATGGGCAGATCGATTTCAGGAAAGAGAAAATAAGGAAGTCAAGATCTGACAGTGGATTTCCTTAAAACCAACCAGTGCCCTGGACCCTCTCAGAAGTATCTCTAGGGTACAAATACCCCAATTTGAATACCCCTCTCTGAGGTTGGGGGGTAAATGCACAGCAGTGCTGTTGCTGGGTCTTGTGTTTTGTTTTGTTTTTTTAATCCTCACCTGAGGACATTTTTGCATTTTTTTGTTCAGATAGAGTGGGAGGGAGAGAGGAAGAGAGAGAGAAACATCGACGTGAAAGGGACACATCGAGTGGCCGCCACCCACACAACCAACCAGGGCCGGGGACAAACCGCAGCTAAGGCATGCACCCTTAGTGGGAACCGAACCCGGGTCTCTCTGGACCGCAGGCCAACGCTCTAACCACTGAACCAAACCAGCCAGGGCTGTTGCTGGGTCTTGGATATGTATTTATTTAACACTTAGATTGCCAATATGTTTGCCAAGACAGTGGCACTCATATGCACGTACAGTATGCATTGCCATGTGGGGAGTGTGAAATATCACATGCGGTTTTAATTTACATTTCCCTAGTTACTAGTAAGCTTGAGGCCTTCATTGAATTATTGGTTCTTCTATCTATGGCCTGTTTACTTCCATTTTCTTTTTCCTATTGGATGATTTGTCTTCATTTTGAGTTGAGACATTCTTCACCATGTCAGCCCCTTGGCTGTCCAGGGGCTCTAATCCCTGGGGGTGTGCAACCCAGAGAAGATGTTGCCTGGAAGATCCATTTTCCTGGTGTCTGACTCGCCTTTGTTTGTCTTGCAGAAAGTGGTTTCTGGAGAAGTTAAAGCCTGAAGGTATTATCTGCTTTATTTCTTCCTTTAGATCTGTTGGGAATTGAGAATCCAGAGGTGGTCTAAGGAGAGGGCCCCGACTAGTAATCAGGAATCTCAGGTTCCAGCCCCACCATGGAGACTCTCTTCGCCCTAGTTTCCCCACCTATAACTTGGAGCTCACACTTTCCCTGCACACTTAGCTCCAGGGAGCTCTGAGATGTGGAAAGAGTGGATGGGAAAGGGGTGATGGGAGCTGTGAATTTGAGGGACAAAGGAACTGCAGTTGATTTTGGCTAAGAGGACTGGCCCTACTGACTGCTTGCCTGTCCTTGTCTCAGCTGGGACCTGGCCTTGGGTTGGGGTCTTCCCCTCCTGGGCCCCAGCAATGCATACCCCATCACCTACAGTTGCAGACCAAAATGTTCCCTATTTAGGTGCTTCTAAAAACATGTTATATTAATGAGCATTTAAACATGTACAGTGGTAGAATAGAATAATGAACCCTTGCTTGCTCCCATGACTCAACTTCCAAGTTTATCAGCATAAAGCCTATCTGATGACATGTATAAACGCCCCAGTTTGGCACGTGTCCCCCAGTCCGGGGCTTCAGGGTGGGGAGTGGGGGCTGGCCGGCACCGACTGCGCTGAGTCCTCACTGCACCTGCCCGCAGGTCTCCACCAGCTCCTGGCCGGGTTCGAGGACAAGTCGGCCTATGCACTCTGCACATTTGCGTTCAGCACTGGGGATTCGAGCGAGCCGGTGCGCCTGTTCAGGGGCCGGACCTCGGTGCGTACTTATGCTGCTTCCTCTACATGCCCCCAGAGGGCGCTGCGACTCCAGCGGGCAGCCCAGAGTCTTCTGCTAGAGGGTAGCGGGGAGGGCCCCGAGGCCGCAACTACTTCCCAGGACTTGGCCCAGATCAGTCCCTGGGCAGCTGTTAATCCCAAAATCTGTGTCACCCCTAAGGCTGCTCTTGTAGGGGAATGCACAGTGGCTCACAGCTGTTGAGGCCTGTGTACCCAGAGCACTGCACTAGATGCCCTCCTGAGATGCAGATGTGGAAACTGAAGAGGACAACTCCCAGAGCTACGCCTATAGCCCAGACTTATACGAGTTCCTTATTCAACTACCGAGGCACAGCTTCCCTTGAATATCTCAGCCTCTCCCACTTTTCATGTTCATAGAGAATCTTCTCCCAACTCATTCCTTCCCCACTGCCTTTCAGCACCTCATGCCTACCTGTGAAGTTCAGCTGCTGCCCATAGGGCCCACACCCCTCCCTCCACCCCCTACCTGGTCCTTGTGGCAGAATGGAGAGAGTGCACCTTCTGGCATTCCCCTCTGCTTTGTCCCTTCTCAGGGTAAAATCCAGGAGTCCCACTGTAGCCCACAAAGCTCTATCCCAGAGACTCCACCAGGGGCTGACCACGGAAGTGTCCAGTTTCCCTACCTGGTTAGATTTGTGTGTGTGTGTGGTAAAAACATACACAAATTCACTTTTTTCCCATGTGTCAGTACTTTCAATGTTTTTTTTTTTTTTTAATTTATTTTTTCATGTTTTTAATTTTTAGAGAGAGATAGAAACATCAATGTAAGAGAGATTCATCGATCAGCTGCCTCCTGCATGTTCCCTATTGGGCATTGAGCTTGCAATCCGGGCATGTGCCCTGACTGGGAATTGAACTAGTGACCTCTTGTTGCATGAGACAATGCTCAACCAACTGAGCCACACTGGCGAGGCACCACACTTATATCTGTTTATCGATTGGTGGACATTTATTGCTTCCACGTTCTGGTTATTGTGAATAATGCTGCTATGAACACGAGAATGTTCTCTCAATCCGAAGTTTGAATAGCCACAGGCCCTGCTGACAGAGCTTAGTTGCTGCGATCTCCACCATTCCCTACTGTCTCCCCTGCTTTGGCTGCTTCGTGTACTTTGTTGCTTCCTGGCCCCCCCTTTATTCAGGGTATCCCTATTTCTTCATGTTCTGTTTTCATCTGCACTCTGAAGCCAATCACATTATCCTTTCAGTAATACTTATGCCAAGCTCTTCCCCTTTCAGGGCCTTGGCACCAGTTGTATCCTCCGCCTGGAATGCTTTTGTTTGTGTTTTAAATTGATTTTAGGGGAGAGAGAGAAATATCAGTCAGTTGCTTCCCATACACACCCAGACCAGGGCTTGAACCTGCAACCTGGGTATGTGCCCTGATCAGGAATTGAACCCATGACCTGTCAGTGTATAGGTCAATGGTCCAGCCAAGGCCTACTGTAACCTCAGTGCTGACAGCACTACCTGCCCCGCTGCAGCTGTTCAAAAAACATGTTACTTGGTTGTAGTTCAGAGTCGTCCAGTGACTGCCGCAGTCTCCCTGCTAGCAGAAGCAGAACTTGTCTTTGGTCTGGATGACTTAGCATTTATGTGTCTAATCCCCATCCTCTACTACCTGTCATATTATTTAAATTTTTTCTTCCATTGCTTTCATGGCAACATGACATTTTGTGACACTGGACTAGTTTGTTCTGCTGTAGTTTGCCTATTACAGGCACTATTTATTGAGCTCATTTCTATGTTGAACATTGTGCTAAATTCTATTATGTTATTTCACTTCATTGTTAAAGCCTCCCTTGCATTTTGAGAAATGCAGTAATAGTCACAGACATGGGGCTTCTCTGCAAGGTGCAGGGCCCTTAAATTCCTATTAGGAGAAATTGTTTCTGTCAATTTTTCAATTGACTTTTCTTTGATAGACCACGATTTGTCAAAGCTGTGGAGAAGGAGGGTGGCTCCAGGGGTATCAAGTACATGGTCCCTCCCTGTGTGTGAAGGGAGAGCTGTCCTGCTGTGCATTTTATTTATGTGTTTAGCAAACATTTGCAGGTTCCATGATCCCTTGAAACCATATATTTTTAGTAAATACGGTTTAACCAAAGCCATAAACTGGCTATTGTTTTCCTTCCAATGCATCTCTGGGCCCCATTCCCAGTGACATACCTGTCCCCTTTTCTCTGGCAGGGCCGGATTGTGGCACCACGAGGCTGCCGAGACTTTGGCTGGGACCCCTGCTTTCAGCCTGATGGATATGAGCAAACGTAAGGAGCCCAGTTTCTTGGGGCCAGGCTAGCCCTGGTCTGTGTTGTTTGGTGCCCCGCCTGAGTGTGCAGGCACGCGGATATGCAGAGGCAGGCTCCGAGGGTGCCGTTCCAGCCGAAGGCAGCTCTGCTGGGGTGGACGCGAGGAATCTGGGTGGCCCAGTCCACGGCGGGAGAGGCAGCCAGGCGTAGTTGGGAGATGTGGGCGTGGGCTCGGGCTCCAGCTCACAGCAGAGCAGCTATGTGACCTCTGTGGCTTCCCCTCTCTGACCTTGGCTCGTCATGCGTATATATACCTGACAGTTTTGGGGGATGATCTTCTTACTCCCCCATTTAGTTTGGAAAAGTGTTAACACTTTTTCAGCTTTTAGTGGGCATCACATTAAACCCCACTGTGCTGAGTGTTCTGGGTATTTGATACTAATTTCCTCCCTTATTTATATGGGACATGTTGGCCATTATTGGAGTGAGGTTTTCCAGGCTCGAGGTGCCCATAGGGATCATGGCCTGAGGCCTCACAATAGCCAGACAGGGCTGAGAACAACATGAAAGAGCACTGTCCAGGAACGCACTTTGGTGACAGGAATGTTCTTCGTTTGCACTGTACAGGCCAGGAGCAACTAGCCACAAGTGGCTATGGGACATTTAAAATGTGGCTAGGGCGCCTGAGAAACTGAAGCTCATTTTATTACATTGTAATTGGTTTACATTTAAATGGCCACATGTGGCTAGTGGTCATATACTGGACAGCACAGATCAGAAGCCCACCACTGGGGTGTGGGATTCTCGAACAGACCACTGGCTGGCCCCCACGGCGCCCCCACCCCCGCCGTGCCCGAGAGGAGACTGCTGTGTTTGCTGTCAGGCCCCACTGCTTCCTGTCAACAGATGACAAAGCTGATCAAACATGCAGCTCATCCCCCCGTCCCCAGCTTCCCTTAATGACTTTTGGACACATTGGAACAAGTTTACTGTCCTCCCACATTCAGCAATATGGGTTCCTACCTATAGGGGAATTAAAAACTTGCCAATTTTTAAGAGATTAATTGGCTGCCAGGAGCTGGAGGCCCCACTAGCCTTTCCTTGAGTTTGGGGCTCGAATGGTGTGGGGGTTGTACACACTCCCCGATCAGGGCTCCCTACTCTGAACTGCCGCTGTCCCCCCTTAGGTATGCAGAGATGCCCAAAGCTGAGAAGAATGCCATCTCCCATCGCTTCCGTGCCCTGCGTGAGCTGCAGGAATACTTTGGCGGCCTGACTTCTGGGGCCAGTGATGAGCATGCTCACCGAGGGTCTGGGGAGGGCTAACCTGAAGCCTCCCTCAGGCAGGCACCTCCCTCCGAGTATGTCCCTCAGGGTTTCCGGTACCACTTCCTGGGGGTGAGATTTGATAGACCCACCAGACCAGCCTCACCAGTCTGGAGGAGCAGGTGGCTGTCTGGAGATACTTTGGGCAAGGGACACCATTCTCTGGCTCTTGGGGAATCCAGTGGTCTCTCCTACAGCTTCCGGGCCTTGGCTCCTGAAAGGACCTCGGGTGTTAAAGGGGTCTTGGCAGGATCGAGGGTTTGGGGAAGGACCATACAACGTCAGTGTTTTTAAAATGCGGCAAATAAAGATTCTGGAAGATACTCAAAAATAAACTGGATGCATCTGCTTTGAAACCTACCCCGGGCAGGTGTCTGTCTCCTGAGTCCCTTTGGCAGAAGCAGGAAACCCGTCAGGTGCGGGGAGGGCCATGTCCAGGGTGTCCGCGTGGCCTTGCCAGCTGGAGTGTTACATCTCTGCTTTCGTTCTTCAGGTCTCACCTCCAGGGCTGACCTTTTCCATGCCAGGTCCATGCTGCTCACCCACCCATCGCGGGGGCCTTGCCCAGCGGGTCTCCATGGTGTGGCTGGGCTGGGGGCGGGCTGTGTGGGATGTCTAGTGCTTTTGCTGTGTGGAGTTACACATCAGAGCAGCTCAAATGCCGGCTTATGATTATAATGCCAAGTTCGTTCTTAAGGCAGGGATGGAGTCCTTGACCCCAGTTGAGTTGACATGCCCTATTCACCCTGGGGCCCCCAAGTCCTTCACGAGGCCTGACTCAGACGCCCCAGACCCTCACTGTGCCCTTCCCTGGTAGGGACCTTGGGGGCCAGGGATGGCTCCCTTGCCTTTCCTGCAGGTGTTTGGTGAGGAGGAGGTAGCCAACCCTGAGTATGTTCAGAGATGCCTGTTGTGTGCAGCAGGCCAGGGGGTAGGGGTGACCATGTCCTCAATGCTGGTGGGTCACTCCCAGGCTTGGAGAACGACCCCTCCAGGCCCTGTTCTTCAGTCCTGGCAGCGTGACCTGCGGCCTGGGTTTAACCCTTGTTTCTTCTCCTTGTGTGTGTGGCTGAGGCCAGAACATCAGTCTTGTGTCCCCGTCTTGCCTGCAAGGCCTAGCTGGGCTGTTGCCCTGGAAGCGCCAGCGGCCGAGCTCCTCTGAGCTGTCTCCTTGGTGGCAGGCGATGTCTGGCTAGGCTGATGGTGGGTGCTGGGGGCCTGCCTGCTCCTTGCTGGTGATTCTGGACATGACCCACCCTCAGGGGATACCCAGGCTACTGGGGAGAGGGCTCCAAAGGCTCACATGCTCCATGGGTGGGACAAGTATATGCAGCTTGGGGCAAGGCTTCCCTGTTTGTTACTCAGCTCCCTTCCCAGAGTCTGTCCTGCACAGTACACTTCCCACCTCCTTTTAACTTCAGCTCCTCATTCCCCGCAAATACATTGCTCGGTTGGAGGGTGAAGTGTCTTGAGTGTGTCCCAGCCTCTACTCCCCCATCAGTGCACAAGGGTCCCCCTATCTCCCACTTGGTCATCCAGCCTTGATGTTTGCTAGGCTACCCAGCAGAAGGTGCCGCGTGCTGTTGAGTTGCACTTCTCACATTCCCGAGGTGTTTGAGCATCTATGGCCCCCTCTTTCCCTTCTCCCAGCATTGCCTCTTTTCTCTCAGAGTCCCTGTCTTGGTGTTGGTTTGTAAGAATTCTTTGTATATCTACATCTTAGTCCTTTTTTGGTTTTAGATATAGCAGATGTCTTCTCGTCTTCTCCTTTGGTCTTTGGTGTATCTGTTAAGTCAAAGTCCTAAAAGGTGATGTGGTGGAGCGTCTGTGAGCCAGGTGCTCTGCCTACCACTGCTGCTGCTCCAGGTGCACACAGGGGCACTCCCCTGAGCCTCAGATCTGAAGTCCCTGCTGCCTGCTGCCACTGTCGTGGACCTTGGTCAACCACCAAGTGACCAGAAACGTGTACCTTCCCTCTCCATCAAACCAGTCCCCACCACCTGGTTTCTCCCAGCACTGCCTGGTGTAGCATGCAGTCCCTGCCCGACACCACAACCCCTACGTATATATTCTAGAATCTACCCAGCAGACTGATAGTTCAAAACTGCCAGTCAACACACTGGCTTTCAGTGTCAGATCTGGCTGTTTTGCAACTGCCTGAGATTCAGGGCCCTTTGCTCCCAGCGCTGCTGATCTCTCACACCAGTCATGTTCTTCACTGACCCCAAGTCCTCTCCTCAGGGTCCCCACATTCTGTTCCCAGACACTTCCCCTGTAGGTTTCTGGCAGCACAAAGTCCTCTGGGATCTTTCACATTTCCCTGTTGGACCAGCACCCACCGTGCAGAGTTGGAGCTCCCAGCAAACAAATGTCACTCAATACACATGAATCCGTTTTTGTCCCCCACCCCAGGGTCCTCAGGTGGCCGTCAGAGGCTGTGGCAGGGCTACAGGGATGGAGACAGCACATAGAAGCATAGAAACAGGAGCTTTATTCTCTACTGTGCATACAGCGAATTCCTTACACAATCAAGGAAATCGTTTCTCTTTCAGGCATCTGACTCTTTTATCAAAAGAAAATCCACCCTGCTTAGTCCCACCCTAGGCAGAAGTTGCCCTGAGCAGTGTTTTGACCCAAAGCAAAAGGCAATGAGAAGTGCAGGCACATACCACAGAACAATGCACAGATGCCCTAGGCCTGTTGGGGCAGCTGTGAGGGGGCGCAGCATAGAGAAGCACTCCAGGACACCCACACCTCCCCAAAGTCACAGCCAGGCTGGGAAGACCAGGAGGGACCGATGAATGGGGTGTGGCCAGGGCCTGCCAGTCAGAGGCTCAGTGCTCAGCATCCATGGCATCCAAGTATTTGGCTTCAATGATTCGGGGCAGCAGCTTGTAGCTGGTGGGTGGGAGGAATGGGCAGAAAGATGATGAATATTGAATCAGGGAGAAGGCAGAGGGCACCCGTCCCAGCCTCCCAACTCTTCCACCCAGCTGGCCCCACCAGCCGTCTGCCCACCCTCCTGTACCGGATGGGGATCATGGCAATCATGATGAGGGGGAAGATCATCTTCATGTAGGGCAGGGGGCTCATGCCAAAGACACAGAGCAGCAGCAGCTGCAGGACCTGCAGGCCCGTGAAGTAGTGTATCGTCCTCTGAGGCACCCTCCGGATATAATGGGTAGGTGGGTACGAGGCCTGTGGACGGGAGGGACCAGGTGTGGGCAGGCACCACTGTATCTCCCCTGCACACCCCTCACTCAAGGCCAGATCCTCACCTGGTCCTTGAGCAGCAGGGCCAAACGCTCAAAGAGCTGGTTGGCGTCGATGGAGGTGAGGGCAATGTAGAGGAAGAGGCCGTAGAGCACAGGCTTGGGGATCCACTGCAGTGGGAAGGGCAGCATCAGGAGGGAGAAGCCCACCAGGATGCTGGCGCCCAGGGTGGTCAGACGCGTCTCCCTCACATTCATGATCCTGCATGGTCCCAGAGAACCGGATCACCTCCGGCCCGGTTCATGGGCCATGCCCCACCTCAGGCCACGTTTGGCTTCAGGCTAGGGCACTTCAGCGCCACCTCCCTCCCATGGCTACCCCACCTTAGGGCCCACATGATTTTTGCCCCAGGCCTCAAGATGCCACTCTCACACTCACGTCTCATAAATGTGCCCATTCTCCACGCGCTCTTCCACCAGAGCCAGTGCCCGCACATGCATTGGGGAGTGGGGGTAGGCAGCATGGATCCAAGGCATCCCAAACATAGACAGCCCCACGTTGATGATGGCGATGAGCAAGAGGTCCCAGTGGTAGGCCGTGCCCTTTGCCAGTCTGCAGCAGACAGGCAGGGACATGTGGATAGAGCCCCTGCTGCCTCCTTGAGGATGGGGCACCCTGCTCAGCCCTCCCTCCCTAGCCCCGTGAACCTGTTCTCTGGTGCGTTCGTCAAGGCAGCCACCAGGTTCTGCTCGATGAAGAAGAGCAGGGAGAGCAGGAAGCCGAGGCCCATGGCACTGCCGATGGCCCCCAGGGTCAGCGAGTGCATCTCAGCTATCTTAAACAGGCTCTCCTTGGGGTTGTAGCGGAACTTGCTCACTGCAGCAGATACAGACACCTGCTCCAGCCTGTAGTTCCACGGGAGCACCCCGCCCCACCCCACTCCCGTTCCGGTCCAGTCCCAGCTCACTCTTAATTTCCCGGAAGCCATAGGAGCAAATGAGGGAGAAGGTGAGCACGGAGATGGGCAAGGCACAGTCTGACAGGATCTCCCGCATGTAGGGGTGCAGGTAGGGGCTGGGGACACAGGTGGGTGTATCAGTGTGGTCCAGGGGCTTGTGTCCCCTTCCCCTCACCTCTAGGCCCTTCTCACCTCTTCTTGAATTGGTAGAGGGTGTAGCCCAGCCACAGCGTGCCCAGCATGATGAGGAGGCTGAGCACGGCAGTGTCCCGGTGTGGGGACTCAGTGGAATGGCTGCTTGCTGAGGTCAGCTCCGATGAGCTGGCCAGGAGGCTGCTGTTGAGGGTGGTGTGGAAGCTGGTGTTGAGGCTGGTGCCTAGGCCCAGCAGGCTCTTCAGGAAATAATCTCTTTGCTGGTTCCCAACGTTGTTGCCATGATAGTACTTCTGGAAGACTGTGGATACAGGCCAATAGGCCTCAGCCATCTGGGTTCTGGGAGACTGGGGCCCAGCTTCCTCCTGGATGTGGGGTAGAGGGGCCCTGAAGGGAGAAGGGGCATCTGGGAGGAGTGGGGGGAAGCTGGCCTTCTCCATCAGCCAGAACCCATCAGCGTGCCCATCCACCCCCCACCCCCACCCGTCGTCGTCCCTCTGCCTTGTCTCTGATAGCGCATCTAACACTGCCTGGGCAGCCCTGTCACCCTCCAGCACAGGAGGTGCTGCTCCTCAGAGCACCCTGGAGCATGAGAACAACCTTGGCTTGCATGCTGCCTAACTCCCCCAGCCATAGCCCATGACCCCCCATCCAACTCAGATCCCTCAGGCAGCAAGTGGCCATTGGTTAAATACTCACTTTTGACCATGCCCTTGATAGCATCCAGCATGAATGTGATGGAAATGAACAAGGCAATGATCTCTTCTGTTGACCTGCCAGGGGATGATATGCCTCATATAAGATGGGGATGAGCTGTTGTGGGGGGGAGGCTTCGCTGAGCCTCGGTGTGGCCCCTCACCTCCTACTGTCATGAAGAGGACCAGTCCCAAGCTTTCTCCGTGGGGGTACCCCACCTCTCTAGGGTTATAGGACCTGAGACTGGCATGGAGGCCAACCCAGATCCCTGGCCTTGGTCTCCCTCCTGCTCAAAGTTCCAGCATTTCAGAAAAGGCCCTGTCACCTCTTGAAAAGACTCATGATCAGGCTGAGGTTGAATAGGGCATAAAGTACAAGGAAGAAGCTGTTCCACAGGCCCGTCCATGCATAGAAGGTGTTGAAGTCCAGATTGTAGTCGTCACAGATGCCACGGATCACTGCAGGCAGCAGGACGGGTGGGCGGTCAGGACAGGGCTGGGGCTCGGGCCCACAGGCACGGTCTCCCTACCACAACCCCACCGCACCATGAATGTAGAGGGCCAGGGGCGCGGTTGTCAGCAGCACCACCAGCGGCTGCCCGGAGAAGAGCGCATACAAGAGGCCTCCGATGCTCTGCCCAGCCACAGTCTTTTGCACATCTGAGGAAGTGGAATAGTCAGGCGGGCACCACAGTCCCGAGCCCCACCCATCACTCCCCACTGACCTCCAGCCCCTCACCGATGGCCCCATTAGTGTTCTCATCGTTGAGGGACCCAAAAGCGATCGTGGGCAGGACACAGGCAAAGTACAGGAACAGGGTGGTGGTGATGTACTTGCCCACAGCCCTGTTTTTCCCGATAATGCCTAGGAATGGGGAACAGGACAGAGAGTGTGTTGGAGACGCTGGACAGGCATATGGTTGTTCTATGGTCTGGCCACACAGGCTGAGCTCCGGGGACCACAGGGCTACATACCATCAGTGAAGTCCAGTGGGTACACAGGGAACCTGCGGGCCAAGTCCTCCCGGATGCCCTTTCCCACAGGGAGAAAATCTTTGTGCTGCAGGGACTATAGCAGGGTGCCTGTTAGCAATGCGGCCCGTGCCCCGCCCCTGCCCGCAGGCCCACCTTGACCCCATACCTTCTGGGGTCTTTGAAAGCTGATGGAGCTTGTACTGTAGCCCTTTATGACGACGTTTGGGACCTGGTTCACCATGGTGAGCAGTTGTCTCTGATGCACCAGGGCCTCCTTGAACTCTTCCTCTGTGCGGGTCTTCAGGAGCTTCTGGCGGAAGCTGATGTCCAAGAACATGGTGGCAAAGGTGCGCCCCACCTCCATCGCAGTCTTGGTGCTTTTCTGGGGGTGGGAAATGGGAGAATCAGAGCTGCAAACCATCGTCAGCCAACTAGAAGAAGGGTTAGGTTGGGGCAGGCCAAAGAAAGGCCCCTATGTTTGAATAATAATTTTTAGAAGTATCTCTTTTCAGTCAGAAAGGAAATACACTCTTTGGGGAAATCTTTGGAGCACTTAGGGCTTGATGAGGACCTAGCAAGGACGCTTCAGGAAACGCAGGAGGGCCAAGACGGAGAGACAAGGTGGGAACGAGACCTCCAGAGGCCAGGACCGCGGGTACTCCAGCACATGGAAGAGATGCCCCAAAGAAGACAGCAAGGTCACCTGGAACCCTCTTCCCCAACACTTCTCCTCACCATCTTGGGTGGGGTCAGCACCAGGATGACGAACCGCACCTCACAGGAGTTCTCCCCCCAGTTCTGCGGGCGAACCAGGCGGCTGATGCATACGTGCCGCCTCTGTAGGGACTTGGAGGTAGAGCTGCCAGGGGCAAGGAGGGCACACAGTTGCCATTCTTGATGGTGGGACCTTGCCCAGAGTACCCAACTTTGACCTCCAGTGACTTCTGATAGGGACTAAAAAAGATGACCAAATGTAATAGGAGTGCTCCCTCCTAAACCGGGTGGGCAGCCTCTGCAGGGACATGGGATCCCTGGCTCCAAGATGACATGTAGAAAGGCCAAGCGTGGTGGCCTGGCAACTCACATGATGCAGAGCCATGACTGCTGGTACTGCACCCCTGTGGCTGTGGCAGTGACTCCGCGGATGGTGTCTGACAGCAGGTGAACTGAGGCAAGTGGAGGGAGATAGAAGGGTCAGCTGGCCCACCTCCCTGGCCTCCCCGCCCAGGAGGGGAGGTGAGTCTGACCTTTGCCCTCCATGGGGGCCCCAGCATCAGTGAAGAGCATGGACATAAGCTGGTCCAAGTTGCAGTCAGGTTCAAAGTTGTGGGGATCATGGGCTATGCGGAGCACCATGGCCCGCAGCACGTCATCCAGCAAGGTGGCCGTCTCATTCAGGATGATGCTGGCCCGTGCCAGGAAGCCATCTAGGTCCCGTTGCGCACGGATCTCCTCCTCAAAGTTCTTTAACTTCAGGTACTGTGGGGACCCCACACAGGTCCGTGAGTGAGACCTGCCGTCACTACCTGTCCTCTCCTCCACGTGGCCCCTGGCTGCCCCTTCCCACCAGGACCAACATCCCCTTCCGGAAGGGAAGGCCTAGCAGATCAGCCCTGGGTTAGTGTGAGATCCCTGTGTAGTACAAGAGGGGAGCAGCCACCTCCAGTCCCAACTAGTGGCCAAGGACCCAATGTCTCCTGTCCTGCAGATGGGCCGCTCACCTTTCGGGAGGTGTGGAGGAGCCCACAGCCACCAGTCGATTCATTCTCAGCTAGAAAAAAGGGGGAGTGCTCAGGGCGCCAACCCATCTCCTCAGGTCTCTCTTGTTGGACCGGGGCCATACCTGTTCAGTCTCCAAGGCCCCGTCCCCAGCCCCCAGCCCCCTGCCCTCTCCCCAGTCTGTCCCTGCTACAACCGCCATACCAGCCTGGGTGGGCGGCACCTCAAGGTTGATGTTTACAAAAAAACGGATGCTCTCGCCAGAATCAAAGGTGGAGGAGTGGACTGTGTCGAAGGCCTCTTCCCCCGGGCTCTCCTCTTGGATTTCAGAGGCATCATCTGTGTCACACACGAGGTAGCCTGGAGACCCAACCACCACCAAGAAAGAGACACCCCAAGAGGGCCTGGCTGTCAGCATGACACCCTGGGAGAGACTTCACGACCAAGGAGCAGGTCCCTGGGCTGTCCCACTTGGTGCACTCAGTGAGTGGTCAGGGAGGCCTCTCGGAGGCAGAAGGCAGCCTCAGGCCCAGGCAGACAGTATCGTCTGGGCCCTGCTTCCCTCAGAGTACGGCAGCCCAGGGGCCAGCACCCACCCAACAACTTTCTCCAACATTCTTCAGCTACGGAAACCAGGGCCTTGCACAGTCTGACCCACGTATGTCCTTCAGCATCTCCTCCAGGGTATGGGACCCAGACCTGCCTGGCTAACCTCCCTCAGATGGGAGCTAAGGGAAGCCAGAGCCACTGCAGTACCCAGACCTCTCTGTCCCTACCTGGTTGGTACAGGGTTTTAGAGTGCCTCCTCCCAGGGAGGGCCTGTGGGCAAAGCACCAAGGCTGAGAAACACAGTCCAGACATCAGACAAGACCCAGGAAGCAAGAAAGCCAGAGAAATAGAGCAAGGGACTGACAGGGTCTAGGACTTGCAGGAGGAGGTCTCATCTCAGCCCCATCCCCGTGTGGGAGAGGGGCATGCCACGGCACCTCGGCACCCCCAGAGCACTGAGGTCTTGGTCTGCCTCTTAGTTCCTACAACTGCCCTACAGCACAGGCTCCCTCCTATAAGAAGGCCTCCTGTTGAGGTGCAGATGTTCTAATCCTAAATTCTCCTAGGGTCCTGCCTCACTCTTGGCCCAGTCTTCCTGACTACAGGTCCTCAATGGTTTACCCTTTGGGCGATCCCAGGAAAGAGGCCCTTGTAGCTCAGACCCCACCAATGCCTAACACCTGTGCAGAAACAAGGGCCAGCAGCACGCCTACACCTGCCAGGCAGTGACTCACCCTGACTCACTTCCACTCTCACATGGCGGTTTCCTCTGCACATCCCAGGCCCTATACCCTTCATGTTGTCCTGTGCTCAGCCTGAGTCCTTTCTGGACAGGAGTAAGGTTTCCCCTGTCAAGGCCCCCATGATGGTGAACCCTAGCCTTAGGTTTACACTCAGAGCCCAGAGCAAAGTTATTAGGTCAAAAGGTGTCCTTACAATTTTTGTCATGGAGCTCATGTCCACAAAAAATGCCTTCCTCCCCAATTCCAGGCCCGCTGTGCTTTGACAACCTGGTTCTCCAGCCCCGACCTGCCCCAGCCTCCCCTCTGTCACCCAAAGCACCCATTATTCCTGTGTCACCCTCACACTGCCCCCTTCTCCCTGGGACCTGCACAACTGACACTACCCAGTCCCTACAATGCTCCTGGGATGCCCCATTCCCTCCTCCATCCTATAGCCCAGCCACATACCTAACCTGCCTGCCAGCAGCCTGGCACATGCAGTCGTCATGCCCTAGGGACCCTGGGTAAGAGCACCATCACCAGTCTGTCCAAACACTGTCCCACTAGACAGCCCTCTGATGGTCACACCAGTACCTGGGTCTGGGCACAGGAGAGGCAGCACAGAGCCAGCCCAGAGACATGGGGAAGGGAGAGTTAGACCGGAGCTAGCAGGGAACACAGAAGCAGAGTTATGTTTCTTTTTTTTTATCCTCATCCAAGGACTTTTTTGCATTTATCTTCAGATGGAGTGGGAGGGAGAGAGGGGAGAAGAGAGAGAGAGAGAAACATTGATGTGAGAGAGACACATCAACTGGCTGCCACCCACACGACCCCAACAGGAGCCAGGGACAAACTGCAACCGAGGTATGTGCCCTTAGCGGGAACAGAACCTGGGTCTCTTTGGTCCGCTGGCTAACACTCTAACCACTGAGCCAAACTAGCCAGAGCGAGTTACGTTTCTTTAGACTCTAAAGTTTAGAGGAAAAACAGCAGCCCCTCCATCACAGGGCTGGGCAGGACTGAGGGATGTGGGCATCCAAATACTTGCCCTAAGGTTGGTCACATAACCAGAGCATTGTAAAGTGAACATGGGAAATCACCAGATGCTTTATATAGCCCATGAGAGGGAGCAGGCTGCCACCCCAGGACCACAGGACCACGCCGCCACAAGAGACCTGCTAGTGTCCAGGGCAGTTTCAGCTGCCTCTCTGACCACACAACCTTCTGAAGGGTAGGATCCAAAGTCATCCCAGAACCAGCAGAGGACCACCCATGAACACCCAGGTAGATGGACTAGTTTCCCTAGAGACTTTTGACCAAGGAGCTCTCTCTAGTCACACACCCACAGATGAGTGTACTCACCTGCATCCTCCAAGTATCCATTCTGTGACATAATGGAAGAGGGTTCTGCAAGGGAAGCCAAAGAACTGTTACTAGCTCCAAGGACCAGCCCTGGACAGTCTACAATGCCATTCTGCTCTTCACCCCTCACCAACCCTGCTCATTTCTTCTTCTTCCCCTTCCCAGGGACCCAACCCACACCAACCTTAGAGAAAAAGGAGCAGAGGACAGTACTAGAGAGAGAACTTCCTCTTGAGGACCCAGAGGAAGTCAAGCCTACTATTCTTTAGCCCATCTGCTGGGGGCCGCCTAGGTGAGAACGCAGATAGATGTTCTCAGCACGTTTTCTCCACGAGTAATTAACAGTACCCCGTGAAGAAATGAAGGTTTCAGTGGTAGAACTCAGCAGCTGGGACTGCTGGGAGGGGGCTGCCTCCAACCTCCCTGTCGTAGCAGGCCACGTTCTCGGGTTGTTCTTTCGCTGCCAAGCCCAATACTTTGCCTGTAGGCTTCCCGACACATTGTTCCTCTGACTCTCACGTCGGTCCCGGTGGCCATCAACACCCATCACACGTGCAGCCGCCCCCAACTTCACGCGCCCATGGGGCAACGGCCTTCTCCCCTCGTTGCCTTCCTCCCTTGGGGCCACCACCCACGTCCTGTGCCTCCTGGAAGGCGGAGCCGTTGGTCCTCAAGGGGGATGGGTAGGGGTGGCTGTGCGCGCTCCTCACGCTGGGCCCCGGATGGTCCCGGCTGTTTGTGTCTCGCTGTACCAGGAAGGAAAGCCACAGGATGGGGTCGCGTGCACGACAGGAAATTTCCTCTAGACTCGGAGACCCTGGGAGTCCGGGAGGAGGTAGCGGGGTGAGAACCCGGGCTGCATCCAGAAGAGAGGAGCAGGGGCAGTCAGGCTAGCAGCCGAGACCACGGCGATGAACACGGCGAGGGTGACCTGGTGACCAAGGTCTGGAAGAGTGGCGAATGGTGCACACCCTACTCCCATCCCGGGCGCCCCACGTCCAGATATATGTCATACAAACCCGGGCGGGCCTCGGTGTGCGAACTGCGCTGGAGAGGCTGCTACAGCGGCGCAGGGGGCAGCCAGAGGCCGGGAACCACTACCCGTGCGCAGACTTCCGCGCAGGAGGTACGTGAAGCCTTCGGAGGCAGCAGCATGCTGAAACGCCGGCGCTTGGGCTACTAAAAACTAATCCCCAGCTCCACCCGCCCACTTCCAAACCTCCCAACCCTCCGCGGGCTACCTCATTGGTTCAAAAACTTAAGAATCTCAAGACTGCGATGCAGAGCATTATTCCAGCGCTTAGTGCTCCCCATGCCGTCCCTGGGCCTCCCTTCACCACCCGTCTACGCAGCAGGACACCCACTCGTTAGTGACTGAACTCATCCCGACTCTGCCCCTGGCTGGGAACCCCCCACGAGCCTCGCCCACGACGCCCCGGGGCCCCCCGCAGGCGCGGCCCGCGCTGCCCCCACCGCCCCGACGGCCCGCGTCCCCGCCTCGCACGCCGGGGCTGCGGAGAGCGGACAGCCTTTCCGCGGTGCCCGCCGGCTCAGGCACCCACCACAAGGCTGGACATGGAACATGCGCCTGGTGGCCGCGGCCATGGCCCTGGTGATCGGCTACCGGGCTGCTGCACACACGCGCGCACGCCCGGGATCCTCACCGGGTGCTCCGCACCCCAAACTTGGCGTCTCGGGCGGGACAGCGGAGGGAGCTGGCGACACACCCCCACACCGCGCTGGGTCCTAATGCCGCTCAGACACCCCGCCCCGGCGCGGGAGGCGAGGCCCAGGACTGGGTCCCGCTCGCCCGCCCCGCTCCCTCACCCGCGCCCCTGTCGGCTCCCTGTCGGCTCCGGACCAGCTTCTTCGGAAGCTCGTGGCGACTTAGCCCGAACGTGTAAACCCGGCTTCTTCGGCCCGTGCGCCCGCACAGGCGTCTCCAGGTTAGGGTCTGGGGGCGCTGGTAAGTTTCCGCGAAGAAACTCGACGGGCCCAGAGGCTCACGGAGTCACGCCACTGCGGCGGGTCGAGGAAGGGCTTCAGGGCATCGGCTTTAAGCGCGCAGCCGGCCTCCGCCCCCTCTTCTCGGCAGGGGGCCTCCGCTGCGAGGACCGCCGCCTGCTCCGCCCCCTTCATTCATCCCGGCTGCTCGGGCGGTAAACCTTCCTCCTCCTCCTCCAGGAAGCGCGCCTGGACTAACTAGACGGGCCGGCGCGCCCTCCCTGGGCTCCGCCCTGGCCCGCTGAGCCCACCGCCCTCCCGGCTCGGCAGCGTCGGGTTTGCGCGCAGCCGCCTCGCAGTTTCTCCTCTGGCCTCGTCGCGCCCTCGGCGCTCTCTTGGGTCAAGGTCTTGGCTCGCGCTTTCTTTCCTTCCCAAAATGGCCCCGCCGCCGGGTTTTCCTTATCGGACTGGCGGGATCCGCGCCTTCTCTGGCTCCTCATCTTCTGATAGAGTGAATGAGTGTTGTGTGGTGTGGTGTTGTGTTGTGTGGTGTGTGTGTGCCGCGTCTGTGCAGGGAGGCGGTGGTGCGTGCGGCAGGTGGGCACGAGTTGAGATGGGGTCTGGCCAATCTAGCCCATGCGAAGAACCTTGAGCTGGCCTTCGATGGCTTCTCAGCCAATGATTCAATAAGGTTAGGCCCTGGATTGACCCAGGGTCTCCTCCACTCCCAAGTGTTAACCCTCCATTCCATCCGCACTTACCGCCAGCCCAAGGACTGGCAGCATTTCCCGCCCTCATCTCAGGCTGGGACGGAGGCCGCTGTTCCCCAGGCCTGGCAGATGGCTGGCGGGGCAAGCAGAGGGTGAGACCCACTCTGTGGAGTGGCTGTCCTGCAGCCCCCAAGCATTCCTGGAGCGTGGTGCACAGATGTGGTGAGTGAGACTGACCTGGTTTTCCTTCCCAGCAAGATATGAGGCATTAGGAGCAAAGCCATGGGACGCCCCTCTTGGCTTATGAATGGCTTCGGGTTAGGATGGCCTTGAGCATCCTGCTTCCTACTACAGCAGTAGATGCTGAGGAAGATAGCTGCCTGCTTCTTTCCTTGGGGTGAGCAGGGTCAAATGGGGTCATCTAGTTAAACCCCCAGCTCATGGCACAGACTCCCAAAATCACTGGGGTGAGAGATGGAGGCTGAGAGGGAGCTGCAGAACAGATAGGCACATTGCCCAGGGAACAAGCCTGGACTGGGGATGTGTGTGTGTGTGCAGGGGTGGACCCTTGAAAAGCCACTTGTTTTGTCCCCAGCCCCTCCCGTGGCTATGGCTAGATTCTGCATCAGCCCCCCCACCCCCACTCCACGTGTCACCAGCAGCTCCCTGGAGGTCTAACACCTAGACCTTCCAACCCAACACTTCCAGGAAGCCAATATAGATTGGGGGTGGGGGACAGGCTCACATTCTTACTGCAGCCTCCTCCTCCCTCATCTGAGGAAACAGGAGCCCACAGCCAAAGGCTTCTCCCAGTGGTTGATGGACCTGACTCTCAGAGGAACTAACGCTGATCCCTTACCCACCACAGCCTTAGGTGCTTAGCCCCTGCTGCAAAGTGGGAAGCTGTTTCCTTTAGTCCTCCCACCCACCACCTGCCCTTTGTCTATGGATCAGAGGCTGAGGTCTCCCCACCTGTGCCCCACTGGGTCCTTAAACAGGTGCTTTCAGAACCCAGACATAAGCACACACATTCCTCTCATTTCCTCCCTTGGGGTCTCAGACTTCACTGGGCTGTGGACACAACCATGAGCTCTGGGTTCCATAAGCCACATAATGGCTTTCCAACTCACTTTCTCCTTGTGCCACTGATGCCTGTAGATTTAGAATCTGGAGTGAGAAGTCATTCTATAGTATCTAAATAAAAAACAGAAAATAGCCCAGCCAGTGTGGCTCAGTGGGTTGAGCATCGTCCCATGGACTGAGAGGTCCAGGTTCAATTCCCAGTCAGGGCACATGCCCAGGTTTCAGGATTGATCCCCAGTAGGGGTCAAGCAGGAGGCAGCCAAACCATGTTTCTATCTCTGTGTCTAAAAAATCAATAAAAACATTAAAAAAATGAAAAAACACCCTGGCTAAACTGAGCAGTTAGCGAGTCGGCCCATGGACTGAAGAGTTTCGGGTTCGATTCCTGTCAAGGGCACGTACCTCGGTTGTGGTTCCGTCCTCGGTCCTGGTCGGGATCGTGCGGGAGGCAGCTGGTCGGTGTGTTTTTCAGGCTGATGTTTCTCTCTCTCTCTCCCTCCTACTCTATCTGAAGATAAATGGAGACCTCAGGTGAGGATTTAAAAAAACAACAAAAAACATAAAACAAAGCACTCCCTTGAGCTCCTTGCTCCAGATATCACCTAGTTCCTCAGCAGTGCTTCAGAGCATTTTCCTCATTATCTCCTCATTGTCTCCACACCCTCTCCTACTTCCCTTTGACCCACGCACACCCATCTTTTGTTCTCACCACTCCACTGAAACTCTTGTCCGGTCACCCACCCCGTGTCAGCTTTCTTGTCAGCCCCTCCCCCACCCCCAGCAGCACCCCGCCTCCTTTTTCCATTTTTTTTGTTCAGATAGAGTGGGAGGGAGACAAAGAGAAAGAGAGAGAGAGAGAGAGAAACATCGATGTGAAAGGCCCTGGGGACAAACTGCAACCGAGGTACAAGCCCTTAGTGGGAACCAAACCCGGGTCTCTCAGGACCGCAGGCCAACACTAACTGCTGAGCCAAACTGGCCAGGGCCAGCCGCCTTTTTCTTACAACATTTACTTCCCCTCTGATCTAGCCCTCGGTGTTGGCCTGAATCCATGGCTCTCAACCAGCTACAGCTGATGGTCACTGAGCTCCTGACTTCAACAGGCTACAGGCTACTTACCCTCCTACCCCGAATGTGGATGGCTAATAGGCAATTCAAATGAAATTCAGGCAAAATAGAGCTTCCGAGTCCACCATCCACTTAGGTGCTCTGGACCTGGGAGTCACCCTGACCCATCCACATCTGAACCATGAGCAAGTTTTGTTGGGCTTACCTTCAAAATAAAGCACAGTTCTGCCCCCTTGCACCTCCATCCTGGTCCATCATCTGGCCTTCTGACTTGCCCCTCAACCCCATCATCCATTCTCCACCTCCAGTGGCTTCTCATGGCACTTAGAAAAACAACCCAAACTTCCTGCTGTGGCCTAGGGGAGTAGGGGGTGGGGTAAGGTCCATGTCTCTTTCCCACTTCATCCTGTACCTCCTGCTCCCAGGGGAGCATTGAGCCACAGTGGCTGCCAACTGTTCCTCCAATACGACCAGCCTCCCTGCCTGGAGGCCTTGATAGTCTAGTGCCTGGAAGGCATGTGCACAGCTCTTACATTGGCTCATTTCATCCTCTGGCTCTCAGAGAGGCTTCCCTGATCACACCATCTACAGTAGGTGGCTGTGCCCTCCATCACAGATCCTCATGGCCCCTAACTATAGCCAGGCCTTCTTCATTCTTACTCCACTGCCTGGGCCCCTTCCCCTTGGCCAGACTGGATCTCCCTGAGAGCAGGGCTGTGTGTTTGTCTTTGACCAGCGCAGCTCCTAGTGCAGTAGGTGCTCAATAAACCTGTGACATGTTGAATGCATAATCAGTGTCTCCATGTATATATATTCCTGGAGGCTTTCAAGCCAATGAAGTCCTCCAGATGACGTCTTCCATCCTCCATTCCCACTAGGGTTTTCCAGCCAGATACTTTTGATTCCCTCCACCTCCTTCCTCTCACCTTGGCCTCCACAGCCATTACCAAGTCCTTTTATTTCTAATTCCAGTCTGCTCCTCCCCTCTGCCCTTGCCTTCCGTGGATCCTTGGCAAATGTGGCTTTCCGCATCTTGCAGTCATCAGCTGTCCCTGATTTTACAAGCTCCTTGGGGCTCCCGAAGCCCAGGGCAGGCAGCCCATGCTGTTCCCACACTATCTCTCTGGTGATGCTGATGGGGTTGGGGGAGGGGACGTGGCCTCCACTGGCCTCCCCTCTCTCCTAAGGAACATCTGCAGACCTTATAGATAGGAGGAAGACCCTTTGGTACCCAACTAACACAGCATTAAGCCCCCTTCCAATTGCCATCTACCCCTTTTGAGAGAAAGATCCAGGCTCCTAGCCCTGGCCAGTTTGGCTCAGTGGTTAGAGTATCAGCTCAAGGGCAGGTACCTGGGTTGCAGGGTTGTGCAGGAAACAACCACCTGATGTGTCTCTCTCTCACATTGATGCTTTCTTTCTCTCTCTCCCACCCTCCCTCCCACTCTTTCTTTTTTTTTTATCCTCACCCGAGGACATTTTTCCATTTTTTGTTCAGGTAGAGTGGGAGGGAGAGAGAGGAACAGAGAGAGAGAGAAACATCGACGTGAAGGGACACATCGAGTGGCTGCCACCCGCACAACCGACCAGGGCCGGGGACAAACTGCAACCGAGGTATGCGCCCTTAGCGGGAACCGAACCCGGGTCTCTCAGGACCGCAGGCCGACGCTCTAACCGCTGAGCCAAACCGGCCAGGGCCCACTCTTTCTAAAAAGCAATGGGAAAAATATCGGGTGAGGATTAACGACAACAAAAAGATCTAGGCAAGGAGCCCTGTGGAGTGCCAACAAGGGCCTGCTCCCCTCAGGACAGCATCGCTCAGAGTCCCCATGCCCCACCCCCATCCGTACTCACAGTCATAATCTAGCACTGGACAGAGGTCTAAGGGCTCTTTGCTCAGTGAGTCCATCTGGCAACCACGTACCACCCTACTGTGTGTGTTGATGCCCCATGGCTTCCCCTAGCAAGACCCTCCAAGGCAGAGGTGCATCTCATCAGAATCCCACCCACCAAGAGCTTCCTGGAATTCAGATCCCCAGGCTAGACCCAGGATTCTTAGATAGGTACTCTGAAGAGACCTGGAATCAGCATTACAACAAGGCATGCTAAGGGGTGCAGAGAGCCCCAGGACAAAACCACAGGGATGACTCTGAATCTCCCCATCCTCATCTACCCCCAGGCCCTACTCCATTTGACACCCATCATCCACCACCTGAAGCCTAAGAGTTTGGGCAGAATATTACCCTTCCGGCCATCCTTGCCCTCCTTGGCCACTCTGTGTACCTCGTGTCCTCTCCATCCATGGCTCTCATTCTCACTGGTCCCCCGTGTCAAGAGGCTACCCAAGGTCCTGTCTCAAGGCCACCATTCAGGGCTGACATTGCCTTCAGCACCACTTCGACCACCCTCCCTGTGAGCTCCATCCAGCTCCTTGCAGGAAGCTGGATGCTCCGGGCTGGGAAAGTTAGCAGGAAGGCACAGGGAACACCCTCAGGTCTTTTTGAGTCTCTGATAATTTTTATCTATAAAACAAAAAGGTTGAAATGGAGTCTTTTTAGCTAGAAAATTCCATGAATTTTTGGTTTTCTAACCATCATCTTTCCTCTTCCTGTTGTCCTTATTTTGTTATTATTTGTACATTCATCCAGGCATGAAATTTCAGAATAAAGATGTAAATTTTCTTAAGTATTTGAAGCCATGAGAGTATTTGTATGGGGAAAGCAGTAATAATTGTAGGATAAAATGGAAATAAATTCATTAGCATTTTTTTCTACAGAATTTATAGTCATTTATTAATTTGACATAAAATTTATTGACTCTGATGCAATTCTTTTTTTTAACCAAGTTATTTTGGCTGGTCAATTTAGAAATGGGAAGGCCTGGGAAAAACAGTAATAATTTGTGAATAAACAAATTTATTTTTCTTCAAATTTTTGGAGGATGAAACAAAACGTGTTTGGAATTGTTTCAGTGTTGGGTTTTTTCCACTTTGGCTTTTTCCACTTCTACCTTGAGGTCATCCCATTCACTCTTGTCTTAGTCATTTTGTCTTGTCAATTGTTCCTTCAAGATCACTCTCTAGCTGGTGCATTTCTGACCCTCACCAATGTGGAGCCGCAGCCCATCCCCCACACTAAGCAATTTTCCTTGTATTTAGGGAAAAAAAGATTCTTGAACAGGCTGTGATGGAACACCGGTGTCCCTGGGCGTGCTGAGGCACTATAGAGCCCAACATGGCAGCCTTGTCTCAGTCTGCAGGGGGAAATGATCTCAGTGAATAGAATGTTTTCAATTAAAATGTTTTTTTCCCCTTAGTTAAAGATCACTACTACCACCACAATGGAACAACTCTGTGCTTGCTATCACTTGTACTAGAAAAGACTAGCAGAGCCCTGGCCAGTTTGGCTCAGCAGTTAGAGCATCAGCCTGTGGTCCAGAGAGACAAGGGTTCGGTTTCTGCTAAGGGCATGTGCCTTGGTTGCAGTTTTTCCCCTGGCCCTGGTTGGTCGATCAGCCACTGATGTGTCCCTTTCACGTCGATGTTTCTCTCTCTCTCTCTCGCTCTCTCTCTCGCTCTCTCTTCCTCTCTCTCCCTCCACCCTATCTGAACAAAAAATGGAAAAATGTCCTCGGGTGAGGATTAAGAAAAAAGAAAAGACTGGCAGAAAGCAAAATTTAAAAGATCAAGTAGGCACCAGGCTGGTGTGGGTCAATGGATTGAGTGTCGACCCATGGACTGAGAGGTCCCTGTTTGATTCCCGGTCAGGGCACATGCCCAGGGTTTCGGGCTTGATCCCCAGTGGGGCAGCCAATCCATGTTTTTCTCTCACATCGATGTTTCTATCTCTCTCTCCCTACAAAATCAATAAAAAAAATATATTTTTAAAGAAGGATAATTTTTAAAAAATCAGGTAGGCATATATGCACAACCAATTGACATGGACACTAGGCTGGAGAAGGCAGGAGGGGGGCGAAAGCGGGAAGGAGGGGGGTCAATGGGGAAAAAAGGGGAATCTCTGTAATATTTTTAACTAAAATAAAATAAAATAATCAAGTAGGATTCTGATTTCCACAGAAAAGCTCAGAGGTGGCCTGCAGGGAAAAATGTGCAGTGCTGGTTTGGGGAGCAAGCCCTTCTTTGGGGGAGTCAGCTCCCCAGTGGGCCTGGTGTTAGGGGTGGGGTCCTTGGAAGTACACAGTGACCCTCAGCCAGGCCAATCAGAATTCTCCTGACCACTGTGACTGGTTCAGGGATAGGAATGGGGCTCCAGACTTTAGGGCTGCCTCTGGAGAGGGAGGCTGGGTCTTGCCTTTGGGGTGTTGTACTGCTGGTGGCACAGAAGCTTACTGCTAGGGGAGAACGTGGCTGAAGAGAGGGCTCTGAGGAGATCTGAGTGCCTGGGCCCCGCTGAATTCGAAGCTGGTACTACCCTGGACCCCTCTTACAGGGGCCAAGCCTTCCCTTCCCGTCATGGGCCAGAAGTGGGCATTACGGTCGGTTTCTTTGAGCATGACTGTTTCCTAGATTGTACAATAGACATTCATAATGCATCAGTATTTCTCCAAGCTCCTTAGAGAGCCCTGTGATTGTCAGCAGCTACACCTGAGGCCCGCTGCTCCAAATTACACTTTCCACATGTCTATCCCACCAGGATTCCTTGATTCTGGGGCTCCCGTTGTCCAGCACGTTCAGTAGTCCCCGGTGGACTTTAGACTAGGGATGGGCCCCCTTCCAGGTTCCTAGGCTCCTTAGCCTCTAAGTCAGTGGTTCTCAACCTTCCTAATGCCTCGGCCCTTTAATACTGTTCATGTTGTGGTGACCCCCAACCATAAAATTATCTTCGTTGCTACTTCATAACTGTAATTTTGCTACTGTTATGAATCGCCATGGGAAATAATGTGTTTTCTGATGGTCTTAGGCCACCCCTGTGAAACGGTCGTTTGACCTCCAAAGGGGTCACGACCCACAGGTTGAGAACCGCTGCTCTAAGTTATCCTGGCCTTCAAAGATCATCCAGCCCAGGAGCCCTTCCCCATTTGCTGCCCACCCCCCATATTCATTAGGGGTAATCCCCAAACCCCAGAGGCTTCTGAGAAATGCAAGCACAGAAGCTCCATCAAGGTTCAAACCTGGCCCTGTAGGAGGGGAGACTGGAGGCTCTGGGAAAGGGGGTTGTGGATGAATTAGAGTGCTACCAACTCCCTCCCACAATTTTTGTTTTTTTTAAACTTATCTTTATTGTTGGATGTATTACAGATGTTCCTCATTTTCCCCCCATTGACCCCCTCCTTCCCACTCCTGCCTCCCCTCCTGCCTTTCCCCACACTGTTGTCTGTGTCCATTGGTTATTCATATATGCATATAAGTTCTTTGGTTTATTTCTTCCCACCCCCCAACCCCCCTTCTCTTTGAGGTTTGTCAGTCTAGCAACCAATTTGTTCTTCTTAATCCCTTCACCTTTTTCACCCATTCCCCCAACCCCCCTCTCATCTGGCAACCAACAAAATGTTCTCTGTATCTATGAGAATGTTTCTGTTCTGCCTGTTCATTTTTTTGGAGATTCCATTGTCAATAGATATGTATTCGTTGCCATTTTGTTTGTTCATATATTTTACTTTTTTCTTCAAAAAGACCCTTCAACATTTCATATAATAATGGTTTGGTGCTGATGAACTTCTTTAACTTTTTCTTGTCTGGGAAACTCTTCATATGGCCATCGATTCTAAATGACAGCTTTGCAGGATAGAGTAATCATGGTTGTAAGTTCTTGCTTTTCATCACTCTGAATGTTTCTTGCCACTCCCTTCTGGCCTGCAAAGTTTCTTTTGAGAAATCAGCTGACAGCCTTATGGGAACTCCCTTGTAGGTAACTAACTGCTTTTCTCTTGCTGCTTTTAAGATTCTCTCCTTGTCTTGAACCTTTTGCATTTTGATGATGATGTGTCTTGGTGTGGGCCTTTTGGGGTTCATCTTGTTTGGGACTCTCTGTGCTTCCTGGACTCGTATGTCTGTTTCCTTCACCAAGTTAGGGAAGTTTTCTGCCATTATTGTTTCAAATAGATTTTCAATTTCTTGGTCTCTCTCTTCTTCTGGCACCCCGAAGATGCGAATGTTGGCACGCTTGAAGTTGTCCCAGAGGCTCCTTACACTATCCTCATTTTTTTGGATTCTTTTTTCTTTTTGCTATTCTGATTGGGTGTTTTTTTTGCTTCCTTACATTCCAAACCGATGGTTTGCTTCTTGGCTTTACTTACTCTACTATTGAATCTGTGTAAATTATTCTTTATTTCAGTTAGTGCCTCCTTCGTTTCTGACTGGTCCTTTTTTATGCTCTTGAGGCCCTCACTAAGTTCACTGAGGTTCTCACTAAGTTCATTGAGCATCCTTATAAACAGTATTTTGAACTCAGCATCTGTTAGGTTGCTTATCTCCATTTTGTTTAGTTCTTTTCCTGCTGATTTTTTTCTGTTCTTTCATTTGGGACCTGTTTCTTTGTCTCCTCATTTTGGCTGCCTCCCTGTGTTTGTTTCTATGTATTACTTAACAAGAGATATGGAGCTAGCTGAGACCAGATGCTCCTGGTTTGAAAGAATTTAGGAAAATCCAAAGCAGGATCCAAGACAGGCCAAGCCTACGGTTAAGCAAGTGGCAACAGCTTGGGTGGGCCTGAAAGTTGGGTGGGGCGGGGCCTCAGGGAGTCACCAGGGCGGGGCAACCAGTGTGAGCCAGGTTGATGGAGTCCCAGATACGGTGACTGTCTGCCGCCCCAGGGAAGGGCTCACCAAAGGAACAAAGGCCTCTGACAGCACGTTTGTCCCGGAGAAAGCCCCCTCTGTAGCCCTCGCTCCAGTGCCAAACAGCTCAGTTCTTCCGTGTATGTCTCTGGTGCCCCTCGAGCTGCCTCCCCTCCAAGCTTAGAGGGAGAGAGTCCGATAAGTCCGTGCGCGGGCCCTTTAAGAGGAGCTGCCTGGGGCTCCAGCCGCCTCAGCTTCCCTGAGCCTCAGTTCCCGCTGGTTTTTCCAGCCAGAAGTGATGGGGATTCTCTTCCTGGCACTGGAACCCTGAGTGGGATGCCTGGTGTGGGACGGGGACCCTTCAGTCCTCAGGGAGGACCTTCCCAGCCAAGGTGTCCTCCTGATTTTGTTTTGTTTTGTTTTGTTTTTTACCCTCCCCGAGGACATTTTTCCATGTTTTATTCAGATAGAGTGGGAGGGAAAGAGAGAAACATCGAAGTGAAAGGGACACATCGAGTGGTTGCCACCCCCACCAGGCCGGGGACAAACTGCAACCGAGGTACATGCCCTTAGCGGGAACCGAACCTGGGTCTCTCTGGACCACAGGCTGACGCTCTAACCACTGAGCAAACCGGCCAGGGCTGTCCTCCTGATTTTTATCCACCACATGTGGGTGCGGGACCAGCCCGTCGCACCTCCGCCCCTCCTACCAGTCTCATTGTGGCTGCTTCTTTAATTCCGTAGTTGTAGGACTTCCATTCAGCTCGATTTCAGGCGGTTTTGAATGATGGTTGTTCTGTAGTTTAGTTGTAACTTTGATGTGGTTGTGGGAGGATGTGATACTGTGTTTACCTACCCGCCTTCTTGACCGGAAGTCCTGCTGAGTGTGTTCTTGGATGAGGGCCTGTGTGGCTCCTCATGAAACTAGATGGGAAACGAGTCCCGAACGTGTGGAAGCTGCAAGGGCCTGGTGCTGCCAGTTGACCAAACCTAGGAAGCCGCAGCTCTTCTTCCCCAGCCCCCCTTTTTTAAAATAATTTTTTCTTTATTGATTGTATAGAGAGAGAAAGGGAGAGGGGGAGAGAGAAATATTGATGAGAGAGAACATCAACTGGCCGCCTCCTGCAGCCCACAGCCTGGGCATGTGCCTTGACTAGGAATCACACTGGTGACTGATGCACGGGTCGACGCTCAACCACTGAGCCACACCAGCCAGGCTCTCCCACAATTCTTTTGGCTCCTCTCAGGTAGTTTTGCATTTGGTTGTACGTGACTGATTACATAGAACCTCCAAACTCAAGACCTCCCCCACCCCACCCCCACCATCTTCCACCTCCCTTGTGGGCCAGCTTCCAAACCTTCCCAGTGGGGTACTTCCCTTGTCCTGAGAAACAGGGTCTCTGTGGATGTGCTCCAGGTGGTGCCCCTTCCTGGTCGGTCATTCTCTGGAAAGGGCCAAGGGCCCTCCTCCCTGCACAGTGCCCTGGTTGGCAGCCCCTCGAGGCCACCCGTGGTGGGAAGGACACATCCTGGCCCTGGGCAGGGAACCACCCAGCCAATGAGGCCTGCGCCTGCAAGGGGAAAGTTGGGCATCTGGGTTTCGTTTCTCTGGAGCAGTGATTTTCAACCTTTTTCATCTCATGGCACACAAACTAAGTTCTAAAATTCTGCAACACACCAAAAAAATGTAATTTTTGCCTAACAAAAAATGTAGGTATAATTTTAATTTATTCACACTGGAAGGCTATTGTTGTGTTGGCTGTTGTCATTTTTAAAAATTTTGGTTGAGAGATTTATTATTCCACTTATTTATATATTCATTGATCGATTCTTATACTGGGACCAAGCCTACAACCATGGCGTATCCGGATGATGCTCTAACCAACTAAACTACCCAGCCAGGGCTTGTTTTCATTTTTGTTGTTGTTGTTACCCTCACCCGAGGATACTGTTTCATTGATTTTTAGATAGAGTGGAAGGGTGGGAAGGGGCGGGGGCCAGGGAGGACACACACACAAACACACATTGATGTGAAGAGACACATTGATTGGTTGCCTTCCACACAGCCCTGTCAGGGTCGGGGATCCTACCTGCAACCCAGGCATGTGCCCTTGACTGGCTGGAACTCATGACTCTTCGGTCCTTGGGCTAATGCTTTAACCACTCAGCAAACTGGCCAGGGCTTCTTGTCATATTTTTATTTGACAATCTAAGGCAGGTATTGCATTTTTAAAAAATTCTCTGTGGCGCCCTGGCCAGTTTGGCTCAGCGGTTAGAGCGTCGGACTGCGGTCCGGAGAGACCCGGGTTCGGTTCCCGCTAAGGGCATGTACTTCGGTTGCAGTTTGTCCCCGCCCTGGTTGGTCGTGCGGGTGGCAGCCACTCGATGTGTCCCTTCACATTGATGTTTCTCTCTCTCTCCCTCCCACTCTATCTGTACAAAAAATGGAAAAATATCCTCGGGTGAGGATAAAAAAAAAAAAAAAAAAAAATTCTCTGTGGCGCACCGGTGTTCCCATTGTAGCACACTGGTGGAAAATGACTGCTTTAGAGTTCTGGGGCTTTGGGCTCTCTGCCTTGGAATGTGGGTTCCCAGGCCCATGCCACCGGGAGGCCAGGGAGAGCATCTCGGATCCAAGGCAGGTAAGGACAGTGGCTCTGCTACCTGGGACAGTTACTGTACCCTCCGTGCCTTGGTCGCCCCCCATCTGTAAAGTAGGGCACAGTGGCCACCTCGCAGAGCTCTGACCAGGATTACCCGAGTTAACTAGCCTCTGAAGCAATGGTTCCTGCTGCAGCCTAGAACCCACAGAACCCACAGCCCCGCCCTGCCGCTGGAGGCCAGGATGGGGGTGCTGGCAGATGTCCCATGGGGACCAGTGAGGGACCCTGAGAGTGCCCATACCCAAGCCAGGGTGGTCTCACATAGGATTTTATTCCGAGGGCTACTCTGAGGTCGGGGGCAGGGGAGTGGGAGCCCAGTAAAGAGGGGAAAGCCCCCAGTTCCAGGCTGTGGGCCATTTCCTCAGCCCCACCCCAGGGACACTTTGGGACTGAGTCTACAGGGACAGGCGACTCAGGGAGGCCTTGCTCGTTCAGTGATAGTTTATTGGTCCTTAGCATTACATCTGTTACCAAGGTCAATACACACCTGCAGGTAGAAACATGTAAAATAATATAAAAATAAATTGAAAGCTACTTTTATATATTTACTCAATTAAGTAGTGTAATAAATACTATAATAAGCAAAAAGCTTCAATCACACAATTCAGTTTCACTGAAGTTACAGTAGTGTTTGTAAATGAGTTTTACAATTTAAGTTACAAATATTAAAGCACTGAAAAACTAGTATAAAAGTGAATTTTGGCACGTAAGTGAGCTCTTCTTCTGTCATTAGTATTTGACAACCTAAGACCATGAGGAAGCCATTTCTCACCTACTTTTTGAGGTACAACTATCCAACTACGTCAGCAACATGGCTGGAACGAATACTTAATAGTTTACAATCTTTGAGTTAACTTTTCCCTTTTGAGAAGCCTGAAGAGCAACTCAGAGCTTATTACTTGTGCAAATATTCTCCAAAATCCTAACTGAATTTAGGAGGGAACTTCTTGTGACCTGCAGGGCCCAGTGTGCAGGCCTCAGGGGAGCCCCGGGGCTTACGGGGGTCAATTTGACTCCTTGCCAGTGGCCCCTTCCTAGGGTAATCCCTTTTCTCCAATTTCTGTCTCCTTCCAATCCCCCCAAAAAAGGACAAAGAAAAAATCCCACATCAAAACGTAAAATGACCTATAACTTCAGCGATTTCAACATTATCACACTCACTCTGGGTGATATAAAACTGAAGCTGCTAACAGGAAAGTTAGCAAAAAGCATGTAAGCCCCTGGAGGACTTCTGCCTGTCCCTAGGTACCCACACCCGCTGTCTCTGCTGGGTCCTCAGTATCCACTGCTAAGGTCAGAATCTAAGACACAGTGTCAAGGCCCTTCCTCGGGAGGCAGCTGAGCCCCCTGCCTCCACCGGGGGAATCAGTGGATGTTCAGCTTCACAGTCAGAACCCAGGCCCACAGGTCCTGGAAGAGGCAGCGCAGGGAGGATGCGTCCCCCTGGCCTCAGTCCTCAAAGAGCTCACACCGCGAGCTGCTAGTGTGCCTCTTCATCAGGGGCACAAAGTGTGCCCCAAGGAGTGAAATGCCCTTTCACCTATGTGCCCCTGCACACTCCTGAGCAGGCTGAGGAGTGTCTGAGGAGGCCTTAGCCAGTTTTGCCTTTTGGCTTTTAAACTTAACGGTTTGACTTTTTTCAATCACAGTTTCCTATTCAGGTTGAGGTAATCAGTTTTCCCTCTGAGAGGAGAGGAATTGGGATGGTGGGGCAAATTGGTGAGAGAGCACTTCTATGGGCAATGGTCAGAAACAAGACCACCCCACGCAGTGGGAAGACCCGCTGTTATGGGCGGGTTCCGACCCCTCTTTAAAAACTCTTTTGTGCAGCAGCCAGGAAATGGCTCGAGCTCCAAGATCTGGAGCTTTCATTGAAAACTTCACAGCAACCCACCTGGCGGAAATGGCCTATGGTCCCACCCCCCACCCCCACCCACATCCCCACCTCCCCCTTTTCTAAGGCTGCTCAAGTTTGAGTTTTTAAAAAGAGCTCGGTAGAGCGAAAGGAAGCTACAGTAACTCATTGCTTATTTACTCAATTGCACTTAAGATCTATGTTATTGATTCTGGAGCAGAGGCAGGCCCACTGTGAACCCCAAACTCTGGCCAGCCAGACATCAGGGGCTCCTAGACTTGGGCTCCACACCTGGGGCCTTGTCACCAGCAGCTTTGGGAGTTGGGCCTGGAGTACACAAACCTGTTCAGAGCCTTTCTTCATGCAAGATTTCTTACTCAGTGGTATCAGAGTTTCATTTGTTTGGCTTCAAATACAAATTGTTTTTTTCTAATACAAGTATGTGGTACTGACAGGCCTGTGGCCACTGCTTTAGTCCTTGCATGCAGGCCTGCGTGACCAGGCACAGACCTCATGTGCTCCATCCTTTCTCCAACTCTCCTCTGCGCCAGGGGCCTTTCTCAAAAACCCCACTACATTACTGGAAACTTTGCTGGTTTCACCTATGTGCTTGTTCCTAAGGCATGCAAAAAAAAAAAAAAAAGTGAAATTCAGAAAGCATTTACAATCTAGGCAGCCTTGCGCTGAAATCCTAACAGACATCACCTAAATATCGGGGCCTGTGACCTCTCCTTCTTCCACACTACTTCTGGAGGTCAGGCAAGGGGCACAATTATAATTCCCCTCTGCTTTATGATCAGCTGACAACAAAGCCACGGGAAGGGATTCTAATTTGGATATTGGAATTCTTTGAAATTCCTGGTCCTCAGGAGCTCAAAAAGTCCAGGGCCAGGAACAATGCTTTGGGGTATGAGTTTCCTGAAGTTCGTGGCTGTAAACCAGGCCTCCCCTGGCAAGGCTGATCCCCAAAGTGATCAGGACCTAAGACTAAGCAGCTGCAGGACGCTCCTCTGCACAGCGAGGCAGAGCTGTCAGGGAGGCTTCGGTGGAGGTGTGCTCTGACCCCTGGACGAGGCAAACCGGAGTGACACCGGGAGGGGAATCAAAGCCAATCACAAGGGGGACTACTCGTATCAATTCAAAGGCCACACACTTCTGCAAAGCAGGATGCCTTTCCTATCTAGTTCGTAAAGAAAATCCCCTCATTTTAAGTTAAAAAACAAACAAACAAAAAAACACACACACAAAAAAAAAAAAAAAAAGGAAAGAAAATCCCCTCATTCTAGAATAAGCTACTGATCTCAGCCCAAGCTGCTGACTCTGAGGGTTGGGCTGGGGCAGAGCTTGTGCTGCTCCCCCAGGACTGGGCCCAGGCCAGCAGGGCCAGCTCCTTCAGTGAAGGGGCCTGACCAGGGAGGCAGGCACTGGGGATAGGGCTCTTCTGGGACAGTGTCTTGAGGCCCGAGGTGTGTGGTGGCCTGGCCCTCCCCGAGGGTGGCTCCAGTTTGAGTACAAGGGTTCCTTCTGCATCCCAGCAGCTCCTCTGTGCAATCTAAATGCTTCCCCCACCCTCGCACGGTGCCTCAATAGCCCAAGGAGATACTGTTCTCAGAAACTGAGGGGTCCTGGACTGCCAGCCACACACACAGTGCAGTCCCTGTCTGCTCATGCTCCACGGGGATCCCTCTCCCCCAAATCAGTGGTGCAGGTGATGCCCTTCAGCGCTGTGGAAAGAATAAAGACAACATGCACTCAAGCCAGCACACAAAGGCCAAGGAGAACAAAGACAGCCCCTGCAGGTAGGAGCCTCTGGGAATTGAGGCTAAGACACCCCGTTTTTGTCCATCTCGAGTGGACATTCTGCAGCCTTCCTCTAAGGCTTCTGCTCGAAGAGATCATGATACTCCTGCTGCTCCAGCTCACGGTTATACTTCTCAATTTCCCGGTTGGCTTCTTCCACGTAGTCATTCATGAACTGGTCCATGACTGGCATCTCATTAAGGAAGACAGCCATGAGCCTGGAGGACACAAAAGCCAGCCCTGGCCCAGGGAGATCTGTGGGTAGGTGAGGTGGGGGACTGAGGGTAGCGAGTGCCCAGCCTGCAGAGGGTACCTGATGGGCTCTTTTATATACTGGCAGCACCAAAGCTACACAGAAAGGGACAGGGGTTGGCACAGGTCCTTCATGAGGTCTCAGACCTGAGCCCTTCAGTTTCCATTAGCACATAGCAGCACCCCATCTGCCTTTTCACAGATTAACTGCTGTAATCAGGGCCTGTCTCCAACATATGAATTATGACCCTGCTGACCACAGAAATGAGGATGTTAGCACAGCTGTATTTAAACTACAACCCAGAGTTACATCAGCAGTCACTGAATGAAGGAGAAATTCAAGTGTAATGACTTTAAGAGGCCAAAAGGAAGTCCGCCTCTGTGATACGCTGTTCCCGGAACCCGTGTGCTCCAGAGCTGGGCTGCCGCATCTCTGACAGACACTTTCTTTATACATAGGCTTCCACACCCCCCCAGCCTTGCTGCCCCAGATTCTAAGGATACGTGGGTGGAAATCAGTCTTGTCACCAAAAAAGTTGACAAACTGGGTGCCGTTATAAAAGTAGCCTGCAGGTAGGGGGTCCAGGTGGCGTTTCACCTAAGGGGAAAAAGAGTCCTGTTAGAATTATCTGACCACTTTCTATCATTCATTCATTCATTCAACACAAAAATAAACCTATTATCCTAGCAAGATAGCCCACTCAGCCAAGGAAAGCTGTGTGTCAGGGAACTAACACCTCCCCCCACCAGCCCTCAGGCAATGACTGTGGGAGACCCCTAGTGAGATTAAGCTTCAACTGTCCACAGTGGAACTGGTCTGATAACACACCCTTTGTTGGCTGTCTCTCCTTCATTCTCTCTGTTACCTTCCCCATTTCCCTACTGGTGTCTCCTAGAATCATTTCCAAAATAAACTACCTGCTCTCATCCTTATTCAAGGTCTGCTTCCGAGGGCACACACAGTACAAGGACTGCCATCTGGGGTGCCCATGGTGTCCTCCCTAGGAGCACCCAGGGCTGCCCAGGTCCTGTAGGGCCTGGGTATGAAGGGGCTCTCCTCAAGTCCAAAGCAGGGGCTCCCAGAGTCCCAGAGCGCTCTCCTACCCCACCTACTCATTACTGCGACTGGTGACATGGCCCATGTCAGGGCTCATACCCTGTGTTCCTTTCAGCCTTTGCTCCTGAACCTGTCAGGAAAAGGCGCCTGTCGGGGTAGGGACTGGGACAGAGGGTGGGAGTCAGCCTGGGGGTTGGGAGGGCTCACTAAGGGGCCTCTTGTCCTGGCCACAGGGTTCCACACACTGCCCATGAGCAGTTTCAGGATCTAGACAGTTTTTCCTGGGCCCTTGTTGGTTTATGTAGGACAAGGGGAAGGGAAGGAGAAACACTTCTTCAGCTGTTTGAATAGGGTGACAAAGCAGGGCTCCTTGTACCTCCCACAGGCACTGGTTCTCCTAGATCTCATGCCCAGGTAACACCAGAAAATCCTAAAGGATGAAGCTACACAAGCCTAGAAGGACAGCGTTGGGATACTAAGGGGCTTAAACCCCTAGGGAAGGGTACTCACATGGATGTTCCTGATCTCTTGCTGGGTCAGCATCCCCCTGGTCTTCAGGGCTTTCCTCTGAGGCTTCTGTGCAGAGATGGAGGGAGGGGTCAGGTCCCAAAAGAACTGATGGAGTCCCTGGGCAGGTGAGGGCTCAAGGGGCCAGTATACGATTAGGATCCCAGCGGAGGGGAAAGCAAGCGTGGTCATGGCCTGGATACAATATCCTGCCTGCCTGTCCCTCAAGACCACTTTCTCACTAGAGAGCTGTGTGTGCCAGGGCTAACAGTGGCAGAGGAGACCAGTGCTTTTGCAAATAGGCCTATTCCTACCTCTGCAGATTCTTAGGGCCCACCAGTGACAGATATGCAAACAAAGGGTTGAGGTCCCATCATCAAGCACCATCAGGTTTATTCAGGTAGGTCTGAGGAAGACACAGCCTATAGGCACCAGCTGTCACTATAAAATACAGGTCCCAACTGAGCATCTACAAAGGCCCCAGGCCCCAGGCAACTCTATTTCCAGAGTTCTAGGATGAGCTAAATCCCTGAGGGTTTAGCATTCAAAGCTTGCTGTGTATTGGAGGATTTCAACTTGTCTGGGTTTCTGGTTTTTGCAGCATTGGGCTAAAGACACCTGTGAGCATCCACAGGCAAGCCTCCGCGTCCCCTGCACCTGTCTCCAGGACCCCGGGCTCACTGCTATCCAAGCTTGGAGCTTGGTTTGCAAAAGGCTCTAAGCATACCCTTGTTGTTAATTCCTTTCTAGAAAGGAAGCCCAAGAATAGGAAATTCTGGGCTCAGAATACAAAAGAGTCTTTGAATTAGGTTCAACTGAGAAATTACATTTTGAGTTTGGAATATGAGTTTGACCCACAGTCCACAAGGAACAAGTAGGTTTCACCCAGGTCCTAGTTAAGCCACCTGGTAACTTCAGTCTGCCTCTGGAAAGGCTGTGAAAACTAGTCTGCCTCGAGTTTGCTCCAAGTGGCTGCCTCCCACTCTAAATGTCCCTGAAATGCTGGCTGGGCCTGAGGGGTGGGCCAGTGGGGAGGCACCAGAGAGACCGTGGAGGGCTTCTGCCTCAAGGCCAGCAGCAGCCCGGAGGTGTGCCAGCCACGTCTGTGCCAGGGTTCAAAAACTACCTGCTTCGCAGACTGCCGCAGCCAGTCTTTGACGCTTTCTTCCTTCAGGGAGCAGCCGATGAACACAAGGTAGCACTCTTGCTGCCCGCTGCTGTCTTGGGGTGTGCCTCGGGCGTTAGGTGGCGGCGTGGGTCCCTCCAAGACGGGCATGATGCTCAGGGAATTGGCCAGAGTGTTATGGCAGACCTCCATGGTCTTCTCAGAGTCTGCAAGGAGAACACGTCAGTCCCTGAGACAATGCCCCCAAAGGATAAAGCTACTCCAAGACTGACACAGGCTGATGGCCAGGGACACTCAGGAGATGTGCAGGAGGGAGAACTGATGTAACTGGTGGTGAGTTAGGAAGGGTGAACTAAGAGAGGGAGGGAGGAGCAATATGTTTCTAGGTTGGCTGATTCAGTGATCAGGTGGACACAACCAAAATGGGACTGCGAGAGAAAAGCCCCTTCCCCTTGGTAGAAGTGGAGGGTGGGTCTCGGCAGAGGCCTGAGAGGCAAAAGGAGGAGGGCATGTCAACAGTACAAGTGCTGTAGGGAGGGTCACCTGGATGGGAACAAGAAAGAGGGGACAAGGTTTGCAGGCTGAGGAGCTGGGCTATGACCAACGGGCCACATAAGAAAGGGTCAAGGTACCCTAAAAGGCAGGGTGTGAGGAGAGGTTAACCTTGAACAAGAAAGGAGTCAAGAGTAGGTGTAATAAAGAAGAAAAAGGGCTGATGAAGGTGAGAGGGAGGACGAAGGCATTAAGACACCTGAAGCAGGGGGTATGCCTGTTGGCTCCTGAGGGAAGTGGGCTTGAGAGACGGGCTGAGGAGAGGGCCAGTTTCAGATTCAGTAATATATGAGTACTTCATGTATTTTGGATTTTAACCCCTTATCCGATGTATCACTGGCACATATGTTCTCCCATATAGTGGGTTCCCTTTTCATTTGGATGCTGGTTTCTTTTGCTGTAGATTCAGTAATATAAATTAAGTCAATGGTATAGGTTAAGGACCTTGGAAGATCCTTTTTCATAGGTTATGTTATCTAATTCTTCCATCTGAAGGTCCAGATGATTCCATGCTTACAACTCTCAGGGGCTCCCTATAGCAGACTGATGGCTGCCTGCCCAGCATCCCCCTCTTCCTATAGTACCAGTTCCCCATGGATCCTGAGTCCTGGAAGACGCAGCCACTCAATCCTGGCCAACGGAGGAGTCTGCTGAAGAAGTGGGAGGAGGCACTTCAGCACGGTGTCTGCATGGACACAGATCCCGCAGGAAGAGCTGCCTTCCCGTCAGCTGGATACTGTCTCTGGATTTGACTCCTAGACCTGCAGCACTTTCTGGCAACCATGAGGGGTGGGCACCTGAGAACCAGCTGACACCAAGAATGGAAGAACTCAGAGACACACATTACCTGGGTCCCCAGTGGCTGTGCTATGCGGCCCGACCTCTTGCTTCTTGTTACGTAGCTAACACCTGCTAGCTGAGTTGGGGTTCTCTGTTATAAGAGCCAAAGGTACCTTAACAGATACAATCCCCCCTCCCCTCGGCCCCAGCCACAGTACACCCTCTTTGGGGAAGTGTGCCTTTTGTGCCTCAGGTGCTGTGCTTTTCTCTGCAACAGTCTCCCCTTGCTCGATGCTGAGTTGAGCAACTCCTTGTTTTAAGGCCTTCCCTGCCTCTTAGCCCAGGACAGACAGAATTCAGGTCTGGAGGGCTCCAGAGGTCTAAGGCTGATAAACAGGCCTATTGGACAGAAGGGAGAAGAAGGCAAGTGATTTTGACAGAAACAGATCAGGAGCTGGAGAGCAGTGTGGGGGTAGCTCCTGGTGATAGATCTAGAAAGAAGCCATGGATGATGGTTGGAGTCTCTGGAAAAAGGAAGTTAAGGAGCTGTGAGGAGAGGCCCTGGGCAGGCCATCAGGGGAAGCAGGACGGATCCTCCACTGTGGAGCAGAAGGACCTCTGCAGAGGGGTGGGTGGAAGAGCCCAATGGGGGAAGGCCCACAGGAGAGGGTTTTCAAGAGTCGGAGAGGCATCAGTGGTCTGCAGAGCACCAGTGGTTATGAACTCCATAGTGCAGGGCTCCCAAATCCAACCCCGTTACCTGAAAACTTCACTTTGCCCAGGATGTGGTAGATGTTTCCAGAGAAGGGACTTGGCTTGATTGAGGACTGAATTGCTGGTGGAGGAAGAGGACAGGATTGTTACCCACCTGGGGGCAGAGGCCGATTTCAGGATGGCACAGCTGGGAGGGCTAGGGACTGGGAAGGAATCTTATTCTAGGGTCTAGGGTTCATGGACTCTATCCCAACCTTTCCTCCCCAGTGGCTGCCACTGGGGAGGGGGGTTCCTGCATTATCATATCCCTCTGCCTGTTTTCTGACCCAAATGGAGAGGAGAAGAGACAGCATATAGAATACTAAGAATACTAAAGTGGTGCCAGGAAGCGGGGACGACTCCGTGCATTCTCTTGCCGGGGTCTGGGACATGTCTCAGCCAAGGCTTACCTTTACATCTGGCCACAAAGCGAGTCTTTTCCAAGGGACGGCCGAACCATACGCAGATCTGAACCATTAGTGGAAAGACTGATCCGGCATCAAATTTACCTTCATACCTTAAAAGGTTTAAAAATTGTAAGTACAAATAATCGGTGCTTCGAGTGTTATATATTACATTGGAATAAACTACATATCATTTATCCTACAATACTTGAATTCTCTCTTACTTGTATGCAATTTTGTGTACAAGACATTTGTTTAAATGTATGTATGTCTCTTTCACCTTGAGGCTGGCAAGAATGGCTGCCTCATTAGCGCAGGGAGGCTGTGCCTCCTTTAGACTGGCAGTTCCTGAAGTCAAACACCTCTTCTACCTTTGAAGCCTGCCAGTGTCCCACCTGAGACTGGGGTCCTTCCTGGTACCCTTGGAGCTCTTCCTCAGGATCCCCTCCCACTCTTTCAAGACTCCAACTATGCCCCCTATTAGGGTAGCTTAACAGACTGTATATTTGGTTGTGTACACTCTCTCCAGAAGGGACTAATGGGCTGAGGCATTTTCTGTTTTGAATTGAGCAGATATAATGCTTGCCACAGACTCATTAAGAATATGGCCACATTCAGAGCATTTTATTATTTTAAATATTTTTTCTTTATTAATTTAAGAGAGAGAGGAAGGGAGAGGGGGAGAGAGACAGAAACATGAATGAGAGAGAACATCGTCTGGCTGCCTCCTGCATGCCCCTCACTGGGGATTTGGCCCACAACCTGGGCATGTGCCCTGACCAGGAATTGAACCGGCAACCTCTTGGTGCATGGGTCAATGCTCTACCACTGAGCCACACCGGCTGAACATATTCAGAGCATTTTAAGAACAACTATTTATTATGGAAAATTTCAAATATATGCAAAGACAGAAGGGTAGTAAAATAAACCCCCATCACCTAGCTTCCAAAGTGATGGAACTGTCACTTCTTTTGAATTATTTCCTTCAGATGAATCCCCATGATTGAAATCAGTCCAGGAAAGGGTCTAACTATCTCATGGGTAATAATTTATACCACCCCAACAGTAGATGAGTATTCTAGTTTCACAAAAATTCCCCCAGCAATGGTTACTTATAGGTATTTTTGGTTAAATGTAATAGTATCAGTCAAAATAATAGTGAGGCATCATTTTACATTTCTAAATATTAATGATATGGAATTGTTACCACGGTTGCCATCTATACTTGATCTTAAGTGAATTGTTCACATTTATATGGATTGGGATGTTTTTCTTAACTAGTTAAACAAGCTTCTCAATGATTATATTAACCCTATGCCACATATGAAGCATTTTCCTCCAGTCTACTGTATTTTCTCATTAGTTTCGTTTGATTTAAAAAATATATATTTTTTCTTTGTTGATTTTAGAGAGAGAAAAAAGGAGAGAGAGAAACATCGATGAGAGAGGACATCAACTGGCCACCCCCTACACATCCCTCACTGGGGATTGGGCCCACAACCTGGGCATATGCCCTGACTGGGAATTGAACCAGCGACCTCTTGGTGCATGGTTGATGCTCAACCACTGAACCACACCTTTGTTTTAAAATAGCACTGCAGCCCAGCCAGTGTGGCTCAGTGGTTGAGCATCATCCCTTGCAGCAAGAGGTCACTAGTTAGATTCCCAGTGGGGGGTGTGCAGGAGGCAGCCAATCGATGTTTCTCTCTCTCTCCCCCTCTCCCTTCCTTTCTCTCTAAAAAATCAATTAAAACATATAAAAATAAAATAGTACTCAGTTTTGAATTTTATATTGTTGAGAGCATCTGACTCTAATTTCTTAAAGTTGGGTGGTGGCATAACACTTCTGCAAGACTGCCATGATCTTGTTTCCCTACCCTGACCATGGGGTTCTCCCGCTTCCGTGCTCAGAGCAAAAGGTCTCCTCCCAAACTAGAAACAAGCCCTTCTATCAGGGGGGTGGGGGTGGGGCTGATGAAAACAGGGCTGTGGAAGGAGAATGGCTGAGAATCTTCCCAGCACAGAACTGAGCATGTCCTGGAGCTGAAGCCCATTCCCTATGAGGTGGTGGCCCTGACCCAAGGAGGGAGGGGGTAACGTATAGGGATGAGTAGGAGTCTGATGGCTGCCATCTTATTAAAAGACTAAATTATCTGAATCCCAGGAAGGAATTCAGAAGGCAGGGTCTGAAGGTTGATTTTTATTTTTATTGTGGAAAGTATTATAGATGTCCCCCCTTTGTGTCCCCCACTGACACCCTCCTCCCTGCTCCCAACCCCTGAAGGATGATTTTTAAGGACCCCCATTTCTGACTCTCTACAAGGACTGATTTTCCTAGTGATAAAGGAAAGCTTTCGGACTCCAGACTCAGAGTCTTCTCATGAGCTCCTTATACCCAGCTCCTTCCTGGCTCAGTCTGCGTCCAGGAAAGTCTGTATCTGGAGCTCGGTTCACATGCCCAGAATGAGTCAGTAGGGCCCGGAGGAGGGGTCTTTCCCTAGGCATCAGGTGCAGACAGCAGAAGTCTCTGGCCCTGGCTCATAGGTGTGGGCAGCCACCAGAGAGGGGGGTTTCACCCCAGAAGCTCCATCTCTTTCTTTTTAGCTAAGATACAACTGTCTTGTTCAGGCAAAAGGGACGATGCACTTACCTACTGTTTAAGTATGATGTGAATCAAGTGTGATTTGACTGAAAGACTAAATTTTATATTTTGTTTAATTTTTATTCATTTACATTATTTTCCATTTCTTTATTGATTTTTTTTTTTTTTTTTTGAGAGGGAGAGAGAGAGAGAGAGAAACATTGATGAGAGAGAACATCGATTGGCCGCTTCCTACATGCCCCCCACTGGGGATCAGGCCCACAACCTGGGTATATGCCCTGACCAGGCATTGAACCGGCAACCTCTTGGTGCATGGGTCGAGGGTCAACCGCTGAGCCACACTGGCTGAGCTTATTCATTTACGTTTTATTAAACAGCCAGACGTGGCTAGTGGTTACTGTATTGGAGTGCGCAGTCTTAGACAACGTGTGTAGTGCTCATGAGCTGCTGGTATTAGTGTGACTACAGTGCACCTGGCAGTGTCTTTGCTTCTCCTTTTCCCCTGGAGGACAGGTTCACAGGCTGGGAGCTGCCAGCAGAGAAGAAATATCTCCTGGGCCCCAGCGGCAGGGAACTTACCTGTCAGGTGGGAACCCTAGAAGACTGACTGTATTCTCAGGAGTGACTCTCTGACCTGGGAAGGTCACGACTCCTTGGTTCTGTGCCAGCCACCTCACCTCACTAGAGGCCAGAGGAAAGAAACACAGGATACCATTGTGCCTGGTGCCTACAGGACGTCCCCCTAAGTCTCAACATCCAGCAAGGTTCCTCATCTGGAGCCCAAGATGGGGAGCAATGGGCTCCTGGAAAAGCCAGCTGCTGTTGGGACATGACAGGCTGTTCTAGCTCCCACTGTCACCCTTGTATTTTCTCTCTCTCTATTTTTTTCTGGAAAGAAATAAATCTTTGGGTTTACAAAGAAATCTTAGCTACTTTTCAGCGATGATACTTGCCAGCCAGGGTACATTAAATATCGAGATCGTAGCATCTGAGGACTTGAAAAACTGTTTTCTGACAGAATCAGCTCAATGTCTTCATTCCTTTGAGAACATAAAAAAACAAGATTGAGTAGGACCATCAATTAACCTGTACATTTTGCTTTCTCCACTGTCCCCATACACATAATATAAACACATATGCATACACTTTTTCTATTATTTTTCACCCTTAAATATTTCAGTATGCATTTCCTAAGAACATTCTCTTACAGAACCACAACACTGTTATTACACCTAGACATTTAATACTGTGGACCAGCACTGTTACCATTTGGGAGCTCATTAGAAATGCAGAGACTCTCAGGCCCTAATCCAAACCCGCTGAATCAAACCCTTATTTTAATAAGATCCCCAAGAGAGTCATATTCACATTAAAGTTGGAGAAGTATTGATTTAGTATATATCCAATTTCAAATTTTCCATTTTTTGGGGAAGAAGGGACCCAGGATCCAGTCAAAGATCACCCATTAAATTTACAATCTTTATTTTCCTTTAATTTGGAACAATTCCTCCAACTCTTTTTTTTTTTTTTAATTTTTTTCCTTTGTTGATTTTAGAGAAAGAGAGGAATTAAGAGGGAGAGAGAGAAACATTGATGAGAGAGAACACTGACTGGCCGTCTTCTGTGTGTTCCCCACTGGGGACTGGGCCTATAACTTGGGCATGTGTCCTGACCAGGAATTGAACCGGTGACCTCTTGGTGCATGGGTTGATGCTCAACCACTGAGCCACACTGGCCAGACACTCCAACATTTTTTTATCTTCACCTGTGGACATCTTTCCATTTTTTTGTTCAGACAGAGTGGGAGGGAGAGAGAGGAAGAGAGAGAGAGAGAAACATGGATGTGAAAGGGACACATCGAGTGGCTGCCACCCGCACGACCAACGAGGGTTGGGGACAAACTGCAATTGAGGTTCATGCCCTTAGCAGGAACCGAACCCAGGTCTCTCTGGACCGCAGGCTGACCCTCTACCTGCTGAGCCAAACTGGCCAGGGCAACCCTCCAACTCTTTTTGTTTCGTTTCTCATGGCGTTGACATTGTTAGAGAGCACATGCCAGTTGTTTTGTGTCCCACAACCTGAACCTGCCTGGATGTTTCCTCATGATTGGATTTAGTTAAACATTTTGGGCAAGATCAATAACCAGGTGATGTTGTGTCCCTCCCATGGCATCAGAGGAAGGAGGCTCATGATGCCAGTTTGTCCCATAGTGGCCTTGCTAAGTTTAATCATTTGGTCAACGACATGCCTACCAGAGCCCCCATTCTGAGGGTACAGTCCCTCTTTGTAATAAGCAGTACGCAGTTTGTGGAGTGATACTATGAGACTAGTTAATATCTTTTTCCTCAACAATCTGTCAATCACTGCTTTTAAACATTTTTTTAAATACTGATTTTTAGAGAGAGAGAGAATCAACGGTATGAGAGAGATACATCTATCAGCTGCCTCCTGCACGACCCCTACTGGAGATAGAGGCTGAAACTTGGGAACGTGCCCTGACCAGGAATTGAACCGGGACCTCTTAGTCCATGGGACCACACTTATACTGACCACACCCGTCAGGCTGTCAACCACTGCTTTTAGCATCCATTGATGATTCCTTCCTAAATCAAGTATTAAACTAAAGGTTACATAATGGTGACTTTCTAGTTCTAGAAATTCTTATTTGTTAGCATTCTTCTGTTAAAAGAGATTTACTATCCTGCCCCTCTCCATTTTTTTAGTATTACACAGACTCATTTTATTCCATGTCCTGTAATCCATTATTATCATTGTTCTCTTTTATACTCAAGTTGTCCCAAATTTAGCTAGTGAGAGCTTCTTAAGCTAGCTCCTGTATCCTTTTTGCCTATCTACCCTAATCTTTGCTTTTTTGGCATAAATGTTCCAGGCTCACCTTGTACTTTCCCTGCCCTAGACCTGCAATCAGCCAATTCTCCAAGGAGTCCTGATAGCTTAGTAGTGGATTGGTACATAGAAACCAAGATCTAGAGGTAGGACTGTTTGCTGCTACTGTGGTATTAGTATTTATAGTCCCTTCCAATAGAAAGAACTCACAACTATACATTTTTTGAAATAATAAATCTACATTGAGTACCCTCAAATTCAAACCCAACATTTACAGGGCTTTTCCTCACCTTTTCCATTTCATCTTTACAGTCTCCCTTTTCTAATCAGTGATGTTTTGAATCAGGATTCCAACAGAGGATTATATAAAAAGTTACTTAAATTAATTATTTTGTGTGTGCATGATTGTTATTATTTAGACATACAGATGGATTCACTTTTTTTGTTTGTGTTTAGATTTTTTCCTCCTTGTTGATTTAATTTTTGACTATGTAAAATATTTGCATTGATCAAAAGTCAAAACTATATAAAAAGTATACACTTTTTAGTATCCTTACTAAGCAAACAAAATTGCTATGCAACCAGATGTTTTCATACACAAACATACCAAATCATCAATTCTCTATTTTTAGTTTGTAATCTGGACCCAAGTCCAGAATCAACCAATGAATGCATATATAAGTGGAACAACAAATCAGTGTTTCACTCTTTCTCTCTCAAATCAATCAAAATAAAAAATTTAAAAGCCCTGGCTGGTGTGGCTCAGTTGGTTGAGTACTGTCGTGTGCACTGAATGGCTGCTGGTTCGATTCCTGGTCAGGGCACATGCCCAGGTTGTGGGCCCGATCCCCAGTGGGGGTAGTGCAGGAGGCAGCCGATCAATGTTTTTGCTCTCACACTGATGGTTCTCTCTCCCTAAAAATATCACCAAAAAAAGTATTTTAAAAGAAATTTTAGAAAATTAAGAAAGACAAAAAAAGAAATCTCAAAACAGTACAGGATACTGACACATAGGGTCCTTTTAGTGGTTTACACAGCATCAAAAGCACCTCTATGAATGCTCAGGTCTGACACACAGTGAAAAGACCGGCTGGTGCATTACCAGAGGGTGTCTGCTGTATCTGGGATGGTGTCTGGTCCTGTGGAGCGAAGTGAACTTGATACATTTACCTAGTGACAATCCCATCTTCTGCAAGAATGAAGGCTGCGGTAGGGTTGGCAGCCCTGATGAGGCTCTGCAGCTGAACAAGGAGAGGGTGCCTCTGTTCCGTGGTGTGACTGGTGAACACCACATTACTCACCAGGCCTAGGGAATAAACCAAGAACAGTTCAGCCGTCAGATTCCTAACTGGAGCTGAAGGCTCACACAAACGTGGGCCCTTGCCCCCCTTCTGACTGTCCTTTCTAACAGTCCCGTTGGGTAGATATCCCTGACCCCCAACACTAACAGACACAGCCATCACTCTGTTCCCCTTTCTGCCACTGCCACCTCTTGGACTGAGTGGCCTCAACATTGCAGCTGCCTCACTTCCTAACTTATCTACTTTTTTTTTTTAATCCTCATCCGAGGACATTTTTCCATTATTTGTTCAGATAGAGTGGGAGGGAGAAAGAGAGAGAAACATCGACGTGAAAGGGACTCATCAAGTGGTTGCCACCCTCATGACCCAACCAGGGCCAGGGACAAACCGCAACCGAGGTACGTGTCCTTAGCGGGAACTGAACCCGGGTCTCTCTGGATTGCAGGCCAATGCTCTAACCACCGAGCCAAACTGGCCAGGGCTACTTTTTTTTATTAAACGAAAAACCAACAGTTCAATTTAATCAAAAGAAGTCAGGAAAAGGGAATCAATGGACTAAAAACAGAGAAAACAAAAAGAAAGTAAATAATGACAGACCTAAATCCAAGCATCAATAGTTAATATTAATTGTCAAAACATAGTAACCAAAATAAAGGACAGAAATTGGATATTTTTGGTGACAGAGTTTATCCTAGCTATATGAAACTCACTTCAACTACAATAATATAGGTAGGTTAAATGTATTAGAGGAACGGAAATGGAAGATGTTGGTCAAGAGGTACAATGTTTCAATGATGTAAGATGAATAAATTCTGGAAATCTAATGGATAATGTGACTATAGTTGACAATATTATATGTGTAATTGAAATTTGCAAAAAGGTTATATCTTAAGTTTTCTCAAACACACACACGAAAAAGATAACTGTGAAGTGATGAATATGTCAATTACTTTGAGTATGATTATTTTACTTATTTATTTATTTATTTTTTATCCTCACCCGAGGACATTTTTCCATTTTTTGTACAGATAGAGTGGGAGGGAGAGAGAGGAAGAGACAGAGAGAGAGAAACATCGACGTGAAGGGACACATTGAGTGGCTGCCACCGCACGACCAACCAGGGTCGGGGACAAACTGCAACCGAAGTACGCGCCCTTAGCGGGAACCGAACCCGGGTCTCTCCAGATCGCAGGCCGACGCTCTAACCGCTGAGCCAAACCGGCCAGGGCTACTTATTTTTTAATTAATTTATTTTTGTTACAGATGTTTCCCCTTTTTCCTCCATTGACATCCTCCTCCCAACCCCTCTCCCCATCTTGCCTGTCCACTGGTTATGCACATACATGCACATGAGTTCTGTGGTTTATCTCTTCCGTCCCCCTCCCCATAACCTCCTATCTTCTTAATTCTGCTTTCTAGTTGATACCCTGAGCTGCTTCATCAGGGAGCCTTTTCCGTATCCCCTGTACTTAACCTCATCAGGAAGGGTGCCAATGCCCTTCACCAGTTCAGACCACAGACATTTACCAGGTACTAACCATATGTCATGTGCTAACCAGAAGATTCTCAGAGTGTTACAGCCAAGAAGGAGTTACATACACAAATCCACAACTGCAAGGTAAGTGCTAACACAGATATTCACAAAATGATATAGTAAGGATGAGTAGCCCATGCAATGAGAGGATGTGGAATGGGCCAGAATAACTCCAAACCTTTCTGTGAAAACACAGAAGTAAATCTGTAACACCAAAGAGAATTTGGAAATCAGAGAAGTTACCACATTCCACAAAATTATACCTTTTCCATACTTGTTCCTATTTTTACAGTTATGATCATAGCAAATATACCATTTCTGCTATGAAGAACATTTGCATTTTTAATTCAACCATTTTATTCATTTTTTAATACTGTAAAAATTTCAAACATATACAGAATTAGCCCTGGCCAGTTTGGCTCAGCGGTTGGAGCGTCGACCTGTGGACCAGAGAGTCCCAGGTTCGGTTCCCGCTAGGGGCACGTACCAAAAAAAAAAAAAAAAAAAAAATCAGAATTAGAAGCAGCAGCATGATGAACTGCCATGTACCCTCACCAGCACCTAGCTGACTGCACGCCCTCCACAGCATTCCCAGCCAGTTCTCCTTTCCCTGCTCTGCCACTGGATGGTTCTGAAGACAGTCTAGACATTCCATTATTCCATCCAAAAGTATTTCAGTATATATCTCCCTAAGTTAAGAACTCTTTTAAAAAACAATTAACAATAGATTTTTAATTTGAAAAGTATAGTCTCTGTTCCAATTTCTATCTCATGAATGTTTTCTTAGAGTTAATTTTTTGAACCAGGAACCAACAGCCACGTTTTATTTCATTGATACATCTCATAATTTCCTTTCAATCTATAGTTTCTCCTTACTTCCTTGAAATTTATTTGTTGAAAAATTACATCCTATATATTTCTTTCAGTCTGAATTTTGCTCTGCATCCCTAGTGTTGCTTAACACACTAGCTGGATCTCTTTTATAGAGTTAATCTTTTTTATTATAAACTAGTTTACATTTTTTTTTCTTGTTCTTTTTCTAACATAAGTTGAATGCTTAATTTATTATTTTAAATTTATTTCTTGTCCTGGCTGGGTGGTTCAGATGGTTGGTGTGACATCCCATAACACCAAAAGGTTGTGGGTTCAATTCCCAGTCAGGGCACATACCTAGGTTGAGGGTTCAATCCCTGGTCAGGATGCATATGGGAGGCAAATGACTGTTGTTTATCTCTCACATCAATATTTCTCTCTAAAAAAAGTCAATTAAAAACAAACATATCCTCAGGTGAGGATTAAAATAATAATTAATAAATAAATAAAATGTCATTTCTTGTTTAGTAATGTAGTAACTTCAGGATATATATATGTGTGTGTGTGTGTGTGTGTGTGTGTGTGTGTGTGTGTATATCTTTTTTATCCTCACCAGAGGACATTTTTGCATTTATCTTCAGATAGAGTGGGAGGGAGAGGGGGAGGAAGAGAGAGAAACATTGAAGTGAGAGAGACACATTAAGTGGCTGCCACCCACACGACCCTAACTAGGGCCGGGGACAAACTGCAACTGAGGTACGTGCCCTTAGTGGGAACTGAATCTGGGACTCTCTGGTCCGTGGGCCGACACTCTAACAGCTGAGCCAAACTGGCCAGGGTGATTTTTTTTTTTAGTGAGACAGAAACATAGATGGGCTGCCTCCTGCACACCCCCTACTGGGGATCGAGCCCACAACCCAGGCATGTGCCCTAACCAGGACCTGAAGTGGGACCTCCTCAGTCCATGGTACAATACTCAATCCACTGAGTCACACCAGCCAGGCTATATGCTTTCTTTTGATTTGGTATAGAAATATTCATGACAGATAGCAGATGGTATCCTTTATCATTAAAAACTGCCATTTTTGCCTTGAATTCAACCTTGCTGTTAATAATATTGCTTTCTTTCTTTTTGTTTGCATTTGTCTGTCATGTCTTTGCCTTCTCTTTTATTATCACCCTTACTTTGTTTTAGATGCTTCTCTTTAAAGATGATCATATAATTAGGTTTTGTTTTTTGGTTTAATCTGAGACATTTTTCCTTTTACACATTTATCACATTTATATTTATGACACTTTTGTCCTGTCACCTTGTTTATATTGGATTGTGTGTGTGTGTGTGTGTGTGTGTGTGTGTGTGTGTATTTACCTTTAGCAGTATGGTCTTTGCATTCTTTGTAAGTGGTAGGCTTAAAATCTTTTAGTTCTTATGATGATAGCTATTCTATCTTTTTTTATAATAGACCTAAATCACTACTTCTTTTTTATTTTTCTTTAAAACTTTTTTTTCTTTATTGTTTAGAGAGAGAGGAAGGGAGAGGGAGAGAGAGATGGAAACATCAACGAGAGAGAACATCGACTGGCTGCCTCCTGCATGCTCCCCACTGGGGATTTGGCTCACAACCTGGGCATGTGCCTTGACCAGGAGTCAAACAGGTGACCTCTTGGTGCATGGGTCGACGCTCAACCGCTGGGCCACACTGGTCAGGCTAAATCACTACTTCTTATACTGTTACCTTTAGACAATGTCTATTGACTTCTCAATAGGACAGATGGGAAATTTGGTATATCCTTAAATTCTTCCCACTTCTCCACCATAACATTCTGTTTGGTTATATTAATAACTGTAGTTCCTTGCCCTGGCTGGTTTGGCTCAGCGGTTAGAGCGTCGGCCTCTGGTCCAGAGGGACCAGGGTTCGGTTCCGCTAGGGGCCCTGTACCTCGGTTGTAGTTTGTCCCTGGCCATGGTTGGTCGTGTGGGTGGCAGCCACTTGATGTGTCCCTTTCACGTCGATGTTTCTCTCTCTCTTTCTCTCTTCCTCTCTCTCCCTCCCACTTGATCTGAACAAAAACATGGAAAAATGTCCTTGGGTGAGGATAAAAAAAAAATGTAGTTCCTCCAATGTATACTTTTATAGCTTTAAAGAGTATAACTCTTTATAACTTGATTTTAACAACTTTACATTTAATTACTCTCCCAATTTGGAAGACATAGAGAGGGTTTCTCTCTCCCACTGCCTCCTAATTTTTCATTAGAAATAATTTAATTGCTAGGTTTTTAAGATTTTCAGCATTTATATTCTACTTTGTAACAGATGTTATAATTAATTCTATACCTAAAAAGATTCAGTGCTCATCATCAATCTTTTTACTAATAGAGACTACTTTTATAAATGATTAGTTCCTAAGTGAATATCTCTAAATTATGGAGACTTCATTCAGCTTTCCTAAGTGACCTTGTAATTGTAGCATCCTGAATAAAGAATATTTAGTATAGAGCACTCTTTACTTCAGTAAGTGTTTATTTTTTTTTTAAAAAATCACTCTATTTAGTTTTTGAGGGCAAAACTCAAACAATGTACAGAAGGGTTCAAAGAAAACAAATTCCCTTCCTCCCCAGCCACCTTCCCTGGGGAGGCAACCACAGTTATCAGAATCTTGTGTCTTCTGCCCAGCTGGTGTCACTCAGTGGCTGAGTGTAGACTTTCACACCAAGAGGTCGCTGGCTCGATTTCCCATCAGGGCACGTGCCTGGATTTCAGGCTCAGTCCCCAGTAGGGGGCATGCAGGAGGCAGCTGATCAATGTTGCTTCTTGCTCATAGATGTTTCTATCTCTCACTCCCTCTCCCTTCCTCTCATTCTAAAAAAAAATCAATAAAAAGATTAAAAAAAAAAAGTCACCCTGGCCGGTTTGGCTCAGTGGTTAGAGTGTCAGCCTGCAGACTGAGGGGTTGCAGGTTTGATGCCTGGTCGAGGGCACATACCTGGGTTGTAGGTTCAATCACTGGCCCTGGTAGGGGTCGTGTGGGAGGCAACCAACTGATGTGTCTCGTTCACATCAATGTTTCTCTTTCTCCCCCTCCTTCCCTTCTACTCTCTAAAAATCAATAGAATAATATCCTCAGGTGAGGATTAACCAAAAATAATAAATAAGCCCTGGCCGGTTTGGCTCAGTGGTTAGAGCGTCGACCTGCTGTCTGGAGAGACCCGGGTTCAGTTCCCGCTAAGGGCACGTACCTCGGTTGCAGTTTGTCCCCGGCCCTGGTTGGGTTGTGTGGGTGGCGACAACTTGATGTGTCCCTTTCATGTCGATATTTCTCTCTCTCTCTTCCTCTCTCTCCCTCCCAATCTATCTGAACAAAATATCGAAAAATGTCCTTGGGTGAGGATAAAAAATAAATAAATAAATAAATAAATAAATCACTAATATTTTTTAAAAAAGAATTTTGGATCTTCTTCCAGAGATGTGCTGAGTGTATACAAATGTGTGTGCATATAATTTTTTTCCCATAAATTCTAACATGCTACACTATTATGCACCTTATTTTTTTTTCATTCTTCCTACAGTAGTCCGAATAATCTTTCAAAAACATAAATCTTATTATATCACTGCTCTACTTAAAATATGTCCATGGCCCTGGCCAGTTTGGCTCAGTGGTTAGAGTGTCGGCCCGCGGACCAGAGACACCCGGGTTTGGTTCCCGCTAAGGGCACGTACCTTGGTTGCAGTTTGTCCTCGGCCCCCGTTGGGGTTGTGTGAGTGGCAGCCAGTTGATGTGTCTCTCTCCCATCGATGTTTCTCTTTCTCTCTTCCTTCCTGTCTCCCTCCCGCTCTACTTAAGATAAATGCAAAAAATGTCCTCAAGTGAGGATTAAATAAATAAATAAATAAAATAAAATAAAACAAAATATTTCCATGCATCACAAATTACTGTTAGGCTAATATCTTAACTTCTTCGGCCTGCCTGACACGTCTGCCACGCTGTACTTCCTCAGTGCCCTGGTGTCCTCTGGTCACTGCCAGGTCCTTCACTCTTGCTGTTTCCTCTGCCTGAAACCATCTTTCCCCTCCTTTTTGTTGGCCCAATTCCTCCTTCAGGGTGTAGATAGTTTGACTAGCACCTCTTTCCCAAAGTGTTCTCTAGTCCCCCAAGACTGGGTTAGAGCAGGCACAGGGATAAAGATCTGCTGGATAAATGAATCATAGTGTAAGAGAAGATACATGCCACTGGCCTCCAAAGGCAGCTGCCACAGCAGCCATGGTGTGGGCACTCACATGCCCAAATATTTCCCACATAAAAGCCTGAGCAAATCCCATTAATCAGATAGCCATCTGAAAGGTTTCTAAGGCTCTTGGTATATACATATTTTTGGTACAAAATTCATAAAGTACAGAAAGGTATTCAGTACAAAGTTTCTTTCCCCTCCTTGTACCCTGAGCTCCCCTCCCCAGAGGCAAGCTCTGATAACCATTTTGGGGTAGGCTTGCTCAGACAGTCTATAGGAATATTAGGAATCACATTTTTTATTTTTCGTTAATCCTCACCTAAGGACATTTTTCTATTGATTTTTAGAGAGAGTGGAAGGGAGGAATGAAGAGAGAGAGAGACACACACACATCAATGTGAGAGCGACACAGTCTGGTGGCCTCCCGCAGGACCCTGACCAGGGCCAGGGATTGAACCTGAAACCCAGGTACGTGCCCTTGACTGGAACAGAACCCAAAATCTGTTGGTCGGCAGGCTGATGCCTAACCACTGAGCCAAACTGGCAAGGGCAAGAATCACATTTTTAAAAAGCTTCTACCACACTCAAAACCCCCTCTATTGACATAGAAAGGGGCACAGTTCAGACCAACAAACTCAGAGGAGGGGGGCGGGAGGAAGGGATGAGATAAATCAAAGAACTCATACGCATGTATGCGTAACCAATGGACACAGACAACAATGCTTGGGGGGGCATAGGAAGGGGGGTGTCTGGGAGGATAAAGAAGAAACATCTGTAACAGAAATTAATTAATAAAACAAAAAACAAAAAACCTCCTCTATTGTCAAGGTCTCCATGTAAGACCTAGTTTGGTAACAGCACATGATTAGAAATTCAAATGGAGAATATGTTAGCATTTGTTTATTCCATTTTAAAACATTCCTCACAGCCCGGCGTGGCTCAGTGGATTAAGCATGGTCCCATGGACTGAGAGGTCCTGGTTCGATTCCTTGGCAGGGCACATGCCCGGGTTGCAGGCTCGATCCCCAGTGAGGGGCATGCAGGAGGCAGCTGATGGATGTTTCTATCTCTCTCTGCTTTCCTCTCTCTAAAAAAATCAATAAAAACACATTAAAAAACCCAAAATCCATGTTCCTCGCATGCCCTTTCTGTTCAGGAGCTTGAAGATGGACCATCTTCAACCTGTCTAATTTCGTTAACCAGTGTCACCCCAATAAATTCAATAGAAAGGAGAAAAAAACGATGGACCATCTCAGCCAGAGTGTCAGGGAAGCCTCCTGATGAAGGTGACACTGGTGGTGCCTGTGCTCCCGTTCCCACTTAGGAAGGTCACTCTGGAGGCTGCGGGGGAGACAGGAAGGACAGCCTGGTGAGCCTAATGCCAGAACCCCATGCCCTGGTGCAGCCACAGGAAGTGACTGGGGCCTCCGGAAACTGAGTGAGGCAAGGTGAGGAGGCCAGGCTCAGAATGTGGCACAGTGGGGAAGCAGGCAGGGTTCTAGGAGGCTCAGCACATTCCAGAGATGGCAGGTACAGGAGCCAGATCCTGTAAGAGGCCTGTGAGACTCCCAGGGGTGGAAGAGAACAGCTGTGGTGGATCTTGCAGTGAAGAGCCAGGAAAGGCTGCGTAAAGACCTATAAAAGCCCTAGGATTCTGTTACATATCTTCTTGGGCAAAAGAAACTGGAGCCAGACTAGTGCAAACATGCCAGCCTACGTAGTGGATAGTACCAGGGTCACAAACACAGGCCTGGCCTGGCCAGAAAAAGGTGAGCAACGCTCTGCCCAAAGTACTGTCTGCCTCACAAGTACCATGCAAACAAACCCTGTGGGCCTGGGATTCTAGGTTAAGACTTGGACATAGAGAAGGGGCTTTGCTTTACAGAGAAACAAGCAAAAGGATCACGCCTAGCATTCCTTAAGCCAGCTGTGCAAACTGCCACCTGCCAAGAGGAAATTCCATCTGTGAGGCAGGTATAGCAATCATCTGGAGCTCAGGGTGAAGAGGCCATGGTGGGCATTTTCTTTTTTCTTTTTTTACCCTCACCCAAGGACATTTTTGCATTTATCTTCAGATAGAATGGGAAGGAGAGAGGGAGGAAGAGAGAGAGAAACATCGATGTGAGAGACACATCGACTGGCTGCCAACCACACAACCCATGGGGCCGGGGACAAACTGCAAACGAGGTATGTGCCCTTAGTGGGAACCGAACTTGGTACTCTCTGGTCGGTGGGCCGATGCTCTAACCGCTGAGCCAAACTGGCCAGGGCCATGGTGGGCATTTTCATTTTGCTTGGGCCAGGAGCTTCCTTCTGCTTTGTATCAAAGTTTGGCCAAGGTCTCACCAGTCTGGCCCATTCCCAATAGTGGAGAAACACTTCTGAGGTCTGTTTGACCAACCTAGTCTGGGCTAAAGGCTTCGAGCAGCCCAGGGGAAAACAAAATTCACCTCTTTCATCTGTCTCTAGATACTTCTAAAAGCAGGCGCAGTAGTAAAAAGTCTCTGCATTCAAGCCAACATTAGAAGGAGCCTTTTTAAGCCCTGAGATTATTTCCTAACTCTTGTATTTCTGTGATATACATCGTTTTGGGCTGCGATACAGTCCTTTTCTCATTGTAAACAATCCTTTGCTGTAAAAGCACTGAATCAGGGAGCCCGACTCATGACCAGGAGTAAAGGGAGGCAATATACTCCCTCAAGACATGAAGTGTTTGTCTGCTGGTGTCAGATCCCACCTCCAAGGGAGCCACGACATCACCGAGGAGGAAAAGATAGTTGACCCTCGAACAACTTCTGGATTAGGGGCATTATAGTAAAAAATCTGCACATGACTTTTGATTACCCAAAAACCTAACTATTAATATCCGACTGTTGACTGGAAGCCTTGCTGAGAACAGTCGATTAACATATTTTATATATGTATTCATGTAAAATAAGCCAGATAGAAGAAAATGTTATTAAAAAATCACAGAGATAAAAAAAGTACATTTACAGTATTTATGAAAAAAAATCCGCATATAAGCAGACCTGCACAGCTCAAACCCATGTTCTTCAAGAGTCAACTGTCCTTGCCTTTTATCTCCTCCCCTCTAGGCAGCCCATGCCCATGGAAAGCCAAGTCAGGGCAGTCCGTGGGGTCCCCTGGGTCCAGATGCAAAGGGAAGACATTTATCAAGGCACAAGTCACTCCACAAGCCCCTTGGAGTTCAGAAAACAGCACATATGGCCTCAAGGTCGATTTCCCATATCTGAGCACATTCTTAGCTTTATACAAGCACAACTGGACACAAGGTGCCTTTGAACACTGAGCTGGGAGGCAGTGTTAATGAAATATTCCTACTAAATGCCAGAGAGAATGCAGTCTGTCCAGTAATATTGCCCAGGTTCATGGACAGTGAAGACAGGACACTTCCAAAAGGCTCTTTGCCAGGCAGCCCAGCCATCTGTGCTTTATATGCAAAAAAAGCAGAGGGGCCCTGAGAGAGAAAGTGTCAAAGAGCCAAGGACACTGGGGTGGCAATAAAGTGGTGGACAGGAGCTGACTACCGCCCACACCCTTGGCTTTGACCATGACTACCAAACATGTATCTGAGGACCAGACAGTTCTCCTTGGTTATCCCCTGGTCCTGCATTTTTTCCTATGCTAAGCATTTCAAGAACAGGTACCACCAACCTTCCTAATCTCTCAAGCTAGAAACCTCGGAGTCATTCTAGATACCTCCTTTTCCAGCTCATGTTCCACATGTAACCTATCATCATATTCCATTGACCCATCTCCACAAAAATGGCCTTAATCTCTACCTAGGGTAGACACTGAGGGTGGACCCAGCCAAACTCCATTCCACTGGGGTGCAGTGCCTGGAAAGCCACAGGGGCCCCTGAAAGCTGGACTTGAGACTCCTGGTACAGCAGTCCAACATACACATCCCTCGCTCCAGTGACCCAGCCACCTGCCCTGTGCAGCACCCAGCTCAGCTGTTTCCCAGGACATCTCTGGAACTCTGGTATGCTCTGCTGTCTCCGCTCCCTGTGGACTGGCAGTGGGCTCAGCAGGACAAAACTGTGCTGGGGACACCGAGTTATTTTCTTCTGTCTGATTTCTACTTGCTGGGCTGGCTCAGGAAGCCCAGAGCCCAGGTCTTCTGACAACAATGAGCATTTTATCACTGCTGCAGGAAATTTAGAATTTATTCTGGGTCTCCAGGCACCATAGCTAATATGACTAAAAAGTGCTGCTTCCAGGGTTGCCAGATGGTAGGACAATGCAATGTTGAGTGTATCCTACGGGATGGGTGAATTTTCCTAAATGTTACCAAGGAGGTATGGAAAATTCCAGTGAATATAGGGGGGATATTAAGGGAAAAGGTCCTACGCGGCCATACTTTGCACTCATGGGACAGGAGAAATGCAAGATCTTAATGACTCAGAGGCTAGAAATACCTATTCAGTCCACTGATATGTTAAAAGGCCAGGGCAGATTTAAGTCCAGCTCAGGAGAGGTGTTGCCATGGCAATTTATCATCAAGAGACAAATGCTGGAAGAAATCTGCCTACCGAATATGATAAAAATATAAGATGTCAGTTTTCCCTGGACCAATTTTGTTTGTTTTAGATTTTATAATGGTAGGTCGGAACATGGAGAAAAGTCTGTTGCATCTCAACAGAATTTGAAAGACACATAAGAAGGGAGTCAAAGAAAATTGCTTACCTTGTGAACACTGGTCAAGACATTTAGGAAAGAGAAACCTAGGGAGGAAAAAGAGAAATATTTTAAAGACATTAATGTTGGAGTTGTCACTGATTATTTCCCACAAATATGTGAACATCACTGGTACCTAAGATGATTTACTCGATGGCGCATGTGGCAGGCAGCACTGAACAATAGCATAGCCATGGTTATGCAAGAGGTTTTCATAACTTCAAACCAAAACAAAGTTCCTTAAGCCAGGAACCCTATAAAAGCCGCTACACGGCCAACTCTTGGTGGAATGCTGAAGAGGGGACACTTGGGCATAGTCGGTCTCTAGACCAAAGGAAACAGAAGGAGAGATGGTCTTTTTTGTTTTGTTTTGTTTTTTAATCCTCACCCAAGGACATTTTTCCATTTTTTTGTTCAGGTAGAGTGGGAGGGAGAGAGAGGAACAGAGAGAGAGAGAGAAACATCGATGTAAAAGGGACACATCAAGTGGCTGACATCCACACGACCAACCAGGGCCGGGGACAAACTGCAACCGAGGTAAGTGCCCTTAGCGGGAACCGAACCCGGGTCTCTCTGGACCGCAGGCCGACGCTCTAACTGCTGAGCCAAACCGGCCAGGGCTGGTTCTTTTTTTTTCTCAAAGATACTGTCCTTGCCCTGGTCGGTTTGGCTCAGCAGTTAGAGTGTCGACCCTCAGACCAATGAGTCACGGGTTTGATTCGGGTCAAGGGCATGCACCTCGGTTGCAATTCATGCTGGCCCTGGTCAGGTCATGCAGGAGGCAACTGGTCGATGTGTCTCTCTCACATGGATGTTTCTCTTTCTCCCTCTCTCTCCCTTCCTCCCACTCTGACAAAAAAACCACACAAAAAACCCACAAAACTGTCCTTATAAAAGGGAAAGTCAAGGGAAAATGAGAAGAATCACATTCACCTGACTGCCAGGGCTTTCAGTACAAAGTTGCCATGCTTCTCTTCATGTGCACACTAGAATCCAGGTTCCCCTACATCCCATTCTGACCTCTAATAGTGGTGAAAAACAGGAACCGACTGGATCACAACTGAAGCAGGTGAGGGTGACTGATCCAAAGTGTGAGTCAGTTAGTAACTGCAGCTCAGTAGAGAGCTCCAGGGAAAACTCTCTCAGGGCTTTAAAACGCCTAGAACATCACAGTGCTCTCTCAGGGAAGACCAGTAATACTAATGAGAATAACTGCCTTTTATCTTACTATGGGGCTGGGCACCATGCAAGCAGTTCACATACACACTCTGGTTCTGTCCTCACATCGCTGGGCCTTGGCTACTTCACAGCTGAGGAGAATGGGTTTAGGATGACAAGCAGTCTAAGCACTTTGCCCAAGGCCTCACCTGAAGCTAGGAAGTGGGAGGGCTTACGCAGGGACCCAGGTCAGTTCTGAACCAGAACTTCGGTGCTTTCTTTCCCTGTAGATGAGATGCTTACTGAAGCCACACTTCTGAATTGTTTCTGCTCTAAGTGGCAGGTATCAATGCTGTTCAAATCACTCAGGGTGGGTGTGGGGGGGATTCTCTCCTACAACTTCCTTGGTGGTGGCAAGTCTTCCTTCTTCTATTTGATCTCTAAAAACAGCCAGATACGCATCATTTGGAACCAAATTTGGTGGATGAGTGAGCTGGATGAATACTACCTTTTAAGCTGCTGATCTACTCTCTTGCCTGACTACCTCGTGGTTTCTGAAGAATCCCAGTGTGCTCTGAGCAAGGTCAAGAGCCCTGAACATTCACACCAGAGTCTTCCAAGAACAGAACTCACTGACTTCACTGCACCCACAGTTCACTGAATGCCTTCCTCCCCCACAGCAAATATGTATATTTAAATCTATTCCTTTGGTCTAGAGACCCGAGGATCTTTTTCCATTTATCTTCAGATAGAGTGGGAGGAAGGGAAGAAGGAGGGAGAGGAGGAAAGAAGAGGGAGAGAGAGAAAAACACTGATGTGAAAGACACATCGACTGGTTGCCTCCCACAAGACTCTGACCAGGGCCGGGACGAACTGCAACTGAGGTACGTGCCCTTGACCGGAATCGAACCTGCATCTCTTTGGTCTGAGGGCCAACGCTCTAACCACTGAGCAAAACCGGCCAGGACTACCCCTTGAGACATCTTATCCAATCACAGGCTGGCTGCTCAGGCTTTAAACTCTGACAGGGTCTGGGGTCATCAAGCTGCTCTCTTTAGGCAGCTGCAAAGAAAACATTCAGAACACATGGACTTGCACATACATGATTTCCTACAACTGGAATACAATTTCTCTTATTTCGACGTCTTTGGTATCTGGGTCCTTCAAATTCATATGCTGGCTTTCCTTCTTAATCCAAATAGAAGTTATCATTGCCTCTTTATAACTTGTATAAAGTTGCATTAATCTTTTATTACAGCACTTCCTGCCCTCTATCATGATTAATTATGCACATGTCATTGCTGTGGCATTTGGAAAATTACTTAATTTTTTTTGAGTGGCTCCTTCGTGGTAACACATGATAATGAAACCTACCTTAAAGGAGGATTTTGAGGATTAAGAGGGGTAAAGCATCACAGTGCCAGACAAATAGTGCAAAATAAATGTTGGCTCACTTCTTTCCTTCTCTACATATTATCCTCCCTACTAAACTGTAATATTAAAGAGTGCCTCGCTTAGGAGTCATAAACATAGGTGACAAGTTCGCACCAACAAACATTGAAACAGTGGATAATCTACAGTGGTTTTATTGACCAGCTCTTCCTCTAAATAAAAAAAAAACAGCTGATTAAAATACAGTTCTAGCCCTGGCCGGTTTGGCTCAGCGGTTAGAGCGTCGGCCTGCGGTCCGGAGAGACCCGGGTTCAGTTCCCGCTAAGGGCATGTACCTCGGTTGCAGTTTGTCCCCGGCCCTGGTTGGTTGTGCGGGTGGCGACCACTCTATGTGTCCCTTTCACATGGATGTTTCTCTCTCTCTTTTCCTCTCTCTCCCTCCCACTCTACCTGAACAAAAAATGGAAAAATGTCCTTGGGTGAGGATGACAAAAAAAAAAAATACAGTTCTAAGTCTCACGTAGCTATGTGGTATCATGCATTTTCCACAAGTACCCAATTTATATAAAATTTTAGTCAATCAATAAATTGGTAGTGATCTAATCTGCCCCAAGAACATGGGTCTCAAAATTACCACATGCTTATCCACAAAAATGTAGACACCTGGGCTAACTTGTTCCTTGCTGCCCCTTCAGTGATTAAAATGAACCTGGCATACAGCAGACACTCAAAAGAAGTTCAATGAATAAAACCCACCAGAATAAAGACATCAGGCAAATCTCACATGGGTCCTTCCTAAATCTAAACTGAGTCCACGTCCTAGATTAAAGAAGCCACACTAACCTCAACTCAGAAAAAGAAATAACAGGCACTACTGTGCTCTATTCCCACTTGTTTTTGTTTTGTTTTGAGAGAGTGAAAGAAAGAGAAACACAGATTTACAGATTTGTTGTTCCACCCTTTCATGCATTCACTGGTTGATTCTTGTATGTGCCCTAACTATAACCTTGGCGCAATAGGGACAATGCTCTAAACAACTGAGATACCCAGCCAGGGCTCCCCAGATCTTTTTTTTGTTGTTGTTAATCCTCACCCCAGGATTTTTTTCCATTGATTTCTACAGAGTGGAAGGGAGGCAGGGAGGGGGAAAGAGAGAGAAAAACATCGATTGGTTGCTTCCTGCACGCACCCCAGCCAGGGCCAGGGATCGAGCCTGCAGCACAGGTATATGCCCTTGATCAGGACTAGAACCCACGGCCCTTCAGCGCGAGGGCCGATGCTCTACCTCCTGAGCAACATTGGCCAGGGCTCCCCAGACATTTTGTAACTTTTCCTTGAGCTCTCTCCACCCACCCTATTAGCTCCTCTTTTCCTTAATTTTTTGGACAGTAAGTACCTCTCTGGGTTAATTTTTATGAAGTGTAACCTCCACCTGTTGTTTTCTTATTACTATTTTTTCCTACGTTTTTAAAAAACGGCAGTATCTATGGTAGTTATCTGGTCCCATGTTAGACCTCCTTCTACTTTAATTCACTTTTATTTAAAAAACATTTTTTTTCTTTATTGATATTTTAGAGAGAGAGGAAGGGAGAGGGAGAGAGACAGAAACATTGATGAGAGAGAACATCAACTGGCTGCCTCCTACATGCCCCCCACTGGGGTTCTGGCCCACAACCTGGGCATGTGCCCTGACTGGGAATTGAACTGGCAACCTCTTGGTGCATGGGTTGACGCTCAACCACTGGGCCACACCGGTCGGACTAATTCATCTTTTTAAAAAAATTGAGAAAAAGAGACATGGATGGTAGAAAGAGCCACGTATAAGAGCCAATATGGTAGTCCACAGTACAATGATGCTGCTCAGCATCACTATAGTAACCTAACCTGAGACAGAAGGAAAACAGACAACCTTGGCTTTCCTATGGGGAGCAGAACCTGGGTCACAGCTAACGAGAAGAGAGAAGGGTAAAGATGTTTTTTGGGATCAGTCAAGGTGATTAGAAACATAACCTCTAATGTAATTTCTATGAGAAATTTAAGGATACCAACTTGGGACTCAAATAAGGCGGCAGGTTTTTAATATAAAGGTCTAAGGATAGATCAATCAGTTACCAGGAGCTAATAATAATAATAGTTATTATTATTATAATAATACGGACTGGCTGGAAAGACCACATGATTTCAGACCTGGAATATATTCCACTAAGTTATAAAACCTACTCAAGAAGCAATGTGAAAATGTGAATAGAAAGTAATGATTTATAATACACTTAATTAATAATATCTCTTTGAGAAGTTTATATGGCTAAATATTTTCCCACAGAATTATTTACAATAGTGAAAATATGGAGACATCCTATGCAACTGACAATGGGGAAATGATTAAGACAATCTCAGTAGAACCTTGGTCTTGAACTTAATTCATTCCAGAAGGCTGTTTGAAAACCAAATCATTTTTTCCCATTAGAAATAATGTAAATTGAATTTATCTGTACCAGACCCCCAAATACTTCCATTTTAACCCTTCTTATATACAGTACATGTTTAATGTACTGTTTAATCCATTAATAAACACTTTAAAAACATAAAGGACATGTCTGGCTGGTATGGCTCAGTGGTTGAGCATTGACCCATGAACCAAGAGGTTGCCGGTTTGATTCCGGGTCAGGGCACATGCCAAGGTTGTAGGCCCGATCCCCAGTGGGGGGCATGCAGGAGGCGGCCAGTTGATGTTCTCTCTCATTGATGTTTCTATCTCTCTCCATCTCCCTTCCTCTCTCTCTAAAATCAATAAAGAAAAAAATAAAAATAAAAACATAAAGGACATGAAATATAAATGAAAATTTAACAAAAAGGAAATAAAATGTACCGTAAAAAAAGTTAAAATTTAATAATAATAATAATCAGCAACAAAAGCAAAAAAAAAAAAAAAAAAAACCTCAAAAATATTCACAGCACAATTTCCTGAGATGCTGATAACGTGAGGTTTAGTGGTAAACTAACTCATACTCCCCCACTCTCTCTTTTGTTTGTCACCTGAAACACATGTGACTGATCAAACAGGTATCAGCACGAAAGGGTTGCTGGGTTGAGAAGTGAATTGTTCAAGATGAGAGAGGTTTGAACCAAAGTTTGACTGTATGTTCATCCACACACATTATTATATAATTAATCAAAATGTAATTACCAGTATGATACAAGAACATTCATGTGTTAACATACATATGTTTATAGATTAACCTAAGAAGGATGTAAAATTATATGTACATCATAGCAGTAAAAAAGCAGGCACAAGAAAAGATCAGAAAGGAATTCACAAAAATCATAATAGCTACACTGAGTTAGTGAGATTATGGATTATTACCTAATTTTCTTTTTCTTTGCTGCTGTTAAATTACTTCCAAAGTGAAAAAAAAAAGTTTCCCTGTTAATAGTGAGAAGGAATGTCATTCACTGAGGTAAGATGGCTTTAAGATGGCTTAACCATATGAAAAAGTATCTGTGAGATACTCGAAGCACCTTGGGACACAGGCCCCTCCTATGCAGTGAAGACAAAAGAAAAGGCTGCCATGGGCATTTCTTTCTGTTAGATGTTGATTCAGGTTCCACTGCCTTAGATGACTCTTCAGTACACAAAGAAAAGTGGGGAGAGGCTGCCAGTCCAAAGGTCTTCTGAGACCAGGTCTTCTGAGAACCTGGTAAATCCAATAACGGAGCATTTATTGTATATAAAATAGACTGATGAAGGAACTCTCACCCTTTGCAACAGCATGGATGGACCTGGAGATTATTATGCTAAGTGAAATAAGCCAGTCAGGGAAAGAAATACCATATAATCTCACTAATGAACAAAATAAACTGATGAACAAAATAGAACCAGAGGCATGCATCCATAAACAGACTGACAGATGTCAGAGGGGGCGGGGGCTGGGGGACTGGATAAAAGAAGGTGAAGAAATTGGCCAAGTAATGTATATGCATATCCCATGGACACAGACAAGTGTGGTGAAGGCCAGGGGAGGGGGTGTGGCTGGGTGGAGGTTGGAAAATGGGGGTAGGGGTGGGGAGGAATCAGGGACCTCTGTAATAGGGTAAAAAAATAGAAATAAAAAAAAACAATGTAACCCTGGCAAAAAAAAAAAATAGACTGATGTGTTCCGAAAGACAAACACGCATAAAGATGTGTCTCCTTCTATGGGTGGGAGAAAATCACTTTCTGTACTCTGAACACACTGTGTCCTGTGGGCTAGAGGCGGTCCTAGTACGTACCTATGCTCCATGTAGCAGCTCAGGGGCTCCACACACACTGTGATGGCACCGATAGTGAAGGAGGACTTGACATTTGAGTCTGGATGGGTCTGCAGGGCTTGGACAACATCAATAACATCTGTGTAGCTGGGGGAAAAAAAAGACTGATTGGTTTACTGATTGGGGCTGCAGGGTTGGGGAAGAGGAGAATGCTGAGTGGCTGAGTGAGCACGGGTGGAAGGAAAACCAAAAGGAGGAGCCTGTGAGTGGGTTCTCGTGGCCATCCCACTTCATGATTTAGAGCCACTGGAGTCCATAGTGTTTCTGCATTCCTGAGTTCCACTAGTCCTCATAACTGTGCGAAGAGTGCGTAGAAATACAACCCCTAAGCCCTGGTGCTCTGAGGGTGGGACTCCGTGTCCTTGGACCTGTTTTCTGATCAAGTTAGGAGCTCCTGCATTGGTCTATTTTTCTTAAAACAGCTCTTTCCTCTCCTTCCACCTCAGAACATGTGGGCAAGAGAGAAAGGGGGATCATCAAGTACCTCTCCAGGTCAGCAGACACATGTCAAATACTACTGCATTTATATCTCCTTCCAGGAACTCCCCCCAAACTCCAGATGTCCAAAGTCAATTTGGCATTTTCACTTAGAACTTAATATGTTCATGATCCAACTCCCCCATGCCTGGTCCTTCTAAGGCCTTGTCCTTCTCAGCAAAGGAGACTCCACTCCTTCAACTGCTAGGCCAAAAGATTTGTCTGGAGTCATCAATGACTTCATTTCTTCTCAATCTTCAAAATATAACTAGAATGAGATCACTGTTCATACTCTCAAACTACTACTGGATCCAAACTGCTACCATCTCTTGCCTAGATCACCCCTACAGCTGCTTCGATGGTCTTTGCCTCTCTCCAACCTGTTTTCAACTCAGAAGCCAGAGGGATCATTGTAATCCCATCGTATTATGTCAGAGTGAGTGGCTCCCATCCCATTCAGTGAGAAATGCAAAGCCCTTACAATGGCCCAATAAGCCCTGGCCGGTTTGCTAAGTGGTTAGAGCATCAGCCCACTAACCAGAGAGACCAGGGTTTGGTTCCCGCTAAGGGCACGTACCTTGGTTACAGTTGTCCCCGGCCCTGGTTAGGTCTTGTGAGAGGCAGCCAGTTATGTATCTCTGTCACAAAGATGATTCTCTCTCAATTCCTCCCTTTCTCCCTCCCGCTCTATCTGAAGATGAATGCAAAAATGTCCTTGAGTGAGGATAAAAAAAAACCCAATGACCCAATAGCCCTCTAAGATCTGTCCTGCATACTGCAGAAAAGTTTCATCGCCTACTATTCCTTCCTTACCTGAATCAGCAACTTTGGCCTCCTGGCTCTTCCCCGAACATTCCAGGCATACTTCCACCATGCACTCTCTGTCCCCTCTCCTGAGATGCTCTTTCCACTCAGGTATCTGCAAGGCTTCATACAGCCTATGTGATGCAGCAACACCCTCTCTGGCACGACCTGCCCCTGCTCCAATTCTTCTCCAAAGCACTGAACATCAGCCACTTACTATGTATTTTCTCACTTATCTGTTTATAATCTGTCTCTGTAATTAAAATGGAAGATGACTGTTGAATGCTGTAATCTATGGGGCCTAGAGCAGGGTAGATGAATGAACTGGACATTTAACCCCAGGTAAACCCCAGGCCACTCCAAGAGGGAACCTGCCCTCTTTACCTTGTGGAGAACATTTTCCCAACTGACCCTGTCTATGACCAAAAGGTCAGTCTCTATGGAGAGAAGGCAAAGCTGATGGGTATGCTTGTGGACCATATGGGCCTGGGTCCTAGCCTGGGCCCTTGGGAGGGCAGTTGTGATGGCTGACAGGATAGGTACAGCCTGTCTGAGCTGTTTTCTGAGAGTCACTGTGACACACAACTTATCTGTAAAACACACTTGGCTCCATCCCAGATTACAGTTTAGCACTCCCCCCCCGGTCTGCCTCAGGTCCTACAGACCAGCAGGGCTTTAGTAAAGAACAGAGTTCACTAGGTTCTAGAGCTCCCCAACGAGGGCCGGGCAGCCAAGAGCCTTTAAAGCGAGCCCTCTGCTCACTGGCTTTTCCTTTCTTTTTTTAAAATTAATTTTTAGAGGGAGAGAGGAAGAGAGAGAGGGAAAGAGAGAGAAACACTGATTTGTTGTTCCACTTATATATGAATTCATTGGTTGATTCTGTGTTCTGATCAGGGATATGTGTCCTGATCAGGGATCGAACCCGCAACCTTGGTGTATCAGGACGATGTTCTAACCAAATGAGTTACTCAGCCAGAGATCACTGGCTTTTTTGGAAGGCTTCTCCCCTTGCCTTGGCAGATGTATGTTCAACCATGTGGGGTTCTTTCCACTAGTTCTGAGTGGGCCTGGATACCAGGAGAGCCCCCCACATTGCCCACACTGCCAGGCCCTTGAGCTCATATGGTAAGCAGGACCGATACTTGCACACTGCGCCAAATCTCTCTGGGGTCATGTTTAATAGATAACTCTCATGGTTAAGTGTCCCAGCCTTTCTCCTCAGTATGAGCTTTTCCCTAATTCTAAAAGAAAAAACTGTTAGGAGCCTTTAAAAAAAATATATGGTCCTGGCCAGTTTGGCTCAGCGGTTAGAGTGTTCACCTGCGGACCAGAGAGTCCCAGGTTCGGTTCCCACTAAGGGCACGCACCTCGGTTGCGGTTTGTCCCTGGCCCTAGTTAGGGTCGTGTGGGTGCCAACCAGTCAATGTGTCTCTCTCACATCAATGTTTCTCTCTCTCTCTTCCCTCCTCTCTCCCTCCCTCTCGATCTGAAGATAAATGCAAAAAAAAAAAAAAAAAAAAGTCCTCGGATGAGGATAAAAAAGAAAAAGAAAAAGAAATGTTTTTATTGATTTTTTTTAGAGAGGAAAGGAGAGGAAGAAATAGAAACATCAATGAGAGAGAAACATCCATCAGCTGTCTCCTGCACGCCCCCTACTAGGAGTCAAAATGGTGACCTCTTGGTTGCATGGTACTATGCTCAACCAACTGAGTCACACCAGCTGGGCAGTTTGGAGCCCTTTTTTCTTTTAAGTGCCCTTGATTGGGAATCAAACCCACAACCCTTTGGTCTTCAGGCTGATGCTCTAACTGCTGAGCCAAACTGGCCAGGGCTGTTTGGAGCCTTTTTAATTTCCATGTTTGGTATAAGCCTGTAGAGGTTCTCATTTCTTAGGGTAAAAAAGAACTGAAAAAGATTTACAGCCCCGGCTGATGTGGCTCAGTTTGTTGGATGTTAGTTCTGTGTACCCAAAGGTTACCTGTTCGAGTCTCAGTTAGGGCATGTGCCTGGGTTGCAGGCTTGATTCCTAGAAGGGGGCGTGCAGGAGGCAGCAGATGGATGTTTCTCTCTCACATTGGTGTTTCTCTTTTTCCCTCTCACTTCCTCTCACTCTAAAAATCAATAATCTATTTAAAAAATATTTACAAGCCAGTCCTGCAGACTTTGGTCATTCTAATACAATAGGTTTATCCTTAGAGAGAGCGACGGAGGAATTCCTAGGTTTACAGAGCATTCCATTAATCTTTATTTATTTTAATGAAAAAAGTTAGTGTGAAAACAAGCCCAAGCTCCTTGGTGAGGCCAAGGCATCTACATGATGCATCTAAGCAAGAGAGGAGGCCCTAAGAGTCAGTCACTCTACTTGTTAAGAGGGTCCTGCTAGACCCTCATCCCTCCCCAGCCCTATAGTAATCATCCTGGGTGTGGCCTCTAAACAGGAGGAGGCAGCCCTCATCACAGAAGGAAGCAGGCCACTCCAGCTGCCAGATTACATCCGGCCACTTTGGTTAAACTGCCATTTTGAATGTATGATGAAGGTAAAAAACTGGTTCTTCATGTTTGCCTCTTTCTTGTTAGTACTCTCTTTATTAAAAATAAAAACAAAACAAAACCCCTGCAGGACTTGAACTTTTTTTCCTCTGAAATAACAGATATTCCATTCAAGTGTCCTTTGGACTGTTTATGCTTGCAATTTAAGCTTACAATTTGGGCACATGTTTTACATTAATTCAATTTTTGTTTTCAGAAAATGCTGTAATTTTTCTTTATTGATTTTTAGAGAGGAAGGAAGGGAGAGGGAGAGAGAGACATCAATGAGAGAGAACAACGACTGGCCGCCTCCTGCACACCCCCCACTTGGGGATTGGGCCCACAACCTGGGCATGTGCCCTGACCGGGAATTGAACCCGCAACCTCTTGGCACATGGGTTGACGCTCAACCACTGAGCCACACCAGCCGGGCAAGATGCTTAATTTTAAATGTAGATTATTTAAAGAATGATTTTACAACCTTCCAAAGAACAAACAAATTTCTTGTAATTAATTTTTTAAAATTCCTATTTCTCCAGTTTTATTTACTTGTATATTATACATATTTAGTTCTCTATGATTCTATCACTTGTGTAGGTTCCTACATTCATCACTAGTCAAGACACTAAACACTTCTACCATCACAGGGATCCCTTTCATAACCACACCCACCTTCTTCTTGCCCCCCAACTCTCATCTCTAACTCCTGGTAACCACTGTTCTGTCCTCTATGTTAAAAATGTCATCATTTCAAAATACATTAATTTTTATAGCAACAATAAAGAGCTGCACTCGATGCCACAGCTCCACACCACTGCTGCAGTAAGTCAAATGTCAACAGGCCATCCAGGCAAAAGAAAACTCTGCCCTAACCACAGGTTTCCCCCGAAGAATCCTATACCAGGGGTGGGGAACCTTTTTTCCGTGAAGGGCCATTTGGATACTTATAATATCATTCTCAGACCATACAAAATTACCAACTTAAAAATTAGCCTGCTAGCCCAGCTGATGTGGCTCAGTGGACTGAGTGTCGTCCCATGCACTGAGAGGTCACCGGTTCAATCCCCGGTCGGGGCACTCACCTGGGTTGCAGGTTTGAGCCCCAGTGTGGGGTATGAAGGAGGCAGCCAATCGACGTTTCTCTCTCATTGATGTTTCTATCTCTCTCCCCTTCTCCCTTTCTATCTAAAAAATCAATAAAAATATATTTTAAAAAACTAGCCTGCTATATTTGGTCAGGCTAATTTGGTGGTGTGTGATGTTAGCTGGTACTGATTTTGCGGGCCTTATATTGCCCGTGGGTGGGATGTTCCCCACCCCTGCAAGATGACAGTAACATCAAAGGAATACACTCTCAACTTGAGAAGCCTATGGGGTCACCCTTCACCAGCAATCTCACTACTGGGCTCGATGGTCCATCCCCAAGGAGATGGGTATTCAAAAAGGAGGCTGCCGCGTTCCCTGCTGCGTCTCAAGAGAACGGGCCAAACCTGTGAGGACAGTGTCTTAGTGAAAGCCACAGCATTCAGCTGGTATCCCGGCTTCAGTCTGTTAAGAAATCTGAGGTCCTTAGCATCCCAGCGCTGTAACTGGGCAAAGGCTGGTCTGAGAGTACAGTGGGCTGGCCATACACTGTCACTGCAGTCCAGAGCAGCTAGGACAGCTGACACTTTTGCAGACTTGTACAATCAGAGACGAGTCAACGGTGCTCTCTGAAGTGACTGATGATGGAAATGACCTCAGCTGCACAATGTTAAACTGCCAAATTTGACTCCAGGTCCAGAGCCCCAGTAACTCTCAACTCTGACATAGGCCAATCCATTCTTTTGACCATTAGAAGTGATGGAAAAAAACAGAAGAAAACAAGTGGTTTCAGACTCAGACTCTTGCTCTTTGGTTTCCACAACCTCAGACCACAAAGAGAACAAAGAGGCCGACAGGAGGGAAGCCCAGGGCAAGGGTAAGAACAAGGCCTGAAGAAGAGGAATGATGGCCTGGTGGGGTGCACCGCCCTGCCCACTTCCTGCTTTAGGACCAATGACCTGGCTTTCCTCCAATTCTCACCATCACACCCAGGAGACCAAACAAGGCTTTGCATCAGGGTCTATCCTTTACTGGAAACAATCAGCCAACTGCAAATAATCATTTTACAAGCATAAAATCCAGCATAGCACAAAAGCAGTTTATGAGAACTCACAAAGAGTATTCCCAACCACAATGACATCAGTGAAGAGCATAGCCTGCGTTTCCGGCACATTCTCCTCTGGGCTAAGGGTGTGATGGACTTGCGTGGGGCTCCTTCCTGGAAGGCCTTGCAAGGGGTCAAGGGAATCCTTGCAGCCAGGGTGCTTGGAGCAGTGATATACACTGTCCAATCTGTCCTCCCAGGGAGCTCTTTGTTCAGCTGAACTAATCAAACTCTTCATTGACTGTCCTATGAAACCCTCCTTAGACCAGCCATCCTGAGGATGGTGGGGCTCGAGATTGCAAAGTGAGGGGACTGTCTCTGCAACGCCACAGGAGGGAGGCTTGAAACAGACGAAGCCCCCTTGCCTAGATGAAGATAGAGGCTTTCCCGTGCCTAGATGGTGAAGAAAGAGGCTTAAGGGTCACTATTGTTATATGAATTATCAAAGAAACTTATCCAGAAAACCTCCTCCCTAATTCCCCATCTTTTGGGGCTATTATGATGTTGAAGCCAAACTTAAGATTTATGTGTAAGCTACACCAGCTATTCCAGGTTGCAGGATGGCAACAGGAGTCCTTGCCCATTTAAGGCTTCTCTGTGTAGTAAAGACACTGCTCATACACATGTGGAGTTTGTTCCAAGCCCCAGGTCAGCTACTCATTAAATAACAGTAGTGGCAAGGTCACCACCCTACCCACTGTCGCCAGACTTCCAATGCTCACCCTTGTAACACCACCAGCAGTCTGGTCTTCTTGCGGATGTAGGCTGACTGGCGGGCGGAGCGGTTCCGCTGGGCCTCCAGGGCACTAGAAAGGTACTTCTGGAAGTGGGCAGCATGGAAACATTCAGAGCCGTCCATGATCTGGCGGTACACCATCCACCTGGAAATGGCAAGGCAATCTCAGTGTGGGCGCCACCTGAAGTCCTGGCCCCGTAGGCTCAGCCATGGATTCAAATGTGACCAGACATTCTGCCCAGTGAATCCATCCATACAGAAGAGAGCAATCCTGGAACCACAGAAGCAGGCAGAGGGTACTGCCTGAGTGAGGAGCCCCGTGCCTTGAAACCCCAACCACTGGAGGTTTTTGTTGTTGTTAATCCTCACATGAGGATTTTTTCCACTGATTTTTAGAGTTGAAGAGAGGACGAGAGGGGGAGCAAGAGGGAGAGAGAGAGAAAAACACTGAAATGAGAGAGACATATAGATTGGCTGCCTCCCACAGGCACCCCACCTGGGGCCAGGGACCGAACCTGGTATGTGCACTTGACCAGAAATCAAACCCACAACCCTTTGGTCCATGGGCCAACACTCTAACCACTGAACCATACCGGCCAAGGCCACTGGAGCTTTTGACAGGAAACTCCTTGCCACAGGGAAAAAGGTCAATAGACTTGAGTTGAGAAAGACTCCTGACCAGGCAGTCACTTCTTGAAGAAACCATTCAATACAATGGCTTCAGTCTGGTGCACAGTAAAATGCTTGCTGAGAATAAGAAATGGGCAGAGTGAAGAATTCAGACTGTTTACAGAACAAAAGCAAGGGAAATGAGGGAGAAACTGGTTTACTATTTAGTACTTATAAGGGAGGTCCAATAGCTCCCTCATATCTCTCCAAAACTTGTCTTTCCAGCTTCCACAATCTCCCACTCAAAACTCCCACCCAAAACTCCCAAACCTCTAGGGACTGCAGTCTTCTCAATCCTTTTACAGCCTCCTGTAGGATGCCTTATTTTGAGGTAGACAGACTACATACCAAATGCCCAGTTCAGTGAGTAAGTGTTGTTTAATAAACTGCCAGCCAGGTGGAAGTGATGGACGAATGATGTCCCCAATTTCACCTGAGCCAGCATGTCCCAGCTGCAACTGAACCCATGCAGTCCTCTTGTGGTCAGGGAAGGATCACATCCACACACTCCCAAGTTCTAACCACCCTGGTCCTGAATCACCCTGCTGACCAGGCACACGCCCAGGCCTTTGCCTGTGCTGGTCCTGCTGCTACAGTGCTCTTCCCAGATATCCATGGGTTCATTCCCTCATTTCCTCCACTTTTGCTCAAATGTCACCTTCTTAGGAAGGTCTTCCCTTTAAAGCTGAAATCCCAGCTCCCATCCACAACCTCCCAGCCCAGCATTCCCTATAGCCTTCTCTGCTTTATTTTCCCCATAGCACTTTTCACTAGCTAATACATTCTTTTCCTTATCCAGTTAATTGTCTTCCCACACTAGAATGTAAGCTCCATGAGGGCAGAGATTTTCTTGTCTGTTTTGTTCATTTGCCCTCCACATTTAGAACACTGTCTGGCATACAGGAAGTGCTCAGTACAAATGTTGTCAAATGAATGGATTGATGATGACTACTGTGCTGATACCAATTACACCAAAGTCAGTACATGTCCAAGGTCTCCCAGTGCCTAAGTAGGCCCAGGCACAGAATCCCTCTCCCTGAAGCAAAGGCAGCAGCCATACTAACCTGCCATATTCCTTATGCAGAGTGACCAGAAAAGCACAGAGCTCGCTAGCATGACATCCCGGGAGGCCAGTTACAATGCTGATAATGACCTACATGAAAGAAAAGCCATGTGGGTATGTGATTCAACTGGGAGGCAGCATTGTGTGAGAGAACAGACTTCTAGAGCCAGGTTCTGTGAGTCTGAACTTCAGCACCAGCACTCACTAGCTATGTGATCTTGGACCAACAACAGAACCTACCTTGCGAGGTAGGTGTGATGATTAACTGAGTTAATATAAGTAACGTGTAAAGTGCTTAGAACATTGTCTGGCACATAGCAAACACATTTAAAATTTTGTATTACTATTATAATTTCCATGGAGCACACTTTGACTAGATCAGTTAAAACACAACAGAAAACATTAGGCAGGGAGGCAGTCTGGGACAACAATGCCATGAGCTCAATCGGTGTAGTAATCTCAGTGGGGGAAACGGGTGGCACTGGAGATGTTTCTGTCCAGGTGCCCTGCCCTCCAAGGAGCATAGCCTAAGCTAAGGAAACAAGCTGGCGAAGGAAGCATTTCTCAGTCTTTTTTTTTTCTTTTTTCCTCTTTGCTATGTTCAGACTGACCTCTGGAGAGCAAAATGTCCAGAGGTAGGGTTTTATGAAATGCTTACATACTAAAGTTGCTCAGCATGAGGAAAAGCAGAGGCTGGAGGCAGCCTTTTGTCCTTTGAATTTTGATGGGGAGAAGAGGAGCCAGGCTGGACTGTCTTAACCTCAGTATACAACGGCATGACCCTCTGCAGGCAGATACTGCAAAGCAACTCGAAGAAATTCACTAATAACGAAGGGCATCAAGCAGGGGAGATAGGAACCACGTAACTGCTGAGGAATATAGATAATAAATGACATAGTATGGCAAGGGCCTCTTTAATTATGTGTTTTATCACAATACACAAGACTCACTGGGGCAGGCCTGGTCACAAATAACTTAGACTAAAGCTCAGCTTGGTGGCACTCATCACGTGAGCTGGTCACATCAGCAGAGAGAGAGAGAGAAAAAAAGAGAGAGAGAGAGAGAGAGAGAGAGAGAGAAACATTGATATGAGAGAGACACACCGACTGGTTGTCTACTGCATGACCCCGACCAGCGCTGGGGACCGAACTGCAACCGAGGTATGTGCCCTTGACTAGAATCGAACCCATGACTCTTTGTCCGAGAGCCGATGCTCTAACTGCTGAGCCAAACCAGTCAGGGCTTATAGCACCTTTTTAACAAAATATAACAAGCAGACATTTTCATTTTTAAATTTTGCCTAAGGGAAAAATGAGGCTTCTGCTTGCTTAGTGCTTCTATTTTCTTTTGTAGCTATCATCTAGATTTTCACAGAAATAAATGCCCTCTTTGAGCATATAAAGATACATGGCTCCAAAGAAATGGTGGGAGGGGTTAGGGGGAGGGGAGTGTGAGGTGGGAGCAGATTAAAATCCACTCTTGGGAAGGCAATGTTTATAAAGTATCACCTTACCCTGGTGATGCCAGCAAGCCCAACTAACAAGGCCCATCCCCTTATCAAGCTCAGTGTGTCGCCCACTGCCAGATAAGCCTTGTTACAATCAGAAAGAGCTGATGGCATGAGAGCACTGAGCACGAGTTTGAAAGGCCTGGAGAAGGAAGGGGAGGGCACAGCAAGGTGCCAGAGTTTCATCACTGCCATGGGGCTTGGCTGGGGTTAATGTAGATGCCTGCACACAGTCACTGCATACAGCAGGTTTCATGTGTATCATTACATCAGTATCCAAGGAAGTGGAGAGTCTTATAAAAGGGACTCCGCCTGAACTATTTTTGTTAACTGACCCAGAAGACCCAAGGAGCTCACCGGAGCTCACCAGTCCAGCTCTGGGAGTTTGGCTATCAGGATTTTCTTCCCATGAACTCCCAGCAGATTTGGTGAATGGCTGTACCTTATCATTTTCTACTTGGTGAGTAGGGTTGGTTTCAGTTTCCTGGAGCAGGACAGGGAGATGGGTCCTCATCACAGGCTCAAGACTAATGCTGCTGATGGCAAAATGCTGGAGAAAGCTAAAAAAAACAAAGACAATGCTCTTATGTTACCATCACCAGCCTTGCCTGAATGGGCCCATTCACATAAGAAACTTCTTATTTAATTGATGAAGAAGAAACCTTAGAGAGACTCTCTCAAGAGAATAAAATTGTATATGGTGTGTCACTACTAACTTTTACAATGATCCCTAAGAAACTATACAGAAAAAAGAGCTTAGAAAGGACCAACACTAAGATTTCTGACATTTCAAAAGCCAGAACATTAAACATCTATAAACAGAAAACCAGAGCTCACCAGTCCAGCTCTGGGAGTTTGGCTGAGAGTAGCTTCAGAGGACTTCGTTTCTCCCCGGCAGAATGGCTCAGAACACTGAAGAGCTTCTGTGCGCTGGAGTGTCTGGAATATCAAAAGCTCACAGATTAGAACTCCATCCCCCTATGGCACACATACTTTACATAACTTGTTCTGATGCTTTCAAGTTAGAGTCCTGTGACAGAGTCAACACTTGTAGGACAAGCATCTCACTGACTTAAATGAAATGTAGCGTTAATGCATGATGACTGGTGTGCCTACATGGAAGGCTGGGCTGAAACCTTGGTAATACACTGGGCTCTCGCTACCTGCAAGTTGGCAGCACTGAAGTGACTGTGTTGGCCCTTTTAGAAGCCAAGACCCCTGTGTTACATAATGCAAGTCATCCTGCAGAGAGAGCAGACGTGCACAGTTTAGGGAAGCAAACATAAACACTGAAGGCAGCCACTTACAATCTCTTTTGTTCCACAGATAATCCATCTTCCTGGATCACTTTTAAAGACAGCCCCGAGTTAGCCTGCTGTTGCCAGAGGGAGAAGACCTAAACAAAACAGAATTTGAGCAAAGAACACTTTAAACCCAACAACAGGATATGGAACCCACATGGGGATTTGATGGTTGTTGAAAACCTAAGCTGTCAGTACAGGGACAAACCATCATAACAAACAAGTTTGTTTCAAAAATAGAGTCTAAAGCAATTTTGTTCTGTATTTTTCAAAACTAGAATTTCTTTCTGGGTTCCTTTCCCAGAGATTCTGCTCCTTCGGAGGCCAGGAAGCACAAAAGAAGGTATCAGGTAACACGTTTTGGCAGAAGGGGCATGTCCTTCCCTGGTGATAGGGCCAGACAGGAGTGGTTCCAGCAACTCCTGTCTGGAGGCAGAGAAATGGCTGAAGAGTGTCTAAATGGCTGCCTCCATGTTCCTGGTTGAAAGGACGAGCACAAGGAGGTAGAAAAGACCAGCAGGCAGCAGAGGGAGACACAGACTGGCCCGAGACACCATCTGCAGCCAAAGCCAGCTCCTGTCTCCTCCATGTTTTGCGAATCTGTCCTGAGGGAGAGACACTGTCCTCTCACAAGCTGCTGCAATCACACCTTTCCAAGCATTTCCATCCGTCATAAGGCTGGCCATCTGTTTGACTTTGGCTACTGCTTGGTCTCTAAGCGGGTTGTATAATTCTCAGTAAGCTCCCTCACTCATGCAATCTGTGCTGAGTGCCTGTAACAGCCTGCCAGGTGGGACCATTCACAAGGGCAGGGCCTATGAACCACGGGGAGGGAGAAAATGGAATGTAGTAGAAAGCTCTGATCCAGTAGGTAAAGCCCAACAAATTCAATCAAGCAGCTAAAGTGAAAATGAGTCTAATTAGGACTTAAAGGGACAGAGAAGGTTTTTCTTAGAAGCTAAAAAGACTTTTGTCCAGTTCCTTTAGGTTCTCACCTCTCAATGGCAGGGCACCACTCCAAAACCCAAAGGGATTAGAAGCAGCCACTCTCACTAGCCCTCCCAACACTCCCTCTTATCTCACTGTTAACCCTGAGATGCTGCCCTACCAGCTAACCTGCTAGGGAAAAAAACAGTAGTGGTTTTGCTGACTAATGATTGATGTTACCTCGGAGTAAAATGCTCGGTATATCTTTGATTTGGGGAAAAGGGCAATCATCAGAAAACTGCTTGAACCATGGAAATGAACTGGGAGATGAGGAAGTAATGAGCTTCTGAAGTCTATCAGAAGGACAGCAACAACACTGGTGGAATCCTAAAAAAAAAAAAAGAGGGAGCATCAATGAGAAAAGTTATTTGCATGAAACCAGCCCTCACAACTACTACCAGACACATACAAGATATAGGAAGCACAGGTTTGTTTGTTTTTCTGAAAATATCATCTCAAAATTCTTTCTAGGGTTATCCTTTACCAGATTTATATTTTCTCCCACTCTGCAGGCTGTTTTCACTTTCATGATAGTGTCCCTTGATGCAGTTTTTAATTTTGATGGAAGTCCAATTTATATATTTTTTCTTTTGTTGTCTTTGCTTTTGGTATCATATCCAAGAAACCACTGCCTAACCCAAGGTCACAGGGATTTATTCCTGTTTTCTTTTAAGAGTTCATTGTTTTGGCTCTTACATTTAGGCCCATACTTCATTTTGAGTCAATTCTTTTTTCTATTTTTTTTATCCTCATCCGAGGACATTTTTTTTTTTGGTATTTATCTTCAGATAGAGTGGGAAGGAGAGAGGAAGAGAGAGAGAGAAACATCAATGGGAGAGAGACACATTGAGTGGTTGCCATCCACATGACACCAACCAGGGCGGGGACAAACTGCAACTGAGGTACGTGCCCTTAGTGAGAACCAAACCCGGGACTCTCTGGACCAAGAGCTGACACTCTAATTGCTGAGCCAAACTGGCCAGGGCTTGAGTTAATTTTTTATATATAGCATAAATATCCTCATCTGAGGACATTTTTCCATTTTTTGTTCAGGCAGAGTGGGAGGGACAGAGGCAGGGAGGCGGGGGGAGAAACATCAACGTGAAAGGGACACATCAAGTGGCTGCCACCTGCATGATCAACCAGGGCTGGGGACAAACCACAACCGAGGTACGCGCCCCCAGCGGGAACCAAACCTGGGTCTCTCTGGACTTCAGGCCAACGCTCTAAATGCTGAGCCAAACTGGCCAGGGACCAACTTCAATTTTTTATATGTAGATATCCAGTTGTCCCAGCACCATTTGTTGAAAAGACTGTCCTTTCCTCACTGAATGGTCTTGGAACCCTTGTAGAAATCATTTAAGGATAGGCTGATACCGAAAACTCTGTCACAGAGGTGTTCGGAATCAGATACTGGCTGGCTAATAAACGACTCTTATTTGGACTTAAAAAAAAAAAAGAAAAAGAAATCATTTGAGCATATATCTGAGGGTTTATTTCTGGGTTCTCCAGTCTATTCCATTGGTCGTATGTCTGACCTTATGCTAATACCACACTGTTGTTTGATTACTATAGCTTTGTAGTAAGTTTTGAAATAGGGAAGTGTGAGTCTGCCAACTTTGTTCTATTTCAAAATTAATCCACATGAATTTCAGAAGAGGTTTTTCTAGCCCTGGCCGGTTTTGCTCAGTGGTTAGAGCATCAGCCCGTGACCCAGAGAGACCCGGGTTCGGTCCCCGCTAAAGGCGCATACCTTGGTTGCAGTTAGTCCCCGGCCCTGGTTGGGTCATGCAGGTGGCAACCACTCGAGGTGTCCCTTTCACATCAATGTTTCTCTCTCTCTCCCTCCCTCCCACTCTATCTGAACAAAATATCGAAAAATGTCCTCGGGTGAGGATAAAAAAATAAAAATAAAAAAGGATAGGTTTTTCTATTTCTGCAAAATATGCCATTGGGATTTTGAAAGGAATTTCATTGACTCTGTAGATCATTTTGCATAGTGCTGTCATCTTAACAATATTAAGTCTTCCAATCCATGAACATGGGATGTCTTAACACTTATTTAGGTCTTCTTTAATTTCTTTCAGCAATGTTTTGTAGTTTTCAGTGCACAAGTCTTTCATGTCTTTGTTTAAATTTATTCCTAAGTATTTTATTCTTTTTATGCTATTGTAAATAAAGTTGTTTTCTTAGTATCTTTTTTGAATTGTTCATTACTAGGGTATAGAAATGCAACTGCTTTTTGTGTGTTGATTTTGTATCCTGCAACTTTTTTCAATTCATTTATTAATTCTAACAGGTTTTTTGTGTGGACTCTACAATTTTTTTTTTTTTTTATCCTCACCCAAGGACATTTTTCCATTTTTTGTTCAGGTAGAGTGGGAGGGAGAGAGAGAAACAGGGAGAGAGAGAGAAACATCGACGTGAAAGGAACACATCGAGTGGCTGCCACCCACACGACCGACCAGGGCCGGGGACAAACTGCAACCGAGGTACGTGCCCTTGGCCGGAACCGAACCCGGGTCTCTCCGGACCGCAGGCCGACGCTCTAACCGCTGAGCCAAACCGGCCAGGGCTGGACTCTACAATTTTCTACATAAAAGATTGTGTAATCTAAGAACAGAGATAATTTTACTTCTTCCTTTCAAATTCAGATGCCTTTTATTTCTTTTTCTTGCTTAATTGCTTTGGCTACACCTTCCAATACTATGTTGAACAGAAGTGGCAAAAGCCAACATTCTTGTCTTGTTCCTGATCTTAGAGGGAAAGGTTTATTTAACATTTAATTTTTCATTATAAAAAGTTAATATGTTTGCCCTGGCCAGTTTGGCTCAGTGGTTGGAGCATCGGTCCGCAGTCCAGAGAGACCTGGGTTCGGTTCCCCCTAAGGGCACGGACCTCAGTTGGAGTTATGTGGTGGCAGCCAGTCAATGTATCTCTCGCATCGATGTTTCTCTCCCTCCTAGTCTATCTGAAGATGAATGCAAAAATGTCCTCGGTTGAGGATAAAAAACAAAAACAACAACAAAAAATAATATATTTATCAATTTAAAAATAGCCCAGCCGGTGTGACTCAGTGGTTGAGTGTTGACCCATACATCAAGAGGTCACCAGTTCGATTCCCAGTCAGGGCACATACCTAGGTTGTGGGCCCAGTCCCCAGTGTGAGGCATGCAGGAGGTAGCCAATCGATGTTCTCTCTCACTGATGTTTCTATCTCTCTCTCCCTTCCTCTCTCTCTAAAATAAATAAAGAAAAAAATAAGCCCTGGCCAGTTTGGCTCAGCGGTTAAAGTGTCAGCCTGCGGACCAGGGAGTCCCGGGTTCAGTTCCCGCTAAGGGCACATACCTCAGTTGCAGTTTGTCCCTGGCCCCAGTTGGGGTGATGTGGGTGGCGGCCAGTTGGTGTCTCTCTCTCGCGTCGATGTTTCTTTCTCTCTCTTTCCCCCTCTCTCCCTCCCATTCTATCTGAAGATAAATGCAAAAATGTCCTCGAGTGAGGATAAAAAAAAAAAGGAAAAAGAAAAAAATATATACTCTATTTAAAAAAATAGAACACAGAAGAAAGGTTTAAAAAAAACCCAAAGTCCCATCACCTAAACTCAACTACAATTAACATTTTAGTATTTTTCTCTTCTAGTCATTTTTTTAAATCCTCACCCAAAGATATCTATCTTTCCTTCCTTTCCTTCCCTCCCTCCCTCCCTCCCTCCCTCCCTCCCTCCCTCCCTCCCTTCCTTCCTTCCTTCTTTCTTTTTCTTTATTGATATTAGAGAAAGAGAGAGGGGAAGGGAGAGGGAGACAGAAACATCGATGAGAGAGAACAATGATTGGCCGCTTCCTGCATGCCCCTCACTGGGGATCAGGCCCACAACCTGGGCATGTGCCCTGACCGGGAATCAAACCAGCAACCTCTTGGTGCATGGGTCGATGCTCAACCATTGAGCCATACCAGCCAGGCTCGAGGATATTTTTCTAATTATCTTCAGATAGAGTGGGAGGGAAAGAGAGGGAGAAAAAGGGAGAGAGAAACATCGATGTGAGAGGGACACATTGACTGGTTGCCTCCCATATGACCCCAACCAGAGCTGGGGACTAACTGCAACCGAGGTACATGCTCTTGGCTGGAATCGAATCCGTGACTCATTGGTCTGCGGGCCAACTCTACCACTGAACCAAACTGGCCAGGGCTCTTCTAGTCATTTTTTCCCTATTCATTCACTGACTTATCTTTTTAGGCACTGGGAAACATTTATTTTAATAATTCTGTATCTTGCTTTTAAAACTTAATTTACTATTACCATTTGCTATGATGTTGCAAACTATCTGCAAACATTTGCCAATACTGCCTCCCACTCCCCTCTAAGGATACCCCTACAGTTGGACATTTACAATAATGTTTTCATGTCTCCTCTGCCCAACAGTGCCTTTTACTTACTCTTTGCTAACTTACTGTTATGCAGAGTAGCATGAGGCTGTTTCTTATGTGCTTCCTTACCCAGGCATACCTCAGAGATATTGCAGGTTTGTTTCTAGACCACCACAACAAAGTGATTATCGCAATAAAGTGAGTTAGTTGTAATCTTTGCTGGTGGAGGGTCTTACCTCCAATTTGTAAACAACACAACTATTGTGAAGCACAACAAACCAAGATATGACTGTATCTGTTAACTAATCTAATGTGCTCTAATACCCTTGACCTGGGACTCAGTGTTTTTATGTTAAGAAATATAGAGCTCATGCCTGGTCAGTGTGGCTCAGTTGTTTGAGCATCATACCATGCACCAGGAGTTCATTGGTTCAATTCCTGGTCGGGGCATATGCCCATGTTGTGGGCTCAATCCCCAGTAGGGGTTTGCAGGAGGCAGCTGATTGATGTTTCTCTATTATCGATGTTTCTGTTTCTCTCTCTCTCTCTCTCTCTCTCTCTCTCTCTCTCTCCCCCTTCCTCTCTCTGAAATCAATAAAAACATATTTAAAAAAATATATAAAGCTCTTCATAGAAAATATTAACTAATTTTTTAATCACTAAAAATGTTTTCCCTAGCTTAATTTTTGCTTAATTCTCTTTTTGAGATACTTTTTAGTTTTGTTTTATTTAAAAATTTTTTGCCTTTGCCCTGGCCAGTTTGGCTCAGCGGTTAAAGCATCGGCCTGCGGTACAGAGAGACCCGGGTTCGGTTTCCGCTAAGGGCATGTACTTCGGTTGCAGTTTGTCCCCGGCCCTGGTTGGTCGTGCGGGTGGCAGCCACTCGATGTGTCCCTTCACGTCGATGTTTCTCTCTCTCTCTCCCTTCCTCTCTCTCCCTCCCACTCTATCTGTACAAAAAATGGAAAAATATCCTCGGGTGAGGATTAAAAAAAAAAAAATTTTTTTTTGCCTTTAATTTGCCTTTTTCACAGATTTTTTAATTTTTATTTTTTAATACTTAATTTTTAAATTTTATTACAGATGTCCCTCCTTTTCCCCCCTTTGATACTCTCCTCCCCACTCCTGCACCCTCTACTTTTTAGAGTTTTAAACTATTAATTAGTATGATAAATTTTATGCTGTATTCATAGAATGGAATACTACTCAGCAATAAAAAAAGGGAACAGATTACTGATACACACAATATGGATGAATTGAAAAATCATTATGCTGAGTGAAAAATGCCAGAATCCAAAGGGGACAGAATGAAAAAAAAAGGGTACAGCCCCGGTTGGATAGCTCACTTGGTTAGAGCATTGTTCTGATATGTCAAGATTGTAGGTTCGATCCCTAGTCAGGGTACATACAATAATCAACCAAGTAACACATAAAGAAGTAGAACCACAAATCAATGTTTCTCTCTCCGCCCCCTTCTTCCTCCATCTAAAATCAATAAAAAATTTTTTTAAAAGATACAGAATGTATAATGTCCATTTATATAACACTTTAAAAATTGCAAACTAATCTGTCACAGAAAGCTATCAGTGGTCACCTAAAGCCAGAAGTAGAGGGAAAGATGAACCGCAAAAGGGCATTAAAGCCCTGGCCGGTTTGGCTCAGTGGTTAGAGCGTCGGCCTGCGGTCCAGAGAGACCTGGGTTCGGTTCCCGCTAAGGGCATGTACCTCAGTTGCAGTTTGTCCCTGGCCCTGGTTGGGTTGTGTGGGTGGCAACCACTTGATGAGTCCCGTTCACATCGATGTTTCTCTCTCTCTCTCTCTCCCTCCCACTCTATCTGAACAAAAAATGGAAAAATGTCCTCAGGTGAGGATAAAAAAAAGGGGGGAGGCATTAGAAAACTTTTTTTTTTTTTTTTTGGAGTAAGGGGGAAACGAGTCTTCCATATCTTAATTGTGATGGTGGTGTCATGAATATATACACCTGTCAAAACTTTACTGGATATAGTTAATTGTATTTAAAGTATACTTCAATAAATTATCAACAAAATTTAAAAAAATCTGTAAGTGGTCAAATTTGACAGATCTTTTCTTTAGAATGTCTTTTCTCTAAAAAGTTTCTTTTTTTTTTAATCCTCACTTGAGGACATTATTTCATTTTTTTTGTTCAGGTAGAGTGGGAGGGAGAGAAAGGAACAGAGAGAGAGAGAGAAACATCGACGCGAAAGGAACACATCGAGTGGCTGCCACCCGCACGACTGACCAGGGCCGGGGACAAACCGCAACCGAGGTACATGCCCTTAGCGGGAACCGAACCCGGGTCTCTCTGGACCGCAGGCCGACGCTCTAACCGCTGAGCCAAGCCGGCCAGGGCAAGTTTCTTTAAAAATTTTAAAAAAAATTTATTGAAGAGAGAAGAAGGGAGAGAGAAACATGGATTTGTTGTTCCACTTATCTATCCATTGGTTGCTTCTTGTATGTTCCCTAAATGGAGACCGAACTCACAGCCTTGGCATACTGGGACAATGCTCTAACCAACTGAACTATCCACGCAGGGCTCTAAGAAAGTTTCTAAGCAAGAAAGCCTTCCTGTCGCTAGAGGTTTAATAAATATTCATTTTTATATTCTTTTTTTTACTTGTAAATTTTTAAAATATTTCAGTGCACTCCATCAGAAGTTTAGTTTGATTTTTGATATTAAGTAAGACTCCATTTTCTCCCCAAATTAGCTAACTTACAGTCCCAGCACTTAAATGATTCCTCCTTTCTCCCCTGATGTTGGAAGACTCTTTACCCTAATATCAAACCTTTCATCTATAGTGTCATCCATTCTGTCTTAATGGTCTGCCTGCCTTTTTTAATAGCCTTTAAGGCAGGAGGTTCTAAGTGGGAGAAAGAATTCTTTCAAGAATTGCTCACAGAATTCATTTTCTGACCATCTGATGAAACCACCTCACCTAACCTCTGTCCTGGCTCCCAAACAAGCTGGTTTTGAGGCTGAGGTCTGAGTGTTACATGGAGAGACAAGCCGTGCTCTGGTCGGGTGGTATGGGTTAAAGGAAACTCATCACTACCCTCTTTTCCCAAGGGAAAGGGGAAGTACTGATGCCGACTGGTGAAGGTAAAGGATGGTTCTGGGGGTGGAACTTTCACACTGCTGGAGGTTAAGTCTGGCGCATGTTAGGGTTGGGCTAAGTCCTCATGGGGAAGGTTAGCCATTTTTCTTCCTCTCTGCCTCACTTATAATTCTTTCCCATGCTAATGGGTAAGTGGAACCCCATCAATGTCACAGGAGACAGCTTCTTTCCAGATTTTAAGTGGGTGAACTTTGTGTTCCTGGGCAGGAGGACATCTGGTAGGGGCCATTGGAGGCCTTCTGCAGCCTACTTTCTGATCCTTTTTGGGATGAGTTAATTACCCATGGGTAGCTGCTGGCCCTCCTGACCGAGAAGCCCTCTTTAGCTAAGCCCTTTACAGAGCAGCAAGGTTGATGAGGCTTAGGGACCTGAGAGTGGGCAGGCCTCTCAATGGTCTCCCTGCCTGCCTGTCTTAAAGGCAGTGCTGATTTTTGACATCCTGCCCCACGGTGGTAGAGCAAGGACAGGGAGTTATTTGCTTTTTTCCCTCAGAAGTGAGTATCTTGCTGAACACCAAAGCCATAGACTGGTAAAACACCTACCCCATCATAGAACGAAATGGAATTCATATGATTCTTGGAAATGATGATACTTCCGTGATGACGGTGAGAAAACAGAAGGCCACTAGAGAAGAAATACACTTTCCCTGGAAGGAAAACAGAGCTGGTCAGAGCTGGAGGGCTGGATCCTGGGGGCCAGATTCCAATGACCTTCTTGTAGGTACCAGAGTGGTAACTAGAGAACAGTATCTATAGCCCTTCAGTTACATGCTTTTGATTCTGAGCCCTGTGCTTTGGAGAAGCCAATGTACCCTCCTAGAGCCTCGGAGAGAAATGAGGTATCAGACACAATCACTGCGTAAGAATTAGAAGAAACAAATTATCAGCTAATGAGGAGAGGCAAAATTCACATTCACGTATGGGTGCCTTCCAGGAAAACACTAAAAAAGACTCAGTATGTCTGCTCCATTACTGAGTTTATAGGTGCCCCTTTCTCCTATTTTGGCAGAAGCTGGCTCAGCTCTAAAGAGACCATATCCCTCACTTAAGGCCCAAGAAGGAGCACTAGGGTCTCAGCTGAAGGATTAGTGAAGGGGGCATAAAGGTCTGTTTCCAGCAAAGGACTATCTGAGTTAGGCAATAACTGGGTTGCACAGACACTGGAGACCTGCTGTTCTGCAGTTCACAAAAGCAAAATGGGTGGGATATGGACATTGGATATGGGTTCCTCAGGGCAAGCATTCAGGTCTAAGAAGAGCTGCTGTTGCTGGGATGGCCAAGGTCATTCAGAATAGCTCAGTATGAGCCCTAGGAAGAGACCACAGAAAGATGGATAGCAAAGGTGACGAGGGTTAAGGCTGGGCCTGGGCTTGCTTTGGAGACCCAAGTGAAGCACCCAGAACACCAATAAGACCCCTGGGTGAAGTTGTTTTCTGGAGCTGGTTCAAGCTGGATCCTTTCTGTTCCTATAAGCCTTTCTTTCCCTGTTTTCACATATATAGAAAAGAGAAAGTACTTCTTGGAGCTCAAGACACAGGCTTGGGAACAATGTCATTTACATCTTATCTTACTGATTCCTTGAGCTGTAGCTCTACGAAGGTAGCCCCAAAGCTCTGGAGGTTATAATGTCAAGAAGAGCAAAGGCCAACGTGAGGAATTTTGGAGACTTCCAGTTCTGAAGGCATCCTGAGGAGGTGGGGTTTCTAGGAGCGGAGAGAGGCCTGGTGAGTGTGTGTGCATGTGTATGCATGTTAATGGAATGGGGAGAAGTGGAGAAGATGGAGGCAGTTTTTAGGTAAAAGAGGAAGGTTTAGAGTGTATATATCAATGAAAGAACTAGATGATCAGTCAGAATTAATGCCAACCTTACCATCTATAGCAGTAGCAGCCAGCAACTAGCTGGCTAGCCCACTAAGGCATCCAGATTCAAGCTCTGCAAGCCTCCCACCTCTAAGTAAAACCTGGCTTCCTTTGCACAAAGCCTTGCCCTAGGGCCCTCTTGAGTAACGGCTACTCATGCTCCAGCCTCATCCTGTACCAATGCCAAGGTTCCACTACTGTTCCCAGACCATTCCCCTCCAAGCTGGCACAATACTTTCATTCCCTAGAGACACAGCCCCTCCTTTCCTTCACTGCTCACATCTACTGCCCTCCTCATCATTCCCCAACATTTCCAACAGCTGCTGAATGTGCTCATGCTTTTCTCTTCCAAGGCCAACACTCCCGCCCCTCTGAGGTCAGGGGATGGCCCACAACAGTCTTGCCTCACTGTTCCTCAACCCCAACTCCACAACACTAAAGCAGCACCCAGGATGTCCAACCTCTGGAATCTTCAGCTCTATAACCTACTCTCTGATGTTAGATTCCATTGTCCTTTCAGCTACCTCACTTCTAAAATCTCATCCTCTGATGTTACTGAGCCTCCAAAGCCTCTAGTCCTCCTATTTTTCTCTATTGCTTAGAAATTTCTGAGTTTTCTCTCATCCACATCCAAGACAGATCCTCTGGACAGGATCTACTTTTAATCTCTGTTTTTTCAGGGGAAGGAATTTTACTTTACTATGCATCAAGCATGTCATATGCATTATAGTTTTCCTATACACAACAATTATAAGAAAAAGTATTCTCAAGTTTAGAGAGATTCCCCCAAAAGTCACAGAACTACTTGGATGGTGGAGCCAGGTACGTTTTGTCTGATGCCAAGGCACTGTACCATGCTGGGCCCCTTTGGTTCTCTCACCCCATTGCCCTTCACTTTTGTTCTTTCCAAAGCCCACGTGTGGCTAATCTGACCATGGACCTTCTCTGCTTCCTCAACGTCAAAAAGCGTGTGGTGCTGCTCAGCAGTCCATCCACTGCTGTCTGCCAAACCCTTCCACCAACTCTCCCAGGACCCAGCCAAGACCTTCAACATTCTCCGAACACCACACCCTCATCAATCCCAGCCACAAGATGACTCTACCTACTGTTTACAGAGAAAAGAGGGTCAACAGGTTATCAGGAAGGAGAAACTGCTCCCCTACTTACTACTTAGTATCCGCACCCTTCCAGATCCTAGGCTTACCCTCCACCTATAATGTGAAGTTTCTCAGAAACAAGTCCAGCACCCTTTACTCCTGGACAAACCTCAAAACCCTCCCAAAGCTTCCAGAAAAGAACACAGATCCAAGACTTTGCACATTCCAAGTACTCACTGGAAAGACAGGGAGAGAGGTAGATCAGTTAGGTTATCTCCAGCACTGTCTTCTCCCTCTAGAGTCTAGACACTGAAGCCTCAAAACAAAACAGTAAAGAGGAAGACAGAAATTCACAAGGTAGTGCTGAAAAAGCACTCACTCTGGCTCCTGGCCCAGGGCACAGACTCTGTGAACAAGAACTGGTTTTAGTACTGGTGTAGCTACCCCTCTGACTCCGGGAGCCGTAACTGTCATTTTTCTCAGAACACACATGAGATAAATGAAGTGACTCAATGGGTGGCCCAGTGCCAGTGCCCTGGTTGGCCTCTTAGAGCCTAATCCATTTTTTCTAATGACACTTCTGGTATCTGCTCTGGATTCATGACTGTCAGACTACGGTCTGAAGGGACATCAGTGACCAGAGTAGCCAACTCCTGATGAGATCTTCCTGGCTCCTTGGCTCATCCCTGGTCCCTTAGTGGATGGGCTCTGTCACCCTTCTCCATTCTGTGAGTCTGCTCCCCTCACTACCCAAACGCAGCAGGGGACTGCAGCATGGTTCTTTCTGTCTCTGATTGACTTCTGCACTCCCAGGAGCACATAGGAGAAAGAGAAGCCCTCAGGGCAAAAAAAGACCAAATGTCAATGAAAAATTTGGCTTTTCCTCCTCAGACAACTGACTGTACAAATAAAAATCCTTTGCCCTGACCGGTTTGGCTCAGCAGTTAGAGCGTCAGCCCGCAGACCAATGAGTTGCGGGTTCAGTTCCAGTCAAGGGTATATATTTTGGTTGTGGTTTGTCCCCGGCCTTGGTCAGGGTCGTGTGGGAGGCAGCCAGTCGATGTGTCCCTCTCACATTGATGTTTCTCTCTCTCTCTCTCTCCCTCCCACTCTATCTGAAAATAAATAGAAAAATATCCTCGGGTGAGGATTAAAAAACAAACAAACAAAAAAACAAATAAAAATCCTTTTACGTTCCAACCTGTTTAAAGAGGGAATATTTATCACTGCTAGGAAAATATTACGATGTAATGACTAATTTTCATTCATTGTGTGTGTTAGAGTGTGTAGAATATGCACACATGGTTAAAAAAAAGAACCAAAACAACAAAACCCAATGCCTGTCCTTCTGTGACTTGCTAACTTTCCTCAACATCCTGTTCCTAAATTATCCAGGCTATAGGTACAGTAATAGGCAGCTGTCCAGGGGTGGGAAAAAGTAGGTTTATAGTTGTTCATAAGGAAAATAACACAATAAATAAATAATATGAGAATAAATGGTTTCGTGTACTCACAATTGTAAACCCACTGTTCCCACCTCATGTTCGGAACTGCAAAGAATTTTCTTTTTTAAATATGTTTTTATTGATTTTTTAAAGAGAGAGAAACATCGATCAGCTGCCTCCTGCATGCTCCACTGGGGAATGAGCCTGAAACCCGGGCATGTGCCCTGACCAGAAATCGGATCGGGACCTCTCAGTCCATGGGGCGATGCTCAATCCACTGAGCCACACCGGCCAAGCAGAACTCTCTCTTTTAAAGTATTCCTCAACAGCTTAATATGGGCACAAGGGAACATATGAGAGGGTACAGAATGAGGGCAGCAGATAGTGGACGACCACTCCCTGGGTCTTCCTATTGCATGAAGGTGACACTCATCTTGGCCACCACAGTTCTCAGGATGAATCAACTGCCCCATGTGTCAATGGAACTAGACTCTTGTTCCTCACTGCTGAACAATCTCTGGCCAATGGAAGAAAACACTCTTAAAATCTCTAGAGTGCTACAGGGAGAATGAAGGAGCTGCCTGTCAACCATCCACTGAGGCCTGGAGTATTAGTAAATATATGGTCAAGTGACATTTAACAAAGGTGCAAAGGCAACTCCAACGAGAAAGGAGTCTTTGCAACAAATGGTCTGGAAAAACCATATCGCTATGCGAAACAATGAATGTTAAGCAACCCACACCTTGCACTGGACTTTCTGCCCATCCCCACCAGCCACAGTGGAAAACCTTACTTCACAGGGACATCAGGTAGAATACTCAGAAGGATTTTGCTTCAGTAGTGGTGTAAATTTAGCCCTAAATGAATCGCTGCTTTGATTTCTACCTAACAAAGCTTAAAAGCATGGCCCAGATGACAGAACTAGAAGTAAAATATATTAAAACAATTATTTTTTGTTTGTTTGTTTTGTTTTTTTAATCCTCACCTGAGGACATTTTTTGCATTTATCTTCAGAGAAAGCGGGGGTGGGGGGGTGGGGAGTGGGGGGGGTGGGAGAAAGATAGAAACATCTATGTGAGAGAGACATATCGAGTGGCTGCCACCCACACAACTCCAACCAGGGTCTGGGACAAACTGCAACCATGGTACGTGCCCTTAGCGGGAACCGAACCTGGGACTCTCTGGTCCGCGGGCCGACGCTCTAACCGCTGAGCCAAATCGCCCAGGGTTAAAACAATTATTTTAACTGCATCACATATTTTCAAGAAGCTAGAAGATTGAACCATGTTTTGTTTTGTTTTTTTGTCCTCACCCGGGGACATTTTTCCATTTTTTGTTCAGATAGAGTGGGAGAAGGAGAGAGAGAGAGAAACATCGATGTGAAAGGGACACATCGAGTGGCTGCCACCCGCACGACCCAACCAGGGCCGGGGACAAACTGCAACCGAGGTACATGCCCTTAGCAGGAACCGAACCCGGGTCTCTCTGGACCGCAGGCCGACATTCTAACCGCTGAGCCAAACCGGCTAGGGCAGATTGAACCATGTTAACTTGAGACATAAAAGATGTAAAAAAATATCTAAATCATACTTCCAGAGATAAAAAAAATACAATGTTTGAAAAGAAAAATACACTGGCCTATCTGGTGTGGTTGAGCATGAATGCATACACCAAGAGGTCCCTGGTTGGATTCCCAGTCAGGACACATGCCCAGGTTGTGGGCCCGATCCCTAGTGGGGGGCATGCAGGAGGCAGCCAACTGACGTTCTCTCTCAACTATGTTTCTATCTCTCCCTCTCCTGTCCTCTCTCTCTAATATCAATAAGGAAAAAAATTAAAAAGAAAAATACACTGGATGAGGTAAGTGACATCAGTCAACTGTTGAGAGTTTAGCTAAACTACACAGTGCTGCTACCTCAGCACCCATTTTGTTCAGCTAAGTGGCCTACAGGGCCCTTATGTAAGTGCATGCCCTAGATAATAGCCTGTAAAGTCACAAACAAATGTAAGTTCCTAATATGACTTCCCCACCAGCTCTAGTGATCAAAAGTCTCCCTCCCTCCTAGCACCTCCTCCTCTGGATCCCTAGATAAGACCCCTGTGGAGCTTACTAAAAACCCACTCTTTTTCATTTGAGTTGACAAATATGGCCTTAGCCTGGGAATCCCAAAGCACTCTACCCATGGACCCTAATAAAGGCATGTAGCCCTGGCTGGTTTGGCTCAGTGGTTGGAGCATTGGCCTTTGAACCGAAGGGTTTCGGGTTCGATTCCTGGTCCTGGTCGGGGTTGTGCAGGAGGAAACCAATCAAAGTGTCTCTCTCACATCGATGTTTTTCTCTCTTCTCCCCTCCCTCCCTCCCTTCCACTAGATCTAAAAATTAATGAAAAATATCCTCAGGTGAGGATTAACAAATAAATAAAAAATAAAGGCGAGTGCCCGAGGTCCTGCCTCTCTCTCTGCCTGCACCCTGTCTTGCCCTCCCTGTGTGGCCCACTCAAGGCATGCCGTGTACTTCCTCTAGGACCTATGAGCACTGTATTAAATTTCTCTAGTTCAATTTCTTTTTTTTTTTTAATCTTCACAAGGATATTCTTCCATTTATTTTCAGATAGAGTGGGAGGGAGGGAGAGAGAGAAATATTGATGTGAGAGAGACACAGCGACTGGTTGCCTCCCTCACAACCCTAACCAGAGCTGGGGACCGAATCACAACCCAGGTACATGCCCTTAACCAGAATCAAACGTAAGACTCTTTGGTCCACAAGCCGACGTTCTAACCGCTGAGTCAAACCAGCCGGGGTTCTAGTTCAATTTCTTTCCTGGTCTTTTGTTGAACTTTGCTCACCATCTAGCACTCTTAACAAACATAACAATAATGGAGGTGGCCAATATATTAAAATACATAAAAACAGGAACTATGCACAATAAAACACAAAGAGAAAAATGACTGAAAAAGAAAAACTAGCCCTGGCTGGTTTGGCTCAGCAGTTAGAGCATTGGCCTGCGGTCCAGAGAGACCTGGGTTTGGTTCCCGTTAAGGGCATGTACCTCAGTTGCAGTTTGTCCCCAGCCCTGGTTGGGTTGTGTGGGTGGCAGCCACTCAATGTGTTCCTTTCACGTTGATGTTTCTCTCTCTCTCTCCCTCCCTCCCATGCTATCTGAACAAAAAATGAAAAAATGTCCTCGGGTGAGGATAAAAAAAAAAAAGAAAAGAAAAAGAAAAACTAAAAACAATTCCAAATTTGAGAAAACTATAAATCTATCAATCAAGAAGCTAAATGAATCCCAAGCACAAGCAATGTAAAGAAAACCAAACCAAAACTGCACCACATTAAACTCAAATTGCTTAAAATCTGATAGAAAGAAAGAAAATGTAGAGTAAAAAAAAGCTCATGCAAAAAGGAACAAATATAGGGATGGTAGATTTCTGCTCAGAAACAATTCAACCAAGAAGACAGAGTGAAACAACATCTTTAAAGCACAGAAAGAGCCTGGCTGGCGTGGTTCAGTGACTGCGCATCGACCCATGCACCAAGAGGTCGCCAGTTCGATTCCTGGTCAGGGCACATGCCCAGGTTGTGGGCCCAATCCTTAGTGGGGGGCATGCAGGAGGCGACCAATCGATTGTTCTCTCTCATCGATGTTTCTATCTCCCTCTCCCTCTCCCTTCCTCTCTCTCTCTCAAATCAATAAAGAAAAAAAAAAAACTTTTAAAAATAAAAATAAAGCACAGAAAGAAAGAAACTGCTAACCTAGAATCCCTTACCAAGTGAAAATATCTTTTAAATGTCCCAAGGGGTTGGACATTTGAAATGGCTGTGAGGACTTGGGCAAATCCTCTCCCTAGGAAGCAACAACAGAACTGGACAACTATTTAAGGACTAGAAAATGGATCAAAGTTGTACAACAAAACTAAGAAGCATTATCTGAGAAATTCTACCGAAGCTTGGTAAGAACAGTGGACATCTGTGGTTAGTATGGGGCTATTCACATGACCTCCCCTCCAGTTCTGTGGTCTTATGAGGGAGAAGGGCAGGCCTTCTGGAAATGCTGACTTCATTTCAGCAAAGCACAGAAAAGTCTATACTAGGGATGTCAAAACTACAGCAATCAAAGTGGCAAACATTCAGGGAAGGTCAACATACAACTAGCCAGAGATTTCTTTCTTCCTTTTTTTTTTTCCTTAACAAAAACACAAGAGAACAAATCCATTTTATTTACTTTTCCATAAATTTAAATCCTTGAGAGGTACAGCATTACATGAATTCTGTGTCCAATGGCCTTAACGGGAAGGTTGCTTCGGAATTTAGCATGAACCATGCGTCTATTTCCATGAGCATGAGTTACCTTTCCCCAGATTACTCTGGTTTTGTTTGGTTTGCCACCAGGAGTCACTGTGTTGTTCTTTGCTTTGTACACATAAGCACACCTCTTGCCCAGATAGAATTCAGTTTCATCTCGAACATAAACACCTTCAATTTTAAGAAGAGCTGTGTGCTCCCTCTGGTTCCGGAGACCCCACTTATAACCGGCAAAAATGGCCTTGGACCACAGCCTTCCAGACATATTAGTCCTTGTAGGAACCTGTTCCCAGCAGGCTCCACAGGGTCCAAGATGGCTGAAAAGGGAAGGCAAGCAGCCAGAGATTTCAATGCAGTGATGGCAGAAGTCACTAACCGCGGAAGGGAAAAGGTTCCAGAGCTGGAAGCATGTCAACGGAAGGGACTCAACCTAGACTACACTCCAGATGCTACCATTAACTTGCACTATAGACCTCAGCCAAGTTTTCACCTTCTTCAGTGCTCAGGATATAAAGATCAATCAAGATAATGCACGCTGAAGAGCCTTTTCAGTGCCTTCAGAAGATAGGAACAGATACATTTCAAACCCATCACAGTCTCAGGCAGAGGCAGATTTGCCAAGACATTAATGAAACTTAAGCTTCAGGACCCCTCACCTGTCTCAGCCCCCTTCTAAGACCCTGAGAAGAACCTCTACCATTTTGTTATTTTCCCTTAAGAGAGTCCTCAACTGGTATAAACTTCAAGCCTCACAACACTGACCTGAATCCTGAAATGGTGAAACGTTAACACACAGGCAGAAGAGACTCCTGTTTAAATTCTCTGCTCCTACTGAATTTTCCTCCTCATGAAATCATCTCCTAATTTAAACTACATTTCCCTCAGGAATTAAGAAAGCTGGAAAATCTAAGCTCTCAAGAAAGTGTTATAAATAAGGCCCCAGAAACCCCTGGCTGTGCCCTTTATTTTTTTAATCCTCACCTGAGGATATTTTCCCATTGATTTTCAGATAAAGTGGGAGGGAGGGAGAGAGAGAGAAACATCCATGTGAGAGAGACACACTGATTGGTTGCCTCCAGCATGACCCCAACCAGGGCCAGGGATCAAAGAGCAACTGTGGTACATGCCCTTGACCAGAATCAAACAAGCAACTCTTTGGTCTGCAGGCCACTGCTCTAACCGCTGAGCCAAACCGGCCAGGGCTGAGCCCTTTATTCTTGTGTAGAGACCTCAGGATACACTGAATCTTGCTGGATAACTCAATACAATGTAAGATTATTTTTGTAATAAAGCCCTTTGCTAATGAAAGGGGCAGGAGAGAATAATAGAATAATAGAGAACTAATCATAGTGGGGTACTAGCCACAGTTACAAGAAATGTTAATCATCCTTGCTCTGTTAATCATGATTGCTTTGTTCTGATTAAAGAAAGCCCATTCTGACCTGGCTGGAAATTGTATGCCCTGGGACCTGGGAGTTAACCTCGATGCGACCCATTCTTTTTACCTGAGAACTGCCCCCTCATCATGGAAAGACTAACAACATTGGAGTCCTGGAGGCGGTGCACCAGAGGCAACCCTACAACCCTGTGTAGCCCCTGGCCCACATTACTTCCCCATGCTCGTAATTTGTAACTGTTTTACCCACTGTTATACCTTTGCCTACCTGCCCTTCCCCACATAGCTATCCAGTATAACCAACCCGGGGTTTTTTTTGTTTTTGTTTTTTAGAGATAGAGAGTGGAAGGGAAGGAGGGAGGAGAGAGAGAGAGAGAAGGAGAAATATCCATGTGAGAGAGACACATCCATCGGTTGTCTTCCGTATGCACCCCCAACCTGGGCTGGGGATCGAACCTGCAACCCGGGTACTTGCCTTTGATCGGGAATTGAACCTGTGACCCATTGGTCCAAGACCAATGCTCCAACCACTGAGCCACACCAGCCAGAGGTTTTAGAGCAGATTTTTCAGGGAGACCCACTGCTCTCCCATACTGCCGGCAATATTGAAATAAACACTCATATATGATTCAATCTTGTCTCTGCTTATCTGGTTCAAGTAGTGACAGGCAGCCTGGACCCATTCGTTGTCCGCTTCACTAAGAAGGTACAAACTAATTTGGAAAATATCCTCCTAAATATTATCATTGGCTCAACTATGACAAAGCACAAACACCTCTGTGTTGTATCCACAACCTGCCTTTAACACAGTGCTGTCACACACTCCCTGCCCTCAACTAACGTCCCTGGACTCTCCATGGTCGGAGAGGCAGAATGCACAGTAACACATGCTATTCCTCACTATCCCAGCGTTTCGCAGAGAACCAGAACTCCTCGTGCGTTGTCTTCGATGTGAATGCTGGAGCAGGAGCTGAATCAGAAATCTGAGGACAGGGAAAGGAATCTGACACCGGACTGAACTATTCTGAAGAACAAATTACCCAGAAAGGGGATTTTCTTAGTAGAGACTGAGAATTTGTGGAGTAAATCACAACTCTTCCTCCACAAAATAGCTGTATCTAACAGGGAAAGGAAGAACTTATTAAAAAATGTTACTTTGAGGAAACCAAAAAGGAGCATGAATCCTCATGAAATCCGTGAAAGATGAACAAAGTTCTTGAGAATTTTATGTAAGCAGAAATACTGCCAGCTTGGACTGAAAGGTAGAGAGAGAATATGAAATGAGACAGATCACTAAAATTCTACTGGTAAGAAGCAGGCTCATCAAACTACTCAGCTACAAAGTGTCATCTTCATGAAAAAGGAAGGATGACAGAGGTGTAGCCACTAGCCCAGAGTGCAAAACTAAGAGTTTAGAAGTGGACCCAAGAGCCCAGAGGGTGGAGGGAAATGTCCTGGAGGACTATTCCCAGTCCTTGAAAACTAATCCAGGAAATGCAGTTTGTCTAGCTGGATTTCAAAGCTGCCTTGGGCTGCTGACTCCTTTTTATCTTCAATTTCTCTCCTTTTTAAATCAGAATATCTATAACTATTGTCCTATGCCATCTAGTGTGTTGGGAGGGCTGGGGCAGATTAATTTATCTCTTTAGTTTCACAAGTCCACAGATGGAGAGGAACTGTGTTCAGGGGTGGTACTCAATGGTTTATACTACAGAGCCTCATCTAGCTATACCTGATTTAGATAATCTTGATAATGAGATTTTAAATTTTTGAGCTGATGAGATTTAGGACTTTGAACTGTTACCATAATGGGATGAGGCCTTCCTTAGGAGGGGGTGACTGTATTTTCCATGTGGCAGAGACATGAATTTCAGGAGCCAGAGGGCAGACTGTGTTAAGGAAGACATTTGAGGGCAAAAGAGAGATTATCTGAATGGGCCTCCTCTAATCACAAGAGTCCTTTATATATAAGCAGAGTTTTCTCTGGCTGATAGCAGAAGAGGAATTCAGAGAGGTGAAAGTATAAGAGATATTCAACAATGCAAGGGAGGTTCTCTATTGCTGAATGTCACAGGGTGAGGACAACAGGGAGAAGAAGCTGAGAGTGGTCCTGGCTCATAGTCAACAATAAAATGACCTCAGTCCTACAAGCCAAAGGAACTGGCTTCTGCCAGTAACCTTGATGAGCCCGGGCGCAGGTTCTTCCCCAGAACCTTCAGATAAGAGCCTAGTCTGGCTGATGCCTTGAGACCCTAAACGTGAATCTAGCCAAGTCTGCCTGGACTTCTGACCTGTAGAACTGTGGGATAATAAATGTGTTGTTTTAAGCTGTTAAATTGTGGTAGTTTGTTACACAGCAATAGAAAACTCATCCAGATTTTGTTTAGGTCTACAGATTCTCTTTCTGGACATGTTGCTGCTACAGCCCATTCTGAGAGTAGTCCTCAGCCAGCAACAAGAGGACCAGGCACAGTTCTGGGGCCAGCCCTTCCTAGCACAAGTTTCTTTATCTGTAAAATGGGTGAAGCAAAGGAGAAGAGCAGTAAGAAAACACTTCTACACCAACAAATCTTTTCCAGTATCAGATGTATTATTAATCACAACATCCATGCCAATACCTGCAAAAGAAGGTCCAAGACATATAGCTCACCTTCCTCAGGCCAGGGCTGTGCATTGCTGGAACAAATATACGCTCCTTCTCCTCCTGTTAGAAAAGTGCCCAGGAAACACTCATCTCCCTTTAAAACAAACAAACACAAAGAACAGGTGATTCACAGCATAAACATTCACAGAATCAAAACTCTTGCCCAAGTTTCTCTACAAAAGCTGCCGAGTCATCCTCAGATATACCCAACTTCTTCCACCATCTTTGGCATTGCCGGGATCTTTATCATGTTACTGGAATCCTTTGACTGTACTGAGAAAAAGAATATAGGGTCCTCTCTGAGTCCAGGCACCAAAGCTTGCAATGCCTGTTCATGTTCCAGTGGATTTCTATCTGCTGGAGGCAGCTCTTCCTAGCCTAAAGCTTTGACCTCTCAGCTCTGTATGTCTAGGCCAATCTGAGATCTGCTTTTAATAGTACTGGGAGATTAAAAACAAACAAACACACACACGGCAAGGTCTAAATGGCAAAAAGAATCCTTCCAATTGTGTACCCCATAAATGGTTATTTCTAGGGTTCTGCTGGGAAGGGGAAGAATGCAAACAGGAATTGAGACAAAGATATACAGATCCTTTAGATTAGCCCTAAAATGAGACATTTTAAGTGATCTTTATATAAACTATTTACATTTTATTTTGATACAGTGTCCACATTAAGAAGAAGGCACTCTTGCCGGTTAGGCTCAGCGGTTAGAGCATCGGCCTGCAGACCAAAGGGTCATTCATGGGTTTGATTCTCGGTCAAGGGCACATGACCTGGGTTGCAGGTTAAATCCCTGGCCCTGGTTGGGGATGTGGGAGGCAACCAATCCATGTGTCTCTCTCACATTGATGTTTCTCTCTCTCTTTCTCTCTCTCTCTCTCTCTCTCTCTCTCTCTCTCTCTCTCCTCCTCTCTCCCTCCCTCTCTCCCTCCCTTACACTCTATCTAAAAATCAATAGAAAAATAACCTTGAGTGAGGATTAATAAAAAAAGAGTAAGAAGGATACTTACCTTCACTGCTTGCTGGGTTTTCTCAGACAATTTTACTTCATTATCTTCTACCTGTGTCCAAAAGGAGTACAGATTTTTAGTTGCTACTTTAAGGGCAAAACTTTGCTAGATATCCCCTCACCCCCCACTACCCATGAGTTCAAATGTTTCTAGGAGACTGATTAGTCAGTCCCTCCACCAAATTCAGTCTCTCAGGTCCTGATGGCTGGCAGAGTTGGCTGCTGGTCACCAAAGCTCAGAGCCTAAGGCCAAGATGGGCTCCCTCACTGGGACCTGAGGTTCAGCTAAATGAGCCTGTGATATGTGGAGAGGATATATTAGTCTCTGCTCACACTTCACGGCAGAGAAAAACTATTATTAGGGATGAAGGAAAGAGAACATATTAAAATACTTTGAGTGCACTCTCATTTAAACATGTTAGATGAGGATAACTCTTGCTCTTCTCTATCCACGTCAGATTGTAGACATAGGATACAAAGAGCTTCTAAAATGGGTACTCAGATCATCACCAGACTCGCTGCTATACTTTCAGTGTCCCAAGGCACCAGAGTTTTAGAGCAAGTCCCACTGATAAAAATGGGACCTTTCCCCAAATGGTGAAATGTTGACACACAGCCAAAGGAGACTCCTGTTAATTCCCTGCTCCTATTGGACACTGCTGTACTAACTAAGTAGCAACCATTCTGACCACAGAAGGGACCACATAATCCACTCCTGCCTGTGTGTGATCCTGGACATGTTGGTCAACTTCCAAACCTGTCTCCTTACCTGTAAAATGGGGGTGTTAATTTCTTCCTTTCCAAAATTTAATAGGGATCCGGATAACTTAATTCCTTTCTTTTGGAACTTTTCTAAGATTATAAGAGTTAAAAGAAACTAGATTTGTTTGTATAAAAAGAAAGCTGAGACAAAAACTTCCATTCCTGAACAGCAGCTAGTTCAGGATTTGACAATCCACTAGGGACCCAAGGAAAAGGTTCTTCTTCATACGTTCTCCCTGATTTCTCCCCAATTACATCCACTTCACCTGATGAATGACACTAACCAACCAGGAGCAGAATCTTGGTATAGCGGCTGTCAGGACTATGGAGCTGGTTTCTGTGTTAACAGTGCCATCTGTAGGAAGACCACAAACGTGCAGGTTATTGCCTACCACCTGAGCCCACAGTGCAGGCCCCAAACAGCTACACCCTATCCCTTCTCTTATTAGTATGGAGTCTGATGCCCTCAGGAAATGAAAACTTCCTAATCAGGGGGCAGGGAGACTAATGAAAAGTTCCCCCATGTGATTAACTACTATTTTTTACAACAGACAGAAACACACATTTAAATGAAGAATTCTGGGAATTAGTACTTATTATCTATATTTTAAATTTTTATCAAGGTAGTACAGGTGTGTACCTATTAAAAATCAAACAAAACATTATCAGGCTCATCCTACCAGCACTGGATATTATCATTTTCTAGAATTTTTTGCCAACATAACAAGTAAAAACAGGAATGTAATTATTGTTTCAAACTGCTTTTTCTTGACTATTAGTAAGACTCTACATATTCATATATATGTATATGTAATGATAATATATATGTTACATATATATAACTGTTTTTTTTTTCCATTTCTTTGAACTGCTGATTCACATTTTTTGCCTATCTACCATTGGGTAGCTTGTCTTTTTCCCATTAATTTGTAAGAGTGCTTCATATATTAGGATATATATCCTTCATTTATCATAAATATTCAAATATTTTCATTAGTTTATTTGCTGGTTTTTTGTCTTTTGTTTATGGTTTATATTGCCCCTCCACCCCCAAAAGGTTCAGCTCTGCTTTCCTGAGACCATATACACTTACCCTTTTCTTTAACTAAGATCTGAGATGTCAAAAATGATTCTGAGAAGACCACAGATCCTAAGCTTCCCCTTTCTCCCAGCAAGTCAGGAATGTCATAGACAGTCATATAAGCCTATATCAAATTAGAAAACAGAGTTAGACCAGTTGTCAGTCTTAAACCTTCAGGGCGACACCCATAAGAAATAGACTACACGCCCTGGCTGGTTTGGCTCAGCAGTTAGAGCGTCGGCCTGTGGTCCAGAGAGACCCGAGTTCGGTTCCCGCTAAGGGCATGTACCTCAGTTGCAGTTTGTCCCCAGCCCTGGTTGGGTCGTGTGGGTGGCAGCCACTCAATGTGTCCCTTTCACATCGATGTTTCTCTCTCTCTCTCTCTCTTTCTCTCTCTCTCTCTTCCTCTCTCCCTCCCACTCTACCTGAACAAAAAATGGAAGAAATGTCCTCAGGTGAGGATAAAAAAAGAAAGAAAGAAATAGACCAAAAAAATATTGCTTTCAGGTATGTTTAAAAAGAAAACTGGAGAGATTCTAAGGAAAATTCAAGTAATCTGGAAATACGTCTCAGAACTAGGAGATGACTTAAAGCACAGGCTTCCTTGCAATTGTTTCTACTTCGTCTTTTTAAAGATTAAAAAAACCCCTGATTTTTAGAGAGGGAGGAAGGGAGAGGGAAAGAGAAAAAAAAGAAATATTGATGTGAGAGTGAAATATCAACCAGCTGCCTCCTGCATGCTCCCTATCAGAGTTTGAGCCCATTACCTGGGCATGTGACCTGGAATCGAACCAACAACCTTTTGGTACACGAGACAACAACCAACCACTGAGCCATACCAGCCAGGGTCAATTGCTTGCTTCATGATCAGAATATATGCAGCATTTGTTAGACATATGTACTTTGAACCATGTGGCATGGGGAGAGAAAAATAGATAAGACATGGTCCCTACCTTCAGGAAACCTTGTAACGTATAGTTGGGGAGACAGGAGCATTCTTATACAAAAGTCAGAGAGAGCTCCTGAATGGCTGGTTAAAAAAGCCCTGAATTATCAGTTAAAACTAGTGAGAATGGAACAATTCTGAGGGGAAACTAGCAGAAAATGGCATGACCATGGCAATCTGGTGAGGAACATGGAATAAACAGTCCTCTCTTGGCCTTACGTTGTCGAATGGCTAGGTGCAGAGCACCTAAAGCTAGAGTTCATTTTCACACATTGTTGTTTTAGCCTGGGCCCTGTTCTACCTCCGGAGAGAGACAAAAGACCTAGGCGTCTTGAAGGAATTGCTAGATTTTAAAATAAAAAAGATGGCAGAAGAGTCAAAAAGAGAAAAAGCCAGAACCCTAATTTTGTATGTTGTCATGATAAAATGTACACAGTGACAGGTAGGTTTTTATATTTTGGTTAACTTTCTGATTAGGACTGACAATGGGAAGGTTTATTTAAATCTATTTCAAAGAATTCTGAACATCCGAAGACACAGAACCTTCCCGGGCTACAGGGTTCCCCTTAAGTAACAATGGAACCTCACTTTTTTGGTTTCCAGATCAATTAGGAAGATAAATCCTGTGGATTCCTAATCCCTCACTTTCATATTTGGTTTTTGATATTAAGGAAGAGGAGAGAAAACTTCAAAAAAATAATACATGTAACAAAATAAAAACCAGTAAACAAATAAAAAGAATATACGTAGGCCCTCGCCAGTTTGGCTCAGTGGTTAGAGTGTCGGCCCTTAGACCGAAGAGTCGCAGGTTGGATTCTGGTCAAGGGCACGGATCTCAGTTGCAGTTTGGTCACTGGCCCCGGTTGGGGTCGTGCGGGAGGCAACCAACTGATGTGTCTCTCACATCGTTGTTTATTTCTCTCTCTCTCTCCCTCCCACTTTATCTGAAAAAATAAAAATGAAAAAATATCCTCAGGTGAAGATTAAAAAAATATTTTTAAAAAAAGTAGAGGAGAAAAAAAAAGAGTATATGTAGCATTTGTTAGACATACGTACTTTGAACCATGTGGCATGGGGAGAGAAAAATAGATAAAATACGGTCCCTACCTTCAGGAAACCTTGTAACATATAGTTGGAGAGACAGGAGCATTCTTTTACAAAAGTCATCAAAGATCCCACTCCCTGATATATGTAGTACAAACTATAAGTAATATAGGAATACAGTACTTAGAGGAAGAAATCAACAGAAAAGCTTGGAGAGGAGGTAGAACTTCCTCCCTGCCTAGACGGGAGGGCAGGATTTGGACAGAAAGCAGCCAACTTCCCATCTCTTCTTTTCTACCTCATTAGCTGCTGCTGAATGCATACTTAACACAACAGTATGATTCTAGTGGACTCCTAATCGCTTACTTCTGTGCAAAGCACCTTCCAGAGCACTGCACAAGTCTAATGAGAGAAGTCAGGAAGTTGAAAGTCTAGCAAGGAGATAAAGTACCATCACTCAAATATCAGAAAGCATTTCCCAGCATCTTTATGTCATGAAAAAGTTTCAATTAGTTCTAAAAGAACATTGACACAAAATGTTGACAGAGACAGGGAGCAAGTACACTATAAAAAAGAAATTATTAACTTAAAAAATTACCCTTGTTGTACTACTCTCTGTAGATGAGATAACACTACTGTGTTTCCACTGGTGATGGTGATGGGCATGCATTTGCATCAAGTCATCCACAGCTGTCCATCTAGTTCCCAGTCCACCAAAAGCTCACTGGAATTAAGGTTCAGGCAGTAGCCGCAAAACAGACTCAAGGTATAACTTGTGCCCATACATACTGCCACCAGAATCTTGGCTGGATGTCCACCACCCTCTCATGCATTGCTTGCCAATCTTCTCATCAGGATGCACTGGAGTAAATGGAAGACTCAGCTTGTGGCTGGGAGCTACTGGTCCAGAAACTTTAGCTCCCCTTAGGCCATGGGAACCCAGCCAGGGACCAATATTTTTGTATCGCTCAACCATTCCCCTGGCCCATCAGTGTGCACCAACATATGGGTAGGAAAGTTCTGCTCTGGCTACCCCACTTCTGTTGAGAGTCAGGCCCCTGGTTTTTGTTTGTTCTTATTTATTTTCACAGGCCCCTGTTAAGGGCATCAACACAGGCTTTAGAACAGTTATAAGGCACTGAAAACTCATTGGGCTGTGTTGAGGCAGGCTTGTTCTCAGCTCACATTTCCACAAGAGGTCGGAGCAATCTCAGCCAATTGGAAGAAGCCTTCTGAACCTTAGGAAGAGGGGTCTCTCTCTAAGCCCCAGCTAAGACTCTGTACCTGAGGGAACCTATGCATGGGAGTGTGGACGTGGTGGGCCTGGCACAGCTGCCTGGGCACCCTCAGAAAGCAGACTCACCACTGCTGCAGGTGGAACAGTTCTGAGAAGAGACCAGTTTCCTCAGGTAAGGAATGGGCTGCCTGGGACTCCAACCCAGTTCTGCCTCACCCCTTGCAGATGTCCCTCTACAGGCTATCCCTGCCAGCTGACCTGTCAGAGCTCTGCTTACCGTCTTCACAAAGTATACGCCATCCTCACTGTCCAGAGGCACGATTCTAGAAAAGGAAAGAGACAGGAGAGACAGTCAACATTTATAATGCTCTCTTTTTTCAACATGGGAGCAATCTATAGACCCAGATTTCTCTCAGAGATTTTCAAAACACTGGGTTATATGTATGCAAATTTAGAACGTAGGCCACTTAAAGAGAAATGGGTCCACCCCGCCTCCACCTCTCAGTGTCTCAGTAAGAAGCACTCAGGATACAGGGTCTCAGCTGACCACAGCCAGCCCGAGCCCAACCCGGGAGTGATGCCACTGTCAGGGGTGGACTGTGAGAAGATGACCCACACCAACAGTTACAAGTTAGCCTTTCTTCTCTTTTTGCTTCTAAAACTTGCCCAAATGTGGACATACCGCAAACATATACTTACCTTCCCTGATTATTCACAGCATGGATATGAAAAGCCATCTTGGAGCTGGAGACCCAAAACAAAACAAAACCAGTCAGTAGGCTCTTGCTGCCCCCTTCCTTCTACGGCAGGGCCCTCACAGCACACTTCCTGAGTGTGGGGCCAGCTTCTAACTCCAGGTATAGCCCTACCTCTGTGCAGATTCTCAGGGCAGTCTTGGACAGAGCAGGAGAGAACCATGTGACAGGACCACTGCCCACTAGAGACTGGGAGTGACCCTCTATTGGCCTGGGGCCTCCTGCTCCACAGCCTGACATACTGTCCTGATCCTCCTCCTGCTTCACCATTTTTGGGTCAAGCTGCCATGCCTGCTTGGGGTCTGAGTGGAGGCCAGGTCCCATGTTCCTCTCAGGAGATGATTTGCTAACCTGATGCAGTTCCAGGATACTCAGTGAAGTGACCTTGTGGAGACAAGGGAGTGAGGCTTTTGGAGGACTGGTCCTGGAAGACTCTCCTCCTCCTGCCTGGGGTTTTCTCTTTGTTCCAGGCCTTGGGATTGAGAGGTGGCCTACTCTGGAAAGGCCGAGTGACTTAGGCAAGGCCCCAAGGAAAGGAGGAATGGAATGACTCTGTCAGCCACATCGATGGTACAGAGAGAAAGACCCCACTGCAATAGTAGCTAACATTTACATGCCCAATCACCCTTCAAGGTGAGAATATGAGGAAACAGAGAACTCCCTATCTTGTCCAAGGTCACACAGCTGGAAAGCAAAGGAGCTTCCTCAAATTTAGGTCACCAGAAAAAAGACAGTCCAGGTCAGTGCAAGGCCTTAAGGGAACAAACTTCCTCTTTCCCTTCCTTCTATGGCCAGAGTTACAAGACCCAGAAGATCCAGAGAATAGGAGAACTGAAGTAAGCCTAAACTTTGCACCAAAGAGATCTGGCTCTTTCTTCCACACTTGGAGGTACAGAAATGGAATTCTTATTAGATCAATTGACTGACTTATCTTTCTAAATGCTCCTTCTCACTACCCAGGGCTATAGATGTAAGAAAATATGAGGCAAGGCCCAACTGGTGTGACTCAGTGGTAGAGCGTCGACCCATGCACCAAGAGGTCGCTGGTTTGATTCCCGGTCAGGCCACATGCTCAGGTTGTGAGCCTGATCCCCAGTGAGGGGCATGCAGGAGGTGGCCAATCGATGTTCTCTCTCATCAATGTTTCTATCTCTCTCTCCCTCTCCCTTCTTCTTTCTCGAAAATCAATAAAGGCCCTGGCAAGTTTAGCTCAGTGGTTAGTGCGTCAGCCCTAGGACCAATGAGTCACGGGTTCGATTCCGGTCAAGGGCACATACATTGGTTGTGGTTTGTCCCAGGCCCTGATCAGGTCTTGCAGAAGGCAACCAGTGGTTGTGTCCCTCTCTTTCCTTCTCTCTTCCTCCCTCCTACTCTGTCTGATGATAAATAGAAAAATATCCTTGGGTGAGGATTAAAATAAAATCAATAAAGGAAGAAAAAAAAAACGAAATGTGAGGCATGGAGCTAAGGTACCACAGGGTACATAACAGAAGTTTTTTTAAAGGAACTCCTCAATATTGGTGTCTTTTGACTGATTTGTTAAAAGTGCACTTAGGTGGTCCTCACATGGGACAGTGGGTTAAGTGGAATGGACCATACACAGATCCACTGAGATGTGCCAGGAAATGTGTGATGGAAGACTGCCAAGGAAGCCAAATTCCCAGGGTGCCTAGATCCCCAGACACAACCAAGATCAGGAAGTCTACATCTGAGAGGCAGATAAAACCCAGGGCAAGTCTCTTCTAAGCAGTGACTGTCCTCACATGCTCAGGTCCCTTGACCCTAACGTACCTCACCACTCATGTTCCCAGCTTCACCTTTCTAAGCTCTAAACTAGGTCTATCATGTCCCCAGCAGTTCCAGTATTGATCTGCCTCCCATTCCAGTGTCAGGACACGGCTTTCTCATACAGTCACTCCATCTTTGGCTCCTTGGCCTCTCAAAGCCCTGATCATGAATGACTCTCTGTCATACATTTGATTAATTTTACTGGAACATTTCTCAATGGGGAAGTGGAATATCAACAAGGGAGAAAAGGGTCTTTACAAATTAGACATTTAAAAAAATTCCTTATAGAAAATATCGGCCATTGCTTACCGTAGGGCTGCCTTAAACTGCACCAACTCAAAGGAATCTAACACAGATCCCATGGTCTGCTCAGCTACCTCCTTGGCCTATAAAACCAATAACAAATCAGACACAATTAGCTTTCACAGCAGGCAAGCATACACGTCACTGATAGAAAGAGCCCTTCTAACATTCGGCAAGGAAAACACTGTGCCCCTCCCCTCTACATGATTCCTCTCTACACATCAACAGGTTAAAGTGAAACATGGTATTCAGGGAAGCAGGTGCCTGCTTTCTTCAGGCTGGGTTCACAGGAAACACTCATTCAGGCAGGTGGGCATGGAACCTGATATGCCGGGAAGCTATACCCAGCTGGGATGGTGCCACTGTGAGGTCTGGAAATGTGCTTTTTCCTCCCCTCTCCCCTGGCCCTGGGGGAGGGACTCCTGCCCTCAGAGATTCTGCCCAATGCTAAGAACATTCAAATATCTAGTTACAAAAGATCAGTTAAAAAACAAAGGTATGAGAACTGGGGTCTGCACCAAACCCAAGTTGGTAACAGAGATTCAAGTTGGCTGAGGAGGGGAGCTGGCAAGGAACTGGTGACTATGCTACAATCTCTCTGCTATCTACATCATACACAACCTTTCCAATGTCAAATGGCTTCCTTCAGGAAAGGTCCTATTGGCATTGGGAGGCATCAAGCCGACTCTTCTCATCTCCTTACTGGGTCAGATATAGGAATCCAACTCAGCAGGGCAGGTTAACCGCAAAACAGCAAGGACGATAACGGGCAGAGAATGAGAACACATGTGCTTGTCTAGGAAAGGCAAGTCAGATTTTCTAATCTTTAGTTGTTCTTTTTTAAACAGTGAATTATAGGAAATTAAACTATGTACCTCAAAACAAACATTCCTAATTTTATTAAAATTCACAGAATAAGCTCTCTCTCTAGATACTAATTTTAAAAAACCTTTAAAAACTATTAAGTAAAATAAAATGCTATAGAATGACTATTCTTTGCCACAACCAGTCATCTACAAAGAAGTACTGATTAGTTGTCATTCATAAGATAAGAGCAGTTTGGTCACAGGCAGTGCAGGCAGCACAAGCTCAGCGCTTTCAAAGCGTCTGTGTGGTGCCAGCTCCAGAGGCCCAAGCACACACAACTGAGTGCTAGTGTCCAAAAACAAAACAAAACAAAACAAAAAACCAAATAGCCCCCCTCTCAGATGAATAGGATGTTTTACATTAAAATAAATTCTAAGGAAAGAGAAACACAGTATTTAAATTACCTTTGTTAGACTGGAAGTTTTAGCATAACATGCAATGCCAGCCAAAACAGCCTCAATAACAGCAGCATATACCTGGGACAAGAGCCTACTTTTAAAAACAAAAAATATGGGTTAACTACAGGTTGCATCAAAAACTGCATGCACAAAAATGACATTCTGTAAAAGACTGATTTTTAAACAGAATGAGAAGTGAAAAAACAGACTCACTGGTTGCTAAACCTTTTAAAAGCCATGTACCCCATTTGATTTATACTTTTCTCTGTTAAATCATAGGAAAAGCCAGCTCTCCTTAATTTTGCTCAAAAGACCAACATTCCCTATTTGTAATCCAACAGAAGAAAAGTATGTGAGTGCCCTGACCCCTCCACGTGCAGGAGCAGCTACCCAAGGACCCTGAATCCCTTCAGTGTCATGATACAGACTTGCTGCTTTTCCAGGGACCAACTGCACCACACTTCACGTCATCTCCCCAAGACTGCTAAAGGCTGGCTGCAAAGGAACCTCAGTGTGGGGCCCAGGGTGGGGGAGGTTTGCTCTGGAAGAAGATGAGCTCCACTTAAATTCAAATCAACAGTTGCAGACCACTTTCTAAGCAGCTTACCTGATCTAGAGAATACAGAATGCTTCTGAGGGGAAGCGTCCCCCTCCTAAAACATCCCTCTTACCAACCTTGCTTTTTCGCTCTGACTTCTCACTTCCCAAAGTCATTACAAGAAGGTTTTTTTTCTTTGCCACCAAGGTCCCTAGAAAATTTAAGTCTGGCTACCTTTAGGGCAGGGTTTCTCAATCTCTTTGGGACAGACAATTCTCCAGACACTGCCAAATGTCCTGATGAGGCAGGGAACTGATGGGAGTGGGTAAGAGCCACTGCTTTAGGGGAAGGAGACTCAGAATCTCACTAGGATAGTTACAGAGAAAAGAGGCTCATCCACAAGCCCTGAAAGGAAAGGGAAGTGGTTGACAAAGAAGTGATAAAGCCTTACCTAAGAATATGTCTGTTTTTAAGCCTGAGAATCTTGAAACAGGTAAAGGAACGTAAAGGAGTTTGAAAGAAGGAACGAACACAGAATTATCTGGTCTAACACTCTCATCTTACAGAAGAAGCAAGTAGGCCTTTGGAGGTGGAATAAGTTGCCCACGGCCACAGAAAGTTAATGGCAGGCTCAGACTCAGGTCTGCTCTCGGCCTGATGCTTTTCGACCATGCCACCTCACACTGCCAACGTTCTCCGTAGCTCCCTCACCACGCCTCCACATTGTAGGTAAGAGATGTGAGTAGAGTAGAAGGAAAAGGGACAAAAAAAGTACACATAACAAAATGACAGGTCCAAGGATCCACATATCCTGCAGACTGTTGGCAAGGTGATGGCAGAGGGATATGTCCTGGTAGGAAGGGGTCCAGCAGGAACACTGCCAATGAGCTTGAACACATCTAGGTAAAACCGGAATCCTACACACCACGACACTAAGGACGAAGCTTTATAGAGGCCAGTCCCAAAGATATATAGATATATGCCCTTCCTCCCTACCCAAACCAGCTTGATTCAAACATCACTCAGTACCAACATTGGTCAGGCCTCCTCCCATCTGGCCTTCTCCTATACAGGCCTTCAGACAAGAGCTCAATACAAAGCCACCGGGCTACTGACCATAACATGGGCTAGATGGGAGGTCGAAGACCTATGATAAGGGAAGAGCCTGCTCTGTACCTGGACGGCACTACCACTGCCTTTATTGGGACACCAAAAGGTCCAAGTTCCACCAGCTCTGTGATTTAGCAAGTCACCTGATGCGAGTCCAAGCACCCCTCAATGCCAGTCCCTGAAGCTGGGCACTAGTGGATATGGGTTAGGCGAAACGTCTAAGGGTCCAGAATGAGGATCCAGTGCAGTGGCTAAGTATAGCTAGCACAGAAGCACAAGCAGGTACACAGCAAGACTGTACATATCCACCAACATATCAGAATATGGTTGACTTGTTGATAAGGTGAAGAAAACCCACACAAAAAATGCACACACACTATAATTATAGCTACACAAAACCTAAATGTATAATTTTTAAAAACCCAGAAAGATACACATTAAGATACTATGGTGGCCCTGGCAAGTTTGGCTCAGTGGTTAGAGCATCGGCCCATGGACTTATTTGTCGTGAGTTCGATTCCAGTTGGGGGCACATACCTCGGTAGCAGTTTGTCCCCAGCTCTGGTCAGGGTTGTTTGGAAGGCAACTAGTTGATGTGTCCCTCTCCTGTAGATGTTTCTCTCTCTCTCCCTCTGTCTCCCTCCCTCCCACTCTATCTGAAGATAAATGGAAAAATATCCTCAGGTGAGGATTAAAAAAAAAAAAAAAAAAAAAAAAAATATATATATATATATATATATATATATATATACTATTGTGTAGTGTCAAAAAGGAAGAATTATGGAGGATCTTACTTTCTTTTCTCTATTTTCCAAATTTCCTGTAGTGCAATTATATTACCTTCTAAAAAGAGGAAGAGACACCAGCCCCCTCTGTCTCTCTCTCTCCACATGAGCACAAAGGAAAGGCCACCTGAGGACACAGTGAGAAGGCAGCTGTCTGCACGTCAAGGAGAGAGACTTCACCAGAAACCAACCCTGCTGGCACCTTAATCTTGGACTTCCAGCCTCCAGAATTGTGAGAAAATAATGCTGTCACAGTTTAAGCCACCCAATCTGTGATATTTTGTTATGACAGCCCAAGTAGACTAAAACAAGAATTAATGAGTTATTTTCCTGTTTTTGATTTCCTACTATTTATGAGGGGAGAGAAATCAGCACTAGGATCTTTTCTAAGGCTGCACAACCTGAGTTCAGATCCAAATTCTGTTCTGTAAGTCTGAGTATGAAATCCAGAGTCAACACTTCTCAGACCAAAGATTTCACACAGATTTTCCCAATGAGTTTCAGGATATTTTATTTTTAGTAATGTCCCCAATAAAAAATGCACTATGCAGAAACATATTAAGAAGGGTAATGTCATCTAAATGCACAAAGTTTCAGGTAGAAGCCTCTGAACTTTGGAGAGAGGAGCAGATGGCAAAGCTGGCAGGGTCTCCGGCCTGGGAAACTACACAGCTCTGCTCACCTCACGAAGCAGATGTCCCACCCAGGGCTGATCTCAAATGGAGGTAGACAGGACGGCCTAACTTCTGAGCAACTCAACTTTAAAAAATAAAATAGACCTTGAACAATCTGTTGTTCTTTTGGTTTGCACTGGGATGCAAAAGAAAGAAATCCCTGCGCTTTCTGTCTGCCTGTGTGGCAGCCCGGATTGAATAGGGGACTACATCTGCAGCCTGGCAGTGTTCAGTGCTTTCATACTGGGAAAGGGGTTAATAAAATAAATAAATAAATAAATAAAAAATAAAATAAAATAGAAATGAAGACTTACATTTGTTCAGTTTTCTTGGGCAGCTTGTTGTCGTCACCTGTGAAAAAAGGGCCCAATAAGAATGTGGTAAGATCACAGGAGATGCAAACACTTTACAAGGAAGCTAGAATTTCTTAATTCAAAGGAGATATCAAAAACTGCACTTTTCCTCCTTTTAAGTTAAATACTATGTAAGTACAAATACCAGTGAAACCTAGCTTCTCTCAGCATTCTCCTGGATCTTCACCCCTGATATTGACTTTGACAACCCATTCAGCATCACCACTAAATCCCAGAGAATACACAGAACCTTAGGCTCTGGGATGTTTTTACTTTTTATTTTTTATTTTTTTAAACCAGAAAATATAAGTAAGCAAGCTTAGTTCTGTCTCTTAATTTCCTTAATTATCCACCCCAAATCATGTTTCTTTTAGTTTCCTGGCTGACATAACAACATTCAGGAGAAAATCTGGTTTCTGATGTACTGTGGAGCAATGATGAGATACTCATTCATTCTAGAGATTCTTTTCAATGTGTTTTTGGCTGTCTGCAGCTTCTGGCTACCTCAACAAGATGGGCGGCCCTAGTCAGCCTTTTTGGATGGCCAAACAGCATGGAGCGCTTGCTCCTGTGGATGTTCCCAGTTTCTGGGTACCCTTCCGAGGTGGCCTTACTTCACTTTCCTCACAAAAAGAGTTGGGTGGGCATCTGGCTGAGTCATCCAAACTCCCAATACAGCCCACACCTCCTGTTTCCTCCCACTAGGACATATTCATTTTTGCCTTCCCTCTGACACTGAGCACATGGTCTTACACATAGTTAGATCTGATATGTTGAGCCAATAGTTTTTCCTCCTGAACACATTCTGTGAGAAATGTGTTAAGCACACCAACACTCCATTTGCAATCAGAGAGGGAGTTTGGAGGCTTACAAATTGGGCATCATGAGCTTCTGAGCAGAATAGTAATTCATGAGTCCACTTATAGTTCACGGGAGGAACTATGCATTAAAGTGATGAGAAGACGATTTACAGGGACTTACCCAAGTAAGGAATGTGAGTAGCTCCAAAAAAGTATGTTCTTGAACAAGCAAGGGGTCCTTTTGGTGAGACACACTGTACTACCTAGATGTTAGAAAAAAGTGAAAATAAAAAAGGAGCAGGGACTTAGGTATGATCAACTAGAGAAACAAAAAGTGTGTTGGTTAGTGGAGTTCAATTTTATTTGACTAACAGTTGATTTATTCACTTTTAAAGGCCTAGGGGAAAAGATAACCTTTAATAATTGTTTTTCTAAAGGTAATTTGTGTGTGTGTTTATTTTTACCTTTGGCTATATTGTGAGGTGGCTATTGGGTACTCCATCAGCCCATGATGCTAATGAATTCACAACTTAGAAGGAAAAAAAGAGAAATGTGCTTGGGTTTTGATTGCCATTAATATTCAGCCCAGAACTTTCACAATGAGGACCTTGGCCAACATGAAAGGCACATATTGGGGGCAACTACAAATTCAGAAAAGGCAGGTGCCACCCAGGTCCCCACGTTCATTTGCATTTCACCTCTGTATGTAGGTTTTGCAGAAGAGAAAATAGTAAGTTCTCTGGATTTTAAAATTCTTATTCTTCTTCCCTGTTCAGTTGTTCATTTATAGAGATGGAATAATATCCTTTTCGCTTTAGAAAATCCAACATCTATCTCATCAGGGTTCCTAGGAAAGCAAATACAAAACACAAAAATGCTACCACAGCCGTGGCCAGTTTTGCTCAGCGGTTAGAGCATCGGCACGTGGACTGAAGGGTCTTGGGCTCGATTCCCAGTCAAGTGCATGAACCTGGGTAGTAGATTCGATCCCCAGCCCCAGTCAGGGTTGTGTGGGAAGCAACCAATCGATGTGTCTCTGTCTCATCGATGTTTTTCTCTCTTTCTCTCTCTCCGTCCCTTCCTTCTACTCTATCTGAAAATCAACAGAAAAATATCCTCAGATGAGATTAACAACAACAAATGCTACCACAGAACTAGAGGAAATTAACACAATATATAAAAACTAACTAAATGTGACACAAATATTTATTCCTTCTATTTTACTCCATTTGTTTAAGGAATTCATAACAAAATACATGACATTTTTTCTGTAATACTACAAATATTGTGATTCTAAGTTACAGATTTGAAATAAGGACTTATTCTGATATATATAATTGCCAGTCTCCTGATGAGCCCATCAAAAGCATTTCTGTAGTTTTTGATTTCTAGCATTTCCTTTGATTCTTTCTTAGCGTTCCTATCTCTCTATTTCCATTATCCATCTGTCCTTACATGTTGTCTACTTTTTCCACTAGAATTCTTAACATATTAATCATAATTCCAAAATATGATCCCTGGACGGATAGCTCAGTTGGTTAGCGCATCATCCCAATACCCCAAGGTGGCAGGTCTAATCTCCCGTCAGGGCACATACAAAGATCAACCAATGAATGCGTGCATGAGTGGAACAACAAATCAATGTTTCTCTCTCAAATCAGTAATTTTAAAAAGTCATATCTGAGTCTGGTTCTGATGGTTGCAGTCTCTCTTCAGACTGTGTTTTTTCTTGCCTTTTTGCATGCTTAGTAATTTTTTGTTGAAAGCCAGACATGGTGTATCAGGAAACAGAAACTGAGGTAAACAGGCTTTAATGGAAGGTTTGTTTGTTTTTTTTGCATTTATCTTCAGATAGAGAGGGAGGGAGGCATGGAGGAAGAGAGAGAGAAACATCAACGTGAGAGAGACATCGACTGGTTGCCACCCATACGACCCCAACTGGGGCTGGAGATAAACCGCAACCGAGGTAAGTGCCCTTAGCAGGAACCAAACCCAGGACTCTCTGGTCCACGGGCTGATGCTCTAACTGCTAAGCCAAACGGGCGAGGGCTTTAATGTAAGGTTTTATGTTGATTTGACAGTGAGTCAAGTTGTGTTTAATGTTTTCTGTAGCTGCAGCTGCCAGGCGCTTCAAGTTCCTCTAGTGTCATATTTATCTCCCCTGCTGTCTTTGGGTTTCCATAAAAACTCCTCCTTACAAAGTCTGTGCCCTCCCTTTACAAAGCAGCAAGATCCTGACAGCACATCCATTCATGTAGCCCTATATCCCCTACTGGCTTGGAGACATATCTGGAATCTCAGTTCAGAGAGAACTGGGTCTCATGTTCTCCAAATCTAAATTGAAAAATAATAGTGTCTACTCAGCTTTATTGATTGTCAGAAACATTCTGAAAATACTTAAAATTTCATTACAAGAGCACAGACTTATAATCATTAGAGTCCCACATTTCAGTCTAATGTTTCCCTTAAAAGAAGGTAGCAGACAATATACCATGAAATGCAAATATCTGCTGCCTGGCACCCTCAGTAAAAGGACAGCAATCCTCAAGGTTTATGCCCGAAAATGTAACAGTCAAGACATAAACTTAGGTTTGAAATGACTGTCTATTTTCAAGTAAATTAAATTTTTTTTTTCTATTGACGATACTATTCTTACAACTTAAAGAGTTTGGTTTGTGAAAGTATTTTTAAAATATTTTCCTTCAAATATTTAACAATTAAATACAATGCTTTCAAATAATACCTAGTACTTATATAAAAATAGTTTCTAATCGCTTCTTTTCACTTCAAAACTATTTCACATTCAGGGTTAAATCAACACACTAACTGGGAAAGGTGCCTTTTATCCAGCTCCACTCCTCCCTATTTGATAACGAAACCAATTAAGTACCAGGCAGTCAAGCCACTCACCATGTGTTTGGCAAAGCTCCCACTGGGACCAGTGTTGCGTACCAGGTGCCCTTCAGAGGGGAAGTTAAAGCTGCCAGCATTCAGGTTTTCTCGCGTGGAGTGATTACCAAAGAGAACAAATGGCTGTCTATTAGGGCTAGAGTGGCAAATTAAAGACATGTGATTAGAAAAGAGATTCCTGGCGAGGGCAACATTCCAGTGAGTGAGTTCTTGGGCTTTGCTAAGTGGTGTCCCGCAGTCTAAGCAAAGTGGTCAGTATCATCCACCTAATGCTCCTTGATGGTTGGGAAGGGATGCCAGGTGTCTTGGCCTCCTCCTACTGACTCATTCGAATTAGCCATTTAGGGAAATAACTAAACCCAAGCCGGGCTTGTCCTACTTCTTGATGACAAAGTTCCATAAGTTTGCAATGATGGAGCAAAATCCCAGTTTTATAAAATAGCATTTTAATAGAAATATAAATTTTAGAGAATGATGGCAGTTGTAATATTCAGACTGTAGACAGACTACAATAGAGCCATTAGCAATTTCTGAGTAACTTTCAGGAGGGAAGGAGGACAGTAGGGTTGCAAGTGTGCTCACCACCACACCTACCTGCCCCTGCACCTGTTACTTTCTTCCCTCCTCTCCTGGCTAGACTTGTCTTTTTTGTTTTCAATTTTTGCTCATTTCTCAGCCCATTTCCATCAGCACCCCTCAGTCAATTCACTCAAATTGCTCTCGCAAAAGTCACCAAATGACTTTCATGCAGCACATAGCAAACTCAATGGACAGTTACTAATCCGTCCTTCCTTGGTCTCTCAGAGGCACCTGACATCCTCCCCCTGCAAAAGCTGTTGCTTCTCGGTCTCCCTCATCAGTCCTCCTCCTCCTCTCCCTAGCCTCCGCATATTCCTAAGAGTTTTACCTTCAGCTGTCTGCTTTCTATTCTCTCATGATCCACCCTTTCCAGTTCTTACAGTAAATAAATGGCATCATCATCCATCCAGGGACTGAACCAGACCTGGGAGGCCTCCTTGACTTCTCCTGCTCCTTCACTTCTAAATCCCATCAACAACACAAATCACTATTTCCATTTCCCTCCATCTACATGCCACAAGCCTGGTCCATGCTGCCATCACTTCTTCCTTGGACAACTGCAATGCTTTTATGTAGTTTCCCTGCTTCTACTCTCGCCCTCCTATACTCTACTTTCCACATTGCAGAGAGGATCTTTTAAACATGCAAAGCCTTTAAAGCCTTTATACTGTTTTCAGAAAAAAGGCTGAAATCTTGCACATGGCCAACAAGGATTTGCATGGTCTGACCTGGCCAATTTCTTTAGGTCTACATAATTCCACTGTCCCCCAACTCCCACACTCCACCAAACTCATTTCCTCTCATGTTCCTGAAGTTCTCATCTCAGGACGACTCCTTTTCTCCCTTCTCTCGACTGTCTTTACTCATCATTCAGATTTCCCCCAAAAGGAAGTCCCACTCTCCAGTTATGGTCTTTACAGTACCATGTTTTTTTTCCCTTCATGGCACCAATCAGAGTTTGTAATTATATATTCCTTTGTGAGGAGCCTGATTAATGTCTTATTTCTCGCCCACACTATATACTCCATGAGGGCAGGACCATGTCTGATTTATTTTTTAACCATGTATCTCTTGCTTTTTGTCATCAAGAATATGTTCTCAAGAAATATTCAATGATAAGGATATTTTAAAAATATAGTTCTGCTATGAACCAAATGTTTGTCACCTCACATGTTAAAATTCTCACCCCCAAAGTAATGGTATTAGGAGGTAGGACCTTTGGGATGTGATTAGGCCATAAGAATGAACTCCTCATTAATGGGATTATAAAAGAGGCTTTTATAAAAGATGTTCCAGAAGGATCACTAGCCCCTTCTGTCATGTGAAGGTACAGAGAAATAACAGCCATTTATGAGGAAGTGGGACCTCACCAGACACTGAATCTTTCAGCATCATGATCTTGGACTTCCTAGCCTCCAGAACTGTGAGAAATACCTGTGTGTGTGTGTGTGTGTGTGTGTGCGCGCGCGCGCGCCCAGTTTATGGTATTTTTGTCATAGCAGCTAAATCAGATTGAAAATTTCCTTTATCTTCTCTCATTTCCTTACATTGCTTTTAGGATGTATCATGTGGAAAACTCTTTGCATTTCTTTTCATTACTCCTAAAAATACTTCCTTAAGCTTTAGACAAACAGGGGCTCTTAAAAGTAAACAGGACTGATTTTTTTTCTAAAGCTTAATTCAAGCTAAGTGACACTTTGGGACGAAAAAGATGACTGAATCCCAGCCAGGGTAATCTGTCTTGCTGTCAGATTGGATTGGAATTGGGGAAGAAAAGAGAGGAATGGTCTACTCTCATTTATCCACCAGAAGAACTATCCCCTGCTGGGCTCTCCTGATTATCATGACGAGAGGTGCTGATGAAAACACGTCAAAGAAAACAAATGCATATGTACCCTCACAGCTCCCACGTCCTCCTGGGGCTGGACTTTAAAGACTGGATTATCCCTCTTATTCCCCATGAACCACTGTTGATCCCTGCCCACCCCTTGAGCACTCTTCTTCCTTTAGCTTTCCTGGGCTGAGCATGGAATAAAAAATTCTTTAGATTTCGGCAAGCTACAATGTTTTAAAAGCTAGTTTACTATAAAACTGTATTTTTAAAAATACAAAAGCAGTGAAACAGTCTTATAGAACATGGATTTCTTACCCTGTAATGACTAAAGTCAACTCATATTTTTCTGATTTCAGCTTCTACACTTAGATGCTCCCCCACCTCCACCCTCCTCTGTCAACCCCATTTTCTCTATTACCATTCACCTTTCTTCCCCAAGAACCTTACCTGTTTTCAGTTATATGGCTGGAGATCATTCCATGACTGAAATAACTTCTGAATGGCTAAAAAAGAATCCAACATTGTATATATTAGGATCATAATTTTACAAAACCTCTCATGTATGTATGTATGAATATATATACACACATATAGTATGTGCTGGGGGGTGGAGAGGGATGTATGTTTGTAGATTATTGTAAGAATATGGAAGGACATACGTGGTGGATAGCAACATAAATTTTGGGGACAGGTAGCAAAAGAAAAAAAGCAAAGGGAAAAAAGACAAAGGCTGCAAAAGAAAAAGGAAAGAAAAAAGTTAAAGAAAAAAATTGTCAAAGTTTATAGTTTTTAACTTCCGAAAGGAAATTGAAACCACCACCATCTATGGTCCAAGTTACTAACCATGTAGGAATTTCTTCTTCTATTAAAATTTTTTCCCTACATTTTCAATAAATAAATACACATTAATTTGAATGAACTAATTTAAACTGGGCAATGAGGCAGAATTCAAGGAACTTAGAAGTACACTGACAGATGTTTCCCAGGAAATCACAGAAGTACTTCTCAGCTTTGCTGTGCATAGTGCTAGGCTTAACACCAATCAAAAATTGATATGCAGGATCTATGTAAAAAGGGCTCAAAATTTTAATCTCTTTAACATCTATTGGTTTTCTTCCCTCATTTATTTTTATAAAATTTATTATTTTTATTGATTTTTAGAGAGAGATAAAAGTGAGAGGGAGAGACAGAAACATTGATGAGAGAGACCATTGACTGGCTGCCCTGCACTGGGGATTTGGCCCACAACCCAGGCACATGCCCTGACCGGAAATCAAACCTGCACCTCTTGGTGCATGGGTCGACACTCAACCACTGAGCCACACCAGCCGGGCTCCTCCCTCAGTTATATAACTAATATGTTTATTTTAGAATACAATAAAAACCACCTACAGTCTCTAAAAACTATTAACATTCTGGTACATTTTCTTCAAATGTTTTTTCTATGGTACATCCATATTACATATAATTATACCAAAGTTATTAAATATTTCTGTATTCTTGGAAATTTACATTGCTGCTAACTCATAGAATAAATAATACCGTAATAAACTTTCCAGAAATTTTATCTTCAGTTCTGATTATTTCCTTAAAGTAGATCTGGATATAAAATTACAGAGTAAAAAAGCAGAACTATATTGCCAAATTGTTTTTCCAAAAAGCTTTATCAATGTACAGTTCCACTTACAATACATGATTATGTCTATATCAGAGCATCGCCATAAGCACTTAAATGTCCACTTAAAATATATTTGCCAAGTTGATAAATGAAAAATGGTACCTCACTGTTATTTTATTTTACATCCCTCTGATTTTTAATGAAGTAGAATATTTCAGATATGTTCAATGGACATCTGGATTTTCCTTTGGTAATTTACTATTATTTACATTCTCTGGATGTTTATCAACTGGAGTTTTGGTATTTGTTGTACTAATCTGTAAACTTCTTTATATATTAAAATAATAAGAACTAAATCTTACTAAGGGTTTACTATGTGAACTGTGATGGGTATTTAAATGTATTATCTCAAATAATCCTAATAACAACCTATACAATTGATTCTAACCGTATCTCCTCTCTACAGATAAGTTGGCAAAGTCACAAAAGTTAATTAAGTTGTCCCAGGTCACAGACCTAGTGAACTTAATGACTGGGATTCTAACTGAGTAGGCATTTGGGAAAAAAGATAAAATTAGATCTATATGTCACATCATACACACACAGAAATATCCCAAATGAATTAGAGATCTAAATATTAAAAATTAAACTATACAAATACCAAAAAGGCGAATTCCTCTTTAAACTTAGATTAAAGTCTTTACCTATACAATGATTCAAAACCCAGAGGCAATATACAGAAATATTAATACATTTACATAAAGATAAAAAAAGTATGGCCCTGGCCAGTTTGGCTCAGCAGTTAGAGCTTTGGCCTGCAGACCAATGAGTCACCGGTTCAATTCTGATCAAGGGCATGTACCTTGGTTGCAGTTCATCCCTGGCCCTGGCTGGAGTTGTGTGGGAGGCAGCCAGTCAATGTCTCTCTCTTAAGGAGATGTTTCTCTCTCCCTCCCTCCCTTCCACTCTCTTTGAAGATACATAAATGGAAAAATATCCTCGGGTGATGATTAAAAAAAAATAATAATAATAAAGTGTGCATGACTGCCCTGGCAGGTTTGCCTCTGAGGTTAGAGCATATTGGCCCATGGGCCAGGAAGTTGCAGGTCGATTCCGGTCAAGGGCACATACCTTGGTCGCAATTCGATCCCCCGCCCTGGTTGGGTTGTGTGGGAGGCAACCAGTCAATGTGTCACTTTCACATCGAAGTTTCTCCCTCTCTCCCTCTCTTGCCCTCTATTAAAAAAAAAAGTGTGGCCCTGGCTGGTTTTGCTCAGCAGTTATAGAGCGTCGGCCCACAGACCAGAGAGTCCCTGGTTTGTTTCCCTCTAAGGGCATGTACCTCAGTTGCAGTTTGTCCCTGGCCCCCTTGGGGTCGTGTGGGTGCAGCCAGACGATGTATCTCTCTCACATCAACGTTTCTCTTCTCTCTCTTCCTCCCTCTCTCCCTCCTGTTCTATCTGAAGATAAATGCAAAAATGTCCTTGAGTGAGGATAAAAAAAAAAAAAAAGTGTGCATGACCAAAAAAAAAAGAAAAAGAAAAGCAACCCTGAACACTGAGGAAATATCTGAAATATATGCCAGAGACAAAAGTTATCAGCCTGAACATATAAAGAACTCTTTAAAACAAAGGGACAAAAGACCTAAAACCTATGCTCTATAGTTCAGTTAATTATATTGTACAAATGTTAAAATGGGAAAAAGACATGAAAATAAAATATAAAATGGTCTTCAAACAAAATGCAAATTAAAATAATAGCAAGACTATACTTTCAGGGATCATTTCTATAATTTGTTAAAATAATACCAAGATGCCCTGGCTGGATAGCTCAGATGGTTAGAGCATCATCCCAATACGCCAAGGTTGAGGGTTTGAACCCTGATCAGGGCACATACAAAGAAACAACCAATGAATGCATAAATGAGTGGAACAACAAAGCAGTGTTTCTCTCTCTCTCTCAAATTAATACAAAGTAAAAATATAAAATAAAATAATACCAAGACACCATTTCTCATCTATGAGACTGTCAAAATTAAAAGTATAACAACATATTCTATTGGTGAGACTGTGGTGGAACAGGCGCTTGCATATATTGCTGGTGGGCATTTAAATTGGTACAACCCTTCTGAAGGGAAATCTGGCAATATCTAACACAACTACATATGCACTTACCTTTTGACCCAGCAATCCCATGACTAGTTATACAAACCTCCAACAATATGAAAATACATAAACACAATTACTTACTATGGCACTGTCTGCTAGAGCAAAATATGGAAAACAACCTAAATATGCATACACAAGAGACTGATTAAATAAATTAAGATAAATCAACACAGTGGAGTACTATGAGTTATAACAAAGAATGAGGAAGATCTCAGTGAACTAACCTGAAGAGAGGTCCAGGATATATTGTTAAGTGAAAAAAAGGAAAGTGGAAATGACTATACACACACACCCACACACATACACATACTACCCTTCAAGACCCTTCAATAAAAGAAAGAAGAGGATATAAGAAAATACACATTATATAATCATTTGTGCAAATACACCAGAAACTGAAGAGATTTGTTCCCAATTGGTAGTAAAGTAAATGAACAAGAGTGAATAGAAGGGAGGAATGAGAATGAGGTAGTAAGATAAGAAGAGACATGTCACTGACTAGACCTTTTTGAATATCTTTTACTCTTAGAACCAGTAATGAGAGAAGAAAAAAGAATCTAAAAAACTGAAAAAGGGCATCAGTGACAGATGGGACAACTTCAAATGGCCTAATACAGAAGTGATTGAGTCCCTAAAGGAAAGGGGGACAGAAAACAAATTGGCCAAAAATTTCCAAACTTGATGAAAACTATAAATCCACACAGATCCAAGCACATGAAATAATGGAGAAAATTACAGCAAGATATATCATAATCAAATTATTCAAAAATCAGTAATAAAATAGAAAATCTTAAAAGCTATCAGAGGGGGAAAATATACATCAGTTATATACTAAAAAATAACACAAAAACAAAGATAAAGATGAAAGATTTCTCATCAGAAACAATGTAAGTGAGAAAGACAGTGAACATCTTTCAGGTGCTAAAAAGAAAAAACTGTCAACCTAGAATTCTATTCATGGCAAAAATATCTTTCAAAAGTGAAGGTAAAATATAGATTTTTTTTCAGACATACAAAAGCTGGAAAAATTACTCATCAGAAGATTCACACCACAAAAAATATTAAAGGACAACCTTCGGGGAGAAGGAAATCATACCAGATGGAAACCTGGATCTACATAAAGGAACAAAGAGCATCAGGAAGAGTAACTACATGTATAAATAGGTAAGATTTTCAAATTATTTAAATCTTTTAAATAACATTTAAAAAGATTAAAAAGATAACTATTTAAACAAAAATAATAGCAATATACTGTGGGTGTTACAACATGATGTAAACGTAAAATACATGACAACAAAGATCAACTCCAGTTCCCAACATCAGGAATAGGGCTTGTTCTGGGACACACTGGATAAAGCACAGGAGAACTGAGGGCCAGCAGTGCAAGCCCAAGATAGGTTCAAGCACAAGTTCAAGATCGTTCCTCTGTTCCTTCCTGTTGACTAGTTTTGGGGACAGTCTTGTGGCTTGGTTCTTAATTTAGATACCTCAGTTTAATCATAGAGTAGGTCTTAGCAGGAACCTAGTAACTTCACTATTGTTTGCCAAGAAAGGAAGCTTGGTGTTATTTGGAGGTTAAACTGACAAAGGTATACTACTCACTGGTGAAGAATTATTCTTAGGCTTATTAATTAGTGTCTAATAGAACTCCTGGCTGACAGAGGCACCACCACACTAAAAAATGAGCATCATTATAGACAAGCACAGAAAAAAACAACTTTTTATATAGAAATTGGCATGGAGTTAAAAATTTCTTTACAGCATGTGACAAAGCTTAAGGAAATGATAACAAAAACAAATTAGGGCCCTGGCCGGTTTGGCTCAGAGTTTCGAGAGTCAGCCTGTGGACCAGAGAGTCCTGGGTTTGGTTCCTGCTAGCGGCACGTTATCTCGGTTGCAGTTTCTCCCCGGCCCTGATTGGGGTCGTGTGGGTGGCAACCAGTCGCTGTGTCTCTCTTGCATCAATGTTTCTCTCTCTCCCCCTGCCCCACTCTACCTGAAGATAAATGCAAAAATGTCCTTGGGTGAGGATAAAAAATAATAAATAAATAAATAAGTTGTTTAAAAAACAAATTAGGATTGGTAAGTGTTGTGTTCTGGGAAAAAAAATTAAATAAAGCTAAAAACAACAAAAAATCAGCCAATTTGTTCTTTCCCTGTGACTCTTCCCATACATACCTCACCCGCCTGAGATTCAGAAAGTTCAAGAAGAAAAGGAATTTCTGTGTCAAAATTAGCGAAGAAGTTGGTCCACTGATGTTCAAAAGCCACCAAATCCTAGGAAGAAAATGGAAAAGATGATACATTTAGTCATTTTTATTTATTTTTAATAAGACCCTTTTAAAAAAAATAATGGTGTAGAGCAGCTCATATCTCGACTTACATTGTTTTTTTTTCTTTCTTTATTGATTTTATTTTATTTTATTTTATTTTTTTTATCCTCACCCGAGGATATTTTCCCATTTTTTGTACAGATAGAGTGGGAAGGAGAGAGGGAGAGAAACATCGACGTGAAGGGACACATCGAGTGGTTGCCACCCACACGACCAACCAGGGCCGGGGACAAACTGCAACCGAAGTACGTGCCCTTAGCGGGAACCGAACCCGGGTCTCTCCGGACCGCAGGCCGACGCTCTAACCGCTGAGCCAAACTGGCCAGGGCTTCTTTATTGATTTTAGAGAGGGAGGAAGGGAAAGGGAGAAAGAGAGAGAAACATCGATGAGAGAACATTGACTGGCGGCCTCCTGCATGCCCCTCACTGGGGATTGGGCCCACAACATGAGCATGTGCCCTGACCGGGAATCAAACCAGTGACCTCTTGGTGCATGGGTCGGTGCTCAACCACTAAGCCACACTGGCAAGGCTGCATTTAGTCATTTAAAAGTGGCACTTTAGAAAGTCAGAATTATGAAGCTGCATCTGATCTCAAAATACCAGACCATTAAAATATGTTGTTTTAAGAGATGGTAGCAAACTATTGATACATGCTACCATGTGGATGAACCTCAAAAAACATGCTAAGTGAAAAAAGCCAGATATAAAAGGCCACCTGGTATATGGTCCATTTACATGAAATACCCAGAAAAAACAAATCTATAAAGGCAGAAAGTAGATTAGTGGTTTGCACAGGGCTAGGAGTGGGAATGGAGATTGACTGCAAGTGAATACAATAGAACTTTCTGGGTTGATAAAAATGTTCTAAAATTAAACTGTGGTGATGGTTGCACAAATCTGCAGATTTACTAAAAATCACTGAATTGTACACATAAAATACATAAATTTTATGGTATATAAATTATACTCTAATAAAGCTGTTTTAAAAAAGGACAGTGATGGCCTCCAAGTGCCTTACTTTATTTTTCATTATCTTGTTATAAACTGATTTTGAGAGAGAGAAAGAAAAATATCACTTTGTTGTTCCACTTATTTATGCATTCATTGGTTGATTCTTGTATGTGCCCTGACTAGGGATTGAACCTGCACCCTCAGCATATTAGGATGAGGCTCTAACCAACTGAGCTGCAAGGCCAGAGCCCATTAACTTAGCTCTTACTTTTTATTTTATTTATTTCATTTTTATTGTTATATAAAATAATCACAGATTCATTCAAACAACTTCACTAAAAGTATGTGTCATATACACATATATGTTACATATATACACTTTAAACAAAGTTACTGTGGGATGCGAATTGGTGTAAAAATACTACTTGATTTCAATTTAGAGTTGAATTCAATTTAGAGTTCAAATCAAAAGTTGATTTTATTTTTTATTATTTATTTATTTTAATCCTCACCCGAGGATATGTTTCCATTTTTGTTCAGATAAAGTGGAAGGGAGAGAGAAAAATAGAGAGAGAGAGAGAAACATCGATGTGAGAGAGACACATCAAGTGGTTGCCTCCTGCACGACCCCAATCAGGACCAGGGATGAATCGCAACTGAGGTATGTGCCCTTGACTGGAATCGAACCCACAACTCATTGGTCTAAGGGCCGATGCTCTAACCACTAAGCTAAACCAGCCAGGGCTCAAAAGTTGATTTTAAATTGTTAACTCTAGGCTCAACTGAAGTTTCTGCTACCCAATATCAAAAAAAAATTTTTAATATATTTTTTTTCAATTACAGTCGTCATACAATATCATATTAGTTCCAGGTATACACTCCAGTGATTAGACATTATATAACTTACTAAGTGATCAACCTGATAAATCTCATACCCACCTAATACCATACATACTTATTAGAACACTATTAACTATAGTATTCTCTATGCTACAGTTTACATCCCCATGACTATTCTGTAAATATCAATTTTTACTTCTTTTTTTTTAATTTAAATAAAATGTATTTATTTTTAATCCTCACTTGAGGATACTTTTCTTTTTTTTTTTTTTTTTTTTATCCTCACCCCAGGATATTTTTCCATTTTTTGTACAGATAGAGTGGGAGGGAGAGAGAGGAAGGGAGAGAGAGAGAGAAACATCGACGTGAAGGGACACATCGAGTGGCTGCCACCCGCATGACCAACCAGAGCCGGGGACAAACTGCAACCGAAGTACGTGCCCTTAGCGGGAACCGAACCCGGGTCTCTCCGGACCACAGGCCGACGCTCTAACCGCTGAGCCAAACTGGCCAGGGCGAGGATACTTTTCTATTGATTTTTTTTAGATAAAGTGAAAGGGAGGGAGAGAAAGAGAAACATTGATGTGGGAGAGAGACATTGATTGGTTGACTCTTGCATGACCCCAATCAGGGCCAGGGATGAAACCTACAACCCAGATAGGTGCCCTTGACCAGGAATCAAACATGAAACCCTTTGGTCCACCAGCTGACGCTCAAACAGCTGGGCCCAATTTGTACTTCTTAATCCTTTCACCTTTTTCACCTCCCATCTGAAAACCATCAAAATGTTCTCTGTATCTATGAGTCTGTTTCTGTTCTGCTTGTTCATTTGTTTTCTAAATTCAATTTTTGATAGATATTTATTGTTCATCTTTTTCATCTTTTTCTTGACTTCTTATTAAAGGAGATCCTTGAACATTTCATGTAATACTGGTTTGGTGATGATGAATTCCTTTAGTTTTTTTCTCATCTTGGAAGCTCTTTATATTGGTTCTAAATGATAGCTTTGCAGGATAGAGTAATCTTGGTTGTAGGTCCTTGCTTTTCATCACTTTGAATATCTCTTGCTACTCCCTTCTGACCTGCAAAGTTTCTTTTGAGAAATCAGCTGACAGTCTTATGGGAGCTCCCTTGTAGGTAACTGCTTTTTCTCTTACTGCTTTTAAGATTCTCTCTTTGTCTTTAACCTTTTGTATTTTGATGATGTGTCTTGGTGTGGACCTCTTTGGGTTTATCTCCTTTGGGACTCTCTGTGTTTCCTGGACTTGTGTATCTATCTCATTCACCAGGTTAGGGAAGTTTTCTGTCATTATTTTTAGAAATAAGTTTTCAACTTCTTGCTCGCTCTCTTCTTCTTCCAGCACCCCCATGATGCACATGTTGGTATGCTTGAAGTTGTCCCAGAGGCTCCTTACACTGTCAGTTTTTGGATTCTTTTTTCTTTTTGCTGTTCTGATTGGGTATTTTATGCTTCCTTAGATTCCAAATCACTATATTGTTTCTTGGCTTCATCTGCTCTGTTGTTTCTCTGTAAATTATTCATTTCAGTTAGTGTATCTGTCATTTCTGACTGGTTATTTAATGATTTCCATGTCCTTTTTTATGCTGAAGTGCTAAGTGCAGCTACTCTTCCCCTAAGTCATAAAACATCCTTATAACCAGTGTTTTGAACTCAGCATCCAGTAGATTGCTTGTCTTCATTTTGTTTAATTCTTTTTCTGGAGTTTTGTTGTTCTTTCATTTGAGACATGTTTCTTTATCTCCTAATTTTGGGAGCCTCCCTGTGTTTGTTTCTATGTATTAGGTAGAGCTACCACATCTCCCAGGCTTGGTAGAGTGGCCCAATGTAGTAAGTGTCCTGTAGGGTCCAGTGGCACAGTCTGCTGATTAACCTGAGCTGAGCACTCCAGGTGTGTCCCCCTGCCCCCATGTGGGCTGTGCACACCCTCCTGTTATAGTTGATCCTCAAATATTATTGGCACATCGATGGCAGAATTTACCCCCAGACCTATCAGCTGCAAGGACGGGCTGTGATCACCATGGAGGATCAGCTATGCAGGGGTCCACATCATGGAACAGGCCTTACTTCAGTGGGGCTCTGGTGCCCACTGAGTGTGTCCCTTGAGTGTCTTGCTTGTGGAGATGGCTGGGTGGTGTTTCAACGTGGTCTGAAGCTGTCTATCAGGTGCACCGGCTCTGGGACCTCCTGAGAGATGCAGGCCAAGGTCAGCCTCCACTTGTGTTCTGCCTGGGGCCATCCAGCATAAGCCATAGTATGAGCCAGGTTGATGGAGACTCAGACATGGCATCTAGCTGCCGGTTCTTTAGGAGGAATAGCTCAGAAAATGAACAATGGCCTCTGCCAGCTGGGCCAGTTCCTCCCTATATGTTCCTGGCGCCTTTTGAGCTGCTGTCCCAGCGATGGAACTCAGAATGAGAGAGTCCAAGTAAGTCCGTGAGGTCCTTTTAAGAGGAGCTGCCTGGGACTCCAGAAGCGCTCTGTCTCCCTCAGCCACAATGCCCGCTGGTTTATATAGCCAGAACTTATGGGGACTCCTCTTCCTGGCACAGGAATGCTGGGCTGGGGGACCTGGTGTGAGGCTAGGATCCCTTGTTCCCCAAGGGTGGCCTCCAGAGTGGAGATATCCCTCCCAAATTTTTATCCACCTCATGTGGGAGTGGAATTAGCCCATTCTCTATCTCTACCTCTTTTACCAGTCTCAATGTGTCTTCTTTATATCTTTAGTTGTAGGACTTGCATTCAGCTAGATTTCAGGTGGTTCTGACTGATGGTTGTTCTGTAGTTTAGCTGTAATTTGTTGTTGTTAATCCTCACCTGAGAATATTTTTCCACTGATTTTTTTAGACAGAGTGGGAGAGAGGGAGAGAGAGAGAAACATTGATGCGAGAGAGAGAGAGAGAGAGACACACATTAATTGGATGCCTCCTGCACAACCCTGACTGGGCTGGAGGATCGAACCTGCAACTCCAGCACATACCCTTGATGGGGAATTGAATCCGCGACCCTTCGGTCCACAAGCTGCTGCTCTAACTACTGAGCAAACTGGCCAGGACTAGCTGTAATTTTGACATGGTTGTGGGAGGATGTGAGTACCGCCTTTTACACGTGCCTTTTTCAAGCAACCCTTATTGGAAAGAGGGACCTACAAGATGGTACAACTGACATGATGCACCACATCATATCAGAATATATACTACATTATATCAGTAAAGCTTTGTTCAAGGACAAATTAGTTGACTTTAGTCAGAAGTCTGGTGGGTAATAAGGTGGCCAGTGGCCCAGAGCCCTTTCCTCCCTCACAACCTCCTTTTAGTGGTCACGGGAGTATGAGGAACTCAGCATCTTTCCCAGTTGACTCTCCTCTATGTGCAGCCTGCCTCCCTCCCCCATTTCAGCTGCTTTTCAGCCTCCTCTCTAATCTCATTTCTATTCCCAATCACCACACATTGCTTTATGCTTCTGCTTATTACGGCATCATCAGTTAACCAAAAATCACCAGCTATGACTTGCTTAAGATACAACATCCCTGTCCTTATTTTAAAGCTGCTGCTAATTTGTACTCAAATTGGGCAGTCATCTTCAATGGCCATCTCACAGTGTAAGTGTATATATATTGGACATTTAGCCTAATGCCTTACTCACAGGAGGCATTCTGTTTGCTGCACTAAAACTGGCCAGCTGGATCTATGCTCTCCTCCATTCTTCTCTTCCAGGTAAGGATATACAACTACTCAGACCTATGGACTCTGCTTTAGCTGTGTACTGACTGTACTTCTGGCCCTAGGCATTACAGCACAAGGAACCTCTGCTGAAAATAGTTAGTGTAAATAATATTCTCAAGTGACTTCACTACTTGCTGCCCAGATGGTCTATATTTTATTTATATAAAGATATGTGTATATATTTATGTATACACATATATGCATATTATATATATATTATATATATACATCTAAAATTATTCTCAGTAATCATGAAGGTGACAGTTCTGATATTTTCCAAATGTTTTATATATAATGTAGGATAAAAAGATTAGGTATGTATATATATACATGCACATGGGGACGGGGAGTGGAAGGAGGCAGAGGGAGAAGGAGGGGGAGGGAAGGGGAGAGAGGAGGGAGGGAGGGAGAGTATGAATTTCCTAGCTCTGTCCACTGAAGAGATCTAAATACATCGATCAAACCAGTAACAATAAGAATTCCTACCATCTAGATTGTGGTATTGAAATACCATTCCCCACTCAAAGAAACTGAAACTTACTAGAGATATGGTCAATTCCAAGTCTAAAACAGATTAAACCTCAAAATTCAATGATCAATAATCAGGAAATATGGATGATGGGGGAAAATGTTAAATTACATTATGAGAATGCAATCAACAAAATCTCAATGAGACAGCTACAAGACAAATGATCTGGTTTCTTTAACAAATATATAGTGGCGGTGGTAGGGGGCAAACTGGGGAGAACCAAAGAGATGGAAGGGGAACCTATAGATTAAAAGAAACAGCCCTGGCCGGTTTTGCTCAGCGGTTAGAACGTCAGCCTGTGGTCCAGAGAGACCCGGGTTCGGTTCCCACTAGGGGCATGTTCCTTTGTTGCAGTTTGTCCCCAGCCTGGGTCATGTGGGTGGCAGCCACTCGATGTGTCCCTTTCATGTCGATGTTTCTCTCTCTGTTCCTCTCTCTCCCTCCCGCTCTTTCTGAACAAAAAATGAGAAAATGTCCTCGGGTGAGGATTTAAAAAAAAAAAGAAACATAAAATACACACTCAGGCAAAACTAAACTATGTATTAACGGAAGTACATTTGGATGATAAAACTGCAAGGAAAAGTGAAGAGGTGATTGCCATAAATTCATGACAGTGTTATTCTTGGGGGAGGAGAAAGGAGACGATGGATTGTTTCTGGGGTAGCAAGTATGTTTCTGTTGCTTTGTTTTATAATAATTATTAAGTTATACATCAGTTGTATGTTGTTTTCTGAGGCTGTGTTATTTTAATAAAAAGTCTTTAAAAAATATACATTGATTACAGAAAATTCAAAAAATAAAGAATAGACATCATTATTAACATTTTAGGAAATACTCATTCTGTTTTTACATATGTATTTTATATACATAAATATACACTTGTAACTAGTAATCTACAATTGCCTGGGTCAGACTGTCTTGCCATTCCACCTCTGTGCCTTGGTCCTGTAAATTAGACCTTCTGGTTTAAGATCCAGAATCACTACTTTCAGGTCTAATCAGTTATCTTGATCCTAGGTCCAAGACAGTCTTCCCACCTGGGCACTGGATTACTCCTACATGGTCTCCTGGACTCTGGAGGGAAGTACACTCCCCACTCTTACAACATTCTAACTAACCACAGACCTTCAATGTCTGTCCAGTTCTTCTAGTGCCAGACCCTCTCCCCATTTCCAGCTGGCTGCCACTACAACTTAGCACTGAAAGTATGGTTTGATTCAGAAAGACCTGTGCTGGAATCTTTGTTCTGCCTTACTGGCTATGTAACCTTGCAAGGACATGAACGTCTCTGAGCCTCAACTGTCTTATATGTGTAATGGGCTGACTACTATCTACCTTACAGAGATATCACAGGAATTAAATAAAATACCTATATAAAGTGCTTTATTACCAGGCCTTGCACATTAGATGCCTATAATACTTCTTGGTTTCTCTGCCTCTATTGTCAACCAGCCCCAAATGGCTGAGAACATCTGAGCCTCCCCCTTGACTTTCTGACATTTGTCTGCTCTCTCTCTCAGACCCATAATGCACTTACTGGCCTCATGGAAGCCACATCTGAGGCCATAAGCCCAGTGTGGGTCTGTGCCTCACTTGTTGGACTCTGTCCAATCCTTTGGGTAATACCAGAAAGCTTCATTTTGTGAAGTTTAGAAAAACAAAAAGAAACAATATAGCTATTAATACAGAATACACTTTATTTTCTGTATAATACACTATATTTAGAAACAAGCTCAGAAATATATTTCCATTTTAATGACCTACATAGTGACACCTATCTTGGTCTGGGTCTATAACAAGAAGCAGTTATACAACCGAGCGGTAGCCATTCTCTGGCTCTCTTCTGTGTGAAAAACACTGTGCTTTGGGGATACACAGAAGACAGGCACTTTGCTCCTAGAAGACTTTCCTGAGGGAGATGCATGTGTCAGCACTAATTACCGAGTAAGGTAGAGTGAACTGTTAAATACCATGTTCAGTTCCATGCTATGACTAATAATGGAAAATGCCGCCCTGGCCAATGTGGTTCAGTAGGTTGGAGCTCTGTCTCGTACACCAGAAGGTGGTGTGTTCGATTTTCGGTTGGGGTGTGTAAGGGAGGCAAATAACTAATATTTCTCTCTCTCTCTCTCCCTTCTTCTCTCTAAAATCAATAATAAATAAGTAAATAAATAAATAAAAGATGCAATAAATTTTCATACTAAAAATAACTAGCATTATATATGAAATATTCATATCTATCTATCTATCTATCTATCTATCTATCTAAATCTTCCTAACATCCTGCCCACTTTGTAGATAGGACACTGAGGAACTAACAGTAAAGTGACCTGCCTGAGGATACAATACTATCAAATAGCAAAAGTGGAAATATAGCTAGGTAAGAGATACCCAGAGCCTGTGTTGCTTTCCACCAGACACACTATTCTCTAACTTTTCCCCAGCACAAATAGTGCATTTGTGGAAATGGATACTGTGTATGTACGTGGAACTGGTCAGTTGAATCTCATGATGAAGAAGAGAAAGTCTATCTGCTCACAGTCTTCCAGGTCAAATCCAGAAGACAAGCTCAGATAGATATCAAGGTCAGATAAAGCAGCAAAGGTCTGAAAACCCCAAGAAACATGCCAGTGTGCCTTGGCCTTTGGCCAGTGGAGAAGGATGCTGAATTTCAGACAGATCTCTTGGCCCTAGGCTAGTATTGGCAGTAGCAGCTCTCAGATGGTTCAAAGTGGAGAAAGAAGCTCAATTTCAATACTTAAAATTGTATTTAAGAATTACATAATGCAATAAAAATGAGAAAATGAAAATAAGTAAAATAATAAAAAGACCAGGAAGACTATGACTTGAAGTTTCTGACATACGGAAATACAAACTGTGTTACAAAGATGGAAATATACTCTGTTTATTTTTCTCATCAAACATGTTTTGCACATGTTTCTAAATAAAATCTCAGAGGAGTATGCATTTTCGCTCTGTGGTATATGACCAAGAAACATGGAGCTATAGGTTCTCTGGCCATCAAAGAGCTGCCAGCAGCGATTGGCCAACATGAATCAAAGCCTAGATGCCAAGTCTGGCTTTAAGAGTGTGAGTCTTGGCAAAGAAAAAATATATAGAAACAGAAAAAGTTTAGATGGCGGAGATAAAAAGGGGTTTTAGAGAAGTTTGGAGGCTATGAAGCAAGAGAAGGGAGGAAAAAATAGCTTTTAAGAAATAATATGGGTGTAGATTGGCTCCTTTTAAATTAATTTTTAAAGATACAAATAATGACTGAATTGCATTTTAGTTTCTTTTGGTTGTTGGATTTGAATTTTATCACTATTTGTAGACTCACCACAAGAGATCTCTGAACAAATTTATAGTTATTTCTATACATATTTGTTTTATCCAACTTGGGGTTCGCTAAACTTCTTGGATCTGTGGACTGATATATTTAATCAATTTGTAAAGTTCTTGGACATTATCAATTCTATTTCTAGCCCATGCTATCACCTAAGAATACCAAGCTTGAGGAAAGTAGGAAAGTCAGGAAAGGGCTTATTATTAAGTCCATGATGATTACCACTGTTGCTTCTTCAGCTGCATGTCACTGTTGCATTTAAAGATGTCCTCCTGAGTGGTCCCTCTCCACTGACTCCAGAGATGCCTGCAATATTCTCAAAACTACAATGCTATGTCTAGCCCCAATGTGTGACCTACAGCTCCCTCACATTGAGGGCTCTGTATACAAGGGGGGAATGGGTCTCAGACACTTTCAGAAACTCCTAAACTACTTATCTCTCTTCTTTAGCTGTGGTTAAACTTTATCATTCTTATTACAATATTATTGTTGTAATTTTTTGCATTTTTCACTTTTTTCCCCCCAAAATAGGCTAGCCATGGGTGGTTGATGATGACTAGGTTGTTTCAAACAAACAAAAAGTTCAGGGTTTATTTTTCTTTTATATTCCTATTTGATTAGAAATGTTTAAACAGAATAGATGTTCAATTTTATCAGATGATTTTTTCGCATTTATGGAGTCATAAATGGCTCCAAGAAGAAAAATTAGTACAGTGATTACATTAATAGATTTACCAATATTAAATATTGAACCCTTGGCCCTGGTTTGGCTCTGGCCGGTTTGGCTCAGCAGTTAGAGTGTCAGCCTGTGGTCCAGAGACCCAGGTTTGGTTCCCACTAAAGACAAGTACCTTGGTTGCAATTTTTCACCAACCCTGGTTGGGTCGTGCAGGAGGCAGCCACTCGATGTGTCCCTTTCACATCGATGTTTTTCTCTCTCTTCCTGTCTCTCCCTTCCAATGTATCTGAACAAAAAATGGGAAAATGTCCTAAGGTGAGGATAAAAAAAAAAAAATTGAACCCTTAATAAACCCTATTTCATCAAAGAATATGCTTTTAACACGATACTATGTTCTGTTTGCTAATATTTTACTTAAAATACAGGCATTAATATATGTGAGACTGGTGTGTTGTTTTCATTGTGGGGGGGCTTGATATTATTGCTAATTTCCTTTTTTTTTTTTTTTAATCCTCACCTGAGGACATTTTTCCATTTTTTGTTCAGATAGAGTGGGAGAGAGAGAGAGAGAAACATCGATGTGAAAGGGACACACTGAGTGGCTGCCACCCGCACGACCAACCAGGGCCAGGGACAAACCGCAACCGAGGTACGCGCCCTTAGCAGGAACCGAACCCGGGTCTCTCTGGACTGCAGGCTGACACTCTAACTGCTGAGCCAAACCAGCCAGGGCTGTAGCTAATTTCTTTAAAGGCTACAAGCTGTTCTTTTTCCGTGCATATCTATTCATGACCACTGAGAGACACTACTGAGCTGTTTAATCAAAGTATCTATTCCTTCATTTTGTTTGTTGTTCCCCATTGCAAACTGCTCTTTCCATCCTGAATTTTTTCCTTCAAACTTCAGATGAAAAATTAATCCTGGAGTTGGCAAATTATGGTCTATGGGCAGGCCACATATTTTTATAAACAAAGTTTCCTTGTAACACAGACACACCCATGTGTTTAAGTATTGTCTGCAGCTGCTCTCAGAGCACACAAAGCCTAAAACATTACTGTCTAGTCTTTTACAGAAAGTTTGCTGATCTGTGCTTTAATCCTTGATTCCTTAAAGCCATACCTCATTTTTGAATCTTTTCATGCCAGAGAAAGAGTGCAAAAAGTCACCTTCTATATTGTTTTTCTAAAGTTCAGCCCAACAGAAAGAATGTCTTTAGATGAAAACCTAAACCCTGGACCAGACCGGCAGCCTTGGTCTCACCCAAGGTGAGGTTTCCTTAGTGTGGACGAGGTAGTATCATTTTTCCAGGTCCCCTTCTACCTTCAAGGAGTTCAAGACAACAATCAGAGAAGAAACCGCTCAATTCTTTGACTAAAGTAAGCTAAAATTTATCCTGCATTTCTTCAAGTTAAACACAATTAGTAGATATGTGAGGTGGTGGTAATATTTGTAAGTAAAATACAGTGTAGCTCCTTACTTCTGAAAGCAAACTCTCCAGAGACATAGGATCCATTTTGCTGTAGACATTCCACAGGCTCAAACTCACATCCTGCAACTGTAACACAAGGGCAAAAAATTAAAATAACAGAATCAATATCATTAGGACAATTTAAATTATTTCTGACATTCAGAAATGAATATCTTTGTGAAAACTCAAGTGATCAGAATAATAAAATTTGTATCAATTATATTAGAATCTATACATATTAATAACTGCTGTCCCATTCAAGGAAACTATCTTTTCAGAAACTTCAGTACATTTTTCGAATATCTTCAATGATGGGCATATATATACTTACATATATACAAGTGCACATACATATACTTTTCTGCCTTTGTTTAAAATAAAATTTTAATTGCCCGGCCAGTGTGGCTCAGTAGTTGAGCATCAACCCATGCATCCAGAGGTCGCCAGTTCAATTCCCAGTCAGAGCACATGCCCAGGTTGTGGGCCTGATCCCCAGTGGGGGGCATGCAGGAGGCAGCCAATCGATATTCTCTCTCACTGATGTTTCTTTCTATCTCTCTCTCTCTCTAATATCAATAATAAAAATAAATAAAATAAAATTTTAATTAAAATACATGCTCATGGTTTTAAAAAAATCAAATAGTACTAAATTCTTGTAATAAAAAAATTGCATTCCCCTACTGCAACCTTTTGCAAACCTCCACTTGTCTCACTCCTAGGGGCAACAACTTAGAAGTCTTTTAACATTTTCTTCTGGTAGTTACCTCCATATTTTGTTCTAAAATACTTATATCACTATTTCTTATCAATTTAGAAATTAAATATTGATTTAAGGCAAAGATGTCATTCTTCTGTGGCCATTCTCATTCCTACACTTCTTCTCTACACATAGTGAAATTTGTTTATACTAGTAATTATTATTTATACTAGTAATTATTGTTTATAAATAGCAGTAATTATTGTTTATAATACTAAAACCATATATATCTTATTTATTGCAGACCAAGTACATCCTATAACATTTACTTTATTATTTTTTAATCCTCACCCAAGGATATTTTTTTCTATCTATCTGCAGATAGAGTGGGAGGGAGATAGAGGGAGAAAGGGAGAGAGAAACATCGATGTGAGAGAGACACATCGAGTGGCTGCCACCCACACGACCCCAACCGGGGCCGGGGACAAATTGCAACTGAGATACGTGCCCTTATGGGAACCAAACCCAGGACTCTCTGGTCTGCAGGCCAATACTCCAACCACTGAGCCAAACTGGCCAGAGCTCCAATAGCTTTCTAAGAAAAGATTAATGAGAGGCAAAACTTTCTGAGTTTTAAAATGTCTGTTCTGTCCTCATACCTGATTTTTCAATCACTGATATATATTCTCTAAATCCTTTTGCATTTTTGTCTATTTATGCTTCTTCTTGGATAGTTTCTATCACTATGGTTTCAAATTTACCAATATTTTCTTCTGCAGTGTCTAATCTGCTGTTAATCTCATCCAGCATATTTTTCATTTTAGAAATTGCAGTTTCTATATCCAGATGTTCAATTTGGGTCTTAACTTTTCTGTCTCTGTTTAACATGTTCAATCTGTCCTATAGCTTCTAGAAAATGTGAAATACAGCTAGAATAACTACTTTATTGTCTATAGAATTTCTGTCAATTCTAGGTCAATTTTGATAGACTGATTACCTCATTATAAGTTATGTTTTCCTGCTTATTATCAGTTATGTTTTCCTGCTTCTTCATAAACCTGATAATCTTTGGATGTCAGAGATTGTGACTTTTACCTTGTTGGGTGCTAGGCATTTTTCTGTTCTTATAAATATCCTTGAGCTTTTTTCTGGGATGCAGTTAAGTTACTTGCAAACAGTTTGATGCTTTCATGATTTGTTTCGAAGCCCTAGAGCAGTGCTCAGTCTAGGGCTTTTTCCCCATCATCAAGGCAAAACTCTCCTGAGGACTCTACCCAGTGCCGTGAATTATGTGCTTTTTCAGTCTAACTTGTGGGACCAGGCACTCCCAGCTCTCAGCACGCATTAGGCACTGTTCTTGAATACTTTCATATGGTTTTTATTTTCCCTCCACCTTTGGTAGTTACTTCATGCATGAATGCAGAGATCAATACTTTGCTGAACATCTGGAATGGGTGAGAGCAGGGGAATCTGGGTAGATCTTGGAAATTCGGTCTCTGGGCAATTCTTCCTTCTTTACTCTAGCTTCCTTGATCTCACCAGACTCTCAACTCAGGAAGTACACTGGGATCCACCTGGGTACTCCCTCCCTCTGCTACAGCCTGGAAATGGTCTCAAGTGGTAAGATAGGGCAATCATAGGACTCTATTTCTTTCAGGGAATCATTATTCCTTATTGCCTAATGTTTATTATCTGGACACCATTGCTTCACATATTTTGTTTTATGTATGTTGGTTTTTTTGTTGTTTGGGGAAAGACAAAAATTCATTTTCTGTTGCCTTATTGTAGGTGATTTGTGTTTTTCTTCCTGAAAGCATTTTATGACATTTTTTCCATCTTTAGTGTTCAAAAAAGGCATAGATAGATCTAAGTTTCTTCCTCCCATTCACAGTTGCTAAGTGATTTAATTTTTAAAATATTTTTTATTGATGTTAGAGAGAAGAAGTGAGGGGGGAGAGAGAAACATGGATGTGAGAGAGATGCATCTATCACAACCTCCTGTAGGCACCCCAAATGAGAACCAAAACTGCAACCTGGGCATGTGCCCTGACCAGGAACTGAACCAGAGACACTTCAGTGCACAGGATAACACTCAACCAAATAAGCCACACCAGTCAGGCCTAAGTGATCTAATTTAAAAGCATTTATTTTTCTTTTTTTATGTTTTTTTTTTTTTCCTTTACTGATTTTAGAAGAGAGAGGAAATGAGAGGGAGAGACAGTAATATCGATGAGCGAGAACATCGATTAGCCTCCTCCTGCATGCCCCCACTGGGGATCGGGCCCACAACCTGGGCATGTGTCCTGACCGGGAATCGAATCAGTGACCTTTTGGTGCATGGGTCAATACTCAACCACTGAGCCACACTAGTTAGACCATTTATTTTTCTTTATCACTGGAAATGTTTTTTCTTTTTATTTGTGTGTATGTGCGTGTGTCCCCTAACCTGAGGATATTTTTTCCATTGATTTTTAGAGAAAATGGAATGCGTGGGGGGAAAGAGAGTAAAAAAATACATCAATATGAGAGAGACACAATGATTGGTTTCCTCCTGTATGAACCCTGACTGGGGCCAGGGATGGAACCCTGCAACCCAGGTATGTGCCCTTGACCAAGAATCAAACCCGTGACCTTTAGGTGCAGAGGTTGACACTATGAACACTGAGCACAACAGCCAGGGTGTTTGTTCTTTTTTATTTTTATTTTATTTTATTATTTTTTTTAATATATATTTTTTATTGTTGACAGTATTACAGATATTCCCTATTTCCTCTCTCTTCACTCAGCACCCCCCCCCCCCCCCCGGCCTTCACCAGTGTTTGTTCTTTTTAAAAAATATTTCCTCTCTTCATCCTGGCTGGTTTGCCTCAGCAATTAGAGCACTGGCCTGCAGACCAAAGGGTCTCAGGTTCGATTCCCTGTCAAGTGCATGTATATGGGTTGCAGGTTTGATCCCTGGCCCCAGTTGAGGTCCCATGGGAGGCAACCAATCCATGTGTCTCTCTCACATTGATGTGTCTCTCTCACATCGATGTTTCTCTCTCTCTCTCTCTCTCTCTCTCTCCCTCCCTCCCTCCCTCCCTCCCTCTTTCTCCCTTCCACTCTATCCTCGGGTGAGGATTAACCAAAAATAAAATTAAAATAAAATGAAATAAATAAAATAAAAATAAAAAATTTCCTCTCTTCTGATATCTCAGACTCTACCTTTCTGAAACATAACACTTGTTGGATCAGACTTTGTGGATCAGCTCTCCATGTCTTAACTTTTTTCTCATATTTTCTATCTCTTTGATTTTAGTATTCTACTTTATAGAGATTTCCCTAACTTTATCTTCCAACTCCTCTATTGATTTAATCAATTATAATTTTCCAGAGCAATTTTCCTTACATTCATTTATTACAACAAAACACTTGTTCTTTGGTTGCCAAAAATCTTTTATTTCTCTGGGCACCCTAAGGAGTGTCTTAAGCTTCTCTGCATATCTTAATTTTTTTAAATTTTTTTTTATCCTCACCCGAGGATATTTTTCCATTTTTTGTACAGATAGAGTGGGAGGCAGAGAGAGGAAGAGAGAGAGAGAGAAACATCGACGTGAAGGGACACATCGAGTGGCTGCCACCCGCACGACCAACCAGGGCCGAGGACAAACTGCAACCGAAGTACGTGCCCTTAGCGGGAACCGAACCCGGGTCCCTCCGGACCACAGGTCGATGCTCTAACCGCTGAGCCAAACTGGCCAGGGCTTCTCTGTATATCTTAAATTATTCAGTTGGTCATTCTTTTCTTAATTTTTTTTTTTCTTTTAAGTTATAGGTTATGTAATCAAATATCTCCTGATCTTTGGTGGCCTGCTTATATTTTCAAATGGAAAGGCTGACTGGAAGCTTTCTGCTCTCAGCACAGCTTATCAACTACTAGGAAGTTTTTTTGGAGGAGAGCAGACAGGAAGGAGGCTGTTATTCCAGGATCCCTACCCACTTATATTCTAAATGTCAAAATGTGAAGAGCTTTATTCTCAGGCAACAAACAGTACACTAGCCAAAGAGTTCTTTTTTGTCTTGTCTTTCAGTTTCTTTAGAGAAACTCCACCCACTCACCCCTGTTCCTTGTTTTTCCTAGAGTGGAGGTGGAGCTGGTAAATGCCTGGCTGCCTGTCACTTGGGGAACCGTGGGGGGAAGCACAGATTCTTACATAACAACTTTCAATTAATCCATTTGTTTTCAACACCATCAATTTCCATTCTTTTTTTTTTTTTTTTTTTTTAATCCTCATCCGAGGACATTTTTCCATTTTTTGTACAGACAGTGTGTGAGGGAGAGAGAGGAAGAGAGAGAGGGAAACATCGATGTGAAAGGGACACATCGAGTGGCTGCCACCCGCACGACCAACCAGGGCCGGGGACAAACTGCAACCAAGGTACGTGCCCTTAGCGGGAACCGAACCCGGGTCTCTCCGGACCGCAGGCCGACGCTCTAACCGCTGAGCCAAACCGGCCAGGGCTCAATTTCCATTCTTTATCTCCCATTTTATCTTCTTCCTAATTATTGATTTAATCTATTTGACCTTTTCCTCCATATTCTGAATGGCTTCTTCCCCCTTTACTGATTTGAGAGAGAGAGGAAGGGAGAAAGAAAGAGATAGAAACACTGATGAGAGAGAACATCGCTTGGCTACGTCCTGCATGCCTCCTACTGAGGATTGGGTCCAAAAGCTGGGCATGTCCCTGCCGGTATTGAACCGGTGACCTCTTCGTGCATGGGTTGATGATCAACCACTGAGGCACACCAGTGGGCTGAAATGGCTTTTCAAGTGTGTCAACTGATTAGATTTTTGTGAGGTACTGGATTTGATTTCTCTCTCTCTCTCTCTTTCATCCTCACCCAAGGATATCTTTCCATTGATTTTTTTTAAAGATAGAGTTCGAGGGAAGGAGAGGGAGGGAGGGAGGGAGGGGGAGAAGAAGAAGGAGAGAAAGGAGGGAGAAAGAAACATCGATGTGAGACACATGGATTGGTTGTTTCCTACACAACCCCAACCAGGGCTGAGGATCAAACCCAAAACCGAGGTATGTGCCCTTGACTAGGAATTAAATCCATGACTTTTTGGCCCTGGCTCAATGCTCTAACCACTGAGCAAAACTGGCCAAGGCTTGAATTCTCTTTCTAAATTCAAATTTTAATTCTACTAATGAGTTTTTGAGATGTAATACAATTTTTCCTTGTATGTCATTCATCTCCCTTTTTTTTTATAAATCCTCACCCAAGGGTATTTTTAAAAATTTATCTGTAGATAGAGTAGGAGGGAGAGGGAGAGAGAGAGAAACATTGATGTGAGAGAGACACACATCGACTGGCTGCCTCCTGCACATCCCGACAGGGGCCGGGGGATAACCACAACCGAGGTATCAAACCCACAATTCTCTGGTCTGTAGGCCGATGCTCTAACAGCTCAACCAAACCAGCCATGGCATATTCTACTTTTCAATACAAAGATCTCATGTTTGCCCATAAAAATGGTGAATAAATGTTTGCTATATGGTTATCCTTGTTATTCAGAAGTTTGCTATTAGAATCCTCCCCCTGGGAAATTAGCTGATGTACATTTATATTACCAAGTCACAGTTTTAGCAGCAGAACTTCCCTGTACTGCTTCCCAAGAAGAGTTCTCCATATCCATAACTCAGTTTGGCTCAGGCTAAATACCAAGTGAATGCTATGTGGGTCTGGGCTTCCTTTCTCATGCTGGCATCTACCACATCAGGAACAAAACATCCTCTGAATTAATAACTCTGGGTATGGCCATACAATAACACCGAAGTTAAAAAGGTTATAAATATTTGTTGTTTTCCTTCTCTTAGCCTTCAAAGGAGGCAAGAACCTCTATATCAGGCCTTTGATATGTGACTCAGAGTGCAGTAGAGAGTATAATGGCAGGGCTAATCAGTAGGCAACACTGCTCCACACCTTAAAGATCTGGGAAAGACAGGGTAATGAAGGGAACTGAGAGTTGGGGGTTATCATGGAAAATGAGATGGAGACAAAGGAAAGTATTTAGAAAATAAAATGAGCAGCTACAGAGAAGAAGATCTGAGAGAGGGATCTTGAGATATTTTTCTACCTCCCTTGCCCCTCCTGTGACCCACCTTCCCCTACTCTTACATAAGTATTGTTTCCGCCTCACTGTATATCCCACCCCCTAACAGCACTACCCTACAGTAAAGATCTACATTGCCTTGCAAAGGTTTTTTTGGAAGAGGATTTTACCCCCTTGGGTTGTGACTTCATGGTGTGATGTACCATAAGGCAGGAGGCAGAGGGCTGCCTCATTTGGGCTGCATGAAGCATGCAGCCTCCTAGTGCACTGCTCTCCAATGCAAATCTAGCAGCAGCCCAGGGGTTAGGAGCATAGGCTCTAAAGCCAGGCTCTCTGGACTGGACCCCAGCCCTGCCACTCACTGGCTACTAGTTCTGTGACTTTGGGAAGTTCATTTAACCTCTCTGTAAAATATGGATGGCAACAGTATCTACTTCAGAGGGTTACTATAAGAATTAAAGTTAATTCATATAAAGTGCTTAGGACAGTGCCTGGTGTATAGGAGGAACTCTATAAATGCCCAGTTTATAGAGTTAATTAACAGTATTATCATTATTGCTAAAAATGTTACACTTTCTCTATCTCCTATGGCCTGCCTCCACTCCAGCCCTTCCTATTCTAAATTAGAGAGCATTACTTCCTATCAGGGGCAGGTCTCATACACAGCTTGTTGGTGCCCTGCGACTTGTAGTCAGTGTAAGGATACTGTGGTTTTGGAGCAGGACAAGTGGAGTCAAGTAGGATGCTTCTCTTCAGTACTTTCCTACGCCCATGGTCCTCCACATTACAGAGTCTGCCAGGCAAACCTCCATTCATTTCCTAGGGATGCTGCTACTTGTCAGGAGGAGGGTAAGAATTAGCACTGGGCTTGTTTCCAAAGGTCCCATTTACTCTGTCCCTAACAGTATGCCTTCCTCTCCCTGGTTTCCTGTGTTGGGAGCAGGTCATCTCAGTAGGAGGATCCTTGGGAGACAAGCAGATGCTTGTGGTGATGCTACTAATTTAGGATGCCATCTTCCCTAATGTGTACTCTGTTGTTTTTTTTTGTTTTTTTTTTTTATCCTCACCCAAGGACATTTTCCCATTCTTTTGTTCAGGTAGAGTGGGAGGGAGAGAGAGGAACAGAGAGAGAGAGAGAAACATCGACGTGAAAGGGACACATCGAGTGGCTGCCACCCGCACGACCGACCAGGGCCGGGGACAAACTGCAACCGAGGTACGTGCCCTTAGCGGGAACCGAACCCGGGTCTCTCAGTACCGCAAGTCGACGCTCTAACCGCTGAGCCAAACCGGCCAGGGCCCTAATGTGTACTCTGGATGACCTTCTCTCCCAGACTCATTCATGAATCCACTTAACAAATATTTATTGATCATCTCCTAGATATAAAGAATACTAAAATAAAAGACACTGTTCTTACCAGAAGAGCTAACCCTTTTATTTCTTTAGTACATAGTCCTTAAACAAATTTCTGCACTGTCCCTTTCATTGCTTTTGAATAATTCTAAAATTATATGAATTTCAGAGAAACAAACAAACAAAATAACAAAAAGACGCTGCTTTTGTTCTCAAGGAGCTTCCAGTCCAGACACCAGGGGTAGGTGCCTGGGTGGGTGAAAGGAGGTATATGACAGATGTATAACAACATAGGATGATAAAAACTGTAAGAGGAGTCAGCCTAGGATGCTACAGCAGTAGACTGGAGCACAATGAATTCAGAATGCAGAATGGAGAGGAAGGAGGACAGAAGAATTCCAAAAACAAAGAACACAGGAGCTCAGTTTGGGGACCAGCCTTAAACAGCAACTGTTTTCCATTTCAAGTCTTTTAACTTGCCCCATGCCTTTGGGAGGTCACTGACAGCTTTTCAGAGTATTATAATGATGCACACCCACACTGTGGGCCCTTCATAAAAACCAGGCACACTGCTTTTTATACATACCTCATATTTCATGGTAAAAAATCCATCTCCTCCAATGCCCTCAAGTGCGAAAGCCTGTACAATTGGCCATTTCTCCACTACAAACATATCAAATATCTGTAAGTGACCTAGAGGAATCAAATACAACAACATGTATCAAATGCCATACTGGATATAACAGTCTAAACCCGATCTAACATGGTTAGGCATCATTTCTCACAAGTTCACCAGTCTCATGTGGCAAAACAAAATTGAGACACATATAATATAGGTATTAACACTAGAAATACAAAGTAAAAGCAAAGGACAATTCAAACCATGAACAAGTTACATAAATTCACATTTCCCTATAGTATATTTTCACATTCTGGTTTTCTAAGCAAGCAAGCAAATAAATAAATAAATAGTGGCCTCTTACATTGGACTTGCATCAGTCAGTGGATATAATTATTAACAGACCCAAATTTGGCTCCTCTCCCTTAAGAAACATATCCAAACAACTTCCTCAAGGGAAAATTACTAAGTCAAAAATTTTCCTTTCTTATAATATCTTCATTGTGCAAGATGTTTTGTAAAATAAGATATAAGCATTGTTAAACTTGTTGATTTTTTTCCTGTATTTTTACCCATCATTTTTTAGCCTCACATCCGCATATTTTTAACAGCTACCCAATTACTATTGATTACCAAGAGGTCCCACATCCACACTCGATGTACAATGAAGGGTACAGAATAGATGGCAACTGTACAAATGCCTTAACAGGTTTTCTATCTGACTGCTGGTGTCCTGCTTTGTTGCTGCAGAAACTTGTTATGAATACAAGCTTGCATAGGAAAGTTCCCAATTCCTTTCTGCTTCAGCCTTTGCCGTTAGTGTAAATAGACCAATGGGTTTCCCTGATGAATGCCTCCAATAAAAGGAGAAGTAGGGGCATGTGATTCACTTATAATCCAAGCAAGGTTAATGGCTCAGGGCCAGACACTCACCTTGCGAGCTATAAGGAATGCCAATTCTACTACAGTCTCGAACCATGTCCACAAAGCTGGCAATTTTAAATTCTTCTGCAGCTTCCTCGTCTTCATACTAACAAGGGAAATTGGAAGAAAAACAGGCTCTGATAAGATGTCATGCAAGGTCCCACATTTTCTCTGCATTTTATCAGAGTTGCCCCAAATAACATTTATAGAAGACTGCACCCAAGAGGGTGTTTCCAAAGTCACATTTTATGTTAACTGGTGAGAAACACTGTCACTCCCTTATCTCATACCACAAACAAATCAACTCAAAATGGACCAGAGACCTAAATGTGAGAGATAAAACTTGTCCTCAAAAATTCTCCAAAAACTGACATGGAAAGAAGGATTCTTGACCCATATTGGGTTGCAATTTCCATGAAATCCTAAATTTCAAATCTCAACTGGATTCCCAGCCAAACTCTTGAAATGGGCCCAAAGGGAACCAGAAACAGATACCAAGAAATCTAAACACAGAAATGTCGCAAAGCTTATCCAGTTCTCCTGGAGCAGTACATAGGCACTATCCCCCTGAGAGAATGTGTGCCAGCCGGTAGGGAAGCAGGGCAAGAAGGCAGGCTCAAAAGCCTATATACTAGGCCCAAATTTGCAGAGTCCTTTCTGTCTCCTTCAGGTGTACAATTTATCCATAAGGCAGCCGCATAATGAAATATGAAAAGTTCCATGAAAACAAAAAACCTTTTTTGTGTAATCACTTTCTGCAATTTGATTTTTTTAGGGGACTCCTGTTCCAGATCTACACTTTTCTGAAAGAATATTCTTAGAGTGTTTCTAAGTGCCTATTCGATCTTTTGTCCTCACCTCATTTTCGGTCATGCAGTGGAAATGCAGATTTCTCCAATGAGCCACACAGGGTAAAAGATAGCGATAGTTTACAGGATTACAGTACAGATGGACACTGTCTGACTTAATCAATATAATTACATCTGTAAGAAAACGAAAATTAAAACACAAGATTGTCAAAGGCATTTTCTTTAGACATTTTCTGCCCACAGAGTAAAGCCATTAAAACACCTTCAGAGACAATGTAACAAAACTCTAAACTGAAAATTCTTTAATTAGGCAATGCACTTCAAAATGACTGAAAGCCCGGCGGTGTCATTCAGTGGTTGAGTGTCAACCCATGCACCAAGAGGTCACCAGTTTGATTCCCGGCCAGAGCACATGCAGAGATTGCAGTCTCGATCCCCAGTAGGGGGTGTGCAGGAGGAAGCCAATTGATGTTTCTCTCTCACATTGATGTTTCCATCTCTCTCTCCCTTCCTCTCTCTCTAAAAAATCAGTAACAACATATTTTTTAAAAATGACTGAAAAACTTAAGCATGGACAGCAAGGAATTCCTTGTCCCCATGTGATGCTCCCACCACTGTGGCCTTCTAATGATGGCAATGCAGGCACAAGATAAATAATAATAGCCTTCAGGGTGTTTTGCAAAGTACAACACAGTCAAATCTCTGGTACCAAACTCAGCTGTGTACTTCACTGCAGAGATAAATTCCACAAGAAAACGCTATAGCCTAAAGCAAGTGAGGCAGGAAACAGCTCCGAATATAGCCACGGACTAGTTCTCCTACAGATGTCAGTGTCTAAAGTTCTTAGTTGCTGGCTCATATGGCTCAAGGGAGGACTGGCCTATTAGCTTTGGAAAGGGTTACTGTGGACAGGGGTGAACTCTGTACACAGGAAAGGCTGGGAGGAAGGAAGTAGAAGCAGGTGGACAAGGCTTCTATAAATAGATCAACAGCTCACAGATTTAAGGAATAACCATCCAGGGGTGGGTCAAATAAATAAAGCAATCCCAAGAATGCAAATAAACTCAGACAACTAAAAGAGCCATGGAAGAGGCCAGGACTATTAAAAGGTCTGAATTCTGAGAAAGAAACTGGTCATACTTCCAGAAGAAAAGCAGAGGTTCCATTCCATGGCTCCTCAGAAAGCAGAGCCATTAACAAGATGACACTAGGGAAGATGCTGGAGGAGGTGGCTGGGGCAGTAGGTTTAGGGCAATGCCAACACAGTAATACAGTGTGACAGACCATAATCTACAAAAACATAAGCCTGATGAGTACTGACCACAGCTGACCACACAGCTGGGTGGCCTCCTGAAATAACTCCATGATGGTGGCCTTTTAAGCCACTCTGAGCTCCACACCTGGTCAGACCCAAGGTGTTCTAGGGACCACAGCATGGAGCAGCTTCTTTTTTTAATTTTTTTATCCTCACCCGAGGACATTTCTTCCATTTTTTTGTTCAGGTAGAGTGGGAGAGAGAGAGAGAAACATCGATGTGAAAGGAACACTTCGAGTGGCTGCCACCCGCACGACCGACCAGGGCCGGGGACAAACTGCAACCGAGGCACGCGCTACCCGGGTCTCTCCGGACCGCAGGCCGACGCTCTAACCGCTGAGCCAAACCGGCCAGGGCTGGAGCAGCTTCTTCACTGCTCACTGTAAGGTAAGCCCTGGAGTCCAAATGTGGCAGGGGTGGGAAAGGGGCCCCCTTTTATCTGCTGGTTTTCCTCACATAGGCCCTCTAAAAAAGCCTGCCCTGAATCACATGCAGGTCACCTGCTAAGGAGTGAAGAGTTTGATGTCACTAGAGAGCCTGAGGCTTCCTGTGTTGAATATACTCTGATATGTAATTTACTGCAAATAATCCAATAAAAGAAATACTGCAATAGCTACTAAACCTAATTAAGTATTCTCAGGACTGACATCATCACTATGAACAACGTTTAACAGAGTACACAGTCAGATAAAAGAAGCAAGCATAAGAGAATTGGACAAAGATGCAAACTATTTCAAAAATTTCATTTTACAATAAATCTTTCACGTTGGCCTCTTTTCCTCTCAAATAATTAGAGATCGAAATATAAAAGTGTAAATCTGGTGATCTCGGCTTTCCAACTACTTGAATTTAAAAGATAAGTTTATTAATTTTGAAGAAAATGCTCATTTCATAAGCACCCATTGTGCTAGGTGACAGGAGAGACAAAGATAAGCCAAAAAAAAAAAAAAAAAAAGAAGCACACCTTTGAGGATTTCAACTACTTCCTTAATTTCAGTACTATAATGTCCTTAGTAATCCTGGCTGCAGTGAAATGTGCGCCGGTAAGAGCATCTGTCTTTTTATAACTGTCCAAATGAGCTGCCAAGATGAATTCTTTCCAAACCAGTAGTTGCTATATGGTGTAAGGAAATATATATATATATTTTAAATCAAAATCTGAAACTAAATTTGAATTGAAAAAATTTAATGGAAGGAATAATTTCAGCCTCTTTCTGCACTTCCGGATAAGAACAACATCTTTAAATATGTTCTCATTGATTTCTTTTAGAGAGAGAAGGGAGAGACAGAAACCTGGTCGGTGAGAGAGATACATCGATCTGCTGCCTCCTGCACGCCCCCTACTGGGGATCAAGCCTGCAACCTGGACATGTGCCCTGACCAGGAATCGAACTGGGACCTCTCAGTCCATGGGACAACGCTCAATTCACTGAGCCACACCAGCTGGGCAAGAATGAAATCTTTAATCAATCCATAAGGATAAATACTATTAAGGACTTGACTACAGAAGAATTTTCACATACACTAGACCAGGGTTTCTCAACCTCAGCACTATTGAATTTGGACAAGATCATTCTTTGTTGGGGGAAGGGGGCTGTCCTGCGCCTTGGAGAATGTTTAGTAGCATCCCTGGCTTCTCCTCACTCTGCCTAGTTGTGACAATCAAAAATGTCTTCAAATACTGGCAAATGTCCACTGGGGGATAAAAATAAACCCAGTTGAGAACCACTGTACTAGATCCACACAGCAAGATTATATCAACATCAGATGTTTGCTTCTATGTGTCCCACAGCTGCTTCACAAGAGATTTCTGTCTCTTATCCAATTTGATTAGTCTATTCCTGTGTTTCCTGACCCGTCAGACAGACAAGTCATGATGTTAAGTATGTGATATCAGAGACAGCTCCTGGGCATCTGCCCACAGCAGCATCAACACAGGGTGAGTGTCTCAGAGCTACAGAAAGGGGAATGTAAGCAGAAAGCCTTCATTGTAGTCATGGGCATCGTCATGAATTAAAGTCACACAGGAAACAATTCCCAAAGACAGAGCAGGACAAAGAGCCTTTGTTTCTAGGCTGAAGATCCACATGAAGCCTTCCTTGTAGGAGTATTCTGCAGGCTCATCTTTGACTCACAGCTGAAAGTGCTTTCACAGGACATGCACATAACCTCCCAGCATGTAGACCCAATAGGCAATTCAGAGGAAAACTAGTATCTTGTCAAGAAGATAGAAAGCCAAACACTGATGTTTGCTTTTTTCTTTTTTAAATCCTCACCCAAGCATATATATTTTTTTTCTTCAGATAGAGTGGGAGGGAGAGAAAGAGAGTGAGAGAGAGAGAACCATGGTGAGAGGGACACATTGACTGGCTGCTTCCCGCATGACCCTAACCAGGGTCGGGGACAACTGAGGTATGTGCCCCTGGTCAGAATCAAACCTGTGACTCATTGGTCCATGGGCTGAGGCTCCACCACTGAGCCAAACTGGCCAGGGCTGCTTTTATTTGTTGTTAGTCCTCACTCGAGGATATTTTTTCCATTGATTTTTAGAGAGCGTGGAAGAAAGGGAAGGACGGGGGAAGTGGAGGGAAGGAGAGAGAGAGGAAGAGAGGGAAAGACAGAGTGAGGGGAGAGGGAGAGAAGGTACAGGGAGGGGAAAGAGAGAGAGGGGGAGAGAGGGAGGGAGGGAGAGAGAGAGAGAGAGAAAGAGAGAGAGAGAGAGAGAAATGGATTAAGAGACACATTGATTGCTTGACTCCCACATGTGCTGGACCAGGACCTGGGATCGAACCTGCAACACAAGCATGCACCCATGACCAGGAATACAACCCACAACCCTTTGGTGGGGTATGGGGACAGGCAGGAGTGCAGCACTCTAACCACTGAGTCCCACCCGCCAGGGCACTGATGTTTACTTTTTTCTCTAAAGCTGATTTACCCAGTAAACATATTCTGAAAACTACCTGTTGCTAGTCTCTTATCATCCAGCAGGTGACCTACAAGAGCATATTCCTTAATATATCAGCAAAGAAGAAATGTTTTTTATTACTAAAAGAGTAAAACTTTATTGGGGTTTCAGGCTATTTTAAATTTGAATATATTTTCCCATAAAAAGACCATGAAATAAGGATCTGAATAAATAAATCACCTATTCCTCTTTCATAGAGTTTACCAATATATACTTACCATCTAGAACTTCTTCAGAAAACCCCGTTTTCTCAAAATCACTGTTATTCTGATTGTACAAACCAAACAGAAGATAATTTGCCAGCTCTCTGCAGCCTTCATTGTACCTGCTATCGATTCCTGCAAGGCAAAGAAGGCTCTGATCAGCTGTACAATGGGGAGCAAATGAGCCTCAACAGCTTGCCCCTGCTCAGCAAAACACTGATGGTTAAGTAAGAGGCAATAGCTTAGACCAGTTTTGTACCAGAAACCAAACTAAGCAACTCTCTGTGAAAGAAGCAGGTCTCAGTATTAAGTACTCTTACTCAGATTCAACTTGGAATCAAGAAACAGTCAAACAGCACAGATTATTGAAACTGTTAATTGCCAAAAAGCAATTCTTGAGGATAGAAGGAACCAGAAAACATAATCCAAGTCCTGTCATGCCTGGTTAAAGATTTTGGAATATTTTCAGTTGGAATAGGAATAGGTGTCAGAGAAAATATTCACTTCTCAAAAAGACCTTTACCAAAATATGTGGGCTCAAATAAAGGAGAATTATGGTCGCCTGAAACAAACTAAAGAAGACAACAAGTAACTGGAACCACACACACTCATCATTTCACAAATATTTATTTGGCTCAAGGCACTGTGCTGGATACTGGAGTGTGTGCTGGGCCTGCAAATGAATTTATAGTCTAGTGGGGCTGTGTCAGAAATGAATGAAAAGGAAATGAAATAACAACTGTTTACTGCCTTTCAATGCCACAGACACATATCCTACCTGGTTCCTGGGTATCTCTGGGCAAGAGGGATGGGTTAAGTAAGGGCAGGAGGCAGCTGTCTTGTGAGACTAAGAGGTAGGAGTTGGGGCAGAAGGAGCCCCAAGAATGAAATTGTAACTGGAGCCTGGAAAAAGGACTGCCCGTGATCATTCAGACCAGGGAAAAGTAATGGTCGCTCAGACCAGAGAGGCCTAGGGGCTGCCTGTGTCAGAGGACTTCTAATACAGGAGGGCTCCTTTCTCAGCTGAGATAAAAGCAGCACAGACAGCCCTGTTCTTTCCCATCCAACACTTCAGTGAAGGGAGGGGTGAAAAAGAATCAAAAGCAGGAATGGCCTGGCCTACATAATGCCAAAAGTTGAAAGAGCTACAAAGTTAAAAATAACCAGTGGACTGGGCAGGCCTAGTCTTAGCACATGCCTTCTAAGGGTTCCAGCTACATAAATTGCCACATAAAGTGGTAAGATTTTTTAAAATGACCATGTAAAATGAAAGGCAAAAGAAACTATATGTAAGTACTGTGCTTTAAGTGATAAAGTTGTTTCCCACAGGGGTATTAAGGGTTAACAAATCCAATACTACTACACATATATACTTTTTTTTTTTTTTGGTTAATCCTCACCCAAGGATATTTTTTCCATTGATTTTTTTTTTAGAGAGTGGAAGGGAAAAAGGGAGGGGGAGAGAGAAAGAAACATTAATGTGAGAGAGACACATTGATTGGCTGCCTCCTCCACACACCACGGCCAGGGATCGAACCTCCAACCCACATACATGCCCTTGACCAGGAATCGAACCCGAAACCCTTCAGTCATGGACCAACGCTCTAACCGCTGAACCACACCAGCCAGGACCCCATGTATACTATTAAACAAGTAAATGGATGGTAAACGGTAGGTGCCATGTTTCTCACTGGTGAAATGGGAGTTTATAGAGAAGAAAGGAGACTAGAATGATCCAGTTAATGTACACACCAGTTAATGTACACACACATATTTCCTTACTCTGTCAGATGAGAGGGACTAGACGCAATCATACCCCAGCAGCAACAAGCACATTCAGTGCCCAGATCTTAGTTTCTAATACCATTCTCCAATAAAAGAAACCCGGGCTCCTTTCAGAAATGGCTGCTATTAGGACTGGAACAGGAAATATACACAATAAACTTGGAGCATTTTATAGTGCCGGAAAGTATAAAAGTGCTAAACAAACAAACAAATGAACAAACTTTAATGGGGGTGTATCAAAGAGAGGGACACAGACATAAGAGCCAAGAAAAAGAGCTCCAAATGGCCAAAGCTGGAACAGTTTGAAGTAGTAGATTATAACTCAAAGTACAGGGTGGGGCAAAAGTAGGTTTACAGTTGTTTATATAGAAAATAATACAATAACAAATACAAGAATAAAATCTCATACTCACAAATGTAAACCTACTTAAAAAATTTTTTTTTTCTTTATTGATTTTTAGAGAGAGAGGAAGGAAGAGGTAGAAAGAGATGGAAACATTGATGAAAGAGAAGAACTGGCCACGTTCTGCATGCTCCCCACTGGGGATCAGGCCCACAACCAGCATGTGCCCTGACCGGGAATTGAACCAGTGACCTCTTAGTGCATGGGTCGATGCTCAACCACTGAGCCACACCAGCCGGGCTGTAAATCTACTTTTGCCCCACCCTGTATAAATGAAGTAGTACTGGATTTTTAACTCAAACTATAAAATAAACATCCATGAGTCCATACTGATACAAATGATTGAATAAATAAATAAATGTGGGAGCCCTGGCCAGTTTGGACCAGTGGTTAGAGCGTCAGCCCACGGACCCGAGAGTCCGGGGTTTGGTTCCTGTTAAGGGCACGTACCTCAGTTACAGTTTGTCCCCGGCCCAGGTTGGGGTTGTGCGGGTGGCAACCACTCAATCTCTCTCTCTCAGGTGGATGTTTCTCTCTCTCTTCCTCCCTCTATCCCTCCCGTCCACTCTACCTAAAGATAATGCAAAAATGTCTTCAGGTGAGGATAAAAAAAAACAAAAATGGGAGAAGAGACAAATCTCCTATGCAGAAGAATTTAAAATATTTTATGTAGACATTTCCCCCTCCCCAAGATGATAGAGCATAACTCCCTACTCCTTAAGAGTGGGCTGCATAATGACATCCTTCCAAAGAGGACAGTATGAAAGGACAACTGGGAAGAGTACTTCACAGTGCAGAACCTGAAAACCTATCTTAGCCAGGTGATCAAGGTCAATGTAAACAGTGAAAAGTCAAGTTGATAGTACCCATCCTTGATACCATGTGATAAAAATAGCATGTTACTTTAGTGGTCTTCTACCCAAAACTCCTAACCCCAGTCTAATCCTGAGAAATATAAGAAAAACCCCAATAGAGAGACATGCTACAAAATACTTAACTAGCACTCCTGAAAACTGTCAGAGTGATCAAATACAAGGAAAGTCTGAGAAACTGTCACAGTCAAGAGGAGCCTGAGAAGACACAGCAACTAATATAACGTGGTATATAGGATGGGATCCTGGAACAGAAAAAGAACTTTAGGTAAAAACTAAGGAAATATGAAGAAAGTATGGATTTTAGTTAATAATAATGTATTAACACTGATTCATTAGTGACAAATGTACCATACTAATTTAAGATGCTAATAACAGGGGAAATTGGGTGAGGGGTACATGGGAACTCTACTATCTTTGTAATTGACAGAGTACCAAACGGCTAAAGTTGGAACAATTTTAAGTAGTAGTGGATTATAAACTAAACTAAAACTGTTCTAAAATTTTTTTGAAAGAAAGACTGACCACGCCAAATATTGGTGAGGGGATACAAGAAATGGAACTCTTATAAACTGCTGGTAAGAATGAAAAATGGTACAACTGCTTTGTATAAAAATGTATATAGCAGCTTTACCTGTAATAGGCAAATAATAGAAATCCTATACCCATCAACAGCTGAACTGGTAAACAAACTGGTATATACATACAATACTAATCATCAATAAAAAGGAATGAATTACTGATATATGCTCCTATATATGAATGCATCACAAAATAATTATGCTAAGTGAAAGAAGTCAGATAAAAAAAAGTACATACTGTATAATTCCATTTATATAAACAAGGAACTGCAAACTGATTAGAGTGACAGAAAGCATATCAGCAGTTGTCTGGGAGTGGGGAAAGGGCAGAATGGAGACCTTACAAAGGGGCACAAGGAAACAGGACATAATGAATATGCGCTCTACTTGATTGTGGTGGTAGTTTCACACACATGTCAAAACTTATCATACTGTAACTTTAATTATGTGCATTTTATTATATATCAATTATAATACCATAAAGCTGTTTTTAAAAAGGTTAGCAAAAAATCAGCTGGAACATCTCCTATACCATAACAACTATATGACAAATGCTGAAGTGGAGGTGAGTTGAGTCAGAGTTTCTCTGAAGGGTATTCCAGGGGTTAGAAGGCTAAATGCAGCCAAGCAACCAACAAACAATAAGATGCTATGACAATTCTAATTACCTAGAAAAGCAGAATTCATCCCTGGCCAGTTTGGCTCAGCAGCTGGAGCATTGGCCTGCGGTCCAGAGAGACCCGGGTTTGGTTCCCACTAAGGGCGCGTGCCTGGGTTGCAGTTTGTCCCCTGCCCTGGTTGGTTTTGTGGCTGGCAGCCACTCGATGTGTCCCTTTCACGTCGATGTTTCTCTCTCTCCCTCCCACTCTATCTGAACAAAAAAATTAAAAAATGTCCTCGGGGGAGGATTAAAAAAAAAGAAAAGCAGAATTCACTAAACCTCAGAAACTGTTTAAGAATATACAAATCCCCTAAATGATTTCTTGCTCCACTTTCACATAAAGTTCATTAACTTTTTACATCCATCTTCATACTCAACCTCAAACATATCAATTTCTGCAACATTGTAGTATTCTATATTCAAGCAATCTGATATTTAAAAAAAATCTAAGATAATATGGTCAAGTGAAAATATTAAAAATTAGGTTAACAATGATATGCATAAAATGTTTTCATTTATGTAAAAAAAAAAGATACAGTTGACAATGTTATCTCTGGGGAGTGGGACTGGGTGTCTGGGATAGTTAGGAAGCTCTGTTCATTATTACTCATGTATTGCCTTAATTTTTTTGTTGTTGTTGTTGTTCAGATAGAGTGGGAGAGAGGGAGAGAGAGAGAGAGAGAGAAACATCGATGTGAAAGGGACACATCGAGAGGCTGCCACCCACACGACCCAGCCAGGGCCAGGGACAAACTGCAACCAAGGTACATGCCCTTAGCGGGAACCGAACCCTGGTCTCGCTGGACCACAGGCCAATGCTCTAACCGCTGAGCCAAACCGGCCAGGGCTATTGCCTTAATTTTTAAATTAAGATATATTTTCATTACAAAAAAATTTTTTTTTAATTTCGGCCACTCGATGGCCCCAAGCAAGTCTGTTTAATCTCCCAGAATCTCAGTTTCCTCTTCTGTGAAAAATGGACAACACTGCTCCCTTGTAGGGTGGCTGTGAGGAGAAATAAGGTATTATATACAAAGTGCCAGCTCTATGGTAGGGGCTCCCTATCTTACTGGTATCTCACCCAACCTCATTGAAACAGCAATAGATTTCAGGGGAATAAGAGTGGGGGACACTAACCCACAGCTTAGCTCAGAATGATACTATTATCAGTATTTTCCTGTGAACAGAAGCCAAGTTGCCCCAGCCCTGAGTCCCACCTGTTAAAAGCACTGACCTAGAATGCAGAGGATCCCGTCGGGGCGAGACTTGCTGCTCTGGGTCAGGATACTCTGAACCTGGCGGAGTCGGCTGCAGCTGCAAGAAGAACAGAAATCAGTTCCCTGAGTGCCAGCACATGAAGGCATGAGGAGGAAGGACTGCTAGGGATGGAAACTGGTCTTTGGCTGGTTTTGGTATCAGAACCACAAAATGAATTGGGAAATGTTCCCTTCTCTATTTTCCAGAAGTGATTATGCAGAATCGGTCAGAAGACTAAGTCTGAACTGCTGATTACAAACTGGATGGTCAGTGGCTCTCTGGCTCAGCAGAGGATGGAGCCAAAGGCCCTCTCATGGTCAATGCTGGACAATACTGGGACTCAGCAATTTAGCAGAAAGACGTCCAAGGACTTCTCATTTTTGAGTATGATCGAAGAGTTTCCACACTAATTTGTCCTAACTGTGATCCTCACCAGTCTGTCAAAAACAAACAGATAAAAACAAAAAAAATACTGATGTAAAGACCTAAACCAAGCTCTGATTTGCCATCACAACTCTGCCAATAGAATGTCAGCACAAGGTACTTGCTCCCATTTTGGTGCAGATCTATTATTCTTTGGCCTTAGGAATATTCCCCTTCTCCTAAACAAAGCACAAGGAGAGGAAGTCCCAGACATTAGTATCACTTCTAAAGACCGCGTGCTCTCTGTAACAACCCCTCCTCCTTGCCAGCAGTCCCAGAGAGAGGTGCTCAATATCCTGCTTAAGACTGATCCTTCTACTGCCCACCCCCCACCCCTCACCCCGTCACCTCCAGGTTTGGGATCTACCTTCGCTATTCATTCCCTAACACTGTTATGATTCATATTTTCCCTACAGTCAATATATTTTCAGCCCTAACACATCATTATTAACTAATATTCTCCACAAGCAAACTATAGTAATTGTCCCATCCATGACAATCAGATTACATCCCCAACCTCACTGAATCTGCTCCGGTGCACTGCCCAGCATTCACCCAAGTAACAATATTTCCAGCCAACAACACTATTTCCCTTCCCTGGATTCCTTGCTCCCCTGGATTCTTTCTGATACTCTCATGCCCCGAGTCATCCACTCCACGACTTAGTGACCATTAGCACTGTCTTCCCTCAAGATCTTCACAATCTTCCATGTAATATCAAAACCAAACCAATATCTAGCATGAATATAGATGTAAAAACCCTTAATAAAATATTAGCAAATAGAACTAAAAAACATACAAAAATAATTACAGGAGGTCCTCAAATAACATTGTTTTAATGTTGATGAGAAAAAAAAAATCAATTCCCAGCCAGGGCCACTGTATGTATGGAGTTTACATGTTCTCCCCATGTCTGTGTGAGTTTTTCTCTGTGTACTCTGATTTCCTCCCACATCCCAAAAATGTGCATATCAGGTGAATTGGTATGTCTAAATTATCTCAGTCTGAGTGAATGTGGGTGTGTGTATGAGTGCTCCCTGCAATGGCAGGGCATCCTGTCCAGGGCTAGTCCCTGCCTTGTGTCCTGAGCTGGAATAAGTGGGTTGGAAAATACCTTACTTGTTTTAATACGCTTTCTTAAATGTATGTGTAGCTCATATTCATTTTCAACTTGGGGCTTTATTTACAAGTTTGGTAATGTTTTTGTGACCAGAAGTATACCAAAGGAACTTAACTTTTGTTCTTATCAATTAGCCTATGGTAAAATTAGTTTTGTTATATGTTGCAAAGTTGCAGTTTCCAAGAAGCTATCATTGATGTTAAGTGAGGACTTACTGTATACACCATGACCAAGAGGGGATTTATCCCAGGAACGCAAGGTTGGTTCATACGGGTAAATCAACCAATGTAATCCATCATACTGACAAGCTAAAGAAGAAAAAAACTCCACATAGCCATGTAACTGATACAGAAAAATCATCTGACAAAATTTAATACTCAAAACACTCAGAAAACTAGGAATAGATAAATTTCCTCAACTTTATAACATACACCTACAAAAACCTTCAAAGCAAAGTTTGGGATTACATTTTGGTGAGATTACAAATTTTTCCTCTAAAATGAGAAACAAGAAAAGGATGTCTGTTCCCACCACTCCTATTCAACAGAATACTGGGAGTTCTAGCCAATGCAATTAGTCAAGAAAATAAAAGGCACACAGATGCGCCCAGCCAGTGTGGCTCAGTGGAATGAGCATCGTCCCATGGACTGAGAGGTCCTGGTTTGATTCCTGGTCAGGGCACATGCCCAGGTTGCAGGCTTGATCCCCAGTACAGGGCGTGCAGGAGGCAGCGGATTGATGCTTCTCTCTCATATTGATGTTTCTATCTCTTTCTCCCTTCTTCTCTCTGTCTCTCAAAATAAAAATCAATAAAAAAATATTTTTAAAAAAAGGCATACAGATGGAAAATTAAGTAGGGCCCTGGCCAGTCTGGCTCTGAGGTTAGAGCATCAGCCTGTGGACTGAAGAGCTGTGGATTTGATTCCTAGTCAAGGGCATGTACCTCGATTGCAGGTTTGATCCCCAACTCCTGTTGGGGTCATATAGGAGGCAACCAATCGATCTGTCTCTCTCACACTGATGTTTCTCTCTCCCTCCCCTGCCCTTTGTCTTTTCCACTCTATCTAAAAATCAATGAAAAAATATCCTCAGGTGAGTATGAAAAAAAGAAAATGAAGTAGGGAATCTCATAGAATCTACAAGAAACTCCTAGAACTCATACGTGAGCTCAATAAGTTTGCAAGATCAACATATAAAAATCAATTGTATTTCTATATAAAAACATTAACACATGGATTAAAAGTACAATATAAATATAAATATAACAAAACATGCATAGGACTTATACACTAAAAACTACAAAACACTGATAAAGGAAATCAAAGTATATTTAAGTAAATGGAAAGACACAGTGTGTCCATGGATTGGAAAATTCAACATAGTGTGGATGTCCATTCTCCCCAAATTTATGTATAGGTATAACATACCTCCTATCAAAATCTAAACAAGATTTTTTTTGTAGATATAGACCAGATTACTCTAAAACTTACGTGAAAAGTCAAAGGAACTAGAATAGCTCAAACAATTTTGAAAAAAAAAAAAACAAAGTGGGAAGAATCACTCTACTTGATGTCAAGACTTATACAGCTAAAGTAATAGAGACTGAGTGGTATTGGTTGAGAAACAGTACTGAGCAGTCACAGATAGACCCACATGAATACAGCCAATTAATTTTGGATAAAGGTTCAAAAGCAATTCAATGAAAGAAGGATAGTATTTTCAATAAATGGTATTGGAGCAAATGGATATCCATAGACAAAAACATGAACCTCAATTTAAACCTTACACCTTACAAAAATTAACTCAAAATAGATCATACATTTAAATTTTTAAATGTAAAAGTATAAGATCTTTAGAAGAAAATATTTAGGACTTAGGGCTTGATGAAGTACTCAGACTTGATACCAAAAATACGATCCACAGAAGAAAAACATGATAAATTAGACTTCGCCAAAATTTTAAACTTTGCTTTGTGAAAGACCTTGCTGAGAGAATGAAAAGATAAGCTACAGATTGGAAGAACATATTTGCAAATCACGTATCTGACAAAGTAGAATACATAAATTAAGAACTCTTAAAACTCAACAGTAAAAAAACAATCCAATTAGAAAATGAGCAACAGGCATGAAGAAACATTTCTTCAAAGAGGATACAAAGATGGCACATGAAAGCATGTTCAACATCATTGTCCATTAGGGAAATACAAATTAAAAACAGAAAAGAGATTACTACACATCTATCAGACAAGCTAAAATAACAAATAATGACAATGCCAAATTGCTGGTGAGGATTCAGAGAAACTGAATTATTAATACATTTCTGAAAGGAATGAAAGAAGATAGCAATAATGAAAATACATCTGTGTTCATGAACAGGAAAAATTAGCATCATTAAGCTGTCACTACTACACAAAGCAATCTATAGCAATCCCTATCAATATTACAAAGACATTTTGGCAGAAATACAAAACTCCATCCTAAAATTCATATGAAATCTCAAAGAACCCAGACTAGCCAAAACAATATTGAAAAAGAAGGACAAAGTTGGAAGACATACTTCATGATTTCAAAAGTTACTACAAAGCTACAATAATCAAAGCAATGTGGTAAAGGCAATTTTTGGTAAGGGTACCAAGACCATTCACTGAGAAAGGACAGTGTTTTCAAAAAATGGTTTTGAGAAAACTATACACATGCAAAAAAATAAATTTGGACCCTCACTTTACACCTTATACAAAATTGACTTTAAAATAAAATAAATACCTAAATGTAAACCTAAAACCATAAAACTTTCACAAGAAAACATATGTGAAAAGCTTCATAACACTAGATTTGGCAATAATTTCTGGCTATGACACTAAAAGCACAGATAACAAAAGAAAAATATATGAAGCAGATGTCATCAAAATTAAAAATATGTTCATCGAAGGACACAATTAACAGAATGAAAAGGCAACCCAGCCCGGCCAGTGTGGCTCACTGGTTGAACATCGACCCATGCATCAAGAGGTTGCCAGTTTGATTCCTGGTCACGGCACATGTCCAGGTTGTGAGCCCAATCCCCAGTGGGGGGCATGCAGGAGGCAGCCAACTGATGCTCTCTCTCATTGATCTACCTCTCTTCCTCTCTCTCAAATCAATAAAGAAAAATTATTTAAAAAAATAATAAAACCTCAAAGATATCCTACTCCCACACAAATTAAAACAGCTACTATAAAATACACACGCACACCCACAAAAACAGAAAATAACAAGTATTAGCAAGAATGGGGAGAAATTGGAAACTGTGCACTGTTTTTTTTTGTTTTTTTGTTTTTTTTAATCCTCACCCGAGGACATTTTTCCATTTTTTGTTCAGATAGAGTGGGAGGGAGAGAGAGGAAGAGAGAGAGAGAGAGAAACATCGATGTGAAAGGGACACATCGAGTGGCTGCCACCCGCCGACCAACCAGGGCTGAGGACAAACTGCAACCGAGGTACATGCCCTTAGCGGGAACCGAACCCGGGTCTCTCCGGACCGCAGGCGGACGCTCTAACCGCTGAGCCAAACTGGCCAGGGCGGAAACTGTGCACTGTTGGTGGGAATGTAAAATGTGAAAAACAGTATGAAGGTTCCTCAAAAAATTTAAAATAGAACTATCATATAACCCAGCAACTCAACTATCATATACACCCAAAAGAATGAAAAGCCAGAACTCGAAGAGATGTTTGTACATCCATGTTAATAGCAGCATTATTCACAACAGTCAAAAGGTAGAAGTAATGCAAGTGTCTATCCACAGAAAAATAAACTGTGGGATATACATACAATGGAATATTATTCAATCTTAAAAAGGACAGAAATTCTTACACATGCTAAAACATGGATGAACCTCGAGGATATCACAGTAAGTGAAATAAGCCAGTCACAAAAGGGCAAATATTATATAATTCCATTTTATGAAGTACTCAGAATAGTCAAATTCACAAAGACAGAAAGTAGAATGGTGGCTACCAGGGGCTGGGGGCAAGAAATGGGGAGTTATTCTTTTTCTTTTTAATCCTCACCCGAGGACTTTTTTACATTTATCTTCAGATAGAGTGGAAGGGAGAGAGGGGGGAAGAGAGAGAGAGAAACATCGCCGTGAGAGACACACATGGAGTGACTGTCACTCACACAACCCCAACCGGGGCCGGGGACAAACTGCAACCGAGGTACATGCCCTTAGTGGGAACTGAACCCGGGACTCTCTGGTCCCCGGGCCGACGTTCTAACCACTTAGCCAATCTGTCCAGGGCAGGAGTTATTTTTTAATAGGTAGAGTTTCAATTCTGTAAGATGAAAAGAGTTCTGTGGATAGATAGTGGTGATTGCAGCATGACAATGTGAATGTACTTAATACCATTAAACTGCATACTTAGGTGAGATAATGATACTATGGTTAGATAGTAGAATGTACTTTTTCTTAGCAGATGCATTAGAAATTACTTAGAAGTGAAGTATCATGATGTCTGCAACTCACATGAGAAAGGTTTGAGAGAGAGAGAGAGGAAGGAAAGGAGGGAAGGAGAGAGGGAGGAGAGAGGGAGAGAGGGAGGAGAGAGGGAGGGAGGGAGGGAGGAAGGAAGGAAGAAAATAAAAATACTGCACATGTGGCAAAATGTTAACTACTGAATCTAAGTGGTGGGCATAACAAGCATTCATTGTACTATTCTCTTACCTTTTCTGTACTATTTGAACATTTTCATAATAAAAATCTGGGGCTGGAAGTAAGGGGAACATGTGTAACTTAGGGTTTTAAAGTGGGAGAAAAGAAACAGCAAAGATGATCAAGATTAAAGTAAGAAAACTTCTTTCCCTGGGACATGGTTGTCTGTCTCTCCTCACATTTTCATGTTTAACATAAGACTGACCTTGCAATCATTCTCTACACTAGAAATATTTCATCAAGTTTGTCCTTTGGCCCATTTCCCAACCCATCTGGACAGTAGGCTGACTGATGCCAAGGTTACCAAGAAGTCTTTGGTTTTCAAACTTACAAGCAGCCAATGACAAAAGCATAAATAGATCATGTGACCAGGAAACAGCCAGCTTCCCCACTACTGCTGTGGAAAACTAAGACAATACTGAACACAGACACAAAGAGTTTCTTTTCTACAAGTATTCTGGCCAAATAAAGTAGAAGCGTTGCTATCTCTTACTTTCTTGTCAAATGGGTAAAGCTAAATTCAGTTCTCCTTTTCCTTTATACATTTTCTTGCTTTCCAAATTTAATTTTTAACCAGACATAGCCTATTATTTGTCACTGAACCATTAAACTTGTTACTTATTGAAATACTTGCTTATTTAAAAAAAAAAGACCTGGTAAGTACAGATGAAGAAAACCACAGTCACCCATATTCCTAGCACTCAGAATTAACATTTCTGCAAATTTGCTTTAAACTACACCCGTGCCTATTAATGTGCCATATTTTTTATTAAAAAAAAAAAGTATTACATATAAAACTAAAGTCTTCATTGTTCCTCACTCCCCCACAGGTCACATTGTAAGTTTGTTATATATTCATCCAGACTTATTTTTAATTTTATTTATTTTTTTATCCTCACCCGAGGACATTTTCCATTTTTTGTTCAGATAGAGTGGGAGAAAGAGAGAGAGAGAGAGAGAGAGAGAGAGAGAGAGAGAGAGAGAAAGAGAAAGAGAAAAACATGGATGTGAAAGGGACACATTGAGTGGCCGCCACCCAACCCAAACAGGGCCGGGGACAAACTGCAACCCAGGTACATGTCCTTAGTGGGAACCGAACCCGGGTCTCTTTGAACCACAGGCCAAAGTTCTAACCGCTGAGCCAAACTGGCCAGGGGTAGACACTTTTAAATAGAAATGTTCACACATGCACCAAGCCCACCCAGCAATAGTATTGCCCTCTAGCTTCCTGAGTATATCCTGGGTAGATAGATGGTCTCTGGTCACCCATGACTTGACAAAGTTCCTCCTTTAGGATACCTACAGACTCAGCAGATCTAATAATGTAGTTTATATTAAATATGCTACTTGTATATTATACTTTATTTCTAACTTTCCTTCGATTCATACTCAGAATATAGACAGATGACAAGGTAAAGAAACCAAAACCTAAACAGAAGCAATTTGCCCAAGATCAGAAGGCCGAGTCAAGATTAACAGCACCAGATCCTGCGTGACCAGGTACCCTGACTCTGAACCTTTTCTTTCTGATACACCTCACTCACTGATTTCCTGACAATAAAGTTAGCCACAGATATATTTTTAAATTCTAAACAATTATCTCTGTTCTTCCCATCTTCTGATTTATATGTAACAGTTAATTCACTGCTCACTGCTTTTATAACAGTACTGTATCTACAGCCAAGTTTATTTTGTTTGTTTGTTTGTATTTCATTATCCTGGTTCTCTGGAAATGAAAAAAATAGAAATTTTTGTTTTTGCCTGTTTTTCCTCCACAACTTATGCTAACCTTTTCATTTTCAAAACTAAATCATTAAAGCAGGAATATATTCTCCTTATATGTTTGTTCTGTGTTTTGAATATTTTACAAAGTAAATTATCATACCAATCTGAGTCATCCTATCTTGGAAAACTGCTGTGAACAATTTGGTGTGACTCTCTCACAGTAAAATACATAGTTAGGGTGAGTTTTGGGGGGAGAGGGGTTGTTTTATATAAAATCATAATCACGAGGTATGCAACTGTTCTAAAACATGCTCTTTTCACTTACCATTATACCTTAAGATCTTTCCAAGTAGTACATAGAATTCAACCTCATTTTAAAAACTACTGTACTGTATTCTTTTGTTTGTATTTACCTAGCCACTAGGACTGGGCATTCAGGATTTGTACTATTTTACAATAACAAACAATGCTTCAGAGGGCAACCTTAATATATTCACTTTTCGCACAAGTTTAAAAGTTTCTGGAAGGGAGAGACTTAAAAGTACTACTGCCAGGTTAAGAGGTATCTGCATTTTAAACTTTGATAGATCTTGTCAAATTGTTTTCTTAAAACATTCACTTACAATTTCTCAGAGTACCTGTTTCCCCACAACTTTCTACACCATGTTATCACCCTTCAACTAATGTTAATCTAATGGTTAGAATTTTAATTGTTATAGATTATATTCTTCCTAATCACTAGGTAGGTGGTCAAATGTTTATTGATCATCTGTATTTTTCTATGGATGCATATTCATGTTCTTGGCCCATTTTCTATTTGGTCATTTGTGGGGGGTTTTCCTGAATAATTTATATATTCCATCATATTTTAAAAGTTATTTTGGCCATATGTTGCAAATATTCTCTTCAAACTTCTAGACTTTGTTATGGTATCTTTTTCAGGCAAAAGTTTAAAAGTTTTATATAATTAAGTGTTTTAATTTTACTTTTAAGCTTCAGGGTTTTATGTCTTCCTTTTGTGTGTTCTCCACTTAGTATTATAAAAGTGTAATACCTGGCTGGTTTGGCTCAGCGGTTAGAGTGTCTGCCTGTGGACCAAAGGGTTGCAGGTTTAATCCGCGGTCCCAGTTGGGATTGTTTGGGCCCCGGCTGGGGTTGTGCCGGAGGCGGCTGATTGATGTGTCTCTCACATTGATGTTTTTCTCTCTCTCTCCCCCTCCCTCCCTTCCACTCGCTCTAAAAATCAATGTAAAAATATCCTCGGATGAGGATTAACAACAAGAAAATGTATAATAAAAAATGCTAATATTTCATTAATTACGTGTGTGTGTTTTAAACATTTAGCTCTTTGCTCCTCTGGAATTTGCTTTTTACCTTTGTGAAGCAGGAATCTAACTATATTTTACCTCCAAAATATGATTATCCTGAGACCATATATTGATGATCCTTTTAATCCTGATGTGAAATGTCACTTTTTTAGCATATGTTAAGTTGCCATATATAGCTGGATCCTTTTTATCTTTATTTGATTCATGTATCAATTCTCCCAGAAACTGTACACTTAAAAATAATCAGAGCTTTGAAGTACGTTATCTCTTGAACTTTCTAGTATACAGATTATTTTTAGCATCTGCTAGTAAGTACTACTTATCATTGTTTCAAAGATCCCATGGCTTTTACTGAACATTTTCTCTTCAAGTGTAAAATCGGCTTGTTAAGATCCATAAAAATTACCATTGAAATTTTGTACTGTGATCATATTGAATGAGGATAGTACTGAGCTCCCCACTCAGGAACATGAGGTGTTTCTCCATTCATTCCTATATATATATATATTTTTTTTATCCTCACCTGAGGATATTTTTGCATTTATCTTCAGATAGAGCGGGAGGGAGAGAGAAAGAGAGAGAGAGAGAAACATTGATGTGAGAGTGACACATCGAGTGGTTGCCACCCACACGACCCCAACCGGGGCCAGGAACAAATTGCAACCTAGGTATGTGCCCTTAGCAGGAAATGAACCCAGGACTCTCTGGTCTGCAGGCCAACGCTCTAACCGCTGAGCCAAACCAGCCAGGAAATTCCTATATTTTTATTTATAGAGGTCTTACACATTCCTTACTAGGTTAATTCCTAGGTATTTTATAGTTTTTTGTTACCATTTTGAATGTCATCTTGAGTCCATTACATTTTTCAAACAACTTACTAAACTCTCACTAGTTCTAGAACTGACCAATGAGACAAACAGAGGCCATTAAGCAAAAGTTTCCAAGGAAGCTCTCGGAAGGGAAAGAACGGACTCAACTGGGAGCTGTCCTTTCTCTTTCCCCATCTTGCCTATCAGACATGACATGATGGCTGGAGGTCCTACAGCCATTTTGTGACTGTGAAGCTATGGAGAAAATGGAATCCACGTGCTCAGAATAGCAGAATACATACACAGAAGAGGCCTGGTTTCCTGGTGACTTTATAGCAGGACTAGCCTGCGCTCCTCTAGATATTTCTGCAAGAGAGAATATACCCCAAAATTAAGTCATTTACCAGCTACCAAATGTAGTTCCTAACTGATAGGTCACCTCTCTAAAATGGTTAAAACTCATGCCCAGTTGCAATTCATGCCTACACATATTTCATGAGTTGGGGTACACAAGACACTCTACAAACTAAATTCAAGAGCTTCAGAAAATGCTACTCACCACAAGTGGAAGTCTGTTCACTATATTGTAGTGTAGCATCTTATTTTCCATTTTCTTACTTTCTCCAGCTTTCTGAGCATTTCCTTAAACAATCTGCTCTTTGTAAAGTAAGTTTCACAAGTCTTCATTCAGAAAGCATCCACAATTACTTTCCCTCACTTCTCTGACTACTAAAAGCATGCTAAGCCCTGGCCAGTTTGCTCAGCGGTTAGAGCATCAGCTGGTGGACCAATGACTCGTGGGTTCCATTTCCAGTCAAGGACAGGTACCTTAGTTGCAGGTTTGATCCCCGGTCCTGGTTGGGGTGCATGTAGGAGGCAAACAATTGATGTTTCTCTCTCTCTCCCCCTCTCTCTAAAAATAAAAGAAAAAATATCCTTGTGTGAGGATAAAATAATAATAAATAAATAAAAGCATGCTAAATCTGGCCCCGGCTGGTGTGTCTCAGATGGTTGGAGCATTGCCCTGAATACCAAAACGTGTCAGGTTCCATTCCCTGTCAGGGTACATACCCAGGTTTCAAGTTCAATTCCTGATTGCAGGAGGCAACCAATTGATGTTTCTCTCTCATCTCTCTCTCTCTCAAATCAATTTTTAAAAAAGCATGCTAAATCTAAATGCAATCTTGGATTGGATCTTGGAATAGGGAAAAATCTATTAGTGAGAAGTCCAAATAAAGTCTGGAATATCAAACTCCAAGTAAACAAAAGTTTTAAGTAAATTACTGTACTGTACCAATATTAATTTCTTAGTTTTGATAAGTGCACCATAGTTGTATGTAAGATGTTAACATTAGAGGAAGCTGGGCAAAGGCAACATAGGAATACTCTGCACCATATTTGCAACTCATCTACAAACCTAACATTATTTTAAAATAAAAGGTTGAAAACACAAAGCATGCCAAATAAGCTGACTTCCTGAAACTAGGGCCCAAAATTATAGATAACAGTTTTAAATAACCAAGTTGCAAACTGCCTTTTCTTTTATTTATTTTTTTAATTTCAGGGCAAAAAAAAAAAAAGAAAAATCAATAATTTAAGCTGTGTAACCCTTGAGGGCATCTAAATCTCATTCACTCCTCCTCTAAAAGCATTAGAACATCAGAGAATAGCCCAAGAGCTAGGAAACACTGTCAAGATACTGTGTACTATTAATGCCACAATACTAAATCCTCAGTACACAAGTGAAAAGGCAGATTGTTAGACCGCTGGGCCAGAGATAAGGCCATAGAAGCTTAATTCAGCAATCACTTTTTCCTTCTATAGGTACCACACCAAGCCTCCCTGGCAAGCATCCAAGCAAGTATACTGAAGGTGTCACTTCACATTTTCATAGTCTTGCTCTGCATTTTGAGTTTGCTTAAGACAAGGACCACCTGTATTACATCAACAATGATTACATTTCTGTAGATCTGTAAACCCAAGAGAATCATAGGCATTGGCAACTGACCAATAAACATCACCTGAAGAAATAACCTGCCTCTGTGAGGCTTTACTTACGTAGAACATTACTATTGGGTAGGCTACACTCTGTAGAACATCACTATTGTGAACCACCTTCTCACCATCTAGCTCACAACTGTGATTCTTTATTCTCTGAACATCCATGAAATTTAACATAGCCCACAGCTTCACCCACAATTATTCTCTAGTCATTTAATAAATAATTACTGCAAGCAATGTTTCATAATAGCTAACAACAACAATTCATATTTAGTGAGTGCTGACTACATGCCAGACACTGATCTAAGCACTAGGGCAAGCACTGTGAGAAATGGCAATAAAAAATGGTCCCATCCCAGCCCAGGCTGGTGTGGCTCAGTCGGGGCACATGCCCAGGTTTCAGGTTCGGTCCCCGGTAGGGGTGGGTACAGCAGGCAACCAATCCATGTTTCTCTCTCACATTGATGTTTTTTGTTTTTTTTAATCCTCACTCGAGGATATTTTTCTATTTATCTTCAGACAGAGAGAGAGAGAGAGAGAGAGAGGAGAGAGAAACATCTACGTGAGAGAGACACATTGACTGGTTGCCTCCTGCACGACCCCGACCAGGGCCAGGGACGAACCGCAACCAAGGTACCTGCCCTTGGCCTGAATAGAACCTGTGACTCATTGGTCCGAGGACCGACACTCCACCACTGAGCCAAACCGGCCAGGGCCACGTTGATATTTTCTCTCTCTCAAAAGAAAATCAATAAAAACATTTTTTTTAAATGGTTCATCCTTTGGTAATTCCCAGGGGTAAAAAAGAAGGTCCTTCGTATGAGTCCCTTAAGAAATCTGACTTGTACATGGAACAGAGGAGCTCCCACACAAGAATCCCTTTATCAGATTGTTTTGTTATGGCATATCTTCCAATGGCTTCTCAATAAAGGTTGTATGGAAGGTCAAACTTTGAGAGCTTGCATGTGTGAAATGTCTTTACACTTTCCTCACACCTGCCTGAGAGTTTGGCTAGATTCAGAACTCTGGGTGGGAATCCATTTTCCTTCAGAAGGCATTGCTTGCTCCATTATCTTCTAGTTTCCAACCCTACAATTCCTGACCCTATCTGTGTGATTTGCAGATATTCTTTTGTCTTTATAGTGCTCAAAATCTTCATGATGTTGTGCCTTGGCATAGCTATTTTAAATTAATTATGCTGGATTCTTAGAGAGTCCTTTTAATTTGGAAACATAAGTCCTTTGGTTTTGAGAGATTTTATTTTGCATGATTCTTCATGCCATCAAACAATAACCACCCACTCACTATTCCTCCTTGTTACAGACATCTAAACACCTCTGGGTCATTCTGTCCTCCACATTCCCTGAACATTTTAGATTCTGGGTCATTGTCTCTTATGCTATTACCACTCCCACCTTAATTCATCATATCCTCAATATGCAGATACTCCTTCCATTAATTTTACCTCTCAGTTCCTTTACTCCTATCTTCTAATGATGTCCTCTATCCTACCTCAGCCCACATCGAAGCAGTTTAACACAGCTGAAGGAAAAGCATACAACCATGTTAGCTAGGTCTCTCCTTAAATTTATGACACAAACACCAAATGGGTACTTTTGGTGCTGCTTGGAAATCTTAAAAGTATTTCCTTATTCAATTCATTTTTCTCCACTTTCCTGGATGACTGCTACATGTTCTTTCTCCTCAAACTTCCAACACCTCTCCCACTCTTCATTTTTAGCTGACAGCAAAATATTTATACAAATATTTTCTATTATTTTTTAGAGAGAGGAAGGGAGAGATAGAAACATCGATGAGAGAGATACATCGATTGGCTGCCTTCTGCATGCCCCCCACTGAGGATCAAGCCCGAAACCCAGGCATGTGCCCTGACCATGAATCAAACCAGGACCTCAGTCCATGGGACGACCCTCAATCCACTGAGCAACACAGGCCAGGCCAGACTTTCTTCTTATGTAGCTGAAAACACAGAAATAATCAGAAGAAAGTAACGCACTTTCTCCCACCACCAAGCTACCACTGCATCAGCATTTGTGTTTATATAATCACCACAGATGAACTGTCCATGCACTAATCTAGCCTGAGGTCAACATATCCATCTATGTCCTAGATCCCATTCTCTCTCACCTATTCAAGGACTTCACTCCTGTAATTGTTCCTTCTCTCTCTCTTTAATCATCAGTTTGCCTGCCTGTACTCCATCATTCCCATCAACTTACAAGCACAATGTCTGCTGTTCACCTAAAAACAAAAAGAACTCTAACACTCATACCCTTCCATCCATAGCCCTATTACTCTGCTTTCCCTTACAACAATCCTTGAAACAAAATCACTATGACCATCTATACTGTCTGTCAGCAATTCCTTTCCTCTTATTTTCCATCTCTTTCTTTTTTGTTAATCCTCACCCAAGGATACTTTTAGAGCGAGTGGAAGGGAGAGAAGTAGGGGGAGAAAGAGAAACATCGATGTGAGAGAGACACAATTGTTTGCCTCCTGTTCTTGTCTAAGTCACCAATGACCTCCACATTTCCAAATCTAATAACCTAGTATTCGTCCTCATCAGTCCATCAACAGTATTTATCATTTGGTTTTCCATGACTATCCTTGAATCTTCTCCTATCTCAGAGGTAGAAAACCATTTTCCCTCAGAAGTTGAAAGATGTTCCTACACTTGTTTTTTCTACATGGGATATTCCAGGGTTTAGATGTTGGTCCTCCTCTCTACCTACATTTACTCTCTGTGTTTCTATCCAGTCTCACAGCTTTTTTTTTTTTTTTTTTTAATTTATTGGGTTTTTTAGATAGAGGAAGAGAAAGAGAGAGAGAGAGAGATCAATTTGCTGTTCCATTTATGTATGCATTCATTGATTGCTTCTTGTATATGCCCTGATCAGAGATCGAACCTGCAACCTTGACATATCAGGATGATGCTCTAACCAACTGAGCTACCTGACCAGGGCCCAGTCTCAGAGCTTTAAATAAAAATGTGGGAGTTATCAGCCTATGGGTGGTATCTCCAGTCCCAGTCTCTCTCCTGAACTCCAGACTCATATATCCAACTGCCTATCCAATCTCCATTTGGATATCTATTAGGCAACTCAAAATGAACAAAGTCAAAATTGAACTCTATTTTCTCCACAAACTTGCTCTTTCTTATCCCAATGTTCCTAAATCAGTAAATGGCAACTCCATTCCTTCAACAGCTGAGCCCAAAATCGACTGTGCCCTCTTACATTATTGTTCCTTCAGCCCTATTTTTTCCTCAGTACTTACTTTTCACCACTCTGTATTACAATTTTTATTGTTTTTGTCTCTTTCCACTTACAAAGGAGATCTCGGAGAGCAGAGACCTGCCTTATTTGCTTGAATCCACAATACCTAGCACAGTATATGTTGGATTATTTGTATAAAAAGGCAGTGAGCCCTGGCCGGTTTGGCTCAGTGGTAGAGCGTCGGCCAGCGGTCCAGAGAGACCCAGGTTTGGTTCCCGCTAAGGGCGCGTACCTCGGTTGCGGTTTGTCCCTGGCCCTGGTTGGTAGTGCGGGTGGCAACCACTCGATGTGTCCCTTTCACATCGATGTTTCTCTCTCTCTCTCTCTCCCTCCCACTCTATCTGAACAAAAAATGAAAAATTTCTCGGGTAAGGATAAAAATAAATAAATAAATAAAGAAAGAAAGAAAGAAAGAAAGAAAGAAAGGGCAGTGAAATTGCCCAGCCAGTGTGGCTGACTGGTTGAGTGTCGACCCATGCACCAAGAGGTCACCAGTTCGATTTCTGGTCCGGGCACATGCTCAGGTTGTGGGCCCAATCCCTAGTGGGGAGCATGCAGGAGGCAGCCAATCAATGTTCTCTCTCATCAATGTTTCTATCTCTCTCTCCCTCTCTCTTCCTCTCTCTCTGAAATCAATAAAGAAAAAATATTTAAAGAAAAAAAAATAGGCAGTGAAATTAAATAAATCCTAAGCAGGATCAGAACCCTCTGCCAAAAAAGATTTTGAAGCAGGAAAGCATATTCTGGCTATTTTCACAGGTTCCTTACAAGTCAAGATAGGTATTTGTGCCCTGGCCAGTGTGACTCAGTGGTTAGTGGTTATTCCCGTTCAAGAGCACGTACCTGGGTTGCAGGTTCGATCCTCAGCCCTGGTCAGGGTTGTACAAGAGGCAACTAATCAATATGTCTCTCTCACATTGATGTCTCTCTCTCTCTCTCTCTCTCTCTCCTCCCTACTCCCTTCCCTCCCTTCCGCTCTCTCTTAAAAAACAAAAAACAAAAAAATCAATGGAAAAAATATCCTCGAGTAGTATTAACAACAACAAAAAAAGATAGATACTTGGTAATAACTCCAAAATCTCAGTGGCTTGAAATAACAAAGGTTTACTTCTTGCTCACTCTACATGGCAAACATAAGTCACCTGGAAGCTTATTCTGGGTCTCAGACTGATGGATTAGCCACCATCTGAAGTACCACAGTCACCATAACAGAGTAAAAGAATGTGGTAAATTACATACCAGAAGGTATAGCATCATTCCTGCGCACATTTCACTGACCTAAAGCAACACACAAGGCCATACCCAAACCCAACTTCAAGGTGGCAAGCAAGTACAATTGTTACCACATGCCCAGGAAACAGAAACCAAAAATACAGGGTGTCCCCCCAAAATGTATACATAACTTTGAATAATTATAAATCCAGTATTTACTAAAATACATTTCATTTTCAAAATGTAATAGAATCTACAGATATCCTGTATACATTTTTGGGGGGATATCCTGTATTTGATGGACAGCAGTAATGACTACCATATCCTTAAAAAAGGAGTGGCTCAGTGGTTGAGTGTCGACCCATGCACCAAGAGGTTGCCAGTTCGATTCCCGGTCAGGGCACATGCCCAGGTTGTGAGCCAAATCCCCAGTTGGGATCACGCAGGAGGCGGCCAATTGATGTTCTTTCTTATCAGTGTTTCCATCTCTCTCTCCCTCTCCCTTCTTCTCTATCTAAAAATTAATAAAGAAAAAAATTGAAAAAGGAACTTGTAGTTCTAAGCAAGGTTTTAACACCTGATATCTATTCCTCATCTGCAAAAATAAACACCACTAATAAATCACACACTTACAAAATACTATCCGTGGGTCTTTAGGAATGTAACTTCACCAGTTAGGCCTGCTGTTTCATTACTCGGGAGTCAGAGTTAAGCAAAGAAGAAAAGTGTGGGTGACCAGAAAGTGCTGAGCCCAAATGTGCTAAATGGCAAAAGTCAGGGAAAGGCTTGAATGGGTAAGAAAAGCATGTTCAGTTATGCAGAGGTGGGGAAAGGAGGGGAACCTTCACCAAATTTCTTTTACCAAAAGTATGAAACAGCCAGGTCTTGGGGTTCCTTGCACTACCCCTAAGTTTCACTCAAACCACTTAGTGGAAGATTCAGAGTTTAATCAGTGATGTTAACCAACGTTTACCTTTTTTGCATAAAAACACTATTTTAAAGCCCTGGCCAGTTTGGCTCAGCGGTTAGAGTGTCGGCCTGCGGTCCCGGGAGACCTGGGTTCGGTTCCCGCTGGGGGCACGTATCTCGGTTGCAGTTTGTCTTCAGCCCTGTTTGGGTAGTGCGCGTGGCAGCCACTCGATGTGTCCCTTTCACATCAATGTTTCTCTCTTCCTCTCTCTCCCTCCCACTCAATCTGAACAAAAAAAAATGGAAAAATGTCCTCAGGTGAGGATAAAAAATAAATAAGTAATAAATAAAAATAGCTGCAGGCCACTATGCTTTTAAAAACAGGGAAGGCAGCAGTTATTTTAGAGATAGATTTTACTGGGAAGCTCTTTTTTCCCCCCTAAAAGTCTCAAAGACTCAAAATTCCTAAGCTCAAGATGATCTGGGATGAACCCCAAGTCTACAGAGAGCCTAGATTTAAGAGATGGCTGCTCCAAGTTCTAAAGTATTCTGTGCAGTTTCATTCTATGTAAAGTTCAAATACTTTCTAACAGTAAAACTGGCTGCCAGAAATTAGGACGTTAGGATGGATTGGAGATGATTATCATAAGCAGCTAAACACTTGGAACTCCCATAAGGAATTCCATTGAAGGGCAGAGCAAGAGTTCAAACAATGTCACCTGCCAAAATAAAAGCAAACAAGGACTGGAAAATGCAGCCATGGGAATCTAGCCTCACATGCCCTATCCTTCATTCATTCAACAAACATGCATTCGTTGCTGGGGTTGGGGAAGGAATGCCAAGAAGTAAGAGAGGAACGGGATTCTAAGATTTAGTTCCTCCTCTCCATTAATTAGGTTTATTTAAAACAAAACAAAACAAAAAAAAACCAGATCGGTGAGCAAACAGTTGAAGATACAATGCCTTAATCACCATAACAAGGATATAGAAAAGGCAGTTCTAACATCTAAGTTCACAATCTCCTTTCAAGGGAACAATACCATATTTGCTTTGCTAAGTGGCTTAAATAAAGAAAAGGCAGACCAAAACAAACAAACAAACAAACAAACAAACAAACAAACCCTCTTCTGGTTTAATGGCAGTTAGCAGTACCCAAACCCATTTGTTTCTTTCTCCTTCCCTCCCTCTCAATGGTCTCTGCCGCAACCACTCCATCATTCCAACCTCCACATTCCGCAGGCGGTCCCAGGCCAGCTCCACCACAAACAATGCTCAGACTATCAAGGTCACAGGAGCCCAAAGGCACAAGGAGCAGAAATCTAAAACGGATCTTTCTTTATCAAAAGGGGGCTGGGACCCTCCCCAATATCACCCGGGAGTTCTGTCTCTAGGTTTAGGGGCCTCGGGTCCGCCGTTACCGGGGTTCCTGGGCCTCTTTTTCCTATCCATCCAGCTAGTTTTCCCTCCTGCGCCCCTAATGACCTCTAACTCCCCCCAACCTGAGCTCCCCATTGTGGAGAGAGGGAGCGTCGCGATGCAGGCTGGGGCAGGGGGAGGTAAGGAAATGCGCAATAGGGAAGATACTGTCAGTGTTTGTGTGCATGTAGGGGCGGGAGGGGGGTACTCTTTAGGGAAGCCTCTGTCAAGCGGAAAGGCACTAGAGAAGACACGATAGGGGGCATTATAGGTAAGCCATTTCTAGGGAAACCCGTTTTGGGTTTTTATACAGGGGAGCTATTGTGGGGAGGCAATAGCGGTTTCTGGGGGCAATAATCTACGGGACAGGCAAGTGACCTATCCATAGAGAAGGCACTATGGAGATTCTCTACAGAAAAATCCTTGCCGGGGGAAACGTTCTATAGGGGTGGGGATGTCACAGTAGGGGTCCTTCACAGGGGAGCCGTTGTGGGAGCCTCTACACAGGACACGGTTCCTAGGGAAACGTTCCTCAACGAGCCGTTTAAGGAAAACCCATCCGCATGGAAGTCATGCCCGGCCACGCCCTGCGCTCGGAGGCGTCGCCGGACCCCTACAACCCGCAATCCCGGGCCGGGCCGCTGCTCTGCAGCCTCGGCCCCGCGTACCTGACCGAGGGCGACCCGCGGCCGGGGCCGCCAGGGGACCACGCGCGGGGCAACCCCAGCCTGTGCGGAGGGTACACATCCATGGCGGCAGGCGGGCGGCGGCGGGCGGCGGAGGAGAACCGTGCCGCTGCGAGGGTCCTACAGGCCCGCGGGGCAGCTCCAGGGCCTCGGAGGCCGGGCGGGGCGGCGGGGCGTGCCGGGTGGGCGGGGGGCGCGGCGCGCGGGGGCACGTCGGGGGCGGGGGCGGAGTCGGACGCTGGCAAGGAGCCGGGTGGGGGCGTGGCAACTGGCAGGGACGCGGGGCGGGCGAACGGACGCAGGGCTGCGCCTTCCTTGAGCCGCGAGGCGTCCCGGCCGGACGCTGGGATCGCCGGTACCCAGGGTAAGGGCTTCCACGCCGGCGCTCTGCCCGGTCCTCAGGCCCCCAGTATGGAGTGGGACTCTCCGCGGCATCCGCAGCCACGCACCCAGACGCGCCCGGGGGTGGGGCCTCGCTCCACCCCGCCCCGTTGACCGGGCTTCGGCCTCCAGCAAAGCCTTCCTTTGCTGCCGGGACCTGGACACTTCGTGCCCTGCTCGCAACCCGCGGTCTCCCAGGCCGATGCCTCTCTACTGTTTTCAAACCTGCTACTAATCAGTTGCTACCCTCCTTCAAATATGTAGCTGACCTCAAGTTAGTAGTGCTCGACCAACTATGTGCTGGGCATTGGTGTTAGAGGCGCATAAGGTTCTTGAGGATCCCGACCCTTTTCTATTCAGATCTTGGCTTGACCCGTTTCCAACTGCAGAATTATAATCAAGAAACGTAATCCCGAGTTCGGTCTTTTCGTGAGCAAAATGGGGGAAATACGTCGTTGACAGTGTTGCCAGGAGTCCTGTATTGACTTTGTCAGGATGCCTTACATGTCCTGTATTAATCTTTTTGCAATAACTTACAAAAATATTTGAGCTAATTTTCTGCCAAAGTATTTGGCGCTTAAATCACAAATGGAATGCTAGCTGAAAATCCTACCTCCACAAGTAAAAGATCTGGACAATCCTATGGTGTCTCCAGCAGGTTTAACTGAAGGAAGACCAAAAGAAGGGACTAGAAAATGAAAGTACTTAATTTCCTTATTCAAGGAAGGAAAAGACTTTTGGCTCAAGTTCAAAGTCGTGAACAAGATATTTAGAGATAAATTGACATCAATACACAGTCTCTGAAAATCAGCCAATCAGCGACAGCCTCACTCCAGTGGCTATGCTTCTGAAAATCAGCCAGTCAACAACAGCTTCACTCCGGTAACTAAGCTTCTGAAGGTAGTAAATCAATTACAGCCCCATGCTTCTGAAATTTAGCCAATCATTGACAGCTCCACGCTTCTAGACAACAGCCAATCAGCAAGTGCCTCACTTCAAGGACTACGCTTCTGAAAGTTAGCCGGTTTTCAGTTGCCTTATGACAGTGTCCACACTAACAGAGCTGCAAGTTGGTCAAGCACCGGACGCTCCCGCTTCTGAAAACGCCAAACCCCTGAACGCTAGGCTTCCCAAAACATTTACGATCAGCTCTGGCTTTGTTTTGGGAGACTGTGCCTTACAAGTACAGCTTTCCTTTGCTGACCGACGAGAAATTCATCTTTATTTTTTGTATCAGATACTGAATTCAATATCACCACCAACCCCCACCCTCGCGCAAGTTCGAGGTTTGTAAATTCATCAATATTCAATTCTTGCCCTATGAGTCTGGACTTGTGACAAACCCAGTGTCGCAGCCATGACTTTCCAGACAATTCTTGTAATGGTTGTTATAACTTTTTTTTTTTACAACTCTATGGGTATGTTCAGGAAGTGGTGCAATTACCACCACAATCAATTTTAGAACATTTTCATCACCTCAACAAAACACCCTATGCCTTTTAGCAGTCATTCCCCCATTTATTCTCTACAATTCCAGCCTTGGGCAACCACTAATCTTTCTCTATATATGTATTTACCTATTCTAAACATTTCATATAAACAGAATCATACATTATGTGGTCTTTTATGACTGACATTTCATTTAGCATAATTTTTGCAAGTCTCACTCATATAGCATGTACCATATTTTTATTTTTTATGGTTGCATAATATTCCATCGCATGGATATAGCATATATTTCTTATCCATTTATTAGTTGATGAATATTTGGGTTGTTTCCACCTTTTTTTTTTTTTTTATCCTCACTCGAGGACATTTTTCCATTTTTTGTTCAGGTAGAGTGGGAGGGGGAGAGAGGAAGAGAGAGAGAGAGAAACATCTACGTGAAAGGGACACACTGAGTGGCTGCCCCCCCGCACGACCAACCAGGGCCGGGGAAAAACTGCAACTGAGGTTCGTGCCCTTAGCGGAACCAAACCGAACTCTGGTGTCTCTGGACTGCAGGCCAACGCTCTAACTGCTGAGCCAAACCAGCCAGGGCTGTTCCCACTTTTTTACTGTTTTCTAGCTAATGCTGCTATGAGCATTCCCATACAAGTTGTGTGAACATATATTTTCAGTTATCTTGGGTATATAACCTAGGAATAAAATGACCAAGTCATATGGTTACTTTGTGTTTAACTTTTTGAGGAATGTCCAAACTGTTTCCCAAATTGGCTGCACCATTTACATTCACCAGCAACATATGCAAGTGCTAGTTTCTCCACATTATCACCAATACTGATTATCCATTTTTTTATTATAGCCATCCTAATGGGTGTGAGTAGTATTTCATTGTTTTTGTTGTTGTTGTTTTATTTACATTTTATATTTTGAGGTGACCTTGGTTTATAACATATAAGTTTCAGGTATATATCATAATTTAACATCTGTATATATTACATCATGCTCTCACCACTATCATTGTGGTTTGGGTTTACATTTCTTTGATAGCTAATGATGTTGAGCATAATTTCATATACTTATTAGCCATTTGTATATCCTTTTGGAGAAATGTGGGTTCAGAACTATTGCCCTTTTTTTTTTTTTTAAATCCTCACCCGGGGACACTTTTTCATTCTTTGTTCAGATAGAGCAGGAGGGAGAGAGAGAGAGAGAAACATCAATGTGAAAGGGACACATTGAGTGGCTGCCACCCGCACGACCAACCAGGGCCGGGGACAAACTGCAACCGAGGTACATGCCCTTAGCGGGAACCGAACCCCGGTCTCTCCGAACCGCAGGCCCACACTCTAACCGCTGAGCCAAACCGGCCAGGGCACTACTGCCCATTTTTATGGGGTTGTCTTTTTATTAAGTTGTAATAGTTCTTTATATATTCTAGGTTCCAAGTCCCTTATCAGATATATGATTTGAAAAAATTTTCTTCCATTCTGTGGGTTGTCTTTTTACATTTCTGATTTCTGTGTCCTTTGAAGCACAGCATTTTACATCTATTTTTATTTATCTATTTTTTCTTTAGTTGTTTGTGCTTTTGATGTCTTACTTAAGAAACTATTGCCAGATCCAAGGTCATGAGAATTTACTCCTACATTTTCTTCTAAGAGTTTAATATTTTTGGCTCTTACATTAGGTATTTGATCCATTTTTTTTTCCAGTTAAATTTCATATTGAGTATAGGTAAGAGTCCAACTTCACTCTTTTCCATGTGACTACAGTTGTCTCAGCACCATTTTTTTATTTCTTTTTTAAATCCTCACCCAAGGACATTTTTCCATTTATTTATTTATTTATTTTAGACAGAGTGGGAGGGAGGGAAGGAGAGAGAAAGAAACATCAATGTGAGAGAGACACATGGATTGATTTGCCTCCCACACAACTGGGTCAGGGATGCCTCTTGCAGTTGATCAACCCTAGACTCTTTGGTCCACAGGCTAATGCTCTAAATGCTGGGCCAAACTGGCCAGGGCTCAGCACCATTTCTTTCTTTCTTTCTTTCTTTCTTTCTTTCTTTCTTTCTTTCTTTCTTTCTTTCTTTTATTTATTTATTTAGATAGTCGATTGGCCACCTCCTGCACAACCCCCACTGGGGATCTGGCCCACAACCTGGGCGTGTGCCCCAACTGGGAATCAAACCGGCGACTTCCTGGTGCATGGGTTGACGCTTAACCACTGAGCACATAGGGACAAATGGCTCAGCACCATTTCTTGAACAGACTAGTCTTTTCCCGTTTATTTTATTGAACTGTGTTAGCACCCTTGTTGAAAATTAATTGTTACCTCTTTTTCATTTGAATTCCAAAATGCAAGTGTGAATTTCATGATGAATTTTCTGAGCAGTGGATATTACATGAGAAAAAGTCCATTTGAAGCTCTTTGTGCAGTATGCAAGTGTTCATTCAGTACTGAAAATGGTAGAAAGTCAGATATAAACCAGCATATACTAACAGCTAAGAATAAAATGTGAGTTCTTGGACTTGTATCAAAGTAAGCAATAAAAGAAAATTTTGATTAAGAGAAATTAAGATGAAGAAGATAAAATAATCACAGCAGAGGCTATAATGACTACCCATACTGTATGTTGTCATTAGTCTTTCAGCTCAGATGACTCTTTGAATGTACTGCTACCAGAGGTATGTTCTAATTCCAAAACTGAAGCAAAATTTCAAATGGCAGGACAAAATTACTGCAATAATTAAAAATGTAATAGCTCCATTTACTGTTTCAGTGATTATCAAAGCTCTAAATGGCGCATCTTTGTATGGCATCATCATGGATGCAAGTAATTACAAAGCAGAAAAATGTTCGCTTTGCTTGTACAATACTCTTCTTGTGAAAATGTAAGGCTATTTTGAATAAAATCCCTTCTAGATGGGAACTTCATAAACTTGACTACCTTTTGAAGTGGATTTCATCTCATGAAGAATTTTGATTCTTTTTAATTTTTTTATTGAAATTTTTTTTGAGAGAGAGACAGAAAGCTGCCAACTGCATTCTTGGCCCTGGGGATTGAGCCCGAAACCCGGGCATGTGCCCTGACCTGGAATTGAACCAACAACCTTCTGGTGCATGGGTCAATGTCCAACCAACTGAGCCACATTGGCCAAGGCTTATTGGTTGACTTTTATATGTGTCCTGACTGGGGATCAAACCTGCAACCCTAGCACATAGGGACAATGCTCCAACCAACTGAGCTATCTGGCAAGAGCCAAATTTTGATTATTTTATATGGATATTACTAAAGACTCTTCCAGCATAGAAATAAGTGGAATCATCATGTATAGTGTTGAGGTAGAAAGGAATAAATATTGATAACAATTTTTTTGTTTGTTTGTTTTGGCCTGTGGGCCACATTTTTAAAAGTTATTGACCAGCCCTGGCCAGTTTGGCTCAGCGGTTAGAGCGTCGGACTGCGGTCCGGAGAGACCCGGGTTCGGTTCCCGCTAAGGGCACGTACTTCGGTTGCAGTTTGTCCCCGGCCCTGGTTGGTCGTGCGGGTGGCAGCCACTCGATGTGTCCCTTCACGTCGATGTTTCTCTCTCTCTCTCTCCCTTCCTCTCTCTCCCTCCCACTCTATCTGTACAAAAAATGGAAAAATATCCTTGGGTGAGGATAAAAAAAAAAAAAAGTTATTGACCAGCCCAGCCAATGGGGCTCAGTGGTTGAGCATCAACCCATGCACCAGGAGGTCACTGGTTTGATTCCCGGTCAGGGCACATGCCCAGGTTGTGGGCCAGATCCCCAGTGGGGGTCATGTAGGAGGCGGCCAATCGATGTTCTCTCTCATTGATGTTTCTGTCATTTCTCTCCCTCTCCCTTTCTCTCTAAAATCAATAAAGAAAAAAAAAGTTATTAACCAAGAGATGCAACATAATACTGAAGAATAGAAAAATAGGTCATACCATGAAAGATGGTATTTGCTTCGATAAACCAAATTTTAAGAGCTATTTTCAAGCCCTGGCCAGTTTGGCTCAGAGGTTGGAGCGTCAGCCCACAGACCAGAGAGACCTGGGTTCGGTTCCCGCTAGGGGCACGTACCTCGGTTGCAGCTTGTCCCCGGGCTTGTTTGAGGTTGTGTGGGTGGCAACCAGTCGATGTATGCATCTTCCTCCCTCTCTCCTTCCTGCTCTATCTGAAGATAAATGCAAGAATGTTCTCGGGTGAGGATAAAAAAAAAAGAGCTATTTTCAGGGTTGTTAACTTTATCCTATTACATATTAGGTATACTGGTTCATAACACTAATATTGATCATGTTTTCTCATTAATGAATGTTCAGTAGACAAAAGAACTAAATAAGATGTACTAGTGTAGAAGCTATGATACCAAAAAAATTAACATAGATTGTATCTTCAAGGAATTTTATAAGCAAATTTCATAAAACAAGAAGCTAGTAAGGAGAACAAATTGATCAGAAAGATAATTAAAGGAAGAAGTATATAATTTATTTTTTTATTGTTGAAATATTACAGATGCCCCCCCCCTTTCCCATTAACCCACATTCTCCCCACTCTCACTTCCTCCTGCCTTCCCCACACTGTTGTGTGTCCATTAGTTATGCATATAAGTTCTTTGCTTTATCTCTTCCTGCCCTCCCACCCCCCTTCCCTCTGAGGTTCCTCAGTCTAATAACTAATTTGTACTTCTTAATTCCTTCACCTTTCTCACCCATCCCTCCAACCCCCATCTCATCTGGCAAAAAGTTCTCAGTATCTATGAGTATTTTTTGGTTCTGCTTGTTCATTTGGTTTGTATATTCAGTTGTTGCTAGGTCTGTATTTATTGACATTTTATTGTTCATATTTTTGTTCTTCTCCTTCAAGAAGACCCTTCAACATTTTATGTAATACTGCTTTGGTGGTGATGAACTCCTTTAGCTTTTTCTTGTCTGGGAAACTCTTGATATGGCCATCGATTCTAAATTATAGTTTTTCAGGATAGAGTAATCTTGGTTGTAGGTTGTTGCTTTTCATCATCTTGAATATCTCTTGCCTGCAAAGGTTTCTTTTGAGAAATCAGCTGACAGTCTTATGGGAACTCCCTTGTAGGTAACTGCTTTTCTCTTGCTGCTTTTAAGATTCTCTCTTTGTCTTGAACATTTTGCATTTTGATGATGATGTGTTTTGGTGTGGATCTCTTTGAGTTCATCTTGTTTGGAATTCTCTGTGCTTCCTGGACTTGTATGTCTGTTTCCTTCACCAAGTTATGGAAGTTTTCTGTCATTGTTTTCTCCTCCTCCTTGGCACCCCTATGATGCTTGAAGTTGTCCCCAAGGCTCCTTACACTATCCTCATCTTATTAGATTCTTTTTTCTTTTTGCTGTTCTGATTGGGTGTTTTTTGCTTCCTTATATTCCAAATTGATGGTTTGCTTCTTGGATTTACCTACTCTACTATTGATTCCCTGTAACTTATTCTTTATTTCAGTTAGTGCATCCTTTATTTCTGACTGGTTCTTTCCTATGTTGTTGATGTGCTCACTAAGTTCCTAGGAGTTCTCCTTAAGTTTCTTAAAGGTCTCACTAAGTGCCTTGAGCATCCTTATAATCAGTGTTTTGAACTCTGCATCTATTAGAATACTTATCTCCATTTTGTTTAGTTCTTTTCCTGGAGTATTTTTCTTTTCTTTCATTTGGGACATGTTTCTTTGCCTCTTCATTTTAGCTGCTTCCCTATGATTGTTTCTATGTATCAGGTAGAGTTGCTAGCTTCTCCTAGGCTTCGTAGGGTGTCCTATTGTTGTACATGTCCTGTAGGATCCAGTGGAAAAGCCTCCCCTATCACCTCAGCTGGGCCCTCGAGGTACACCCCTAGTGTGGACTGTACACCCTTCTGTTGTAGTTGAGTCTTGATTGCTGTTGGCATGTCAACGGGAAGGATTTATTCAGGCTGATCAGCTGAAAGGACTGGCTGTGCCCACTGACCACTGGCTTCTGACTACCTTGGAGAATTAGCTGTGTAGGGGTTCACCACACAGAGCAAGACTTACTTCATGAGGGTTCTGGTACCCACTGAGTCCACTCATTGAGTGTGTCACTTGTGGAGGTGGTTGGGTGGTGGTGCTTCGATGTGGTCTGAAGCTGTCCACTGGGTGTACTGACTCTGGGGCAAGGTCAGCCTCTGCCTGTGTCCTACCTGGGGCCACCTGGCATAAGCTACAAAGTGATCTGCCGATGAGAGCTTTTTGTGCAGGCTTGGAGATGCCCTGGAAAAGCCAAGTTTTGAAGCAAGGCTGGCTGCATCTAGTGCCAGGCCTGGGGCCACTTAATGTGAGGTATGGGGCTTGCTGAGACTAGATGCTGCTTGTTTGAGAGATTTTAAGAAACTCTGAATCAAGGATCCAAGACAGGCCAATCCTATGGTAAAGCCTTTGGGTGGGCCTGAAAGTTGGGTGGGGCAGGGCCTCAGGGAATCACTGGGGTGGAGCAGTGTGAGCCAGGTTGCTGCAGTCCCACATATGGCGGCAGTCTGCCTGCCCCAGGGAAGGGCTCACCAAAGCAACATCAGCCTCCACCAGCACGTCTTTCCAGGAGAAAGCCTCCTCTCCAGCCCTCGTTCTGAGGCCAAACAGCTCGGTTCTTCCCTGTATATCTCTGGCACCCCTCAAGCTGCCTCCCCTCTGAGCTTAGAGGGAGCAAGTCCGTGTGCCGGCCCTTTAAGAGGAACTGCCTGGGGCACCAGCTGCCTAAGCCTCCTTCAGCCTCAGTTCTCGCTGGTTTTTACAGGCAGAAGTTATGGGGACTTCTCTTCCTGGCACTGGAACCCTGAGCTGGGTGGCCTGGTGTGGGGTGGGGATTCCTCACTCCTTAGGGAGGACCTTCACAGCCGAAGTGTCCCTTCTGATTTTTATCCACCATACATGAATGTGGGACCAGCCCATCCATGCCTTCGCCCCTCCTACCAGTCTCAATGTGGCTTCTTCTTTAACTTCATAGTTGTAAGACTTCCATTCAGCTTGATGTCAGGTGGTTCTGAGTGATGGTTATTCTGTAGTTTAGTTGTAATCTTGAGGTGGTTGTAGGAGTAGGCCAGTACTGCGTTTACCTACACCACCATCTTGATGGGAAGTCGTAATCATTATTATGATTATGATTATGATTATTTTGGTTAATCCTCACCCGAGGATATTTTCCCATTGATTTTTAGATATAGTGGAAGGGAGGGAGGGAAAGAGAGAGAAACATCGATATGAGAGAGATACACTGATTGGTTCCCTCTCACATGACCCTGACCAGGGCCAAGGATCCAACCTACAACCCAGGTATGTGCCTTTGACCAGAAATTGAACCCAGTGTCCCTTTGGTCTGAGGGCTGTGGGAACAGGGAGAGGTAGGAAGGCCTGAACCAGCTAAGAGACCTTGGTAATGATTTCCCTTTCCTCAATGTCTCAAATTATGATCTTGAAGATGCAAAATAATAAAAGTTTAAATAGATTTATTTATTTTTTTTGCTAAGACTGTTTTTTTAAAATATGTTTTATTGATTCTTTTAGAGAGAGTGGAAGGGGGAGAGAGATAGAAACATAGATGTGAGAGAGAAATATAGATCGGCTGCCTCCTGCAGGCCCCCCTAGGGATCTAGCCCACACCTGGGCATATGCCCTGACCGAGAATTGAACCAGGACCTCTCAGTCTATGGGACGACACTCAATTCACTGAGCCTAAGACTATTTCATAACTGCCTATGATGGTCTGGAAGGCGTCTCAGAAGAATGGTGTTTGTGCAAGGGATCCAGATGATGAGTGATATTGAAAAGCTATAATTTGAAAACTCTGTTCTCAGCACTTTTCACGTAAACCTTTGTGGTAGCGAGCTCCAGGATGGACCCCAATGATCTTTACCTCCCGTATTCATGCTTTTGTATAGTCTCCTCCAACACGGAATCATTTTTGGCCTGTGACCAATAGAGTATGGCAGAAATCACAATGTGTGGCTTGTAAATATTGGTCATAAAAGACATATGCAGCCCTGGCCAGTTTGGCTCAGTGGCCCGAAGACCAAAGAGTCAAGGGTTCAATTCTGACCAAGGGCACATGCCTCGGATGCAATTCGTCAACAGCCCTGGTCGGGGTCGTGTGGGAGGCAGCCAGTCAATGTGTGTCTCTCACATTGATGTTTCTCCCTCTCTCCCTCCCTCCTTTCCACTCTATCTAAAGATAAATGGGAAAAATATCCTCAGGTGAGGATTTAAAAAAAATAAAATAAAATACATATGCAGCATCTTCCTTAGATCTCCTACTCTAGAGAAAGGCAGTTGCCATTCTATGAAGACACTCAAACAGCTCTATTTAGAGACCTACATGATGAGAAACTGAGGCCTCCTGCCTAAACATCAAATTGTCAGTCATATGACTGTGTCATCATGTCATGGAAGCAGATCTTTCCGTACCAGTCAAATCTTCAGATGACTACATCCCAAGCTGATCTCTGGACTCAGCCTCATGGAGAGACCCTGTGCTAGAACCAATTAGCTAAACTTATCCTGAATTCCTGACTCACAGAAACTGCTTAAGATAAATTTTTTTGGTTACAAGTAACTACTTTGGGGGATAATTTGCTATGCAGCAATAGGTAACTAATACACTCTCCCAATAATTCTGTAAGATAAGAATTAGTTCTATTTCTATTATATAAATCAGGAAGCTGAATGTCAGAAATGTGAAATGACTTGACCAATAAGTATCAGAGCAGACTTTTTTCTCCTTGACAAATTAATTTTTTTCATGATTTCCATGGAGAAACAATAAAGAAAAACACAGCACAAATAGCAAACCTCCTTAGCCCTCCTTTAGTTTTTTCCCTATGCACCATTATCTTCTCTCAAAATCCCTCAGACCTGCTCAACTTTACATCCCCCTCTATATCCTGTCATCTTGCATTTTTCACTAAGCAAAGCAAATGCTGGCTACATTGGAACTGAGTTTTGATTCTAACTATTTTTCTTCAATGTCCATGTTGTTAACCACTCTGCGTTCTAGAAGGGTTTTTCTAGGAAGAGAATAAAGGAGGCAAAGAAATGCAAAGAAGTAAAGGTTTGACAGAATCCAGCTGCTTCTGAAAAAATAGATGGACAGTGGGTCGATGTGACTAGAGATTAAATTTCCTGGAATAGGAGTGGAAAGGTGAGGCAAGAAAGGAGCTGGTAGCTGGTGTGAAGAAACCTATAGGCCAAGCCAACAATTTTGGATTTCTCTACAGTAAAAGATGTTAGGCAGGGCAAAGACATGCTTATATCTGAGTTTTCAAAAGACCCTTTGGTGGTTTAGCAAACACTGTTGGTGCTCCTTGGCACTTAACCATTTCCCAGCATGCTGGCCCACCTTCCATGTCAACAGTCTGGAAGGGCTAGAGAATTGACTGCTGGACGCCTTCAATCATGGCTAAAGGGAATTGTATAAATACTCCTGCTTCCCACTCTTCAGATGGGACAACTCTGAGGCATGTGTTCCAGAGAACTTCACAGGGTTCTTCAGTAGATAGTGCCCACAGTGATAACTTGCTCAAGAAGACTCTTCATTGGCTACCTCCCCTGCCCTGAATCTCTTCCCCACTCTCCTGCTGGTTTTTCCTGGGATCACCCAAATAAGGTAGTACTTGCACTCAAATTCTTGCCCTGGCCAGTGCGGTTCGATTGGTTGGAGTGTTGTGTCCTGTGCACTGAAAGGTTGTGGGTTGGATTCCCAGTCAGGGCACATGCTTAGGTTGCAGGTCCCATCTGTAGTCCTGGTGGACAAGAGGCAACCAATTGATGTTTCTCTCCCAAAATGATGTTTCTATCCCAAACTGATGTTTTTTCTCTCTCTCCCTCTCTCCTTCTCTCTTCCTTTCTCTCTCTAAAATCAATAATAAAAAAAATTCTTACTTCAGGATTTACTGCTGAGCAGGGGAAAGGAAAGAACACAAAGTGGAACAAGTGAAATAAGAGGTAATATATCCTGCCCTGGCCGGTTTGGCTCAGCGGTTAGAGCGTCAGCCTGTGGTCCAGAGAGACCCCGGTTCGGTTCCTGCTAGGGGCACGTGCCTCGGTTGCAGTTTGTCCCGTGCCCTGGTTGGTAATGCGGGTGGCAGCCACTCGATGTGTCCTTTTCATGTCGATGTTTCTCTCCCTTTCTCTCTCTCCCTCCCACTCTACCTGAACAAAAAATGGAAAAATGTCCTTGGGTGAGGATAAAAAAAAAAAATAGAGGTAATATATCCCATGTTTATTCAAATACTCGTTAAAATGTTGATTCTTCCCAAACATTATATTTCTAATGGAACGTAAAAAACTGATCCCCACAGTCATTAATAGCAGTCAGTTGTGGAAAAGAACAAGGAGAGAAAACTTGCCTTATCAAATGGGATTTACTATAAATTTATTAATAATAAGATTTACTATAAAGCTGTCAAAATGACCAGGGAGAGGAAAAAGGACCAAAACATATACAACACTCGGGGGGAGGGATTGGTGGACTATTCAGTAAGTAGTGCTGAATTATTGATTACCCATGTGGAAGAGAATTAAATCTCCATGTGACATAGTATGCAAAATAAATAGCAGATAATTTAAATGTGAAAAATAAAAAATTGAAGTTATTAGAGAACATCTTTATAACTCTGGGAAAGAGAGGGGTTTCTTTTTTTTTTTTTTTTAAATCTTTATTGTTGGATGTAAAATGTATTACAGATTTTCCACATTTTTTCCCCCATTAATCCCCTCCTCCCCACTCCCGCCCCCCTCCCACCTTTTACCACACTATGTCTGTGTCCATTGGTTATGCATATAAGTTCTTTGGTTTATTTCTTCCCACCCCCCAACCCCTTTCCCTTTGAGGTTTGTCAGTCTAGCAATGAATTTGTGCTTCTTAATCCCTTCACCTTTTTCACCCATTCCCCCAACCCCCTTCCCAACTGGCAACCAACAAAATGTTCTCTGTATCTATGAGAATGTTTCTGTTCTGCCTGTTCATTTTGTCTGTAGATTCCATTGTTGATAGATATGTATTCATTGCCATTTTGTTTGTTCATATATTTTATCTTTTTCTTCAAAAAGACCCTTCATCCTTTCATATAATAACGGTTTGGTAGTGATGAACTCCTTTAACTTTTTCTTGTCTGGGAAAGTTTTTATATGTCCATCAATTCTAAATGACAGGTTTGCAGGATAGAGTAATTTTGGTTGTAGGTTCTTGCTTTTCATCACTCTGAATATTTCTTGCCACTCTCTTCTGGCCTGCAAAATTTCTTTTGAGAAATCAGCTGACAGCCTAATGGGAACTCCCTTGTAGGTAACTAGCTGCCTTTCTCTTGCTGCTTTTAAGATTCTCTCTTTGTCTTGAACCTTTTGCATTTTGATGATGATGTGTCTTGGTGTGGGCCTCTTGGGGTTCATCTTGTTTGGGACTCTCTGTGCTTCCTGGACTTGTATGTCTGTTTCCTTCACCACGTTAGGGAAGTTTTCTGCCATTATTGTTTCAAACAGGTTTTCAATTTGTTGTTCTCTCTCTTCTCCTTCTGGCACTCCCAAGATGCAAATGTTGGCACGCTTGAAGATGTCCCAGAAGCTCCTTACACTCTCCTCATTTTTTTGGATTCTTTTTTCTTTTTGCTGTTCTGATTGGGTGTTTTTTGCTTCCTTAGATTCCAAATTGATGGTTTGCTTCTTGGCTTTACCTACTCTACTACTGAATCTGTGTAAATTTTTCTTTATTTCAGTTAGGGCCTCCTTCATTTCTGACTGGTCCTTTTTAATGCTCTTGAGGCCATCGCTAAGTTCATTGAGCATTCTTATAAACAGTCTTTTGAACTCAGCATCTGTTAGATTGCTTATCTCCATTTCGCTTAGTTCTTTTATTGGGGTTTTGTTCTGTTCTTTCATTTGGGACCTGTTTCTTTGTCTCCTCATTTTGGCTGTCTCCCTGTGTTTGTTTCAGTGTATTACTTAATGAGAGGTATGGGGCTCGCTGAGACCAGATGCTGCTCATTTGAAAGAATTTAGGAAAAACCTGAAGCAGGATCCAAGACCGGCCAATCCTATGGTTAAGCAAGTGGCAACAGCTTGGGTGGGCTTGAAAGTTGGGTGGGGTGGGGCGGGGCCTCAGGGAGTCAGCAGGGCGGGGCTACCAGTGTGAGCCAGGTTGCTGGAGTCCCAGATATGGCAACTGTGTGCCGCCCCCCCGGAAGGGCTCACCAAAGGAACAAAGGCCTCTTACAGCACGTTTGTCCCCGAGAAAGCCCCCTCTCCAGCCCTTGCTCCAATGCCAAACAGCTCAGTTCTTCCCTGTATGTCTCTGGCTCCTCTTGATCTGCTTCCCCTATGAGGTTAGAGGAAGCAAGTCCAAGTAAGTCTCTACTCGGGCCCTTTAAGAGGAGCTACCTGGGGCTCCAGCCGCCCTGAGCCTCAGTTCCCTCTGGTTTTTTCAGCCAGAAGTTATGGGGACTTCCCTTCTTGGCACTGGTACCCTGAACAGGGCACCTGGTGTGGGACGGGAACCTCCTCAATCCTCAGGGAGGACATTCCCAGCTGAGGTGGCCTCCTAATTTTTATCCGCCACACGTGGGTGTGGGACCAGCCCGTCCACCTCTGCCCCTCATACGAGTCTGGATGTGGCTGCTTCTTTAATTCCGTAGTTGTAGGACTTCCATTCAGCTTGATTTCAGGCAGTTTTGAATGATGGGTGTTCTGTAGTTTAGTAGTAACTTTGATGTGGTTGTGGGAGGACATGATACCACGTTTACCTACGCCGCCATCTTGACCGGAAGTCGAACCTACGACTTTTTGGTCCTCATGCCGATGCTCTAACCACCAGCCAGTGCCAGCAATTCCCCTTTTAAAGAAATTCATATGGGAACATGTGAAGTAAGTCCAAAGATGTTTATGACACATTTTTGTAACAGAATTTGTAGGGGGATTTAATATTAGTTAATAGGAGATCAAATGTGGACTATTTATTCAATGTGATATTATACAACAATTAAATAAATATAGATACGTTTTAGAAACACAGAGTTCAGTGAGCTACAAAAGAATATTTGCAATATGACAGCTGTATTAGTCAGGTTTCTGCAGAAATAAAAACATTTTGCCCTGGCCAGCTTTCTCAGTGGTTAGAGCGTCAGCCCGAGGACCAAAGGGTCTTGGGTTTGATTCCTGGTCAAGGGCACATGCCTAGATTGCAGGTTTGATCCCTGTCCCTGGTCAGGGTCGTGTGAGAGGCAACCAATCGATGTGTCTCACATCAATGTCTCTCTCTGTCTCTGTCTCTCTCCCTCCCTTCTTCCCTTTCATTTTATCTATAAATCAATGGAAAAATATCCTCAGGTGGGGATTAACAAGAGAGAGAGAAAGAGAGAGAGAGAAACATCGAAGAATCATCAATGTTAGCCACACATCGATTGGTTGCCTTCCTCATACTCAGGGATGGAACTTGAAACCCAGGTACATGTCCTTGACCAGGAATTGAACCTGTGACCCTTTGGTGCACTGACCCATGCTCTAACCACTGAGCGATTCGGGCCAGGGCTAATACCTATCATTTTTTTTCAAATGTGTTTTTATTGAATTTTAGAGAGAGAGGAGGGAGAGATGGAAACATCGATTGTCTGCCTCCCGCATGCCCCGCATTGGGGATTGAGCCAGAAACCTGGGCATGTGCCCAGATTGAAAATTAAACTGGGACATCTCAGTCCATGGAGCAACATTCAATCCACTGAGCCACACTGGCCGGTCTAAAACCTATCTTTTTTTTTTTTTTTTAAATCCTCATCCGAGGACATTTTTTGTACAGACAGAGTGGGAGGGAGAGAGAGGAAGAGAGAGAGAGGGAAACATCGACGTGAAAGGGACACATCGAGTGGCCGCCACCCGCATGACCAACCAGGGCCCGGGACAAACTGCAACCGAGGTACATGCCCTTAGCGGGAACCGAACCCGGGTCTCTCCGGACTGCAGGCGGACGCTCTAACCGCTGAGCCAAACTGGCCAGGGCTAAAACCTATCTTTTTTTTTTATTTTTATTCCTCACTCGAGGATACTTTTCTATTTATCATCAGATAGAGTAGAAGGAAGGCAGAGAGAAATATTAAAGTGATAGAGCCACATCAACTGGATGTTTCCCATACGACCCAACCAGGGTCGAGGACAAAAACCCCAAAGACTCCAACAAAAATTTACTAGACTTAATAAATGAATTTGGCAAAGCAGCAGGATACAAAATTAACATCAAGCCCTGGCCAGTTTGGCTGAGACCCGGGTTTGGTTCCTGCTAAGGGCACGTAACTCAGTTGTAGTTTGTCCCCGGTCCTAGTTGGGTCGTGTGGGTGGCAGCCACTCATTGTGTCCCTTTCACGTCGATGTTTCTCCCTCTCTTCTCCTCCCACTCTATCTGAACAAAAAAATGAAAAAATGTCCCCAGGTGAGGATAAAAAAACCCACAAAAGTTAACGTCAAGAAATCGATGGCATTCTTATACACCAATGATGAACTCCCAGAAAGAGAAACTAAAAAAACGATCCCGTTTACCATCGCGGCAAAAACATTAAGATACATAGGAATAAACTTAACCAAAGAAATAAAGGAACTATTTGCAGAAAACTACAGGTCATTGAAAAAAGAAATAGAGGAAGATATAAAAAAGTGGAAGCACATACCTTGTTCATGGATTGGAAGAATTAACATCATTAAAATGTCCATACTACCCAAAGCAATCTATAGATTCAATGCAATCCCCATCAAAATACCAACGACAGCCCTGGCCGGTTTGGCTCAGCGGTTAGAGCATCGGCCTGCGGTACGGAGAGACCCGGGTTCAGTTCCCGCTAAGGGCACGTACTTCGGTTGCAGTTTGTCCCCAGCCCTGGTTGGTCGTGCGGGTGGCAGCCACTCGATGTGTCCCTTCACATCGATGTTTCTCTCTCTCTCCCTTCCTCTCTCTCCCTCCCTCTCCCTCCCACTCTATCTGTGCAAAAAATGGAAAAATGTCCTCAGGTGAGGATTAAAAAAAAAAAGAAAAAAAATACCAACGACATACTTCACAGAACTAGAACAAATACTTCAAAAGTTCATATGGAACCAAAAAAGACCCCGAATAGCCACAACAATCTTGAAAAAGAAGAACAAAGTTGGAGGGATCACATTACCAGATTTCAGGTTATACTACAAAGCCACTGTAATCAAAACAGCCTGGTACTGGCACAAGAACAGACATATAGACCAGTGGAACAGAACAGAGAACCTGGAAATGGACCCAAGGCAATATGTTGGAAAAACTGGACAGCTACATGCAAAACAGTGAAACTAGACCATCAACTTATACCATACACAAGAATAAACTCAAAATGGATAAAAGACTTAAATGTGACTCATGAATCCATAAAAATCCTAGAAGAAAATGTAGGCAACACAATTTCAGACATCATATGCAGCAGAATTTTCACTGATACATCACCTAAGGCAACAGAAACAAAGGAGAAAATGAACACATGGGACTACATCAAACTCAAAAGCTTCTGCACAGCAAAAGATACAATCATCAAAATGGGGCCCTGGCCGGTTTGGCTCAGCGGTTGGAGCGTCGGCCCATGGTCCAGAGAGACCCGGGTTCGGTTCCCACTAAGGGCACGTACCTCGGTTGCAGTTTGTCCCTGGCCCTGGTTGGTTGTGCGGGTGGCAGCCACTCGATGTGTCCCTTCACATCGATGTTTCTCTCTCTCTCTCTTCCTCTCTCTCCCTCCCGCTCTATCTGAACGAAAAATGGAAAAATGTCCTCGGGTGAGGATAAAAAAAAAAGCAACCCACTGTATGGGAGAGCATAATTGCCAATGATATATCAGATAAGGGTTAATTTCCAATATATATAGAGTGCTCATACAACTCAACAAAAGGAAGACAAAGAACCCAATTAAAAAATGGGCAGAGGAGCTAAATAGACACCTTTCCAAACAGGACGTACAAATGGCCAAGAGACATATGAAGAAATGCTCAACATCATTAATCATCAGAGAGGTGCAAATTAAAACAACAATGAGGTATCATCTCACACCTGTCAGAATGGCCACCATCAAGAAGTCATCAAACAAGTGTTGGCGAGGGTGTGGAGAAAAGAGGACTGTAGTACACCACTGGTGGGAATGCAGACTGGTGCAGCCATTATGGAAAACAATATGGTGTTACTTCAAAAAATTAAAAATTGAACTTCCATTTGACCCAGTGATCCCACTTCTAGGAATACACCCTAAGAAGCCTGAAACACCAATCAGAAAGAATATATGTACCCCCATGTTCATAGCAGCACTATTTACAATAGCTAATATCTGGAAACAGCCCAAGTGTCCATCAGTAGACAAATGGATAAAAAAGCAGTGGTACATATACACAATGGAGTACTATGCAGCTGTAAGAAAGAAAGATCTCTTATCCTTTGAGACGACATGGAGGGACCTGGAAAGTATTATCCTAAGTGGAACAAGCCAAGCAGAGAAAGACAAATATCACATGATCTCACTTATTTGTGGAATATAATGAACATAACAGTCTGAGCAACGGGGTTGTCCCAGAAATGTGGAAGTGGGGTACAGACTGACAATCCCCAGAAGAGGGGGTGGGGAGGAGAGATAAACCACAGAACTTATATGCATGTATGTATGAACAATGGACATGGACAAAAAGGTGGGGACAGGATGGGGAGGGAGAGGAAGGGGGGAATCAGTGGGGTGAAAGGAAAAACATCTTTAACAAAAATAATTTAAAAAAGAAAAAATAATAAATTTTATTTATTCATTTATTTTAATTATTTATTATTATTATTTTATCCTCACTCGAGGACATTTTTTTCCATTTTTTTGTTCAGATAGAGTGGGAGGGAGAGAGAGAGAGAGAAACAGTGCTGTGAAAGGGACACATCGAGTGGTTGCCACCCGAACAACCCAACCAGGGCCAGGGACAAACTGCAACTAAGATACCTGCCCTTAGCAGGAACCGAACCCAGGTCTCTGTGGACGGCAGGCTGATGCTCTAACCGCTGAGCCAAACCGGCCAGGGCTATTATTTTTTATTATTAATTTTTTTGTTACAGATGTTTCTCCTTTTTCCCCCATTGACACCCTCCCCCCATTCCTGCCCCCTCCAAAACCTATCATTTTAAGCTAGAGTAGCCAAATGGCACAGTCCTGGCCAATAAAACATAAGCCAAAGGCATTGGCTGGATTTCAAAGAAAATTCTTTAAGAAGGACAGCACCCATGAATGTGTCTTTTGGCTCTTTGCCCTTTGTCCTTTGTTTTGGCTACAATATAGAAGCAGTGTCTGAAGGAGCAGCATCCATTTTGTGAGTATGAGGATGAAACACACACACTAAGGAAGGCAGAGAGTGTAGGAAAAGCCTGGCTCCCTGAAGATGGTATTGAGCAACTGTTCCTGTCCTGGAATTCCTTCCTCTGGTACCTTTCTGTGAGAAGAAAATATACCCTATTTGATTAAGCTTTTTTTGTTTGTTTGTTTTTTATCCTCACCCGAGGACATTTTTCCATTTTTTGTTCAGATAGAGTGGGAGGGAGAGAGAGGAAGAGAGGGAGAGAGAGGAAGAGAGAGAGAGAGAAACACCGACTTGAAAGGGGCACATCGAGTGGCTGCCACCCACACGACCAATCAGGGCTGGGGACAAACCGCAGCTGAGGTACGCGCCCTTAGCGGAAACCGAACCTGGGTCTCTCTGGACCGCAGGCCGATGCTCTAACCGCTGAACCAAACCAGCCAGGGCTAAATTGTTGTTGTTTTTTAATTGATTTTAGAGAGAGAGTAAGGGAGACGTAGAAAGATGAAAACATTGATTGGCTGCCTCCTGCATGTCCCCCACTGGGGATCTGGCCCACAACTGGGCATGTGCCCTGACTGGGAATTGAACTGGTGTCCCCTTGATGCATGGGTCAGTGCTCCACCACTGAGCCACACCAGCCAGTTTGATTAAGCTTGCTTGCATTCATTCATTCATTCATTCATTCATTCATTCATTCCTCGCCTGAGGACACTTTCTGCATTCATAGAGTGAGAGGGAGAGAGGGAGGAAGAGAGAGAGAGAAACATGGATGTGAAAGAGAAACATCAACTGGCTGCCACCCACACAATCCCAACCGGGGGGGGGGGGGGACAAACTGCAGCTGAGGTATGTGCCCCTAGTGGGAACCAAACCCAGTTCTCTCCAGACTGCAGGCCGATGCTCTAACTGCTGAGCCAAATTGGCCAGGGCAAGCTTTTTTAAGTTAAAATTTCTTTTACCTGCCCTGCACAGTGGTTAGAGAGTCAGCCCACAGACGAGAGAGTCCCAGGTTTGGTTCCCGCTAAGGGCACGTACCTCAATTGGAGCCGGTTGCAGTTTGTCCCCGGCCCCAATTGGGGTCGTGTGGGTGGCAACCACTTGATGTTTCTCTCTCACGTCGATGTTTCTCTCTCTCTTCCTCACTCTCTCCCTCCTACTCTATCTAAAGATAAATGCAAAAATGTCCTCAGGTGAGGATAAAAAATGAATAAAAATAAAGAAACACACCCTAAAAAAAAATGTCCTCAGGTGAGGATAAAAAAAAAATTTCTTTAGCCTCCCACCAGATGTAATCCTCACTGAATCAAAAGATTTTCATGGTAATACCAATTGCCATATTGTTAATACTACCAATAAATTTGAAAACAAGCTAAATGTCCATTAATAGGAGACAGGCTAAATAAATGATGCTACACTCATGCAATAAAATAATATGCAGCCAGAAAGATGAATGAGAAATATCTACCAGTATTGATAAGTAAGGATCTTCAAAATATATTATTATATGAAAAAATAAAGATGGAGAATAATGTACCTATTATGCTATCATTAGTGTAAACAAAAAAGGAGGGGTACAGTTTGGATAACTAAAGGGAACAGGGCTTTGCAGAAAGGTCTGTTTCTCAAGATCCCAGGGGAACAGGAAGCTCCTGGTGGAGGAACAAAGAGAAGCGAGGATTAGGGAAGCTGCTACCCCCTTAATCTCTTACCTCCCCCTCTTCTGCTTTGGCAGCCATTTCATCCACAAGTCTTTGGGTCCTCTTGTGGAACACTTCCTTGTGTTATAATACTCCAAGGAGTCAAGTGGGCTGATGACAATTCCAGAGCAAGCTGGATGACTCGGTAAGTGGTTGGAATGAGAAGCTTCTACTCATAGAGAATTTGACAAGACAGTATTAACTATGCCACTGTCCTCTGGAAGCCCCCATGGACCCATTTCTTAGTCCTAGGGGGAGAGGGGCTGAGAGTGGAAACTGAGTGGCAGTAGTCACATAAAATCTTATAGTGAGATGTTGGAAGTCTAAAGTTGTCCCTTCAGGGCCATCATATAAGAAAGTGGCCTCCAGGTATATTTCAGCAGTTTCAGCACAGAGTGACTTTGGCATCAGATACACTTCACAAAGATATAAGAAATAAAAAGGCAGAGACAACACTATTTCTTTTCATACAATAGAGGCCTGTCTGGTGACATTTGCAGAGACAGAATGGAGGATTCTAAGAGCACTACACAAGAGGGTCCCTAGTCATTTCCAGAATATAAGGGAGCCTGGTAGAAGGGAACAGAAAGTTTCAAAGTATTGATCATATCCATTAAATAAGCTATTGTTTTTAAGATAACTGTGACCGCATAATGCACAGAGCCTTGATTTCATATGATTTTCTAAAAAATAAATTTCTGTTCAGAATTTTGGTAGAAATATTAAGTGATAGAGTGCTCATTTCAATGTGTCACATCAGTCAGCTTGTCACATTAGTAATTATGTTAAGTGTGATCCCTTGGTCAAGATGGTAACTACCAGATCTCTCCATGGGAAAGGTATCTTTCCTTTTCATAATTACTAAATATTCTTATGGTGATACTTGCAGACCTTCTGAATATCTTTTTCCCCAACCCCTTTCTTTACAATGGTTTTATTTTCCATTGATGAGTCTTGTCTGAATCAATTATTACTAGAATGTTTGTAAAATGATGATTATTGCATTTGTATCATCCTTTTACATTGACTAGTTGGCATTTTTCTTTAAACATTTCTTTTTCTTTATTGATTTTAAAGAAAGAGGAAGGGAGAGGGAGAGAGAGATAGAAACATCGATGAGAGAGAACATCGATTGGCTGCCTCCTGCATGCATCCCACAACCTGGGCATGTGCCCTGACCAGGAATTGAACCAGTGACCTCTTGGTTCATGGGTTGAAGCTCAACCACTGAGCCACACCGGCCAGGCAGTTGTGTTAATATCAACATAGATAGATACATTTCTTTTTATTCAATGTATTATAATATGTCCCTGCATTATTCATCTGAGGCTGGCATTGCCCCAGATTTGACATGGAGCCCTCTTTAAAATATAGATTCCAAGGCACCTTCTCCATCTTCGGGGGGTGGAGTCTGGGGATCTACATTTCTAACTGGCTCCCTCTAGTGCTACTTATGTCCATTAAAGTTTGAAAAGCAGAGGCGAAGCCCTTTCAAAAGACCTTCTGATGGGTATTCTGTCTTTTAGGGGTGGAGAGGGACTAGTAATAAGTAGAAAGGCTGGGAAACAAGATAGCTACTAATTCTTGCCAAGTTACAGCAATGCTTATCTGAATAATGGGTGCCATTTGCTCCTATTCTCAAAGGTGAAACTGATATTTGGAATCGAACATTAATATAATCAGGAACAGGCCTGGATCAAGATAGTGAAAAGCACACACTGTCACTCCTACTGAAAACTCCCAATGAAATCCAGAAAACACATGAAAGAGAGAAACTAATAGGTCCATAGCAGCATCAGGAAACTAACAAACATTTTAAGAAAGTCCTGGAAGATAGCAGAAAGAATTGTGTGGTAAAAAAAATAGGAGATTGGGTGGGATCGGGGGTGGTAATTGAGCTAATGTGTCAATGCTGGATTGTTCCCCAAACCTTACTAAAATATAGTAAATTAGAAAAAAAGTATACAACCCACAGAGAAAAAAATAACAGGCATTGAGGCAAGACTGGGCTCGTGATGTCAATAATATTTTAGATGTTGTACCTGGCACAGGGAAAAAAGAGAAAGTGATTCCACACTTGGAACAAAGGTAAAATTATGACTGACCAGTTCCTGATATCTCAAGGAAACACTTTCTCAAACCCTGTTTGAATGAAAGTAGAACCCTGTGTCCCGGGGAATGTAATTCCATTGCCATAGTGTATCTAATTGAATTACAGCTATTGAAACACAGACAGTTTTATGGTCCAATATAGTTATAGTTCAACTTTAGAAACCAATAGGTTCTATGGTTTTATAGCCTGGTTGTGTGATTAAACACAAAGATATTATTGCCCTGTAGAAAGTTAACCAGTCTCCAATCTTACCTAGCAAATCGTCTTTGGAATTCCTTTCATTTGCTCTAACTCTGCACACACACACACACACACACGCGCGCACCACATGCACACACACACATTTCTGTTTTTTAAGTATACTTGCAAACCAGTTTTGTTTTTTTGTTTTTGTCTACCTTCTGGTTCCTTCCTTGACAAGTTAAGTCACATTTTGATAACTTCTCACAATCTTTTGGTTTCAGAATTTTGCTCTAACATTGCTTAAGTTTCCTCAGTTCTGCTGAGTAGATGGGGATGAGTCAATAAGAGGAAAACCAATTTGTGCTACAGCACCTCAGAAAGACTCTGAGATTGAAAATACCACATACAGTATCTGATGTCAGGGGTGAGGGCTAGTGCTAGAAATGGAGAACATAGCTGAAAATCTTGGCCCTCCTCTACCAGGACAGAAAACTAGTTTGTCATCGGGAATGGTCAGACCCAAAGTTCTCAGCTTAGGAAGATCTGGCACAGCTGAGAGTGAGGTGGACACTGGGAAAATGAATGAAGTTTGTATTCTGAATGGAGACCCTGGCACCATCCTGTGCTCTGAGCCAGGCAGATACCACCACTATCCACTCTCTTCCTTCCACTCACACATACACTTCCTCCCACCAGGCAGATGATAGGAGGAGCATTCTCTTGAGAAATTGACCAGTCCAGAGAAAAATACCTATAGAAATGAGCATTTGGAGGGGTCCTCCAATGAAACTTCCAAGTACTATGGAAATACTATGCTGTTGCTATGAGGCCCCAATCAATACATTCCACTTACAAACATAAGCTCCAGTTCATATGCATATCAACAGAGGGTCATAAATCACCTAATTTGGAAAGCTGCTAACATGAAAATCAGAGACCTGAACAAACAGAAGAGAAGGAACTTGAAACAAAGACAGTGACAAGGAGCAGAAACTTGTAAAAATCTACTATAATTAATATTCCCAAAGAGATTAGAGAAAATTCACATTCATGAAACAAGATTTTAAATCATTTTCATTTGTGGCTTTGGTAAAAACTAACATTTTAAAATAAAAAAATTTAAATTATTAAATACATTTTTTTAAATGGACAGAATCAGATTAATGGAATAGGATCAAAGAGAGCCACAGCCCAAAACATGCCTGTTAGAAGAAGTTTAGGACCAAGTAAAAAGTAGAGCTTCCACCCTGGCCGGTTTGGCTCAGCAGTTAGAGCGTCAGCCTGTGATCCCGAGAGACCGGGGTTCGGTTCCCACTAAGGGCACGTACCTCAGTTGCAGTTTGCCCAGGCCCTGGTTGGGTCATGTGGGTGGCAGCCATTTGATGTGTCCCTTTCACGTCGATGTTTCTCTCTCTCTCTCTTTTTCTCTCTCTCTCTCCCTCCCACTCTATCTGAACAAAATATCAAAAAATGTCCTCGGGTGAGGATAAAAAAAAAAAAGTAGAGCTTCCCAGTAAAGTTAACTGTTATTTGAACAACATGGAACTGTTGCAGGGATAGAAGACCAGATCAATGGAGCAATGCATAATCAAGAAACAGAACCCCATAAATGTAGAATTTAGCTTGTAATGAATATGGCATTTCCAACTGGTAAGGAAAAAACAGATAATTCAACCAATGTTTTTAAGACAATAGGTTTTACATATAGGAAAAATATTAAGTTTGATTTCTATTTCATGCCATAAATAAAAAATATATTCTAGATTAAATAAAGCTCTAAAATGAAAGCACAAATTTTAAAAGAAATAAATATGACAGTATTAAAATATATACATATATAAATAAATATATACATATATATACATACAACTATAATTTGGGGAGAGAAAGGTTTTCATAAACTAAATATAAAAGACAGAGATAAGTATGGTAGCTATTAAATGGTTACCAGGTTTTCTCTTCTTCCATCTTTCCATAACAAAACTCTTCCAGTCTGTGTGGAGCACATTCTGAGTAATTTGAAATGACTAATACAGCCACCAGACATACAAGTGGATATATAATGCATACCTGTTAGATTGCTCATAATAACTATCAGGCTTTCCTTGGATTCTTGTGCCCAATCATCAGGAGAGTCTTTCTTCCATTGGAACTATAAAGTATAAGAATATGGACTGTTTTTAAAAAGATGACGGGCTGGTTTGGCTCAGTGGTTGGAGCATCAACCTGCAGACCAGAGAGACCTGAGTTCGGTTCCCACTAAGGGCGCGTACCGGTTGCAGTTTGAACCCGGCCCTGGTTGGGTCGTACAGGTGGTGGCAACTCAATGTGTCCCTTTCACATTGATGTTTCTCTCTCTCTCTCTTCCTCTCTCTCCCTCCCACTCTATCTGAACAAAAAATGGAAAAATGTCCTCCAGTAAGGATAAAAAAAAAAAAAAAAGCCCCATCTGAGCCCATGTGGCTCAGTGCATTAAACATCACCCCAAGGACTCAGAGGTCCCATGGACTGAGAGGTCCCGGTTCGATTCCTGATCAGAGTACATGCCCAGGTTGTGGGTTCAATCCCCAGTAGGGGGCGTGAAGGAGGCAGCTAATAGATGTTTTTCTCTCACATCAGTGTTTCTATTTCTCTCTCCCTTTCTCTCTCTCCAAAAAATCAATAAAACATATTTTTTTTCGAGCCTGCCTGGTTTGGCTCAGCGGTTAGAGCGTCAACCTGCAGACCAAAGAGTCCTGGGTTAGATTCCTGCCAAGGGCACGTACCTCGGTTGCGATTCATCCCCAGCCCCAGTTGGGGTTGTGCTGGTGGCAACCAGTCGATGTGTCTTTTAACATTGATGTTCTCTCTCTGTCCCTCCCACTCTGAAGATAAATGTAAAAATATTCTCGGGTGAGGAAAAAAGAAAGAGAAGGAAGGAAGGAAGGCAGGAAGGAAGGAAGGAAGGCAGGAAGGAAGGAAGGAAGGCAGGCCCATGTGGGATTATGCAGCTAGCTCACAGTTGAAGAGAAACACTCTCACTTCTCATAGTGGATGCTGTCATTGCCCTGCCCCAAATCCCTGTCCTTACCATTTTAGTGCATACTGGCCTGGCTTCCTCTGTCAGCATGTGCACTTTGCAAACGGGCTTTCTTTGATTGTTCTCTACTTTGTTATTCATGCAGCAAGCCAGAAGTGCAGAGGAATTGATGTTTCTCCCTCCCTGAGAGCTGCTCTCATCCTAAGACTGGTAGGAGTTGATGTATGAACACTCTAGCTTCCTCATTCCTTATAGTGGAATTACACTATGGTGCATGTTTTGTTTCTGAGTTTCCCAGTGGATTAAGCTCAAATTGTACACAATGGTAAGTGGCTTGATCATGAACTCTATATTGGTTGCCTTTATGTTCCCTGTCTCACTTCCCCACATTCCTACCAGCATTTTCCTTTATCTCCCAAATAAATTACATGTAGTCCATTCCTTGTCTCAGGATATGTTTATGGGAGCACCCAAACTGAAACATCCCCTCCCCAATCAGAAATAGCTCAGGTATGTCACATTGCTGTAGGAAGGTGTGTGTGTGTGTGTGTGTGTGTGTGTGTGTATCTCAGGGGTGGGGGGTAATTTCCTTCAATTTTAAGCTAGCTAGCCTCATTCTTCTAATTTAGGTCCAAATGTGGGTCCCTGTGGTCCAACAAAAATAACACTTTCAAGAGAAACAAAACAGCCCTGGTCAGTGTTGCTCAGTTGGTTGGAGTGTCATCCCATACACCAAAAAGTAATGGGTTCAATTCCCAGTCAGGGCACATACCCAGATTGTGGGTTCGATCCCTTGTCAGGTGCATGTGGGAGGCAACCAATTGATGTTTTTCTCTCACATTGATGTTTCTCTTTCTCTTCCTTCCTCTCTCTCTCAAATCAATCAAAACATATTTAAAAAACAAATAAAACTTGCCTAGCCGGTGTGGCTTAGTGGTTGAGCGTCGACCCATGCACCAAGAGGTCGCCGGTTTGATTCCCGGTCAGGGCACATGCCCAGGTTGTGGGCCCGATCTCCAGTGGGGGGCATGCAGGAGGCAGCCAATCAGTGTTCTCTCTCATCAATGTTTCTATCTCTCTCTCCCTCTCCCTTCCTCTCTCTGTAAAAATCAATAAAGAAAAAAACAAACAAACCCAAACACCCAACTGTTAGAAGGGGAATAGAAAACTTCATGCAATAAAACCTCATATTTAGAATAGGATAGAGAGAGAATATCACCAGTTCACACCACACATTACCTTCCTATAAGACAGGAGCACCCAGTGCTCTTTGCTTTGGCAGCAATGTTGCTTGATCAGTCCATCTGGCTGCCTCTGGGCTGCTCTCTATGCCAATCCCCCTTGTTCATTGTCCTCCATGGCTACATCTAAAGGGTTTCTGGATGGATTCCCTTCTGAATTCTGTAAAGCTTTAGTAGTTTATTTCCTGTTGATGTGAGATCTGATACCTGAGAATGTTTTAAGGTAGTGTCAGCCATACTTGCCTGATCATAAGACTCACTTGGAATCTTATTAAATACATAAATTTACAGCACTGCTCTTCATCCTTCTGAAGGAGAAGATCCCAGGAAATTGTCTTTGCCTGCATTCCCTAGAGAACAGAGCAAGAGGGTCTTAACTGGAGGTATAATCCAGAGCAACAAAAGTTAGAGACAGAGGAAGGAAACAAAGCAAATGCAAGATGGTGTATTACTGGGCTTGCTGCAGCTTTAAGAAAACATGCCTGGTTGCTTAGTTACACAGGAGTCTTCCTAAAAAGTTATGCAAATCCGCCCTGGCCTGTTTGGCTCAGCGGTTAGAACACAGCGGCCTGCGGTCCAGAGAGACCTGGGTTCGGTTTCCGCTAGGGGCGCATACCTCGGTTGCAGTTTGTCCCCGGCCCTGGTTGCAGGTGGAAGCCACTCGATGTGTCCCTTTCATGTCGATGTTTCTCTCTCGCTCCCACTCTGTCTGAACAAAAAATGGAAAAATGTCCTCCAGTGAGGATTTAAAAAAAAAAAGTAATGCAAATCCACCAGGCCTTGGAATGATCCACTGAGGGGTGAAAGGAAAAGATTATTTGTTTTTTCCTTTTTGTCTCTTATCTTACACTGGCCAAAATTCACCCATGGGGAGTTAATTCTTTCATGGCCTGGGAATATTTTTCATTCCTATAGAAGGGGAGGCCAAGTTCCTTGCCTGACAGGTTCACTAAATCATGGGTGGCAGGAGAAGAGCAATTCCTTTAAATGAGAAAATGCTGGCAGAGAAAAATACTTCACAGAACTTGAAGGTCATAGGGCAAGGGGTTATATTCAAGATATTTAAAAATCAATACATTATGCGCACAGCTGAATGAGAAATTATTACAGATATTATAAGACAAAGAAAATGACTACTTGTATTTATGACCTTAGGAACCAAGAATCTCAGTCCAGGAGAAGAGATACAAACATAAAATCAAAAAAGTTAAGCAAACTTTTGTAATTCTAAATTTGAACTTGGAATATCATTTTGAAGCTATGATGTGTTTTCTTAAAAAAAAAAAAAAGATTATTTTCTAGTTCTGTATACATTTAAAATAAAGAAAGAAAGAAAGAAAGAATTAAATAAATAAATAAATAAATAAATAAATAAATAAATAAATAAAACAACCAACACATTAGGAATGAACATCCATTTTTCTCTAAAAGGAACCAGGGCCATTTGAAGAAAATGTCTGATTCCATGTCTAGGGCAGAAAATGCACAAGAAAAGCCTGATACATCTTGTATTAGAAATGAAAAACAAAACAAAACCCTATAAAATATTATGGTATGAACAAACCTATCATATGGGAAAATTTGAGCATCAAAAAGAATGGTAACTATAATGAACTGGAAGACATCAAATACATTATTCATCCGTTCATAATGCTATTCAAAACAATAATAATAATAAAAAAAATAAACCTAAACATTTTGATTCACTTTGGAGGATGCCAAGGAATCATCTCATTATTCTGAATACTTGTAAATAAAGGCAAATAAGCACTTTTACAGCTTTTATTGTATGAACTATACCTCAGGGTAACTAAATAGTTGATGAGGGAATATTATTCTTTGTAGAACAACTAGAGCTAATAAATGTATAAAGGATAATAGATTTAGGATGAAATGCTAGAAATTATAATATTAGAATAAAAGTAAAATAATGGTTTTAGGATAGTTCTAACCTAACTTTCTGCAATGATGGAAATATTCTATATTTACATTGTTCAATACAGAAGCCACTAGCTATTGAGCACTTCAAATGTGGCTAGTGTAGCTAAGGAATTTAATTTTTAATTTTATTCAAATTTTTTTTGAGGGCATTTTTCCATTTTTTGTTCAGATAAAGTGAGAGGGAGAGAGAGAGAGAAACATTAATGTGAAAGGGACATATCAAGTGGTTGCCACCCGCACGACCCAACCAGGTCTGGGGACAAACGGCAACCGAGGTACGTGCCCTTAGCGGGAACTGAACCTGGGTCTCTCTGGACCGCAGGCTGACGCTCTAACCGCTGAGCCAAACCGGCCAGGGCCAATTTTTATTCAATTTAAGTAGCCATGCCCAGCCAGTGTGGCTCAGTGGTTGAGCAATGACCCATGCACCAAGAGGACGCCAGTTCGATTCCTGGTCAGGGCACATGCCCAGAATGTGGGCCTGATCCCAGTGGGGGGCATGCAGGAAACAGCAAATCAATGTTCTCTCTCATAGATGTTTCTATCTCTCTCTCTAAAAATCAATAAAGAAAAATAAATAAATTTAAATATGGCTAATTGTTATTGTACTAGACAGTACAGGTGTAGGGCATGATTATCTTTGGCTGCTAAAATCATTAGGTGAAAGACTGGTGGAAGTTTATAAAGACGGGTTAGAATCACTGCCCCTGAACTTACTGATCAATCTTAAAATCACACAAAAAAAGACAAACAGACATTGCATTTCCTGATGTGATGCACTAGAAAGCATATAATACCACCCATGAAGTATTCTTGCCAAAAATTCAAAGCTCGATTTGATCAAGATTCTAGATTTTACTACCAGTTTAGGAAACATAGGGAACAGACAGCATGGTGAATAGCACTATAGTAAGAAAGATCAGGGAAATCAGGATGTGCTAAACTCCTCAGAACAAACAACATGATTCATTATGATAACCAAATAATTGCAAGGGAAAAGAAACAGGAGGGCATGGAACCTATAGATCAAAGACCCCTAAAGGACAAATCAGTCAAATGCAAAGTGTAGACTTTTTTGGAACCAACTTTGTCTTAGCCTAGGTCCCCTGGAAAGCATAACCTGATTAAAACAAACAAAAAGCTCTCTTCCAAGACTATTGATGAGTGCAATCTCAGGGAGCAGGACTGAGGGACACTAAGTGAAACAGTGAAGCAGGGAAAGACAACACAAGGAAGCATGATCAAGCTGACTACCACTAAGGGTTATTCCTTAGTGCTGTAGACCATCTGAGAAGCTGCATGTACTGTGTCTTAGGACTGTTGATCTGGGGATGAAAGGGAAAGTATTAGATAGGACAAGGATTTCAAGGTCTGGGTGGTTCTTACTAAATGCTATTTTTGCTAGATGTTAAAATGTAGCACAGTATTTTGCAGACACAGCTTTAAACAGGGTGAGCTTGACAGGAACCCAACCGATGATAAGTGTAGCCAACTGCAAAGAAATCAATTAACCATATAGTGAATATAAGCAATCCCTTTGGGGAGACAGAGCTTTGGATGTGAATCCCCTGTCTCCTTTACTTGCTACAAGTAAATAAAACTACTTGACAACCACATCTTGTTCTTGAATACAGCACCCCAAGCAGCGAACCCCTGGACTCCACAACCAAAGCAGCTGTCCGTTGGTTCTGTCTCTATTGGTCAAAGTTTGCCTCAAAGAGTGTTAAGTCCCTAGCACTCCTGGGTTGTGTATGCCTGGGTGCCAAGCAGATATACACAGTATCCCACACTGCAGCATTAAACAGAATCCCTGAGAAGGTGGCAGGCTACACCTGTGTGAAGCTGGCTGGAGCCTGTGCAGAACTGAGCTAGGCAGCAATGGCTGAATTAAGAAACAGGTGAACCTGAGAGGATCTGGAGGTATGCACAGAGATGTCTCATACAGGGAGAAAAAGAGATAGATAGATAGATAGATAGATAGATAGATAGATAGATAGATAGAAAGAAAGAATCAGGGAAGTTTGAATGCTAATAGGATATTAAGAAATTATTGGGCCCTGGCCGGTTTGGCTCAGCGGTTAGAGCGTCGGCCTGCGGTCCGGAGAGACCCGGGTTCGGTTCCCGCTAAGGGCACGTACTTCGGTTGCAGTTTGTCCCCGGCCCTGGTTGGTTGTGCGGGTGGCAGCCACTCGATGTGTCCCTTTCACATCGATGTTTCTCTCTCTCTCTCTCTCTTCCTCTCTCTCCCTCCCACTCTATCTGTACAAAAAATGGAGAAATGTCCTCGGGTGAGGATTAAAAAAAAAAAAAAAAAAAAAAAAAAAAATAAATTATTGGGTTTTTTTTCTTTATTGATTTTAGAGAGAGAGGAAGTGAGAGGGAGAGAGAGACAGAAATATCAGTGAGAGAGAACATCGATTGGCCGCTTCCTGCATGCCCCCCACTGGAGATCAGGCCCACAACCTGGGTATGTGCCCTGACTGGGAATCAAACTGGTGACCTCTTGGTGCATGGGTTGACGTTAAACCACTGAGCCACACCAGCTGGATGTAATTATTGTTTTATTGTTAACTTTTTGTGTGAAAATGGTATAGTGGTTATGACATTTCTTCTTTTAGACAGTCACATCTTTTAGACATTCACATTGAAGTACTTATACATAAAATAATACGATGTCTGCAATTTCCTTCAAAATAATCCAGTTGGAAGACTCTGGTCAAGATGGCAGCATAGGTGAACACGGTATCGCCTCTTCCCACAACCACATCAAAATTACAACTAAATTACAGAAAAACTATCATTCAAAACCACCTGAAATCAAGCTGAATGGAAGTCTTACAACTACGAAATTAAAGAAGCCACATCGAGATTGGTATGAGGGGCGGAGGCTTGACGGGCTGGTCCCACACCCATATGTGGAGGATAAAAACCAAGAGGATATGCCCTGGCTGGTTTGGCTCAGCGGTTAGAGCCTTGGCCTGAGGACCAATGAGTCACGGGTTCGGTTCTGGTCAAAGGCACGTACCTCAATTGAGATTTGTCCCTGGCCCTGGTTGGGGTCATGCGGGAGGCAGCCCCTTAATGTGTCCCTTTCACGTTGATGTTTCGCTCTCTGTTTCTCTCTCTTCCTCCCACTTTATCTGAACAAGATGGAAAAGTGGAAAAGTGTCCTCGGGTGAGGATAAAAAAAAAATCAGGAGGATACCTCGGCTGTGACAGTCCTCCCTGGGGAGTAAGGGGTCCCCACCTCACACCAGGCCACCAGCTCAGGGTTCCAGTGCCAGGAAGAGAAGTCTCCATCACTTCTGGCTGAAAAAAACCAGTGGGAACTGAGTCTGACGGAGGCTGAGGCTGCTGAAGCCCCAGGCAGCTCCACGTAAAGGGCTACCACACGGACTTACTCGGACTTGCTCCCTCTGAGCTCCAGCATGGAGGAGGCAGCTCAAAAGGTACCAGAGACATATGGGGAAAAAACTGAGTGGTTTGACATTGGGGCGAGGACTGGAGAGGAAGCTTTCCCCTGGACAGACATCCTGTCGGAAGCTTTTGTTCCTTTGGTTAGCCCTTCCCCCACAAGGCCTGCAGATGGCAGCCATCTGGGACTCTAGCAACCTGGCTCACACTGGTTGCCCTGCCCTAGTGATTCCCTGAGGCCCTGCCCCACCCAACTTTCAGGCCCACCCAAGCTTTTCCCAGTGGCTTTACCATAGGATTGGCCTGTCTTGGATCCTGATTATGATTTTTCTAAATTCTCCCACACAAGCAACATATGGTCTCAGCAAGCCCCATAACTCTCGATAGGTAGCCCCAGGCCTGTCACTAGAAGCAGCCAGCTTTGGTTCACAGCTTGGCTTTTCCTGGGCACCTCTAAGCCAGCACAAGAAGCAGCCATCGGCAGATCACTTTGTAGCTTATGCCAGGTGGCCCCGGGTAGAACACAGGCAGTGGCTGACCTTGCCCCAGAGCCAGCACACCCAGCGGACAGTTTCAGACCACATCAAAGCACCACCACCCAACCATCTCCACCAGTGACACACTCAATGAGTGGACTCAATGGGTACCAGAGCCTTGCTGAAGTGAGTCTTGCTGTGTGGTGGGCCCCTACACAGCTGATCGTCCAAAGTAGTCAGAGGCCAGTGGTCAGTGGGCACAGCCAGTCCTTGCAGCTGATCAGCCTGAGTAAAACCCTCTCACTGACGTGCCAACAGCAATTAAGACTCAATTACAACAGAAGGGTATATAGTCCACACTAGGGGTGCACCTTGAGGTCCCAGCTGGGGTGATTATGGATGCTGTTCCACTGGATCCTACAGGACACCTATAACAATAGGCCACCCTACAAAGCCTAGGAGACATAGCAACTCTACCTGATACATAGAAACAATCACAGGGAAGCAGCCAAAATAAGGAGACAAAGAAACATGTCCCAAATGAAAGAAAAGAACAAAACTCCAGGAAAAGAACTAGATGAAATGGAGATAAGCAATCTAATAGACGCAGAGTTCAAAACACTGCTTATAAGGATGCTCAATGAACTTAGTGAGAACTACAATGAAATTAGTGAGGGCCTCAAGAGCATAAAAAAGGATCAGTCAGAAATGAAGGACGCACTAACTAAAATAAAGAATAATTCACAGAGATTCAATAGTAGAGTAGGTAAAGCCAAGAAGCAAACCATCGATTTGGAATATAAGGAAGCAAAAAACACCCAATCAGAACAGAAAAAAAATTAAAAAGAATAAAAAAAAATGAGGAGAGTGTAAGGAGCCTCTGGGACAAATTTCAAGTGTGCCAACATTCGCATCTTGGGAGTGCCAGGAGGAGAAGAGAACAAGAAATTGAAAACCTATTTGAAACAATAATGGCAGAAAACTTCCCTAACTTGGTGAAAGAAACAGATATACAAGTCCAGGAAGCACAGAGAGTCCCAAACAAGATGAACCCCAAGAGACCCATACCAAGATACACCATCATAAAAATGCCAAAGGTTAAAGACAAAGAGAGAATCTTAAAAGCAGCAAGAGAAAAGCAGTTAGTTACCTACAAGGGAGCTCTCATAAGACTGTCAGCTGATTTCTTAAAAGAAGGCTAGAAGAGAGTGGCAAGAAATATTCAGAGTGATGAAAAGAAGAACCTACAACCAAGATTACTCTATCGTGCAAAGCTATCATTTAGAATTGATGGCCATATAAAGAGTTTCCCAGACCAGAAAAATCTAGAAAAGTTTATCACCACCAAACCAGTATTATATAAAACGTTGATGGGTCTTCTGGAAGAAAAAGACGATAAAAAATATGAACAAACAAAAATACATATCTATCGACAATTGAATCTACAAACAAAATGAACAGCAGAACAGAAACAGATTCATAGATACAGAGAACATTTTGTTGGTTGCTAGATGCGAGGGGGGTTGGCAAAATGAGTGAAAAAGGTGAAGGAATTAAGTGTAAATTGGTTGTTAGACTGACAAACCTCAAAGGGAAGCGGGGTGGGTGGGTGGGAAGAAATAAATGAAAGAACTAATATGCATATATGGATAACCAATGGACACAGACAACAGTGTGGGGAAAGACAGGAGGGGGGCAGGAACGGGGAGGTGGGGGTCAATAGGGGGGAAAAGAACATCTGTAATACATTCAGCAATAAAGATAAGTTTAAAAAATAATCCAGTTGGTAAGGTAAGGAAGAGTGAATGGAGGCATAGCTGGAAGGAGAATGCCCACGAGTCATGTGCTGATTTTTTGAGGATATTTTTTCCATTGATTTTGAGAGAGAGAGAGAGAAACATTGCTGTTTCTCAAACCAGCGATATATTGATTGGTTGCCTCCCACACGTACCTTGACCGGGGCTGGGAATCGATCCTGCAACCCAGGTACATACCCTTGACAGGGAATTGAATTTGTAACCTTTGGTGCCTGGGCCAACACTCTAACCAGGGCAATGTGCTGATTTTTAAAATGTTCGCTAACTTTTGACATTCCTTTCTTCAAAAGGTGGAGTCTAATTTCCCTCCCCTTGACTGTGAGGGGGATATATTCTAATGACTACAGTGTGGTGGAAGTGATCTTGTGTGTCTCCCAATGCTACATTATAAAAGTCATTGAAACTTCCACCTTATTCTTTTTTGTATCATTTGTTTAGGAGAAGCCAGCCACCATGCTGTGAGGACACTCCAGCAGCTCTATGGAAAGGTCCATGTGGCAAGAAACAGATGCCTTCTGCCAGCATCTTACCAGCCATAGGTGAGAGTCACACTGGAACAAGTCCTTTAGCCCCAGCATAAGTAAGGCTTCAGATGACTGCAGCCCAGGTTGATAATGTGACTGCAGCCTCATGACAGAGTCTGAACTAGACCACTCAGTAAGTCATTCCTGAAATCCTGACCTATGGAAACTGTGTGAGATAACAAAATGTTTACTACTGTTTTAATTTTAATTGGGATAATTTGTTACACAGCAACAGTCAACTGAAATAAGTTAATAATTGTTGAAGCTGGGTGTTTGGTTCATTGTACTATTCTATTTGGTGTATGTTTAATGTTTTCCATGAGAAAAATGAAATACTGAATTCCTATATTGTATCATCATATAAATGATTTCTAGGTGGATTAAAGACTGTAAAAAAAGCAAAAATGTCTAGTAAATTATCTTTGTTACTTCAAAGTAGGAAAGAATTTCTTAAATAAGACACAAAAGGCACAGACTATAAAGAAAAGATTGTTTAATTCACCTACATTAAAAATAAGAACAATTTATTGAATTATATCATAAAGGAAGTATAAAGATTAATTATAATTAGGAAAATATTTGCCACACATATAATGGAAAAAAGATTAGTATCTGAATATGTAAGTAACTCCTACAAATCAATAATAAAAAGATAGACAACAAAATAGAAAAATGGTCAAAGGATATGAATGCACAGTTCACAGAAGGGGACACCTAGATGACCAATAATCAAAAGATTGATCAACCAGTATCTGCATGTCTGTGTTTGTCCCCACAGTAATTAACACTTGCTCCTCTAGTAGCCTTCAATGACTTGCTGGATTTGGTGTATAATTACCCCTTGCTTCTAAGGCATGTGTCCTACACCATTTCCCAGAGTTTTTCCTGTGGAATTCCAATTGCTCACACTAGTAACTAGCTTGATAAGTACCCTATATTGACTTGCCTTCCCTTTAAGGTCTCACGTTCCCTCTCCCCACCTGCTTCCTGGGGTTAAAATCCATGTTAACCTTGAATCCTTGCTGCAGGGCTTTCTTCTGGGGGCATCTGAACTGATATAAAATTGTCGAAGCTACCTTGCCAGTATGAGACAGAGTCTGAGCTCTGGCAACTCTGTGGGAACTTTCCACATGAAAAAACAGCATAGCCTCCCTTGAAATGCATATGAGAGAAGGGACCTGATGGCTTCATGCCAGTCTTGAGGGTGGTAGCCAGACCATTGGCAATAGGCACAGACTTCAAAGCTGTCCCAAGCCCAGGACTCTGACTCATGGACTTCCTGAATGTTTGCTTTCTTTCTGTCCATAATTAATGAACCTTGTTTGTAATTAATGCCCTTGGCCCTGACTTGCTGGGGTTCATAGCTAAATGCTCCTTGTGCCTTGAGCCATTTTTGATATGCTGGTCTGGCTTCAGCCTGTTTAACTTGGTAAACACTGCAATCTGGGCCACACCTCTAGTCACAGCCCAGGCTTTTAGTCAGCTGGTTTGCACACAAGGTTACCTGCCACCATCCCCCACCTTGGGGTTCCTGCCACAGTCACAGCACAAGTGGATGCAAGAACCACTTTGCCATAACGAAGGCAATGTTGCTGCCAGTGTTGTCTCAGATAATGGGAGTTGGTGCCAGGGCAGCTACATGAGATGGGGACTGCTGTGTAGGCACCGGAAGCCTTGATCACAACACTTGTAGTAGTCTGTATCAGGGCTTTGGGCAAGCACTAGAAATAGAGATGGTAATTCTGGTGGTACCAGCACAGTGGGCTTTTGATGGACATTAGCTTGAGGAAGAGATGGCTTCTCTATGAACCAATGCAGGAAAGGAGGAAATGGACATCGTCTTTAGATTTGCTATATTGTCTCAGTATTAATATATTTTGTCATGGTGTTGGGTGCATGTAGGTGGACTTCCAAAATCTCATTGCCTGTGTTAATTATCTATTGCTGTGAGACAAATTGCCCGCAAACTTAGTGACTTAAAACAACAACAACAATGTATTCTACTCACAGTTTCTGTGAGTCAGAAATTCGAGGGCAGCTTCACTAGGCAATTCTGGCTCAAGATCTTTTAAGAAGTTACAGTCAAGATGTTGACCAGGGCTGCCATCATCTGAAGCCTTCACTGAGGATAAAGGATCCACTTCCGAAACGGCACACACATGGCTGGCAAGTGTGTGCTGGTTCTTAGGGAGAGGCCTCAGTTCCTCCCCATTTAGGTTTCTCTACAGGCTGCTGAAATGTCCTCATTACACGATGGCTGGCTTCCTCCAAAGCAAATCAAAAGACAGGGAGGGAGGCGAGAGAGAGGGGGGGGGGGGGGGAGAGAGAGGGGGAGAGAGAGAGAGAGAGAGAGAGAGAGAGAGAGAGAGAGAGAAAATTATCCTTTGTACCACCTAACCACAGATGTCACATAGCATAATTCTATCACATTCTATTTGTTAGAAGTGAGTAGTAAGTCTGGCCTTCTAGGAAGGGGGATTAAACTCTAATTTTTAAAGGGCAATAGCAAGGAATTTGTGGACATTTTTAAAAAGTACCACATTGCTTCTAGTTCAATAACTAACTGTAACTTGGGTCATAAGTTCTTTTCCAGCTTCTATTTCAGACTTTCTTATATAATCAGTAATGTACAAAATCATCAGTTGGAATATAGTATGGTCAACTCCTATTTCTTTAATGAATAATTACAACAATATCTGTCCTTATTAGAAGGAAATCCAGTGGTTTGTTTTTTTTTTTCTTTTTAAAATCCTCACCCGAAGATATTTTTCCACTTATCTTCAGATGGGGGGGAGGGGCATCCATGTGAGAGGGACACATTGGTCAGTTGCCTCCCACATGACCCTGACCAGGGGTGGGACCTAACTGCAACCAAGGTATGTGCCCTTGACCGGAATCGAACCCGCATCTCTTTAGTCCAAAGGCCAAGGCTCTAACTGTTGAGCCAAACCAGCCAGGGATGGTTTTTCCTCTTGAATTACTCTTTCTTTTCCAGTGAATTACCCAAGAAACCTGGGGCTTATTCGGTCTAAAGTTGCCAGTCCAGCTTTGAAAACAAGTCAGCCAAGCCAGGGCTGAGCATCTAACTTGTGAAAGGTAAGGCATCTAGAGGGAACTGACTGAGAAGCCATCCCACTCATCTCCAGGGAGGTGGTGCAAAGGAACATTGCCAGGTAAAGCAGCCGTGAAAATGCATTGTTCTGGACTCCTGCTGTGGGGAGTTAAAGCGACAGGCAGATGATGTGCTGTCCCTGTGGCTCTACCACCACATCTGTGCTAATGCAGGCTCATTCCTTTGAGATGAAGGGCTACTCCAACTGGCAACTCTGGCTCCAGCCCTCCTCATTGGCCTGGACAAGCCTTTCTTAGAGCTAAACTGTAGACTGAGACTCTTCTTTTAAAAAAAAAAAAAAATCCTCACCCAAGGATATTTTTCTATTGCTTTTTAGACAGAGTGAAAGGGAGAGAGACAGAAACATCAATGTGAGAGAGACACATTAATTGGTTTCCTCCTACACGACCCTCACTGGGGCCGGGGATCAAACCTGCAACCCAGGTACATGCCTTTGAGTGAGAATCAAACCCTAGACCCTTTGGTCCGCGGGCCAACACTCCAACTGCTGAGCCAAACCGGCCAGGGCCTGAGATTCTTCTTAACCAATCCTTCCGCTCCCTTTTTTTCACAGCTGTCAATTTTTATTCCAGTCTGAATCCTCTCCCTGCATTTTTCTGCTTTCTTCCCCTTTATCCTTCACTGACATTTCCCCCTAATAAGTCTCTTGCATGCCTAATTCTGTTTTGGCATCTATTTCTCGGTAGACATCCTGGACACACACAGGGCTGGGGCTGCTTCCCACTGGCTCATGACAGCAGATTCTGTGCATTTCCCCCCGATTCTGCACTCAGTGACATGTTGGTAGCTTGAAATAGGTCATGGTGGGAGTATTTACACCATAGAAATAAAAAATGCTATACACAAGGGTCCCCTCCCCCCACAACGAGCTGGTTGTTAAACATTTATCAGCATACCTCTGGTATATACCCAACAGAAATGTGTGCATATGTTCACCAAGAGATCTATGCTAGATTCTTAGACTGTTCAGAGCATCATTATTAATAGTAGCCTCAAATTGGAAACTGTCCAAATGTCCATCAGTAGTAGGATAGATAAATTATCATAATATGATCATTTATACAACGGAATATAGGAGTGAAAATAATTGATCAACAATACGCAACATAGATACATCTCACAAACATAATGCTGAGTGAAATAAACCAGATAAAAGAGTCCCTACTATAATATTATTCCATTTACATAAAGAAAAACACTAGGAAAACGAATTTATAGTGTAAGAAGTCAGGAGAGTGGTTCCTTGTGGAGGCAGTGACTGGGAGGCGATGAGAGGGGCCCTGTAATGTTCTATTTCTTGGTACTTGCCCTGGTGATATGACTATGCTTACTTTGAAAATTCATTGAGCTGTAAATGTATGATCTCTTCACTTTTCTGTATCTATGTTATACTTCACCAGAGAGTTAAAAAAAAAGTATACTGCCCTGGCTGGGTTTGCTCAGCGGTTAGAGCATCAGCCCGCAGACCAGAGTCCCAGGTTCGGTTCTCGCTAAGGGCACATACCTCAGTTGCAGTTTGACCCCGGCCCAGGTTGGGGTCATGTGGGTGGCAGCTTCTCGATGTGTCTCTCTCACGTTGATGTTTCTCTCTCTCTCTTCCTCTCTCTCTCCCTCCCGCTCCATCTTAAGATGAATGCAAAAATGTCCTTGGGTGAGGGGGGAAAAAAAGTATACCTAATTAATTGTTCTGTGAGGATAAGGATTTACTTTTTTTTTTATCCTCACCCGAGGACATTTTTTTTTATCCTCACCTGAGGACATTTTTGCATTTATCTTCAGGTAAAGCGGGAGGGAGTGAGGGAGGAAGAGAGAGAGAGGAACATCAACGCGAGAGAGGCACATCGAGTGGTTGCCACTCACATTACCCCAACCAGGACTGGGGACAAACTGCAAGCGAAGTTTGTGCCCTTAGCGGGAACCAAACCCATGACTCTCTGGTCTGTGGGCTGATGCTCTAACCACTGAACCAAACAGGCCAGGGCAAGGATTGGGATTTTTTAAAACAAAATTTTAAAATGTTTAATTATGTAAAGAAATAACATAAAATTTACTATCTTAACCATTAAAAACAAAACAAAACTATAGCTTACTGAGATATATATATATATATATATATATATATATATATATACATATTTTTTTTTTTTTATCCTCACCCGAGGACATTTTTCCATTTTTTTTTTGGTTCAGGTAGAGTGGGAGGGAGAGAGAGAAACATCGATGTGAAAGGAACACATCGAGTGGCTGCCACCCGCACAACCGACCAGGGCTGGGTACAAACTGCAACCGAGGTACGCGCCCTTAGCGGGAACCGAACCCGGGTCTCTCAGGACCGCAGGCCGACGCTCTAACCGCTGAGCCAAACCGGCCAGGGCGATATTTTTTGTATCTTCAACCAAACAACTAGACTTCGATTTTTTAAAATATATTTTTATTGATTTTAGAGAGAGAGAGAAAGGGAGAGGGAGAAAGAGAGAGAGAGAAACATTGATCAGTTGCCTCTCGCACATGCCCTGGCTGAGGATTGAACCCAAAACCTGGGCATGTGCCGTGACCTGGAATCAAAATGCTGGCCCTTAGGTGCATGGAATGACGCTCAACCAACTAAGCCACACTGGCCAGGGCCATCTTAACCACTTTTTAAAAAAATCTTTACATGAGGACACTATTCCATTTTTGTTCAGATAGAGTGGGAAGGAGAGAGAAACATCTACGCAAGAGACACATATCAACTGGTTGCCTTCTGCATGACCCTGACCAGGGTTGGGGACAAATCACAGCCGAGGTATGTGTCCCTGACTGGTATCAAACCTGTGACTCACTGGTCTATTGGCTGATGCTTTAACTGCTGAGCCAAACTGGCCAGGGCCATCTTAACCATTTTTAAGTGTACAGTTCAGTAGTGTTAAGTATGTTCACATTATTGTACAATTGATCTCCAAAACTTTCCATCTCGCAAAACTAAACCTCTATTCCCATTAAACAACTGCTGCCCATTTTCTCCTTCTCCCAGTCCCAGGCAACTACCTTTCTACTTTCTGATTTTATGAACATGACTACTCCAGGCATCTCTAATAAGTAGAATCATACAGTATTTATCTTTTTTGTGACTGACTCATTTCACTTAACATAATGTCCTCAAGGTTCATCTATGTTGTAGCACGTATCAGAATTCCTTTTCTTTTTAAGTCTGAATAATATTTTATTGTATTTATATACTACGTTTCGTTTATCCATGCATCTGTCGATGGACATCTGGGTTACTCCACTATTGTGTATAATTTTGCAGTGAATGTGGATATACAAACATCTTTTTCAGATCCTCTCAATTATTTTGAATATATATATATATATATATATGTATAATAGTGCTGGATCATATGGTAATTCTATTTTTAATGTTTTGAGGAGTTGCCAAACTGTTTTCCGTAGTGGTTGCACCATTTTACACTCCCACTCGTGGTGTACAGTGGTTCCAATTTCTCCATATTTTCACCATTTGTTATTTTATTGTGGTTTGTTTTTGATAATAGCCCTTCTAATAGATGTAACTGTGGGGGTTTTCATATTCTTTTTCACTGCTGTCTCCTTAGAGCCTAGATGGGTCTCTGGTATACAGTAGCCATTCAATAAATATTAGTTGTTAAACAAACAAAAGAATAAATAAATATTAGTTGCATAAATTAATAAATTGAACGAGTAGACTTCCTGTGTAGGGTTGTGTAGTGGGTTGAATAGTGGTTTCCCAAAAGATATACCCATGTCCTAAATCCCAGAACCTATGAACATTACCATATTTGGATAAAGGGTGTTTGTAAATGTAATTAACGATGTTGAGATGAGCAGATTATCCTGAACTATGCATGTGGGTCCTAACTCCAGTGAAAAATGTCCTTATCAGAGGCACAAACAGGAACAGACAACGCAGAACAGAAAGCAATGAGATAACAAAGGCAGAGATTGGAATGATATGGCCACAAGTCTAGGAGGCCAAGAAATGCCAACAGCCACCAGAAGCTAGAACAGGCAAAGAAGGATTCTTCCATAGAATCTCCAGAGAGAACATGGCACTTTTGACATCCTGATTTGGGACTTCTGGTCTCCAGAACTGTGAGAGAATAAATTTCTATTATTTTATGCCAACAAATTTGTGGTAATTTATTATAGTAGTCACAGGAAACGAATACAGGTTGTTACCTACATTTCTGAGAAATATTTATCAAAAAGGATGGCTTCAGTTTGGGAATCCCTAATTTAAAGTCCTTCATGGCTGTCTTTAGCAAATTCAGTTGATTTCAAGGCTACTACTGTTTTCATAATGTCTTATCTATATATAGGAAAACCTTTTAGTTCTCTATTGTAGAAGTTTCAAGTGCTCTGCCTTTAAATTGGTGATCTCTTCCCAAGGTCTTGTTCCTTGAACTGATAAAAAGGCTACTTCCTGTTTTTGTGGTGCTTGTCTATGGAGGCCACCAGGAGCTCTGCCAACAACTCAGGGCACTAACCCTGTGCTCCCAGGTCAAGGATCCCTAAACACTTTTCTGTAGAGCCTGTCAAGGACAATTGGCATCTTATGTTTGTAAGTTGACTTACCCCTCACATGGGAGCTGCTACCCAACGGAACTTCATTTCTATCTAGAACCCTCCCAGCTGTGTTTGTTTCAAATTTTCAGCATTTTTCACAGGCAATATAGTGCCTTACTTGGTAGGTGAGATCCTGACATCTATAATCAGGAAATTGCTTCATTCCACATAGACTAAAAGTATAAGATCTGTTGATGCTCAGGGAAGGTCAGACAGCTGATCAGATAGGTTTTTACCAGGGCAGCATTCATCTTTGCTATCGATTGCTCATAAATATCTGTTGTATAGTAGACTACTGGGGTTCCCCTCCCAGATTTCTTTTACTGAATTCTTCTTACTGCTGTGAGTGCAGGCTGCTAATGAGATATGTATACAAAATGCTGACCCTCTTGCCTAAAGGTGGGATTGATTCTATGGTACAAGTCATGATTCAAGGCTCTCCATAGGATCACGCTGAAGCTGGACTCCAGATAAGGTCACCTCCTTGCTCAGCTTCCTTTTCTGTTCTGTCCTGCTTTCTTCATTGCCTGTCTCCAGAGAGTACTCTCCCAATAAATTATGCACTCAAATCCTCTCTGCTTCTAGGGAAAATAACCCAAGACACTGCATGAGTAAAAGCCAAGGATTATAAAATACATCCATGTCCATGACCTGGAGACAATGCACGCAAAGATATAAAAAATGATGGCATGAAATCAGAGAGAGCAAAAGTGTCTCACAAACAGAGAAATGCTTTTTTTGAGTACACACACACACACACACACACACACACACACACACACAGCCCTGGCTGGGTGGCTCAGATGGGTGGAGTGTCGTCCTATACACCAAAAGGTTGCAGGTTCGATTCCCAGTCAGGGCATATACCTAGGTTGAGGGTTCGATCCTCAGTTGGGGTGTCTACTGGAGGCAACTGATTGAGGTTTCTCTTGCTCTCTCTTCCTCTTTCTCTAAAATCAATAAAAACATATCCTCAGATGAAGATTAAAACACATACACACAAACTGGAAGAGGTACTTTCAAACTATCGTAATGGATGCAAACCTCCTTGGCCACGCAGTTGGTGAGGTCTCTTATTTAGAGTCTGGACTTAGAGCAGTTCCAGATTGAAGGCTAGGAATTCTTTGCCATTGGCATTCTAGTTTCTGGGACCTGGATGGGGCCACCTTGATAGGGACGAGTAGAGAAGAAGGTGGCATGAAATTTCAGGTAGAACATCCATAAAACCTTGGTGATAAAGCATGAAGAGTCCAACAGAAATGCTTCTGGAGCTGCAGTGACTTCTTCCATGAGGAGCAACTGGCCAACAAGATCAGAACCCACTGTGTATTATACATAGGTGATTAGCTGTACATTAAACACACACACACACACACACACACACACACACACACAGACATAATTATACAGCCATTCTTTATGTAAGTTTACCTCACAAGACTTATTTTTGTCCTGGGAGGAAGCAAGTTACAGAGTATTTTGATGATCTATTGCTGTCTCAAACTGTCCCAAGGCTTTGTGGCTAAAACAACTACACTTATTTATTTGGAGTGGGTTCAGCAGAGATGACACTCCTGTGCTTCACAAGTGTCTGGGGCCTCAACTGGGAAGACTCAAACATTTGGGGGCCTAGAACAGATGGGAGTTGGCTTCCTCATAGTATGGCACTCAGAGCAAGTAGCTGGACTTCTTTCCGGGCAGCTGGATTTCCCTAGAGCAGGTGTTCCAAGACACTGAGGAGGAAGCTGTAAAACTTCATATGACCTAGACTTAGAAGTCCCAGCACATCGTTTCCATCATAGTCTACTGGTTAAGCAAACACTAAGGCCAGTACAGATTTAAGGAATAGGGGGTGGGGGTGGGATTAGTCTCCATATCTCCATGGAAGGAGTATAAAATAATTTGCAGCTATCTTTAATATACCGCACAGAAGTAGAAAATGCAGGAAACTCTTTGACAACAATAATAAAGGGGAAAGAAGATAGCAATACTCCCCTTCACAGGTCAAGGTAAGATTTTGTTTGTTTTTTTAAGGGAAAGAGAATTTGAGCATATTTGAAGACTAAGGAAAAAGAACAAGAGGAGGGAGTAGAATAAGGAAATAATGAGAATGTTTGCTGCATCAAGGTTCAAGGGCAGCTGTATTGCTCTTCTGTGTACGCAAATCATTTCCTGCTATTCATGAGTGTTTGATAAAATAATGTGAAATGTCACAGCCTGGGTTCAGTTTTGCTGTGGGGAGTGAAGACAAAGTCTGATTCTATTTCTAGACTACAGAAGTAAGGGTAGCAGTGCTTTCTGAACCAGAGCATTGTTTTTTTTTAATCCTCACCTGAGGATATTTTTCCATTTTTTGTATAGATAGAGTGGGAGGGAGAGAAGGGGGGAGAGAGAGAGAGAGAGAGAGAGAGAGAGAGAGAGAAACATCGATGTGAAAGGGACACATCGAGTGGCTGCCACCCACATGACCAACCAGGGCTGGGGACAAACTGCAACCGAGGTATGCGCCCTTAGCGGGAACCGAACCCAGGTCTCTCTGGACCACAGGCCGAGGCTCTAACCGCTGAGCAAAACTGGCCAGGGTAGAGCATTGTTTTATATTAGCCTCCCCCATCTGACTGGGGTCTAGCCAGAGGGTAGGGCCATGTCTTTTACTTCCCTACCTGGTCCTATACATCCCCTTGTAGGACACTGCAGCAAAAACAACCTGCAAACCAGAATGCCAGTGGTAGGGCCTAGGCCAAACAATAGGTTTCAGGTAGGAATAGTAGGAATGTATGGGTGGAGAGCTGAGGGTGAGGCTGTTGTACAGTTCAGCTTCAACAGGCTTGAAGGGGATGCAGAATGAGGCAGGTCAAACTTGGGTTTGAGTGTAGGGGTATACCCTAGAATCTTAGAATTCTGTGCTCTGCCCTGGCCGGTTTGGCTCAGCGGTTAGAGCGTCGGCCTGCGGTCCGGAGAGACCCGGGTTCGGTTCCCGCTAAGGGCACGGAGCTTGGTTGCAGTTTGTCCCCAGCCCTGGTTGGGTCGTGTGGGTGGCAACCACTCGATGTGTCCCTTTCACGTCGATGTTTCTCTCTCTCTCTCCCTCCCGCTCTATCTGAACAAAATATGGAAAAATGTCCTCGGGTGGGGATAAAAAAAAAAAAGAATTCTGTGCTCTAAGGTAAAGCTGAGAGGTCCCACAGGTATTTGAGGGGCTTTCTTTGTTCCCAAGGGACTGCAAGATGCACAGACTCTGAGGTAGCTGCCATAACAATATTTCTCACAGCACAAGGCTTATGTCAGACAATGCTCTGGTTATGTATTGCTGAGTAACAAACCTCGCTGAAACTTAGAGGCTTAAAGCAGCAGCCACTTTATAATTTCTCAGGATTTTGGAATAAGGCGCAGCAGGGAATACTTGTCTCTGTTCTAGGTTATGAAGAACAGCCCAGCTGGCTGCAACAACCTAGTGGGCCTCTTCTCTCCATGACTGGTCCCTCAGCTGGGATGGATCCAGCCAAGTCCATGTGTCTGGGGCCTCAGTTATGGGTGAAAATCGGGTCCCTACTTTTCCTCAGTGTTGTTTCTGAATGTAATCTCTCTACAGCAAGATAGAAGAGGGGGAGCAGCTCAGGATCATCAAGAGCTCAAAATCAAGATTGCAGGGTGCTCTTAAAGCTCAGACCTGGAACTGGCACGTTGTCACGTCTGCCACCTTCTTCTATCGGTTAAGTCGAGACATAGGCCCAATCTAGATGCCAGGTCAAGGACTACACACGGTTATACTGCCAGGAAGCACGTTTCACTGGGGGGAGGAGGGGTCCCAAAATAATAAACTATCTGACAAGGAGGAGGGGGGAGTCTACAGGCTGTCTTGTGCGGCCTGAGGGTACACCAATCCCTAATTTTATGCTGCCTCCTCTTCAGAGATTACTGGAGGGCCAACAGTGGGGAATAACCCCGAACTTCCTTCACAGAATTAAAGGGCGGGGGTGGGGGGGTGGTGTCTGATCTGCTACTGACTGGATCAGCCTGGATCTAGGGAGGCTGGGCTTTGTGTGTATTCGTTTAGTCTATTAAGCACGTATCGAGCATAGTCTACGCGCCGTGTTCTTCACACGTGTTATTTCGTGATCCCTGTTTTGCAGAGGAGAAAGCAGAGGCTCGAATGCAGCACCTAGCACCACACCACGCCGCAGCCTCCTAAGCCCTCTCTACTCGGCAACCAGAGTTGGGGCGGAACGATGACGGGCGCCGGGCTCCCTGGGAGGGCAGCGCTCAACTCGGCCGGCTTGGCGAGCCGATCGCACGGCTCCCCGGCAGCCAGCGGGAGGAGAGCGCTTCAGGACTCCTACCCCGTCGCCGCCTCGCCGGGGGAAGCGCGAACACTGGCCCGCCAGGGCGCCTCGGCGCCGGAACCCGGGGTGGGGGTGGGGTCTCAGGGAAGCCCGGACTCCGGGTCAGAGGCCGGTCTTCGGGACGCCGGTGGCCTGCGCGCCCCGCTCACGCACGCAGGCACGCGTCGGCCCCGCCTGCCGCGCAGCTCGGGCTCCAGCCTCAGGATTGACCGCCTGAGCCACCGTCCGCACGGCCCCGCCCCGCACGGCCAGGCGACGAGCAGCCGGCCGTCCGGTGTGTATGTGTTCGCGGGGCGCCGTCTCAGCCCCGGGAAGATGGTGGCTGCGGCGGCGGCGACTGAGGCGAGGCTGAGGAAGAGGACGGCAGCGACGACAGCGCCCGCCGGCGGGGACGGCGGGCGGCTCCGGCACTGGGACGCCACCGGGGCTGGGAGGCCGGGGCTGGGGGCCGGGCTGCGCCTTCCGCAGCTGCTGCTGCTGCTGCTGCTCCCGCCTCTGCTGCTGCTTCCCTGGGCTGCCGAGGCCGCGGCGGCAGCGGCGGTAGTATCGGGTTCAGTCGTCGCCGAGGCCAAGGAATGTGACCGGCCCTGTGTCAACGGCGGCCGCTGCAACCCTGGCACCGGACAGTGCGTCTGCCCCGCCGGCTGGGTGGGCGACCAGTGCCAGCACTGCGGGGGCCGCTTCAGGTGAGTGGAAGGGGGTGGTGGACCGGCGGGCCCAGCCAGAGGTTGAGGCCAAGGGGCGCTCGAGACTGCTTCAGGCAGGAGGCCGATGCCAGACAGCAAGTGGGGAGGTCGGGCCGCCATACGGTGTTCGAGGACCATTTGCTTCTGGGGAGATCTTCCTTCGTCCGTGGCCTGGGGTCTTCCTGTACTGGGAGATGAACAGGTTCGAGGCAAAGGTGGGGCTACCCCAGAGGGGTGCGGCGGGCTACATGGGAAGAAAGCTTAGAGTCCCAAAGTGTATCAAAGCTGGTCTCTGAAACTGGGCCTCTTTTGGATAAACGAGGTATGAAAGAAAAGGTGAAAAAGAGAGCCAGTCTTACTTACACACTTCCTTTTAACATTCCCTTGTCCCCTAGGGCCTGAGTTCCCCAACTGATTGGATATGTGGGTTACTCTGAAAAAAAGGAGGGCCTTGCAAGTGTTGGCTGGAGACAGAAAGGAAAGGGTACGATTGGGAGATATTCGAGATAGAAGAATCAATGGTTGTTGGCTAAAGGAAAGTGAGGAACTAGCCCTTTGAAGTTCACTGGAGGCTGCAGATTGGAACAGTGTCATGGAGAGGGCATAGGAGAAGGTTCCTGTTTGCCCTGATTTCTGGGGAATAGAGTTCTGAGTTGGCCTGGTTCAGGGCACTACCTCTTGGAGAGATCACTCATTAATTATTTAGTAGTTATTTATATTTGCTTCAATTGTACAAGGATTTCCAGGTAATAACCCACAAATAGATTAGCCAGACTTTGGCCTAGTCCACAAAGAGTTTGGAATATGGCAAGAGAAAGATATGTACGCACATAACCCTAGTCATAGGGCTACAGTCATAGGGCTAGTCATGCATGCCTTTGGCAGATATTTACTAACACTTAAAAAAATTCTCACGACAGGATATGTTTTTATTGATTTTAGAGAGAAGGGGGGGGTGGAGAGAAGCATCAGTGTGAGAGAAACATCCATTGAGTGCCTCTGATTATGTGCCTCGACAGGGATTGAACCAACAACCTAGGTATGTGCCCAGACTGGGAATCAAACCTGCAACCTTTTGGTGTATGGGATGACGCTTCAACCAATGGAGCTACCCGGCCAGGGCTTTACTGAACACTGTTTTTTTTTTTTAATCCTCACTCGACATTTTTTCCATTTTTTGTTCAGATAGAGTGGGAGGGAGAGAGAGAGAAACATCAATGTGAAAGGGACACATCGAGTGGTTACCACCTGCATGACCCAACCAGGGCCTGGGACAAACTGCAACCGAGGTATGTGCCCTTAGCGGGAACTGAACCCGGGTCTCTCTGGATTGCAGACTGACGCTCTAACCGCTGAGCCAAACCGGCCAGGGCTTTTTATTTTAATCCTCACCTAAGGACGTTTTTTTTTGCATTTATCTTCAGATAGAGTGGGAGGGAGAGAATGAGGAAGAGAGAGAAACATCAACGTGAGAGAGACGCATCGACTAGTTGCCCCCACACGACCCCACCTGGGGCTGGGGACAAACTGCAACCAATGTACGTGCCCTTATCCGGAACCGAACCCCAGGACTTTCTGGTCCAGGGACTGATGCTGTACCCGCTGAGCCAAACTGGCCAGGGCCTTTACTGAACAATTTTGATCTGAGGTGTGGAGGAGTGAGAAAATACGGAGAACAAGATAGAGTCCCTGCTTTCATGGATTTTACATTCTAGTCAGGAAACAGGCAGTTAACAAGTAAATGTATAACTGACAGAAATGAACAAGATAACTTCAGGTAATGGTAAATGCTTTCAAGAAAATAAAACAGGCTAGTCTGATACAGAATGATAATGGTAGGTAACTTTAGGAAAAGCCTCTCATTTAAAGTGACATTTGATCTGAGACCTGAATGAGACATTGGAAAACCAATGGGAATTTAGGGGTGGAGAGGTTGTGATCAGTTGGAGGATGCAGGGAAGACTTTGAGGAGGAGGTGACATTGGATTTGAGCTTTTGAGGCTAATCAGGATTTGGAAGTGTGCAGTTGGGAAAAAAATTCCAAATGGATGCAAGGATGCAAACAGAATTGTGGAGACCAGAAAGTAAAGTATTGCTGGTGCCAAGGTATATAGAAGAGAGTTATGAGGGAAAAGTTTGGAAGAGTAGAATTGTAGACTCATGAACTGTCAGATCTTCAAGGAACTCAGAGAACCTTAAGAACATGAGCTCTTTATTGTTACAAAGAAACCAAGTGATTCCTCAACCAGTGTGTAATGGGGCTGGCCTTGTAATTTAGGGTGTTCTGATTTACGAATTAACATAATCTACACATTTTTTGAGGGCTATTCTGGGTTAGGTTGTGAGATACAAGACAGGCACAGTCCTGCTTTTGTGAAGCTTACATTCTAGCTTGGGAATAAGACATCCAATAATACATTTAGTATGATTTTGCTGAAGGCCATGGAAGTGGAGAGCAGGGGACAATCAGAGAACTTGACTTAGTTTGGAGGTAGGTTGAGTGACTGAATAAGTGACTTTTGAGTTGAGATCTAAGGGGTAAGATGCTACTGCTTGCGTGAGGGGTGAGATGCTAAGGGGCCAGCATGTACAGAGGCCTGGGGATGAGAGGGATTGTAGCAGGCTGGGTAGAAGGCCAAGTGGCGGGAGCAGAGAGAGCATGGCAAGACCGGCAAGGTAAGCAGGGGCCAGGCCATGTGGATCCCTGTTGCTTGGGTTGAGAATTTTGACTTTTAGCCTATAAGTAGTGGAATGGTATATATAGCTCATCTTGTTTTCACAACATTACAGACTTTAGATTGGAGCCAGAGCAGGAATGGCCTTGAAGGTGAGGCCAGAATGTTTTGAATTTGGGGAGCTTCCAAGATCAAGTGAATGAATGGTTGGGTCAGAGGAAAGTTCTTCAAGTTCTGAAAATCTGGCATGCCATGGTAGGCAGTGGGGGACCATATAGTGGGGAAGGAGATGCATAGCAAGATCTATCTGTCTGGAATTTTCAGAGTAGGTGGACTCACTTTAAGCATAAGCGATGGTGGGCTACTAGGTTGGAACAGTTAGTGTGGGGCAGGACAGCAGTAATGAGAACTTGAGATAGGTCCTAAGTGGTTTGTAGAGGTAAGTGACAGATCTTTCTTTGAAACTGGTTTGCTTTTGGGAAGAGAGAGGGGGATGGTGAGGGAAAAAAAACTAGATTCTATCTTGGGCGATTGAGAAGATGGTGATATCATTAAAACACACAGGGACACAGGAAGAATGGATCTGAGATGTTTAATTTTCCATACACTGAGATGCTTTCAGGGTATCTATCTGGCAGGACAGGTGTAAGCATTGGTGTTATCTCTATATAAAGGAGATTGCCAGGGATAGAGAGCAGGTCTGAGGAGTGTTCACTAGACAATCCAGAGGATTGGAGAAGAATCACTTGTTATGGGGAACAGGCAGTCCTGACACTGGTTGTCTCGGATGGTGTCACACTTGAATGAAGAGGCTCCTCTGGTTATTGTGGACACTCCATTTGAGCTGGTGTCAGTGTCCTTTGACTTTGGTCCTGATAATTCCATTATATTTTGTGGGCTTCTGGAATTTGCATTTTAAAAAATGAATGTAAGAGGAACTTAAGTCTCTGACCTTTAGAAAAACTTTAATTAAAATTTTAGTTGAAGGATATTTTTTTTTAGGGGAAGAGTGAAATGCTGGTTTGATTATAGTGGTGTGTATCTTGATTTAACTTACAAACCTCGTTATTAAGCTAAGAGACATTAAAATGAACACCTTTCTGGTTTGGATTGGCATGAAGTCCGTGTTTTTTAAAGTTTTTTAGTTCCCTAAATCTTGTGTTATAATTGCTGTTACAGCAACTCTTTCATTAATAGAAAGGAATGTAGGATAATAATAAGATTAGGTTCTATTGAAGTTATCACTGAGTGCATACTATATGCCAAGGATCTGGTCAAGCATTTTCGTATACATTGTGCCATTTAATCTTCAGGACAACTCGAATGGTGTTGTATAAAATTGGGATTTTTGTGTGGTTGTAGTTAGAAAAATCACTTAATTTTTTTCCCAATGAAAGATACTACAAAAATGATTAATTGAGAGGATAAAGTTAATGGTGCCATTGTAATAAAAATAACTGTGGAATCTTTGATGAATGATTTCTAAAGCAGTACCACTTTTATTCATTTTTATGTGAATCTTCATAATTCAGTGATCTTTTTTTTCTACTTGTGACCTCACCAGTGAAATTTTTCTTTGGAGGATAAATATCAAGTTAGAGAATAAAGATATTAAGTCCATTTCTGAAATTCATATGCACTTAATTTTCTAAGTTCTTGTTATACAAAACTTTTGGGAGGATAGAGTAGACTAACCTAGTGAATTGGAACCTTATAGTTGCCCACGATGTTGAGTTACCTTCTATAGAAGAAAAAGAAAAGAAGTAGGCATTTGTTGAGCATCTATTTTGTGCCTGGCAAATGGAGTACTAGCAGCAGTCGTGGTTATGGCAACATCTGTCTCCGTTTGTCTAGCATCCATTTTTTCCAGGTGTTGTGTCAGGGGCCTTTTAGGAATTATCCCTTTTAATCCTTAGATTGAAGGTATTCCCATTTCATAGATGGGTAAATTGAACCTGAGAGATATTGAATTGTCCAAGGTCACACAACTTATAAACAATTGTGGTTTGAACTCAGGCCTTGTCTAATTCCCAAACCCATGCTTTTCATTGTACCATTTGGCCTCTCATTTTTTTTCTGTGTTCAGTCACCCTTTATGAACATCTTTGGAAGGGTGGATGTAAATCCTTTGAGAAACACCTTGAGCTTCTTTTCCAAATTGGGCCCGGCAGAATGGCTCCCGCAAAGAAGGGTGGAAAGAAGGACTGTTCTGCCATCAATGAGGTAGTGACCAGAGAATACACGATCAACATTCACAAGTGCATCCATGGAGTGGGTTTTAAGAAGCATGCCCTTCGGGGACTTAACGAGATCTGGACATTTGCCACGAAGGAGACGGGAACTCTAGATGTACCCGTTAACACCAGGCTCAATTAAGCTGTGTGGGCCACAGGAATAAGGAAGGTCTTATACCATATCTGGGTGCGGTTATCCAGAAAACATAATGAAGATGAAGATTCACCAAACAAACTTTATACATTGGTTACCTATGTACCTGTCAGCACTTTAAGAAATCTACAAACAGTTAATGTGGATGAGAACTAACTGCTGATTGTCGAAGTTATAAGACTGCCTCCCCCAAAGTAACTTGTACCTGTATGACTGCTGTATATCTTTTGTCCTTATATTTCTCCTAAACTTCATTCACTTATTTCTGTTTGCTGGGCAAAATCTCGGGGGGGGGGGGGGGTTTACTGTCATCTCAGAATGTGCCAAGTATAAGATCAAACTTCTTATCTTCATTGAAAAAATAGTCTTTTGTACTTTCTTATTTCAGTAGCAAATCCAACTTTAGATAACCAAAGGTCAAAATTTAGGAGTAGTCCATTGCCCTTTCTTTTTATTCTCTCTTTTCTAAAGTCTTAGAAATTTGTTCCTTTTCATTTCTCCTGTTGCCATTCTAGTGTACCTAAACCTTTACCCCATTGCTGACCCGCCTCTGTTGCACCCTGACTGTTCTCTTGCTCCTCTTGAGTCCATTCTATACTTTGTCACATAATCCCCTGAAAACATGTGTCATGAGCTTGCTTAGAAACCTCTTTTTTTTACTCCTCTTACTGCCTGTAAAATAACTGTCAGCAGAAGGCTCCCACTGTTTTACACATTTTTCTTTTTCCTAACTAAATCCTTCCACTTCATAGTTTGTCTGCATATTTGTTAAATTCAGCATACTTCCTCCTCCCTACCCCTGCATTCTTCTCTATTTATCTAGATTATACCCCAAAGGCCCATCTTCAGTTCTCTATAATCTATAATAGGAAATTCTCCAAAATCATACCTGTTACCTTATTTTGAGATGAGTTATCAACCTGTTCAATTCATAGATAGCTTCTGAATGAATGGTTATTATGTATTAGATATTGTGCATGCCTTGAGGATATGCAGGTGGGTAAGAATCAGGCCCTGCTTTCCCATCGGGAGCTCATAATTCTGAAAAGGCAGCTATGTGCACAGGCAGTTAGAATTTAATAATAAAAATACAGGCAGTATGTGGTGCTGGATTAATATGTGGTAGAGAGATGAACTTTTTGAGGGCTCTGGTGGACGGCATCACAGAGAAGAGGACATTTTGGGCAGATCTGAGTTTAGCGTGAATAGTGAATCATGAATAGTGGGGGAGAAGGGCATTTCAGAAGGAGCAAAAAACTTCTGCAAAGACAGAATCATGGAATATTATACTCACTTAGTTTCCTACTTTTTTTGGTAATAAAGTGCCATAAACTGGATGGCTTAAAACAACAGAAATTTGGCCCAGCTGCTGTGGCTCAGTGGTTGAGCATTGACCAATGTTTCAAGAAGTCGCTGGTATTCCTGGTCAGGGCACATGCCCAGGTTGTGGGCCAAATCCCCAGGTGAGGGGGCATGCAAGAGGCAGCCAATTGATGTTCTCTCTCTTTGATGTTTCTATCTCTCTCTCCCTCTCCCTTTCTCTCTCTCTAAAGTTAAAAAGAAAAAGAAAAAACAAGCCAAAAAACCCAGAGATATAATCTCACAGTTCTGAAGTTAGAAATGAAGATGTTGGCGGTGCCATATTCTCTCTGAAGACTTTAAAGGAGAATCTATTCCTTGCCTTTCTCTTAGTTTCTGGAATTGCCAGCAGTCCTGGGCATTCTTTGGCTTGTTAGGTGTATCATTTTAGTCTCTGCTTCCATCATTTCACTCTCACCTGACACTGTTCCTCTGTGCCTCTTCTCAAGGATGTATAACTTGAGTACATCTTAACTTGAGTACCTCTGCGAAGACTCTGTTTCCACACAAGGTCACATTCACAAGGTACTGGGGGTTAGGACTGAAAAATATTTTTGGGGGGAGACACAAGTCAAACCACAATACTAAGAGAATTCAACATGCATAGTTGTTAGAGTATAATCTGTGAGGGATACATTGGAAGGTGATAATGGCTTTCCCTCTGCCTTTCCGAAAACCTTCAGCTTTAGGGTACATCTTTGACCTAGGCTAAGCCATCAGGTCCTTCTAGTCTCTGGCTGCAGAGATTGTTTTGAGGTAGGCATGTAATCTAAGCTGACTCCATCAGAGTGAATCTCAGAACTTGCTGAAGGCCTCTCTGTGGGCGTTTATGAAGCAGATGCTTTGTTATCTGCCTTCTGTGTGGTGACCATATAGGACCTAGAACCATTATAGCTAGTAGCATTGCTGTTGTGATAGGAGCTCATGTGAGGTCAGGGCATCTCCTAGAGGAGGGAGGATGGCAGAGAAGTGGAGCTGGAGACCTGATGACTTTCTGAATCTCTGGATCAAGCCTTGCCTAAAGCTGTACTTTTCAGTTTTGTGAAGTATTACATTTCTTACTCCAGTTAGTATTGGATTTGCTGTACCTTACACTATAGAATAATTTCTAACATACAGAGGGACATAAGGCCAGATCATGAAAGTCTTTATATTTCATACCAAGGTGTTTGGGCCTTATCTTCTTGGCGTTGATAAAATGGTCTAAATTCCTGATATTTTTCTACCAAGTCTCCCAATGTTCCAATTTTGATGGGCATATGATCTGAACCCTAAGTTACCATATGCAGTAGTTTTACCTTGTTTTTTTTGATGCTTCCTAACTGAGATTACCAACTACCAGCTGGAGATGAGGCTGTTCTCACTGCCTTGTATCTCAGCCCTATTGAGCCAGTTTCACAGTTGAGGGCTCATTGTCACTCTGTAAATTGTATTGGATATTATTTCTATCAAAGTTCTTTTAGTGACAGACACCCAACTTACACAAGCTTAAGAGAAAAAGATTGGAGAGATTTACTGGTTTACGTGACAGAAAAATCAAGGAGATATTGATGGCTTCGTGAGTGGCTGGATCCAGGGGACCTGTTAGTCTCACTCCCTCCATCTCTTTGCTTTGCTCTGCTCTTTACTGGCCTCACTCTCAGGAAGGTTCTCTCTATGTAGTGACTCCAGAAGCTAAATCAAACTGGCTTAGTATCCTCCTGAGTTGAATACCTGCTCTGGAGAGGGAGATGAAGTCCAGCTTGATTAGATGGCATGAACTGAGAAAGGGGGAACAAGGAAGGAGAAAGGAAAACACATGTAATGTTCTTAGAACCTGCCATTTGGTGAATATTAAGTGTTGATAATGAAAATTGGAAATAGTCTGGAAAATATTGTATCAAGTAATGAAATTCTGATCCCCAGTTTATCAGGAATTCACACAATCATTACTAGGAGTTGTGAGGGACCCACTAGGTGGAATGCTTTATAGTGGCTCTTTGAGGTTACTCAGAATTGTCCTGTGTTGAATTTCAGTGTAGTAGAGCCAAGTCATTGAATGGCAGTTATTCATTTCTTGATTTTGTAATGGGGGAATAAAGAGGATTATGGGAGGAAGCAAACAAATATGTGCTTATTGTGTGAAATTATGCTATATTGGGAGCAACCTTAACTTTATATAAAACACTTACATAACAGACATTTAAAGTTTTTGGTTGATTCCTAAAAGATAGAATTTACTTATTTGAAAGGGTAAAAATATGATTATTGAGTAAAAAGAAAAGTTGAGCATGAATGTCTTACTATAATTACAAAAGCTATGATATGTCTGAAAGCAGATGTAAGACATTTAAATTTTACCTCCAGGAAAGGTTCCCAAGATAAGAAAATATTTTTTAAAATTTAATATAGTATAGAGGACAGAGAAATGTATAAGATAAAAGCAGAGTATGTTTATGATCTAAATAGTTTTTCCTAAATGTGATTAACTGGTTTAATAAATTTATAGATTATCTTTATCTTGAGAAATATAAAAGTATTTACCTGGAAATGTGACCGAACAGTATGAAATCATACTGGTTTTTCCCTCTCACACAATCTTGTTTCTAAAACTGAAATTAAACTGTAGTTGTACTTTTCAGAATAATTGTATCTGAAAATTTATCAGCCACTAACCTGTTATGAAACTTGTTTCTCACTTCTGTGATTTTCCAAATGCATTGTGGCAAAAGTGATTCCCATTCCTATATTATATACTAATCTAATTCTTCATTTTGTTACTTTCTTCCTTCCATTTTCCCTTTTTTCCCTGTTCTTTCAAACTAGCCCTTTATTATTAGCTTTTTTTTTTTTTTCTAATTTTTTGTCTTTAGGGTGGCTTTCTTATATTTTCTCTGCTTTTTTCTTTCTCTTTTCTTGATGTCATGACCCTTTAACTGCTTTTCTTTTAGCACTTGCGACCCTGCTTTGATTTTTATCCTTTCAATTTTTTTTTTTGGTTAATCCTCATCCAAGGATATTTTTCCATTGATTTTTAGATAGAGTGGGGACACACACACACACACACACACACCTCCCCCCATGTGAGAGAGACACATCGATACACATTGATTGGTTGCTTTCCTCATGACTCCAACAGGGCTGGGGATTGAAACTGCAACCCAGGTATGTACCCTTGACTGGGAATCAATCCTGTGACCCTTTGGTCCTCAGGCCAACGCTCTAACTGCTGAGCCAAACCGGCCAGGGCTATCCTTTCAATTTTTTAATTCACGTTTTCTGTTTTTTCAAGTTATATTTTGAGTGGACTTTAACTCTAGCTATTTATTTACATGTTTTCTCATCTAGAATTTTATCTTTCACTTATAGAATCATGGTTGAATTTGCCATGGCTGAATTTATTTTAGAATTTGACATTAACATTGTACAATCATTAAGTCAAATGAATTTTTTTCTTTTTTTGATATTTTGTTCAGATAGAGTGGGAGGGAGAGAGAGAGAGAAACATCGACGTGAAAGGGGCACATCGAGTGGCTGCCACCCTCATGACCCAACCAGGGCCGGGGACAAACTGTAACCGAGGCACGTGCCCCTAGGGGGAACTGAACCCAGGTCTCTCCCGACTGCAGGCTGATGCTCTAACCGCTGAACCAAACCGGCCAGGGCTCAAATGAATTTTTAAATTAATTCCTGTTGGTTCTTTTTACATTCTAATTAAGGATATTCTAATTTGTTTACTAATAAACCTATAACCGTTAGAGGATGAAATTTATCAGGTGCTGTTAAGACACACAAAAGTCATTTCACCAGTTTCTTATGTTTATGATTCATATTCCTTTCAGAAAAAAAAATATTTTTATCGACTCTCTCAAGAATTAAAAGATACTTTAAAAAGTATCCTTTTTTAAAAAATTTTTACTGAGGATATGTTTTTATTGATTTTTAGAGAGAGAGAGAACATCGATCAGTTGCCTCTGGTACCCACCCTGACTGGGGATCAAATCTATAACCTATGTGCCATCACCAGGAATCGAACCTGCCACCTTTTGGTGCACAGGACGATGCTCCAACCAATTGAGCCACCTGACTAGGGCTAAAAAATACATCCTGTTTTTGATGAGATGCTTTTAAATAGAGTAAAAAGTAATTTCTTAAAGATTATAACATACATTTAAATATAATTTGTAATTATATTAACAATATAAAAAGTTTGACCTTTTCCCTGTTTAGCATGTGGTACATGTAATGTATTTTAAATTAATGTGTAAGGAAAAGCATAATTTATACACAAATAAAAAATGACATTTAATTTTGGGATCAAATGTATATTAAAATAGAGATTGAATTTGACTCTGCTTTGTGCTATAGAAATAGACAACTTCCCTCTCCTGCCCTGGCCGGTTTGGCTCAGCGATTAGAGCGTCGGCCTGCGGTCCAGAGAGACCCGGGTTTGGTTCCCGCTAAGGGCATGTACCTCGGGTGCAGTTTGTCCCCAGCCCTGGTTGGTTGTGTGGGTGGCAGCCACTGGATGTGTCCCTTTCACATCGATGTTTCTGTCTCTCTCTCCCTCCCACCCTATCTGAACAAAAATTGGAAAAATGTCCAAGGGTGAGGATAAAAAAAAAAAAGAAATAGGCAACTTTCCTCTCCTAATTCATGCATTTGTGCGTTAAAAATTATCTCATACCCTGGCTGGTTTGGCTTAACTGTTAGAGTATCAGCCTGTGGACCAATGAGTCTTGGGTTTGATTCCCATCAAGGGCATGTACCTTGGTTGCGGTTTGGTCCCCGGCCCTGATTGGGGTCCTGTGGGAGGCAACCGGTCAATGTGTCTCTTTCACATCTCTCTCCCTCCCCCTCTATCTGAAGATAAATGGAAAAATATCTTCGGGTGAAGATTAAAAAAAATTATTTTGTAACAGCTGTAATAAAAATATTAATAAATATTAAAAAATAAAGGTAAAAGTATTGTGTAGAAATTTTTTTGTAGTTGGTTTCTAAGTGATAATAGTGTTTTTCAGCTATTTGTAGGCATTTCTTTGTAAAGAGCATGTTTCCTGTGTGGATTTTTTTTCCCCCCCCAAAATTGAGTAAAAAGGCCAAACTGGCTATAACTGTCAGTTAATTTTCCCTTTTTAACAATGGTTTTTTGAAGTGCAAAAGATGTCTTGCAAAGCTATTCAAGGATTTTGATTAGGGTTGGCAAGTTGATCTTGAGGGAAATTTGTAGATACGGATTAATTTTGTACCCTTCCATAACTCGTATTTAAATATCATGTCTTACGCTCCTCTTTTAATAGATGCCATTACTGTCTTTTAATTGTAACATCATTTGGACTACTGGTTGAGCAACATTGAGCAACCCTGACCAAGTAACTGGTTGCTTTAAAGCAATCATGTTTGGTGCTGGTTCAGTCTCTCTGTACTGACTTTAACTTCCCTTTTAATATGCAATATTTCAGTTCTATGGAAGAGATACAAAGAATAATAAAATGAATACCTTTTTAGCTACAACCTAGCTTTACTGAATTTCCTTCATAGTAATATTATCATTACTCCATAATTACATAAATATAAATTATGTAATGTAAAATATCATGGATACCAACCCAAGTCCCTGTGTTACCCGTACTCCCTAATCCTGTTTACCTTACTCTCTCTCCGGAAGTAAATAGTATGATGAAGCTGATGTGTACTATTTTCCTTGCATGCATGTTTCTACTTTTACTGCAGACACACACACACGTTTCCAAAAACAAGGTCATGCTTTTCAAACTTTTAAAAAGTAAACATATTTTTCTTGCCTCAAAACACATTTTTAATACTTTTGAGATTTATTTGTGTTTATAATTGTAGTTCTGGTTGATTCTAGTTGTATTCATTACAGAATTCCAATGTATTCATTTATTGTCCTGCTCATGGGCGTTTAGATTTTTTTCAACATTGCTGCTACAGATTAACACTTTACATATCTCTTGGTGCGTGCATGTATGATTTTTCTTTAGAATAGTGATTTTTAAATTTTTTTAGCGCCTCCAAAATAATTTTAATATTTTACTTACTTCCTTACATACTTTTAGGTTGACATGCAGATATTTATGTCACTAAAAATGGATTTTTATAGTTGTAAAGAATGTAATTTCTGGTGTAGTATAGGGTTATTGAAAAAGACCCATTAAATTACTTTAAACATTTTATTGAGTGGAATTCAAATTCCATAGTAGTTTGGTAACCATTCTCATTCATTTAAAAAAGACATGTACTTCTTTGTGTTGTTCCCTTTTTTGGCTTACATTCTTATTTTTAGTCTAATTCACCCATATAATTTTTTTCCGGATTATGAATTCTGTCCAATGATCTGGATGTTGCGTTTATTTGAATTGCTTTTTCTTTTTTTTTAGTAATTTATTTATTCTTGTTACAGATGTTTCCCCTTTTTCACCCACTGATTCCCCCTTCCCCTTCCCTCTCCACCCTGTCCCCACCTTTGTTGTCCATGTCCACTGTTCATACATACATGCATGTAAGTTCTGTGGTTTATCTCTCTCCCCCACCCCCTCTTCAGGGGATTGTCATCTGTACCCCACTTCCACGTCTCTGGGACTAACCCACTCCTCAGACTGTTATGTTCATTATATTACACAAATAAGTGAGATCATATGGTATTTGTCTTTCTCTGTTTGGTTTGTTTTGCTTAGGATAATACTTTCCAGGTCCCTCGATGTCGTCTCAAAGGATAAGAGATCTTTCTTTCTTACAGCTGCATAGTACTCCATTGTGCATATGTACCACAGCTTTTTTATCCATTCGTCTACTGATGGACATTTGGGCTGTTTCCAGATCTTAGCTATTGCAAATAGTGCTGCTACGAACTTGGGGGTACATATAGTCTTTCTGATTGGTGTTTCAGGCTTCTTAGGGAATATTCTTAGAAGTGGGATCACTGGGTTAAATGGAAGTTGAATTTTTAATTTTTTGAGGCAACACCATAGTGTTTTCCACAGTGGCTGCACCAGTCTGCATTCCCACCAGCAGTGTACTAGAGTCCCCTTTTCTCCACACCCTCGCCATCACTAGTTTGATGATTTGTTGATGGTGGCCATTCTGACAGGTGTGAGGTGATACCTCATCGTTGTTTTAATTTGCATCTCTCTGATGATTAGTGATGTTGAACATTTCTTCATATGTCTCTTAGCCATTTTATGTCCTGTTTGGAGAGGTATCTATTTAGTTCCTCTGCCCATTTTTTAATTGGGTTATTTGTTTTCCTTTTGTTGAGTTGTATGAGCACTCTATATATATTGGAAATTAACCCCTTATCTGATATATCATTGGCACTTATGCTCTCTCATACAGTGGGTTGCCTTTCCGTTTTGATGATTGTATCTTTTCCTGTGCAGAAGCTTTTGAGTTTGATGTAGTCACATGTGTTCATTTTCTCCTTTGTTTCTGTTGCCTTAGGTGATGTATCAGTGAAAATTCTGCTACGTATAATGTGAAATTGTGTTGCCTACATTTTCTTCTAGGATTTTTGTGGATTCATGAGTCACATTTAAGTCTTTTATCCATTTTGATTTTATTCTTGTGTATGGTGTAAGTTGATGGTCTAGTTTTATTTTTTTGAATGTAGCTGTCCAGTTTCCCCAACACCATTTATTAAAGAGGCTGTCTTTCCTCCACTTTATGCTCTTGCCACCTTTGTCAAATATTAATTGAGCATATTGCCTTGGGTCCATTTTCTGGGTTCTCTGTTCTGTTCCACTGGTCTATCTGCCTGTTCTTGTGCCAGTACCAGGCTGTTTTGAATGAATTGCTTTTTCTTGCCCTTCCTCATTTGTCTATTAGGTTGTCCCTTTTATTGATTTATAGGAGTTCTTCATATGTTCTGGATATTAATCCTGGGATTATATATACAGCAGTGATCTAGTGAATGGCTTTTTAAATTCTATTTAACAATTTAAAACTTTTAATTATACATGATTGGATAACTAAATAAGTGATGAGAAGGGACAAATACTACAAGTAGATACTCCCTCTTCCAGGATGTGGACCTTAATTTCTCTTCATTGTTCTCCTTGAGAATAACCTGGATTAGTGACTCTTATCCAAATAATAGAATATGGAAAGGGGGAAAATAGTGATTATGCAAGGGAGAAACCTGGCAAATACTTACCTTAACCGAATGATCAGGGTTAAGATTGCAATAAGGCATGTTGATCTCATATGCTACCAGATATGTGATTAGGAGGGAATATTGTCTCTGTGTTATTTCCCCAAAACCCTATAACTTTAATTTAATCATGTGAAAAAACATCAGAGAAATTGAGGGACATTCTATAAAGTGCTGGATAGTATTTCTCAATATTGTCAAAGTCATAAAGAAAAAAAACAAGGAAACAATAAGAAACTGTCACAGACCAGAGGAGACAAAGGAGACATGATGAATAAATCTAGTGTGGCATTGTGGCATCCTGGATTGGATTGTGGAACAGAAATTAGTACATTAGTGTAAAAACTGGAGAACTTTGAATAAAGTCTGGAGTTAAGGCAATAGAAGTATACCAATATTGGTTTCTTAGTTTGACAAATGTACCATGGTAATCTAATACAATAACATTAGGTGAAACTGGGTAAGAGATGTCTGGGAATTCACTGTGACATTTCTTCAACTTTTCTGTAAATCTAAAATTATATTTCAAAATAAAAAGTTTATTAAGAATTTTTAACTTAATTTTGTTGAATCTAAGATGCCATAGATGATAAGATATACCATAATTGTAGATACTGCTAAAGAAGAAAAAGTTTTTTTAGTAAAATTAAGGTAGTGCATTAGTTTTAAGAAGCACCTTGGTTTCAGAAATATTAAATGAGAAAAATAGCATATCTTGGAATAGATGAAATATAGTCTTAATAAAAAAAAAGGTATTACAGCCTAGGCCAGTGTGGCACAGTGGATAGAGCATCGGCCCATGTACCGAAGGATCACGGGTTCAATTCCTGGTCAAGGGCATGTACCTGGGCTGCAGGTTCAATCCTTGGCCCTGGTCGGGGCATGTGCAGGAGACAACCAGTCGATGTGTCTCTCTCACATTGATGTGTCTCTCTGTCTGTCTCTTTCCCTCCCTCCCTTCCAGTCTCTCTAAAATTCAATGGAAAAAAATATCCTAGATGGGGATTAACAACAACAACAAATAGATAATACATTCAAAAGCTACAAAAGGGTTTGTGGTGGAAAATTTTCCTTCCCCCCTCTGGGAGTAGTCATTTGTTAAAAGGTTCTTATATAGCCCTGGCCGGTTTGGCTCAGCAGTTGGAACATTGGCCTGTGGACCAGAGAGTCCTGGGTTTGGTCCCCGCTAGGGGCATATACCAAGAAAAAAAAAAAAGGTTCTTGTATAGCCTTCCAGAAGTGTTAGTTGCATATAAGCAGTTATATTTGTTGTATCTTCTCCCTCCATTTTTTAAAAAAACATAAATGGCATACTCTGATTACTACCTGTACTTTGCTTTTCCCTCTCACCCTCACTGAATAGTGTTATGTTGGAGATAATTTCATACCAGTGCATTCTTTTTCTTTTTAAAAAAAACATTGTTTGGTATTCCATTGTATGGATGTGCCTTAATTAATTAATTAATTAATTAATTTTATCCTCACCTGAGGACATTTTTGCATTTATCTTCAGACAGAGGAGGAGGGAGAGAGGAAGGAAAAGAGAGAGAAAAACATAGACATGAGAGAAACACATTGAGTGGTTGCCACCCACACAACCCCAATCAGTGCCGGGGACAAACTGCAACTGAGGTACATGCCGTTAACGGGAACCGAACCCAGGACTCTCTGGTTTGTGGGCCGACGCTCTAACCGCTGAGCCAAACCAACCAGTGCCGGATGTGCCTTAATTTAGATAGAAGTGTTGAATGATCTTGTATACACGTCATTTCACACATTTGCTGGTCTGCCTTTAGGATTAATTCTTAGAAGTAAAATTGATTTATAAGAGGAATGTGTGCATTTTATTTTATTTTATTTTTTAATTTTTTTTATCCTCACCTGAGGACATTATTGCATTTATTTTCAGATGGAGCGGGAGGGAGAGAGAGAGGAAGAGAGAGAGAGAGAAACATCGATGTGAGAGAGACACATCAAGTGGTTGCCACCCACATGACCCCAACTGGGGCTGGGGACAAACCGCAACCAAGGTACGTGCCCTTAGCGGGAACCAAACCCAGGACTCTCTGGTCCTCGGGCCGACACTCTAACTGCTGAGCCAAACTGGCCAGGGCAGGATATGTGCATTTTAAATGTGAGGGCCTGGCCAGTGTGGCTCAGTGGTTGAGCATTAACCCATGTACCAAGAGGTTGCCGGTTCAATTCCTGGTCAGGGCACATGCCCAGGTTGTGGGCCTGATCCCTAGGGGGGGGGGGGAATGCAGGAGGCGGCCAGTCAGTGTTCTCTCTCATCAATGTTTCCATCTCTCTCTACCTCTCTCTTCCTCTCTCTCTAACATCAATAAAGACAAATAAATAAAATACATTTTAAAAAATAATAAATTTTGTTAGGTATTGCCAAGTAACTTTTCATAAAGATGTACCCAATTTGTATCACCAGCAGCGGTAAGTTATGCTTTGTCTTCAACTTTCTTGATGGTGTCTTTTTATTTATTAATTAAAACAATTTTTTAATCCTCACCTGAGGATATTTTTCCATTTATCTTCAAATAGAGTGGAAGGGAGAAGAGGGAGAGAGAGAAAGAAAGAAACATCAATGTGAGAGGGACACATTGCCTGTTTGCCTCCCGCGGGACTCAGACCAGGCCCGGGGATGAACTGCAACCAAGGTACATGTCCTTGACTGGAATTGAACCCGAGACTGGTCTGCAGGCCAACGCTCTAACCACTGAGAAAACTGGCCAGGGCTTATAGTGTCTTTTTTTTTTTTTTTTTATTAAAAAATTTTTTTAAAAAATTGATTTTAGAGAGAGAGGAAGGGAGAGGGAGAGAGACAGAAACATTGATGAGAGAGAACATCAATTGGCTGCCTCCTGCATGCCCCCACTGGGGATTTGGCCTACAACCTGGGCATGTGTCCTGACTGAGAATTGAACCGATGACCTCTTGGTACATGGGTCAACTGCTCAACCATTGAGCCACACCAGCTGGGCTATTGTGTCTTTTTAACAAATTTCAAATTTTAACAGTCAATTTTTTCACTTTTTCTTTATGGCTTATGCTTTTTGTGTTATATTTAAAATTTTTCTTCCTATACTGATGTTGTAAAGATACTCTTCAGTTTTCAGTGTTTGAAATTTGTTCTTCACATTCTGATCTTTTATCTACCTGTAATTTATTTTTATGTATAGTTCTAATGACCTAATTTAATTATTTAATTTGGTAAGCAGTTGTCCCAGTCTCATTATAGAATAATATGTTTTTTGCCATGGCTGGTGTGGCTTATTTCATTGGTTGGAGCATTGTCCTGTACACTGCAAGGTCACAGGTTTGATTCCTGGTCAGGGCACATACCCAGATTGCAGGTTCAATCCATGATTGGGGTGTGTACAGGAGGCAACTGATCAATGTTTCACTCTCACATTCATGTTTCTCTCTCTAAAATCAATAAAAGCATGTCCTTAGGTGAGGATTAAAAAAAGAGAGAGAATAAATCAGAGTAATAGGTTCCCCCCCTGTAGATTTGAAATATACCTTAGTCATATAAAATACCAAAGTTATCTTAATTAAAACAATTTTTTTTTTCCTTTATTGATTTTAGAGAGAGAGGAAGGGAGAGGGAGAGAGAGATAGAAACATCAGTGAGAGAGAACATTGACTGGCAGCCTCTGGCATGCCCCCCACTGGTGATCAGGCCCACAACCCAGGCATGTGTCCTGATGGGGAATCAAACCGGTGACCTCCTGGAGCATGGGTCAACGCTCAACCACTGAGCCACACTGGCCGGACATCTTAGTTGTTTTTAGCCCTTTGCTTTTCTAATTCAATAAAAGTCCTTGTTGAGATTTTGTTTGGAATTTTGCCTGATACTGAGATTAGCCTGGGGAAATTAGTCATATTTGTGATATAGAGTCTTCCCATCCAGACATGCTTTATATTTTCATTTATTTAGGTTTCTTTTATGTCTGTGAGTAAATTCTTATAATTTTTTTTCAAAATGGTCTGATATACTTTTTAAAAAAATATGTTTTTATTGATTGTTTTAGAGTGAGAAGAAGGGAGAGAGAGAAACATTGATATGAGAAACATCGATTGGCTGCCTCTTGCACACCCCCTACTGGGAATCGAGCAACCCAGGCATATGCTCTGACCTGGAATTGAACCAGACCTCTCAGTCCATGGGACTACACGCAATCCACAGAGCCACACTGGCCAGGCATGATATACTTTTAAAAATGTTAATTTAATTTAATTTTTTCCATCATCATTTAGTCACTCTATGCTTTCTTCCACCTCCACTTACCACCCCCTGTCTCATATACTTTTATTAGATTTACCCCGGGCACATAATTTTGTTCCTATGACTGTAATCTAATTGATTACTATAGTGCATAGGAATGGGATTTTTTTATTGTTATTATAAATTAAGTAATATTTAACTCATGAGTCTCTGGTTGTCTGGATAACTTGGTTGATCTCTGCTGAACTTACCTGTCTGGGTCTAGGCTGGAGCTTGGCTGGACTCACTTGGTGGGGATGGGGTATCACACCTTATAACAGAGACTAGCTGAGTCTTAAAATTATGGTGATGGCAGAGGTGTAAAAACAGAATTGATTTTCTAATATATTGGATTTGTCTAGGAAACCGTCCTAAATTTTTGTAGTATTGATAGCATGACTGTGGATTGTCCTATTTTCTATGTTGATAATCATGCTGCCAATAAATTTTGACAGTTTCTTTATTTCTGATCTGTATACTCTGTGCTCCTTTTTCTTGCCTACTTTCCCCCCATACTTGATTATTTGCTCACTTGCAAACTTTTTCTTCTTCTGAACTCTAAAAATTAGAGTACCTCACCCGGCCGGTGTAGCTCAGTGGTTGAGCGTCGATCCATGCACCAAGAGGTTACTGATTTGATTCCTGGTCAGGGCACATGCCCAGAGTGTGGGCCAAATCCTCAGTGGGGGACATGCAGGAGGCAGCCAGTCGATGTTCTCTCTCATTGATGTTTCCATCTCTCTCTCCCTTCTTCCCTCTCTAAAAATCAATAAAGAAAAAAAAGAATTTATTATAAAACAAATAAATAAAAATAAAAATTAGAGTACCTCAGGGCACTTTCTGTGTATCTGCACCCAGTTCTCTTCTGTATCTACACCTCATATTCAGAAGTTCTTCTTAGTACCAGGACTTTAAACACTGTGAGATAGAACTCTTGATTTATACTCCAAACCTGTTCAATTCTTATTTTTCTCAGCACAGGCCAAAAACCAGGGTGTTTTCCTTATATATTCTTTTTTCCTTACCTCCAAACCATCATCAAATCCCGATAAATTTTAACCACTAAAATTTACCTAAAAATCTGCTGGTATTTTTTTTTTTTTAATTCCTCGGGATAATTTTCTGTTTATCATCAGATAGAGTGGGAGGGTGGGGGAGAGAGAGAGAAAGAGAGAAACATCAATGTGATAGAGCCACATTGCAACCTGCATGACCTGACCAGGGCTGGGGACGAACCGCAAGCAAGGTATGTGTCCTTGACCGGAATCGAACCCATGACTCATTGATCCATGGGCCTACGCTCTAACCGCTGAGCCAAACCGGCCAGGACATCTGCTGGTATTTTTTTTTTTTTTCATCTGTAGGTAGGAGCCAGATTGTGTGTGTCTTTCTATTCTTCTTTTTTTTAATCCGCACCCGAGGATATTTTTCTATGTATCTTCAGATAGAGTGGGAATGGGGGGGGGGGGAGGGAGAGAAAGAGAAAGAAAGAGAAACATCAGTGTGAGAGAGACCATCAACTGGTTGTCTCCTGCAACTGGGGCTGGGGACTGAACCGCAACCAAGGTACGTACCCTTAACTGGAATCGAACCCGCAACTCTTCGGTCTGCGGGCCAATGCCCCAACCTCTGAGCCAAACCAGCCAGGGCTGTCTTTCTATTCTTAAATAACCATAAAAAATTCTGAAAAATTAGAGGTAGTATACAAATAAAAGGTGTCAGATGGCTAGCAGGAGTTGGAGTTAAATGTCAGTTTCCTTAAGCTTCTTTTGTTTCTTTATCTTTGCTAATTGCTTTTTCTTTCCTTTCATTGCTGTATATTTATATGGACTCTTTGAAATGAGTTTAGTTACAAGGAGTTGATTGCCAGTAGATTTGGTCTTTGGTTGAATGTTATTGTATTTTGTGCTTTTTTGGTCTAATATTCAGGGCCCTAGAAGAGATTCTGGTTATTGGATAAACAAGGAAGATCAAAAGCATATCCGAGGTAGGGGAAAATGTGTGAGGGTGGCTGGATTTGCTTTCCAGGAACAGGTGGGGAATATGGTATGAGTAAAAGCACAATTGAGATAAGAATGGGGATAGAGTTTTTTGGGGACAGTGATGGGAACTGGTTTATCAGGGTGAGAGGGAGGATTGACATTCTTAGTAGTAACAATGTCATGGTCAGGAGTTTGAACTTCATTCCATTGTCTGTGCAGAGTCATTGTAAACACTTGATAAGGGTAGTAACATGGTGACATCAGTCCTTTAGGAATGTTGTTCTGGCTGTGGTGTGCTTAGTAGACTTTGTGGGCAGTTAGTTCATGGAAGCTGTGATAGTAGCCAAAGTCTTTGGCAGTAAGGTTACTATAAATTGTAGCCTTGGGATAGAGTGTAGCAGTGGGACTGGAGAAGAAAGGATGAATCTAATGAAGCCTTTGATGACAATTGTATCAAATTGGTCATACATTTGATGAAGGAAATAAAATAGAGGACAAAGCTAACAAAGGTTACACCAACATTTTAAGCCTCGGAGAATGGGGCTGTTTTATCATTTAAAGTGGACTGTAGTTGATGGGAAGAGCTATTCCCCCATGAGATTAATTTAATATCTCAAATTATTTGTTAAGGATGTGTCTAGAAACCTAGAAGAAATGAGGGACCACACAGAGCAGAGCCAAATATAGCTTGTGTCAGAGCCATATTTTTTGACTCCTGGTTTTTTTGCAGGGTTGAGTTTTGTTGGTTCTGGAACTCACAATTTTTTGTTGTTGTTCTGCCCTCTTATGCTCTGAGTTTTCATGCTATTGAGAAAAACATAATGCAATGATCATTATAAGGCTGCTTAAGGGAAAGCTTTACGTTAACTATTGGACTCTCCTGGTTCTTGAACCAAAATAGGCATTCACAAGGCACCTTTTCACTTGAGGTGATAGAGTTGAGTCAGTGTCAGATGTTTTGAACTAAGGCTCCATCTCCAGTTCTTTTACTTCTGAAATGCTCTTTGTAAGGTATCTCACCGAGGAAGAAAGAAACGGAGCCGCAAAGGTGGGCAAAAGTTTTATTGAAGTGTTCTGGAGGGAAGTCGCGCTGCTGCTTTTGCCTGGGGAAGACTTATAGGGACATTAGGGTCCTGGGTGGGGTAATTAGGTGTGGCATCAGGTGACTGGCTAGCTGCTGGGGAGATTCAAACGTGGCATATGTTGATTGGCTGGGAAGGGTGGTGGGACTTGACCAGGAGTGTCGCCTCAGCCACATCCTGGTAAGGTGGAGCCCCCCCAAGTCAGGTTTTGATTTCTCCTCTGGCCATCCATTTCCAGGTCATGTGACTCCCTAGAGTTCACCAGCCTTACATCTGACCTTTTGTGTTAGATAGGGGTGCCACTTTCTGTCTGGCTACTTCCTGCTGGATAGGGGCATCATTGGTTGGGGAGGTTGGTGGCCAGTGACTCAGTTGGGAGTCGCATGTAGAGATAAAGCAATATCTGGTTCACAGCCACTCGAGAAACCTCATGGATGTGGTTCTGCAAAAATCCAGTCCGGTGTGGTTTAGGATTTCAGTCCCTTGGTGTATCAGGGCCAACCAGGAGAACAGATTAGAGTGCACATCCTGCTGGGGCTGTAGGTGGCTGTCCAGAGCAGCCTCATTGTGGAGGATGACGCTGGACACCTGGCCCAGTTGTTCCATGGCCTCTGAGATGACGTGGGTATAGGCCCGAAAAATTTTCAGGGTGCCTGATGGGTAAGCATCTGAGTGCCATTTATAGACTTTTCTCTCTACCCCCTTTACCCATCTCTCATCCCAGGGGTCCTTGATAATGAGTTCAAAATCACTTGGCCCAAAGTAATTTCTTTTACATGAGCAGTAGGGACAACCTCCATATGTCTCAGGCTGCCATCTGCAGTAGTCTCGAGTCTGATCGTAGACGAAGCAGACAGCGAAACTAACCACGTCAGGGCTGTGATATTTACTGCTGCCTGATAGCCACCAGGTTGGCAGTCCCCCATGGCTATATGAGTGGAAATGACCCAATATTGTGTCCAGCTTTCTTGCATATAGAACTGCCAGACATAGGCATTGATCCAGTTAGTTGTGGTGAGGTTTCCCTGAGGGAGGGTCAGGAGGAGGAGGAGCCATAGGGCCCAGGTCCTGGGTAATCCAGAGGCAAGTGGGGCCCAAGGGCTCAGACCGCCAGTGATCCTGGTGTGGAGCCAGTTTGAGGTGAGAAACATGGCACCAGGGTGCCTGCCCCAGGAGCTTGGCTGCTGTGGGGGTGGTTAATATTACTGTATGAGGTCCTGTCCACCTGGGTTGTAAGGAGCCAGGCTGGAGTTCTCGTAGGAGGACAGTGTCTCCTGGTTGGAGGGGAACTGTGGGCTGAGTGTCGTCGGGGCTCCCCATAAGCGGAAGGGTCCGGTCGGCGTGTTCCCTTAAGAGATGTCGGAGCAACGATAGGAAGGGGAGATAGATGGCAAGAGGTGGGGGGTTAACAGATAAATTGTGGTTAATAAGAAATGGTCTGCCGTACATCAGTTTGAAGGGGCTGAGTCTGGTGGGGCCCCGTGGGGTAGCCCTAATCCTGGTGAGGGCTAAAGGAAGAAGGACCGGCCAGGAGAGTCTGGCCTCCATAGAGAGTTTGGTTAAGTGGTTTTTTAGGATACCATGGGCCCATTCAACTTTACCAGATGATTGGGGACGGTATGGTATGTGGAGTTTCCAGGTGATGTTGAGGGAGTTCGCTACCTGCTGAACCACCTGGGCAGTGAAGGCTGGCCTGTTGTCTGATTGAATCATGGTAGGCAGCCTAAATCATGGGATGATCTGTTCCATGAGGATAGAGGCAATGGTGTCGGCTGTTTCCCAGGGGGTAGGAAAGGCCTCAATCCACCCTGAAAAGGTATCAACAAAGGTTAGGAGGTAGCGGAGTTTCTTGTGAGGAGGCATGTGATTTAAGTCAATCTGCCAATCTTGGCCTGGCTGATGTCCTCTCATTTGGTGGGTGAGAAAATGGGGGCAGAGACCCCTTTGTGGGGAGGTTTTGGAACAGATGGCACAGGCCGCGTGTATCTTTTCAATTGTCTGTTGGAGGCCTGGAAAGAAAAAGTGTAGTTGCACAAACCGGTAAAGGGTTTTAGGCCCCACATGTAGGGAACAGTGGATGTCAGAGAGGAGGGCCGTAGCCTGTTTTCCTGGCAGAGCAATTTTGTCTCCAAGAAATACCCATCCTTGATCGGATATGTTTCCTCCTTTCTGAAGGAGGGTTTCTTTTTCCTGTGGAGTGTATGAGGGCTTGATGGGGTGGAGAAAAACATGGTAGGGGCAGGGGTAGTGCCCGCAGTGAGGCGCCGAGCTGTCACATCTGCATGAGCATTCCCAGGGGCAACAGGGTCTTATGAGGTTTGATATCCCCTGCAATGTACCACAGCCACCTCAGTGGGTAACAGGAGAGCCTCCAGGAGCTTAGAGATAAGGGTAGCATTTATTATGGGGGAGCCCTTGGTCATGAGGAATTCCCGTTCTTTCCAGAGTGCAGAGTGGCTATGGGCGATAAGAAAGGAATATTTAGAGTCAGTGTAAATGGTTACCCGTTTCCCTTAGGCTAGAATGAGTGCCCGTGTAAGGACAATGAGTTCTGCCTTTTGGGAAGTGGTGCCATCGGGTAGGTGCTGGGCCTCTGGGGTGGAGGAGATGGTGACCACCGCGTAGGCCGCCTGCCGCAGTCCATTTGGCCCCAGTGTTGAACTCCCGTCCACAAAGAGGACAAGGTCTGGGTCCCCTAGAGGGGAATCCGACAGCCCCTCGTGAGGCGTGCTGAGAAAGTCTATTAGTTCCGTACAGGAGTGAGAAGGTTCTGGTAGCATGGCTGGAATTTGAAGTAAAGTGGCTGGGTTGAGCTGGGGGGAAGGTGAAAGAGTGATAGAAGGGTTTTCTATGAATAGGAGATGAAATTCCTGTATCCGGGAGGGACCTAGTAGGAAAAGAGATTTATGTGAGAGAAGGTCAGTGAGTCTATGTGACGAGAAAACAGGTGTAGGTTGGCATAGAGTCAGTTTAGTTGCTTATTTTGCAAGTTCAGCTGTGGCACCTGACGCTCGAAGGCAGGGCTGCCATCCCCGGACAGTGGTGTCCAGCTGTTTGGAGAGGTACGTCACTGGGCGGTAGGTAGGCCCTATCGGTTGGGCCAGGACTCCTACCGCATTCCCATGTTTCTCGTCTGTGAAAAGGGCGTCTGGAATCAGGCAGAGCGAGAGGAGGGGAAGAGATTAAAGTGTCCCGGAGGGTGGAGAAGGCCCTTTTCACGGTGCTGGGTGCAGTGAGAGGTCCTGCAGGGGCCTCTCTAGCTGCTGTGTAGAGGAGCTTGGCTAGGAGGGCAAAATTAGGTATCCAGTGCCTAGAGAAACCAATCAAGCCAAGGAAGGAGGAGATCTGTTCTGCAGTCTCGGTGGCTGGAGGTTGCGGAGGGCTTGGGTCTGGTCTAGAGTAAGGCCTCTGGTGGTAGGGGTTAGAGAAACACCTAGGTAAAGGACAGACTTGGTGTGAAGTTGGGTTTTAGCAGAGGAGACACGGTATTCCCTGGAGCCGAGGAAGTTAAGGAGAGTAGCAGTATGCTGTCTCGAGGTGGACAGCGAAGGGCTGCAAAGGAGAAGGTCATCTGCGTATTAAAGGAGGGTACTGGGCTCCAGTGAACAGGAAGCGAGATCCTGCGCCAGAGCCTTTCCAAATAGGTGTGGGCTATCTTGAAACCCCTGTGGCAAGACAGTCCAGGTGAGTTGCTGAGCTATGTTGGTGTCCGGGTCAATCCAGGTAAAGGCAAATAGGAAGTAGGAGTCTGGGTGAAGAGGAACAGTAAAGAAAGCATCTTTAAGGTCGAGGACAGTAAAGTGGGTGGTACCAGGGGGGATGTGTGAAAGTAAGGTGTAAGGGTTGAGGACTACCGGATGGAGGGGGACGATTGCCTCATTTATCAAACGTAGGTCTTTATCAAACGTAGGTCTTGGACGAGGCGGTAAGCCCCTGAGGGTTTTCAAACAGGAAGGATAGGGGTGTTGCAAGGCAAGTTGGTGGAGATCAGCAGACCCTGACTTAAGAGACGGGTAATTATAGGTTTGAGACCCCGGCGGTGAGTCACCGAAATGGGGAACTGGGGCCTCGATGGGTATTGCGAAGGGTCCTTCAGTCAATTTTTTTTTTTTTTTTATCCTCACCGGAGGACATCCCTCCATTTTTTGTTCAGGTAGAGTGGGAGGGAGAGAGAGGAACAGAGCGAGAGAGAGAAACATCGATGTGAAAGGAACACATCTAGTGGCTGCCACCCTCACGACCAACCAGGGCCAGGGACAAACTGCAACCGAGGTACGTGCCCTTAGCGGGAACCGAACCCAGGTCTCTCAGGACTGCAGGCCGACGCTCTAACCGCTGAGCCAAACTGGCCAGGGCCCTTCAGTCAAATTTGAATGGGTGTGTGGTGGGTGGCTGTCTTCGGGGTAGAGGTGTCCCAGACTCGAGGGTTGACAACATCTGGGGAGATAGGGAGTTCGAGAGAAGGAGGGTGGTCGGTGGTGGTGGGAGAGTCTTTGGTGAGGAGGGGTAAGAGAAGATGAGAGGAAACTGTTCGGAGTCATGTCATTTGGATAGTAGCCCCAAGACTGTAATATGTCTTGGCCCACAAGGGGCATGGGGCAAGAGGGCATAACTAGGAAGGAGTGTGAAAAGGGGTATCCGTCTAGACTGCATGACAGAGGCTGTGTGCGAAGGGGAAAGGAGGGTGTCCCATCAATTCCCATAACTGAGACCTGAGAAGGATCTAGAGGCCCGGAGTGAGATGGCAGAGCAGAGAAGGTAGCCCCCATGTCCACCAGGAATGAGATGGACTTACCCGCTACCTGCAGCTTTACCCTGGGCTCAGCAAGGGTGATTGGGGTCCTCGAGTCCGGGTCGCGTCAGTCATCCATGAGGCCGAGGAGCTCAAGCGATGGGCCCGTTTGGCCGGCCTGTCCTCCACGTGGAGGCATGGAGGATGAGCCTGTTGCCCAGAAAGGGCAATCGCTCCGCCAGTGACCAGGCTGTTTACAGTCTGAGCATGGTTTTGTAGGTGCCCGTGGACATGGGCATTGATGGGCCCAGTGGCCTTAGTCACCACATTTGAAGCAGGCCCCTGGTGGGGTTCCCTTCGGTGGCCCGGAGACATTAAGTCCCTTAGGTCAGGCACCCCCCCTGTACCCTGCCCATGCTGGGCTGCCGGCCTCAGGTCTGCCACTAGAGCCTGGGTTTGAAGGTTTACCTTCTGCTGCATTCGGGCCTGACGAGTGGCCTCAGCCTTATCCTCCCGGGCATTAAAGACTTTAAATGCCATGTTCAACAGGTCTCGGATAGGGGTCTGAGGGTCCTCTTCTGCCTCTTTAAGTTTCTTTCTAATATCTGAAGCTGACTGGGAGATAAAATGAGTAGCTAAGATTGTGGCCCCCACTACTGAGGCAGGGTCTAGTCAGGTGTGGAGAACCATAGTCTCAGGTGGTTTAGAAATAGAGCTGGGTTCTAATCAGGTTCCTGAGTGACTTCTCTTAGTCTGTCGTAGTTAACTACCTTTTGGGCTCATTCTGCATGCCTGCCAAGAGGCATTGGACCATCTGGTCTCACCTCCGTCTATGGTCCTGCCCTGCTTGATAAGTCCAATTGGGTTCTGCCTCGGGGACTGCCTCAGTCCCGATGGGCATCTGGTCATCTATAAGATGCACCTGGTCAGTATGGGCTTGTGCCGCTGTTCAGATTTGATCATGTTCATCAGGGGTGAGGGTAGAGGACATAATGACATAGAGATCATGCCAGATAAGGTCATAAGTCTGAGTGAGATGTCTGAACTCTTTGATAAAGGCTGTGGGATTGGTAGAATAAGATCCTAAACGCTTTTCAATAGTGAATAAATCGGAGAGAAGGGGACATGGACCCACACAAGTCCCTCTGCTCCTGCTACCTCACAGAGAGGGCAGAGGTCAGCCCTTTCCCATGGGTCATGATGTGACCGCGTGTGGGCACTAACGGGAGGGGAGAGTGGGAGTCGAGATGGAGGGTGGAGGGGGTTAGAGGCCGATGGGTCAGGATAAGGTGGAGGAGAGTTAAGAGAGGGATCAGGTCAAATGGGAGGTAAAGACAGTTCCTCTGGGGTGTCGGCAAACGAGGAGAGGTCAGGAGCAGAGGGTCTGGAGGGGGTGTCTTTAGCTAGGAGGACCTGTGCCGTGGAACAGAGGTTAGGATGGGATTGCAAATACCAAAAAGCCTGAATATATATAATTTCCGACCATTTCCCATTTCTTTGGCAAAAGTTTCCTAAGTCGGTGAGTATGGTAAAATCAAAAGTCCCTTCAGGAGGCCATCTGGACTGGTAGTCCAGTGGGTATTATGGCCAGGCCACAGTGGAGAAGAACAGTTTCTTCTTATTAAGGGAGGGATCTATTTTTGAGAGATTTAAAATGAGACACCCTAGAGAGGTGTTTCTGGATCCAGTCGAGATTCCTGATTGCCCATGGTCGGCCCCAGTCCCGGAGTGATCAGAGATGAGAATTGGCGTCCCACAACGCAATCTCTGGTCACTGGACGGACGGATAGAGTGGGGGGATGTCCGGGACATCTCCACGGAACCCCACGCACTCGGAATGGATAGAAAGTCCCTGCTGCAGCTGCGATTATGGACAGGGAGCCCCGGAGGTGGAGGGAACTGAGGAGAGGCCAGAGGCAGGGGGACTTACCACACCGTGCGCTGAACTGGAAGGTCGGTGGTTCCTGGTCTTCCTCGGGATGGAGGGAGAGGAGCGGCCCAGGCGGGCTCAAGCTCCTCTTGGGTTTCAGCACCAGATGTAAGGTATCTCACCAAGGAAGAAAGAGAAACGGGGCCACAAAGTAGCCGCAAAGGTGGGCAAAAGTTTTATTGAAGCGTTCCGGACTGATCCACGTGGAGGGGGCCAGGGAAGTGGCGCTGCTACTTTCGCCTGGGGAAGATTTATAGGGACATTAGGGTCCTGGGTGGGGTGATTAGTTGTGGCGTCAGGTGACTGGCTAGCTGCTGGGGAGATTCCAACGTGGCGTATATTGATTGGCTGGGAAGGGTGGTGGGACTTGACCAGGAGTGTCACCTCAGCCACATCCTGGTAAGGTGGAGCCTCCCAAGTTAGGTTTCGATTTCTCCTCTGGCCATCCATTTCCAGGTCATGTGACTTCCTGGTCATGTGACTCCCTGGAGTTTGCTGGCCTTACACTCTTTTCTCCAGAATGTCATGGATATGTAATAGGAATTTAGTCTGGACTTTCTTTGTAGTAAATTTTGTTTGAAATAAGAGCTTAAATTTTTTTTGTTGCTGTGAAAACTTTGTTGGAACTTCATTAGGCAGCAAACGTTATGTGAATATCTATGATGTTTTAGGCAGTGGAGAAAAAGAAGTAAATGTGATATGTCCTTGAGAAAGTCATGACAGTCTAATGGGCAGAGATATTCCTCTCTGTCAGTGATAATCAGACCACATGTAAGTCAACACGGAAGGCAACACTCAGCTCAGTACAAAAAACATTGGGCACAGTTCCCAGAATTCTAAAGGACATTTGAACTGAGATCCAAAAGGGTGTTTAGGAGTTTACTAGGTGAGGAAACGAAGGAAGGATGAAGGGAAGTTAAGTCTAGAAAGAGAAGTCAGGATGTACTAATACATGGGGACTTACAGGCAGGTGAGTTGAGGGAAGAGAGGTAACATTTGATGTTGCTGAAATATGGCCTGCTTATTCTGGGGAGCAGTGGCTAGAGATGGATCAGGGGAGGTAAGCTGAGGTTGGATGCAATGGACCTTTCATGTAGTGTTAAGGTAAGAAAAGGTTTCCATGCAGATTTTGATGTGATCAGATTAGCCTTTGAAGAAGATAACAGGTGTCTCTGTAGAGAACTGGCCAGATCAGGGAGCTGGGCTGAGTTGTTGCAGGAGACCAAGCTTCGATGAGGAGAAATTTTTTCTTTTTTTTAACTTATCTTTATTGCTCAAATCTTTTTTTTTTTTTTTTTTGGTACGTGCCCCTAGCGGGAACCGAACCCTGGACTCTCTGACCGATGCTCCAACTGCTGAGCCAAACCGGCCAGGGCTAACTTATCTTTATTGTTGAATGTATTACAGATGTCCCTCTTTTCTTCCCCCTTGACCCCCTCTTCCTCAGTCCCCCCCCCCTCCTGCTTTCTCCACATTATTGTCTGTGTCTATTGGTTATGCATATATGCATATAAGTTCTTTGGTTTCTCTCTTTCAGCCCCACCTTCCCCCTTCCCTTTGAGGTTCATCAGTCTAACAACCAATTTGTACTTCCTAATCCCTTCATCTTTTTCTCCCAATGCCCTCCTATCTGGCAACCAATAAAAAGTTCTCTGTATCTATGAGTCTGTGTTCTGCTTGCTCATTTTGTTTGTAGATTCAATTGTTGATAGACATGTATTTATTGCCATTTTATTGTTCATATTTTTTGATCTTCTTCAAGAAGACCCGTCAATATTTCATATACTGGTTTGGTGGTGATGAACTCCTTTAGCTTTTTCTTGTCTGGGAAACTCTTTTTTTTTTTTATCCTCACCCGAGGACATTTTTCCATTTTTTATACAGATAGAGTGGGAGGGAGAGAGAGGAAGAGTTAGAGAGAGAGAAACATCGATGTGAAAGGGACACATCGAGTGGCTGCCACCGCACGACCAACCAGGGTCGGGGACAAACTGCAACCGAAGTACGTGCCCTTAGCGGGAACCGAACCCGGGTCTCTCCGGACTGCAGGCCGACGCTCTAACCACTGAACCAAACCGGCCAGGGCTGTCTGGGAAACTCTTTATATGGCCATTAATTCTAAATGATAGCTTTGCAGGATAGAATAATCTTGGTTGTAGGGGATGAGGAGAATTTTAACTAGGGCTTTGGCAATGGGGATAGAAGAAGAGAGAAAATGAGTGGTTTTGTAGGCTGAACCAATGAGTAAGGTAGAGGAAGAGTTGATAAGTTTTGAAAGATAGGGTGATGATGACAAAATGGTGGGGAAAAAACAACAGGTAAAAGAAGGAGATTTAATGTCTTACATTTATGACATAGGAAATATGGGTCTGAAACATGGGTCTAGCTTTGTGCTGGAAATATAGCTTGGGCAGTTATCAGCATACAGACGGTAGAGGAAGCTGTTAATGCAGATAGGATTATTTATAGGGGGATCATGGAGAAAAGGATCTGGAACAACTCCAAGGACAGTCTAGAGTTTGAGCAAAGGAATTGTCCCTTTTATTGAGTCTTTTAAGGTAGATGATTTGCTATATTTTTTAAATATGAGGAAGTGTATTATTTTGTATTTTTAATTATCATCATGGATAGGTATAGTAGGATATCCTAAACATTAAAGTGCACAGCACTCATTGGTAATGTTATATCATTTATAATAGTTATAGATTTATTATTTAAAAATAATTAGGACAGATGTTTAGTCTGTTACATTTTAGGACTTATTAGCATGATACATTTTCATGAACTTTTTTTCACTATATTTTGATTTTAAGGAATTATAATTAAAATTTTCTGACTAAAGGTGAAACTTTGGAATATGGAATTATTTTTAGTATTTTTGCCAAAAATTTAGCCACTTATTTAATACTTAGAAATTCAAAGATTATTCATGGAAGATTTGTTCTTAATTTGGAGTATGTATTAGAATAATTTTGTGGAGCTTTTAAAGACACCAGTGCAGTGCTGGGTTCCACCAGAGAGTGGGCCCCATTATTTGTCATTTGTGTTTTTTAAAGCTCTGTGGATGATGTTGATGTGTACTCCAGTTGAGAACCTTGTATCAGCAGTTTGTGTAGGGGCTTTGTTAGTATATTTTATTTCTTGCTTCTATAGTTAACTTCTTTGCTTAAAGCTGTGACTGCAAAGGCCAGACAGAATACCAGCAAGTTTATTTTTCTGGCCATCATAGTGAGACCATTTAAAATTTTGTGTGAATTTAAATTATACATAAAAAAATTCAGTAGCAGGTTAGTCTAGGCCCAGAGCATCAGAGAATTGATTGAACAAAATATGGTATGTCCACATAAGGGAGTATTGTAAATGCAGTAGCTATAAAAAGGAACGAGGACTATGTATACATATGTTGTGTGGTCATCTTGAGACTATATTGTTAAATGAAAAAAAAAAAAAAGCAGAACAGTAGTATTGTATGCTGCCGTTTTTCAAAGAAAGGGTGTCTGCAAATATATACACTTGTATTTCTTTTTCTTTTTTTTTTATCCTCACTCGAGGACATTTTTCTATTTTTTTATTCAGATAGAGCAGGAGGGAGAGAGAGGAAGAGAGAGAGAGAGAGAAACATCGATGTGAAAGGGACACATTGAGTGGCTGCCACCCGCACGACCCAACCAGGGCCGGGGACAAACTGCTACTGAGGTACATGCTCCTAGCGGGAACCAACCCAGGTCTCTCTGGACTGCAGGCCGACGCTCTAACCGCTGAGCCAAACTGGCCAGGGCTGTATTTCTTTTTTTAATCCTCACCCGAGGATATTTTTCCATTTATCTTCAGATAGAGTGGAAGAAAGGGAGGGAGAGAGAGAAACATGAACGTGAGAGGGACACATCCAGTGGTTGACTCACAACCAAGGCATGTGCCTTGACTAGAATCGAACCTGCAACTCATTGGTCTGCAGCCCAACACTCTAACCACTGAGCAAACCGGCTAGGGCATATTTTGTTTTTTAAAAGTGTGTTTCTGCCCTGGCAGGTTTGGCTCAGTGGTTAGAGCGTCTGCCTGCGTTCCAGAGAGACCTGGGTTCGGTTCCCGCTAAGGGCATATACCTCAGTAGCAGTTTGTCCCCGGCCCTGATTGGGTCATGCGGGTGGCAGCCACTTGGTGTGTCCCTTTCATGTCGATGTTTCTCTCTCTCCTCGCTCTATCTGAACAAAAAATGGAAAAATGTCCTCAGGTGAGGATAAAAACAAACAAACAAACAAACAAAAAGTGTGTTTCTTAGTTCTCTCTACTGAAAAATTCTAGAAACCAACCTAGGTAGCATCGAGCACTATTAGTGTCTGACTGTGTTCTCTAAATAATAATTCTCACTAATATTTTATATCATAAGCTACTGGGGAAATTTCTGTTTCTGTCAATGGTAAAATAGCTTAAAAATTTTTTTTGTTTATTGATAGTAGAGAAAGAGGAAGGGAGAGGGAGAGAGAGATAGAAACATCAATGAGAGAGAACATCGATAGGCCACCTCCTGCATGCTGCCCCTCACTAGGGATCAGGCCCACAACCCGGGCATATGCCTTGACTGGGAATCCAACCGGCGATCTCTTGGTGCATGGGTCAGTGCTCAACCACGGAGCCACACTGGCTGGGCTAAAATAGCTTTTTTAAGTCAACACTTCAGCTGAAAACACTTGGAAAAGCTGGGAAATTTTTAAAAAAAAATCTGTTTGAAGGCTTTGAAGAGTGAGCAAGACAGACAGCAAGGACTTGGGAGACCAAAATTTTGGTGAGAAGGAAAGCTCAGAGTGGTAAGATCAACTTTGTAACAGCTTTTCTCATGGAGTGATTGGCTGGTTTGAAATGTGCAGCTAAGAGGTTGAGCAGAAAATTGTGTCAGAGAAACTGAGATTTCTGAGCAGAGTTTTTGGTAATATCTAGAGTTGGGGGACAAAATTGAAATTCAGGACCTGCCAAGAAAAGAAGGGCACTGGAAAACACCCCAGGCTTTCATTGGGAACCCTGAAGGATAGGCTACACCCTGTGTTTCAGGGTGAACTCAGAATAGATCAGCTCTCACAAAGGCTAAAACCTAGCTTTATTTTTTTTGAGTTTTTGTGAATTATTTTATTTTGCAACAAGCCTTTGAGATAGGTGCTATAATTTCATGCCCATCACACAAACAAAAGAAGTGAACCCTAGGAAATGATTAATAGATACTGAAATAGAATACTGTTTTTAAAGTGAAATTGTGTGTATATAGTTGTATTCATAAAAGTAAGTACACTAATCAAAAGCTATACAACATTAACAGCAAATTCAAATGCGAAGGTATTCTTCTGAATTCCATGTTTCACCGAGCGTCAAAAACCACCAATCTTTTAGTCCTTTTCTTGTACATTATTCTGTATCCACATTCTCTGCATCTGATTGGATCCCTGGATTTTATTTCACTTTCTGTGTGACATTCTCCACAGATATATATTATTGGCTGCTGCTCTGGGGGTTGGACGTCCTCCTGGGTGTCCATTGTTAGACCGGAGTACCGACAAAGTCCTCGCTCTGCGATTCCAAACGTAAAACCTAGCTTTAAAATAACCTTTATCCTTGATTGGGTTGAGGAGGTTTATTGCATGCTAGAAGCAAATGTAAGCCTCTGGAGGAAGGCACCATCAACCATTGATTCAAGTTATCTGTATAATTTTATATTTTCAGTAATAATATATGATACATATTTATTTGTATGTAATTATGCTGTATATAATATGTTTATAACATATAATATTTATAAAGCTTAGTCTGCATTTAATAAAATAACCAGATATATAAAAATAAAAGAATTAACTGAAAATTAAGAGAGAAAACAGATCATTGAAATAGGCTTATAGGGAGACTTCCAGGACAGATGAGATGGTATACACCCAATTTTCCTGCCAAGTCTAATTATAAATCCTGGAATTGGTGCAGAAGACAACCAAAGGAGAACTGTGGAAGGTTATAAAAGGGTATGCTGGTTTGGGATTGTAAGACTGGAAGAACAGCATAGTCATAGGACATCTTGCATACCCCTCACTGAACAGAAGAAGGTCACATAGACCAGTTGTTTCTGACGTTCTAACCTAGTATCCAGGTGGGCTTATTCCTCCCCTGAATCGCATGGAGTCCCTCTGAAATGGGAATGCAAGCCTGTCAACATCAACAAGGATGATCAACTGGGAATCCCACTGAATATGTGTGGAGAAGAAGCACTATCCTTCCCCTGTCTTGAGACTTCCCTTTTCCACTGAGAGATATTAAGGCAGGCAGGCAGAATTGATGCAAGAGAGCTGTAGCAAACATTCCAGTCTGAGAAGTGTTTTTGTCCTTGAGGAATTGCAACTCTCCTCCCTACCCAAAGATACCAGGGCGGGCACTACCTGTAAAAAGGACACAGCTACAAATGGCCTAGTCCAGGAAAATGTCTTTGGCATTGTGGGCCTCAGTTTCTTCTCAGAGAAGCTACCCAGAGACACAGGGGCAGGTAAAAGGGACCCAGCTATAGTAAGTGACATGTTCTGGGAAGAATTTTTGTCTCTGTGGGCTCAAGACTTGCCTTTTCCATTCAGAAACACTGGAAAAGCCAGGGTTGGGGGCAACTTAGGGCTATCACACCCCTTCCCCACCAAGAGACACCTGGCAGCCTGCCTTGGGGAAACTGCTTTCACTCCCTCAAGCAGCACCAGCAGGGACCAGTGGGAACCCAGTGGTAAGCAGATAAACAAAGCAGGTCAAATAATACCACGAAGGCTCTGAAAAATTAATCTGCCATGAATAGACCATAAAAATAGGCCAAGATCCACATGCTGAAACTAAACAGGGTGACTGCCTGTTACAATAAAAAACTAAATAAGACCCTATATTAGTGGCTTCTAACATAGTAGAAAAATGTTTAAGATGTAGAAAATCACGTCATAATAACAAAGGAAATGGCAACTTGAATCAGAAGAAAACAATCAACAGACACCAACACGAGATGAATTAGACGTTGGAATTTTATGACAAGAATTTTAAAGCAGGTGTCATAAAAATGCTTCAAAATCTGTTTAAAATTATCTTAAAACAGATTCCTCTTCCTCTCCCCTTCTTCCTTTTCCTTTTTGTCTCCCTCTCTCTTCCCCCCTCCTTGTACCCTTTCTTCTCCACCCTAACCCCCCCAAAATAGCAAAAAAGAACAACAAAAAATTATCTTAAATAAAAATACAAATTTCAGCCCTGGCCGGTTTGGTTCAGCGGTTGGAGCGTCGGCCTGCGGTCCTGAGAGACCCGGGTTCGGTTCCCGCTAAGGGCACGTACTTCGGTTGCAGTTTGTCCCCGGCCCTGGTCGGTTGTGCGGGTGGCAGCCACTCGATGTGTTCCTTTCACATCGATGTTTCTCTCTCTCTCTGTTCCTCTCTCTCCCTCCCACTCTACCTGAACAAAAAATGGAAAAATGTCCTCGGGTGAGGATAAAAAAATAAAAAAATAAAAAAAAAAAAATACAAATTTCAGCAGAGAATGAAATAAAATTATTTAGAACCACATTAGTAATGAAATTAGAAAGAATCAAATGGAATTTTTTTTTTTTTTAATCCTCAACCTAGGAGTCCGGCAAGTGTGGCTCACTGTTGAGCATCAACCCATGCACCAAGAGGTCACCGGTTTGATTTCTGGTCAGGACACATGCCCAGGTTGTGGGCCTGATCCCCAGTGGGGGACTTACAGGAGGCGGCTTATCGATGTTCTCTCTCATTGATGTTTCTAACTTTCTCTTTCTCTCTAAAATCAATAAAGAAAAAATATTTTTAAAAAATCCTCACCCAAAGATACTTATTTCTTTGATTTTTAGAGACAGTGTCAGAGAGGGGAGGAGGGGGGAGAGAGAGAGAGAAACAGAGAGAAACATTGATGTGAGAGAAATACATCAACTGGTTGCCGCCTGCACGCACCCCAACCAGGGCAACCCAGATACATGCCGGTTGACTGGGAATCGAACTTACGACCCTTTGGTCTATGGGCCAGTGCTCTAACTGTTGAGCCTAACTGGGCCCAAATGGAAATTTTAAAATTGAAAAACACAGTAACAAACCCATTGTATGGATTTAATAGTAGAGTTATAACAGAGGATAGAATCAGTAAACTTAAGAACAGAACAATAGAATTTACCTGATATAAATAACAGAGAGAGCCCTGGCCGATTTGGCTCAGCGGTTAGAGTTTTGGCCTGTGAACTGGAGAGTCCTGGGTTTGGTTCCTGCTAAGGGCATTTCCCTCGGTTGCAGTTTGTCCCCGGCCCTGGTTGGGGTCATGTAGGTGGCAACCACTCAATGTGTCTCTCTCAAATCGATGTTTCTCTCTTCCTTCCTCTCTCCCTCCCGCTCTATCTGAAGATAAATGCAAAAATGTCCTTGGGTGAGGATTAAAAAAAAGTAACAGAGAGAAAACAATAGGATCTAAAATTTATATAATTGGAGTCTCAGAAGGAAAGGAGAAATTGAGTAGGACTGAGAGAGTATTTCAAAGAAATCATGGCTGAAAATTTGGCAAAAGAAACCTATAGATACAGATACAAGGTAGATATATATGTCAGTTACTTTCCTATGTACAAGCAATGAAGAAGTAGAATTTGAAATGAAGAACAGTATCATTTACATTATTAGCACCCCCAAAATGAAATATTTAGTTATAGGTCCAACAAAATCTGAACAAGGTCTATATGCGGAAAACTAAAAAACTGATGAACAAAATACAAAAAAAACAATAAATGGAGAGATATTCCCTGTTCATGGATAAGGAAAACTCAATATTGTCAAGATGTCATTTCTTTCCAACTTGATCTATAAATTAAACACAATCCCAATAAAAATCCCAGCAAGTTGTTTTGTGGATATTGACAAACTGATTCTAAAGATTATATGGAGAGGCAAAATCCCCAAATCTTCAACACAGTATCGAAGGTGAAGAACAAAACTAGAGGACTGACACAATTTCAAAACTTACTGTAAAGCTACATTAATCAGGACAATATGGTACCAGTGAAAGAATAAACCAATAGATCAGTGGAATAAAACAGAGAACCCAGAAACTAAAGGCAAAAAAAAAAAGTCTTTAAAGCAGCCAGAGAGAAATGATGTATTACCTATATGGAACCCCAATTCAAATAACGATGTCTTATCTGAAACCATGGGGCCAGAGGAAGTGGCACAATATTTTTCAAATTAAAAGAACTATTAATTGTGAATTTTGTATCTAGCAAAACTGTCATTCAGGAATTAAAAGGAGCCCTGGCCGGTTTGGCTCAGCGGTTAGAGCGTCCGCCTGCGGTCCGGAGGAATTAAAAGGAAATAAAGACATTCTCAGATAATGGAAAACTAAAGGAATGTGTTGCTAGCAGACCTACCCTTAAAGAATGGATAATGGAAGTTGTTTAAACAGATAATAAATGATAAAGGAATGCATCTTGGAGAACCAGAAAAGAAGGAATAATGGAGAGAACAGAAATATGGATACATACAATAATCCTTCTCCTCTTGAGTTTTAGCAATCATTGATTATGATGGTTGAATAAAAAATTTAAAACTTTTAAATATGATATTTAAAATAGTGAAGATAGCCAGGTAGCTCAGTTGGCTAGAATGTCATTCCAATATGCCAAGGTTGTGGGTTTGATCCCCAGTCAGGGCACATAAAAGACTCAGCCAATGAATGCATAAATGGGTGGAACAGCAAAAATTAATATTTCTCTTTCTCCTTTCCTCTTTCTCTTTAAAAACCAATAAAGTTAAATTTTTTTTTTTAAATAGTGAAGGTAGAGCACCTAAATGGAAGTGAGGTTTTCCATACTCCACTCAAACTGGTAAAATGTCATTACCAATAGATTATTTTAAGTCACATATGTGTATTCCAATACCTAGGGTAACCATTAAGAAAACTATACAAAAGATAAAAACTATATAAATAAATCAAAGTGGAATCTCAAAAAAAACATGTTTGAGTGACCCTTCCTCCCCCATAAGAAGGCAAAAAGAGAAATACAGAAGAATGAGAACCAGAGAAATATAAAAAACAATTAATAGAGTGGCAAACTTCAGCCTTAATGTATCAGTAATTACCATAAATGTAATAATAATTAACCTTTTAAAAAATATGTTTTTATTTTATTTGTCAGAGAAAGAGGAAAGGAGAGCGATAGAAACATGGATGTGAGAGAAACATCAATGGGCTGCTTTCTGCACGCCCCCTGCTGGGCATCGAGCTCAAAACCCAGGCATGTGTCCTGACTGGGAATTGAACCAGAACCTCTTAGTCCATGGAACAACGCTCAATCCACTGAGCTACACTGGCCAGGCATAATAATTAACCTTAAATGTAAATGCAGAATGGATAAAAAAAAATGTGACCCAACTATAATGCTGCTTATAGGAAAGTCGTTTCAGATTCACCAGTGTAGTTAGGTAGAAAGTAAAAGAATGAAAAATTATTCCATGTGAATATTCTTTTTTTTTTTTTTTTATCCTCACCCGAGGATATTTTTCCATTTTTTTGTTCAGATAGAGTGGGAGGGAGAGAGGAAGAGAGAGAGCGAGAAACATCGATGTGAAAGGGACACATCGAGTGGCTGCCACCCGCACGACCCAACCAGGGCCGGGGACAAACTGCAACTGAGGTACATGCCCTTAGCGGGAACCGAACCCGGGTCCCTGTGGACCGCAGGCCGACGCTCTAACCGCTGAGCCAAACCGGCCAGGGCTTTTTTTTTTTTTTTTTAAAGCAGACATCGGCTATATTAATATTTGATAAATTGGACTTTAGAGCAAAGAAAATTACCAGTGACAAAGAGGGACATTGCTAAAGATGAAATTGACAGGTTAAATATTGCCAGGGGTCTCCTGGCCAGGGTGGCTCAGTGGATTGAGCATCATTCCATGGACAGAGGTCCTGTTTGGATTCCCGGTCAGGGCATATGCCCAGGTTGTGGGCTTGATTCCCAGTGATGGGCATGCAGGAAGCAGCCGATTGATTGATGTTTCTCTCTCACGTCAATGTTTCTATCTCTCGTTCCTTTCCTTTCTCTAAAAAATCAATGAAAACATATTTAAAAAAAAAAAATCGACTTTGTCATTTAAGAAAATATGTATTGCCTGGGATTATATATGGGGAGTGCTTAGGGAAGATGTGGTAGGGAGGTATGAGTGGTTATAAAGGGGCAATATGAGGAATCCTTGTAGTGTTGGAACTGTTCAGTATACGTGTTACTATGGTAGTGGATACATGAACCTGCACAAGTGGCCAAATTGTATAAACTTACACACAAACACAAATGAGTATTATTAAAATGGTGAAATCTGAATAAGATTGATTTAACAGTGTTAGTATTCTAGTTGTGATGTATTATAATTTTGAAACATGTTACCATTTGGGGAAACTAGTCAAAGTGTACAAGGAATCACTCTGTATAATTTCATATAACTGCATGTGAATCTATTGCTAAAATTTAAATTATTAAAATGGGTCAGGGAGACTAAGAAGACATGACAAATCAGTGCAGTGTGGGATTCTGGTTTGGATCTTGGAACAGAAAAAGGATATTGGTGAGATACTTTCACACAGGAGAGTCAGCAATTAGAATGATTAGAAACAGACAGAAATAAATTTTAAAGAATTTAAATGACAAGATCAATTTCAGCAGAGAATTAGAAAATATAAAAAAGAATTAATAAAAATTGAAAAAACAGTTAACTGATTTTGAGAACCTTAGACACAGATGAAGAGAGAGTAAGTGACTTATAAGATATATTGGAAAAAATACCTGGATAGATGCACAGAGAGGAAGAGATGAAATCATTTGAGTCCTGGCTGGTTTGGCTCAGCAATTAGGGCGTCGGCCTGCAGACCAGAGAGGCCTGGGTTTGGTTCCCACTAAGGTTGCATGGCTAGGTTGTGGTTTGTCCCTGGCCCTGGTTGGGGTCGTGTGGGTGGCGACCACTCGATGTGTCTCTCTCACATCGATGTTTCTCTCTCTCTCTCTTTCTCCCCCTCTCCCTCCACCTGTATCTCAAGATTGATGCAAAAATGTCCTCAGGTGAGGATAAAAAATAAATATATAATATGCATGCTCTTCCCACTCCCATACCAGTTCTTTCAGTTGAACTATTTGAGAGTAAGCTATATATATCATGACTCTTGACCCTTTAAAATACTTTAGCATGTATTTTCTATGAATAGTGATAGTTTTAAGAGACTTAAGTCTTATGGGACAACTTTCACCTTTAGTAAATTTAACAGTGATACAAGTATCCCCCACTTTTCAAAAGTTCACGTTTCACCCTTTCACTTTAACAAAAAGACTTACATTTGTATGTGTTTTTGCTAACCAAAAAAAATCCAAAGAGAATTTTTGCTTTTTGAGAAAACGTGAAAAGTGAGAACAGTGTTCAGCATTTTAGCAGTGAGCTGAGGATTAGCAAAGACAAAAGTTAGAAAAGACTAATAGAATTGATAAGCTAATGGAGAGATTGATAAATAGAAAAAGTTGCTGATATTAATAATGACAAAGGGGGCATCAGTATAGATTCTGTAGACAGAGGAAAAATCATAGAAGGATAGTGTTTATTCCAATAATTATAATAATAGATGAGGTAGAATTAGAGCATCAAACTAGGTAAATGGATTGTTATAATAAAAGGCACAATTTATGAAGATCTTACAGTCATAAGCTTGTTTGGCTTAATAGATAAATATATAAAGCAAAAATAATGTGAGAAATGTCATTGATGAAGGAGCTGTGGTATGAGATTTTAACATACATGTCTCAGAGTTAGAGTAAATGTAGATAAAAATTAAGAATATAAAGGAATTGCCGTAGCCGGTTTGGCTTAGCGGTTAGAGCGTCGTCAGGCCATGGACCAGAGCCCCGGGTTTCGTACCTGCTAAGGACACATACCTCGGTTGCGGTTTGTCCCTGGCCTCTGTTGGGGTCCTGTGGGTGGCAGGCAGTCGATGTGTCTCTCTTACATTGATGTTTCTCTCTCTCTTCCCCTACTCTCCCTCCCACTCTATCTGAAGATAAATGCAAAAAGAAAAAAGAATATAAAGAAATTGAATAGAGTATTCAATAAACCTAGTTATATGTGCATATATATAAATAGTATTTCACAGTCCTACAATAGCCCATTGTGTTTTTTTTAAATGTCAAAGGAACTTTGGTCAAAGTTTATCAGTGTCCAAAGTCATAAAGAAAATCTGAACAGATGAGAAAAGTTGAGGTTTTACAGACCATATTGTCTGGTAATAATACAAAAAATTAGAAAGAAATAGTTAATAAGATGACTCCTTTGAAACCGGCCTCCTGTGGAGGATTTACCTATTTTCCTTGTATTCATTTTTACTGTAGAATTACCCTCAGCATATTCACAAATTGGGAAATTGGTAGTAGCAAGGAGTTAGTTCTTTATATTTCTGTTTTTATATTGTCAAAATGTCTTTATGTTTTAATTTGATACCTTTGTGTGACAACTGCTGAAGTGGGCACAGGTAGTATCAGTGTCCATACCCAGATCTCTTATTATACTGTAAAACTTGACCTGAAATTTTAGGTTGATATTCCTGGCCTTTACCTTTCAACTCTGTCTAAATTTTCAGTAACCACTTGTTGGTCACTCACTAGAACATAGGGAATTTCTAATTAAAAACTGGTAACATTGAAAAGAAATAACACCTGATACAGAGGGAATATGGACAATAGAATATTTTCACATATTGCAGGTGCAAATGTGAATTGCTATAGCCTTTTGGAAAATAATTTGGCAGCCTAGTTAACAATTAAAATTCATATTCCTTTTGGCCTAATAAACCTCCTCCCAAGATTCTATTCTTAGAAATGAAAGCACAATAAGACCATATGTATAGGGATATTTATTGCAACAGTGTACATAATGTCAACCAACTGAAAACAAAATGAATGTTAGTAGGAGAAAGGCAGAAAAAAAAAAAAAGATATCTCCATAGGTTGGAATAATATACTACATGAAAAATAATGAATTAGACTTGGTAGTTGGAGAGAGTCCCACAACGTTTTGTTGAGTGAGAGAAGGAAGATGCACAAAAGTTTGCTTAATAATTAATTTGTGTAATAAAAAAAAATTATGTAAGAGAACCATGCATATATCATGGACTCATGAGTGTGAAGGAAAATAGTTAAGAATGCTTGCTAGTGGTTAAATGTTTATTTTGGTGGGGGGTAGGTAGGGGTAATGGGAAGAATTGTTCTTTAGTTGACAAAAAAGTCTGTGATTATATTGGTTCATTATAGTGTAAAATGATGTAAATGTGCATATTTAAAAATACTAAGTAAATATTTAAAATAAAAATGACCTTTTTTCCCCCCTAAAAGTGATTCTGATTTACAAATACCTGAGCATGTCCATGTGAAATCCATGGAAACTCTTAGGAGCAAAATAATCATGATAGAAAGACAAATTTTTTGAGGTAGGAGAGCCTAAAACAAAGAATTAAGTGCGCACATGTGGGCTCTCTTTGTGTCTGCTTTCTCTGTCTCTGTGTCTCTCTGTCGCTCTCTCTCAAACAATAACCAGTGGGAAATTTAATTACCCATAAAACTGGGGTGGTCTCTGTGTTGGTTGGTATTGTTCTTCAGGGACTTTTGCCTTCCTTTGATTTGTCACCCTGGGTGTTGGCTTTGTGTTCATTCTGCAGTACTTCTAGCTATAAAAATCCACTGTAGCAGAGTCCAGAGGGAGAAGTTTGGTCTCTTTGGATGTCTGTTGTAGGGTTTCTTGGGAGTATTTGTTGAGATGGAATTTGGGGTACAAGTTGGTTATAACAACTGTGAGAGGAAGGAGCTGGAAGCAGAACTGGGCAAAAGAAGAGCTTTGCCCTGGCCAGTTTGTTTCAGCAGTTAGAGCATCAGCCCTTGGACCAAAAGGTCTCTGATTCGATTCCTGGCCCTGGTTGGGGTTGTGCAGGAGGCAACCAATCAATGAGGCTCTCTCACTTTGATATTCCTCTCTCTCTCTCTCCCTCCCTCCCTTCCACTCTCTCTAAAAATCAATGGAAAAATATCCTCAGGTGAGGATTAACCAAAAAAGAGAAGAAGAAGAGTTTTAGTGCAGGCTTGACCAATGGGAGCTCCGGAGCAAGGATTGCTTGCGAGAGTTGTTTCATGTTGGCTTGAAATGCCCAGCCTTTATACCCTTGGCATTGTGGGCTGAGCTGGGAAGGCAGCTCCTGAAGGAACTGAGAGCTCTGGAGGCTGTCTGATGACCACACTCCCTGCTGCAGCTGGCAGCAAGTCCTTTCTTGAAGGGGGTATCTAGGTGACATATCTCTCTATCTACCACATTGTCTTTAAGAATCATTATATATTTCCTAAAAGTCCTTCATCAGACTTCCCCTCACATCTAAGTATTAGATTACGTGTTGTGACAAAGACTAATGATGACCCTTCATCGTCTTTCTCCACTTCTCTAGTAAAGAAAGTCCTGATTTTTACTGGATACATGGTCATCTGGGGTAATGGCTACATTTTTCAGCCTCTGTGTTTGGATTTGTCTAACTTTTGGCTGATGATTAAGTTGAATTGTTATGTTTGACTTAGAAAGGATATGTGCCTTGTTTTTTATCCCTCCTTCCTGCTGGGTGGAATGTGGGAATAATAGCTGGGAATAATAACTATCAATAATAATAATAGTATGAGCAGCATCTAGGATTATGAGGTGGAAGCCGCATGTTAAGGATGATAGAGCAAGATAGAGGAACATTATTAGGTTCTTGATGATCATGGAAATGCCTTATATGCTCTGGATTGCTTACCTTTGGACTTTATAAGTTAAGCCATTACTGTTTAGGTTTTTTTTGTCAGTTGCATTAGAACTTAATCTTAACTGATATACATTTCTAACCAATTATTGGCACAAGGCCCAGGAAAGTGATTGGCTCAGACTAACATTTTGGGGTGAATAGATGTTGGGGAGTCAGACACAGAGACATTTGTATCACTTAAGTATAGCAGAAGGAGAGAAGGACAAAGAAGTCAAGGGATTTTCAGGGCATGATAATTATGATAGACCATGGAATCTTAACTAGGGAAGTGGGAAAGTGAAATGTGTGGGTAGTGGGGGATGAACATAGAGAAGTGTTAAGCTTAGTGTATTGGAGGTCCCCGTGGGGCTGGTGACTCACGGGGAAGGGGAAGAAGGCTAAATGAATTGGGGAGAGAAGAGATGGTAGTATAGGAGTATAGGACACCTAAAATGAAGATTTTGGTAGTAGTGCTGTTACTGGTAATGACAAGACCTAGAGGAATGAGTAACTAAAGTGGGATGGAAGAAAGATTGTTAATGAGGAAATTAAGAAGTGGAGAGTCTGGGTTTTGGATGGAACATCTTGGATGTTGATGTAGTTGAGTGGAAGGCAGTGAACTAGAGGCTAATGTCTTCAGTGGGTGAGGAGAAGTAACTGGGATCTCAGTAGATATCTAGAAAAGTGAGGGAGGCTGATCCAGAAAAGCATCTGTTTCAGAGAGGCTGACATTGTTGATGGAAGTGGGAGGAAAAATGACCTGGAAACAGCAATGAGGAAGGAAATAGCATCCTTCTTAAATAATGCAAATTTCTATATAACAATATACTGGATACAAGTAGAAAGAAAAAGTAAACTGAGAAAATATAGTACATTTAACATACACGTAGGAACTTTTTAATATTAAAAATAGCTCCTAAACATTAAATTGAGAAAGACAACTTGGTCTCAAAGTGGGCAAAGAATGTGGAATCGGAATCTAAATTCATGTAGGAGGAAATGCAAATTACAAAACTTTTGAGAAGATTCAAACATCAAGGTTAGTACCAGTCAAAACATTAGTTAAATGCTAGAATATGCCTATCATATTGGCAAGACCTCAAAATATTGCCAAACTTCAGGTTTGGTATGAGTGTGAGAAGATAAATTCAACTGCTCATGGAGGGTTATAGATTGCCACTTCAGCAGCAGCAGCTTAAATGGCTGTGATGGGTCTATTGTGTATTGTGGCTTGACGGGCTTGCCCATCACTATTATGCTGTCTATAATGTTACTGTATTAAATACTTAAACTGTTACTGTGTGATTGTATATAACAAAACCAACTCATTTATAAATACATTCTTGTGGCCTTTTTTAGGTACAAAGTATGATTTTCCCCATCTTATCTGGAAAGATTTAGGTTTTTGTTTTGTTTGTTTTTATCCTCACCCAAGGACATTTTTCGATATTTTGTTCAGATAGAGTGGGAGGGAGAGAGAGAGAGAAACATCGACGTGAAAGGAACACATCGAGTAGCTGCCACCCGCACGACCCAACCAGGGCCGGGGACAAACTGCAACCGAGGTACATGCCCTTAGCGGGAACTGAACCTGGGTGTTTCCAGACCGCAGGCCAACACTCTTAACTGCTGAGCAAACTGGCCAGGGCTAGGTATTTTTTTTTTTTTTTCATTTGTGTTGGTTTTAGTATGTTTGTATCTCCTTTTTTGGGGGGTTAATCCTCACCTGGGGATATTTTTCCATTGATTTTTAGATAAGAATGGAAGTGATAGGGGTTGGGAGAGAGAGAGAGAGAAAAAGAGAAACATGGATGTGAGAGAGATACATCAATTGGTTGCCTCTCCCATGACCCAGACTGGGGCCAGGGAGTGAACCTGCAACCCAGGTATGTGCCCTTGACCATGAATCGAACCCATGACCCTTTGGTCTGCAGGCCAGCCCTCTAACCACTGAGCAAAACTGGCCAGGGCTGTTATCTCCTTTACTTAAGTATGCATTTGTTTAATCTGTATATGTGTAATCTGAATATAACTATCCAGTTATTTTCTTCTGGTTATATAGTGTGCATTAATGTACTCACTATTTATACTGAGAATAAAGAAAGATATTGCTAATATATAAAATTGATGGATTTTTTTTTAAATTACAGACTAACTGGATCTTCTGGGTTTGTAACGGATGGACCTGGAAATTATAAATATAAAACGAAGTGTACATGGCTCATTGAAGGACAGTAAGTAGTAATGGCTAATTAAAATTTTTTTTCACGATAGAGCTTGGAGTGGCATTACTGTTCATATAAGTAAAATTAACAATCCGTTGCATAAAGTACTTAATATATTTTTTATTTGATAACTGATTTTACAAGTAAATTTGATTTTGTTTTTCTTAATCTTCGCTGTTACTTAAAAAAAAACAAAACATTTTGTGTTGATTTAATGCTCCAGATGAATTTACATACCAGAAATATGTATATTTTCAGTTGTATTAGTTAAACTGTTGAGTTATTTATTTATTTATTTTTATGTTTTTTCATCCTCACCTGAGGACATTTTTCCATTTTTGTTCAGATAGAGTGGGAGGGAGAGAGAGAAAGAGAGGGAGAGAGAGAAATATCGACGTGAAAGAGACACATTGAGTGGCTGCCTCCTACACTAGTGCAACTGGGGCTGGGGACAAACCACAACCGAGATACGTGCCCTTAGCAGGAACCAAACCCAGGTCTCTCTGGTCCATGGGCCGACCCGGCTAGGGCAAATGTTATTGCCCAGACAACTTCTCTGGGCTCCCATACCCCTTCAGCTGTTGCCTTTTTTTTTTTTTTACCTTCAGCAAACCTTTAAAGTAGTGTTTCTCAAACTATTTGGTTTTAGGACCTCATTACACTCTTAAATTTATAGAATTCTAAATAACTTTTGTTTTTATGGGTTATATCTGTGTTTACTATATTAAAAATTAAAACTAAGAAATATTATTTAATTCAGTTTAAAAACAATACTAGACCCACTATATGTTAGCACAAATGACATATGTGAGTGAGTGTGATTGTGTGTGTGTGTGTGTGTGTGTGTGTGTGTATTAATCCTCACTCAAGGACATTTTTTCCACTGATGATTTTTTTAGAGACAGTGTTGGGATAGGGAGAGAGAGAGAGAGGGAGAGACAGACAGACAGGCATGTGAGAGAGACACTTCGACTAGTTGTTTCCTGCACACATCCTAATTGGGGTCAGGATCGAACCTGCAACCCAGGTACGTGCCTTTGATTGGGAATCGAACCCACAATCCTTTAATTCATGACACTCCAACCACTGAGCAGTGCCACTAGGGCACAAATTACATATTTTTATGAAAAAGAAACCCTGTATTAAAAAAATTAAGTTAATGAAATGAATAGCATTGCTTTACATTTTTGTATATCTCTTCTCTGGATTAATGGAAGACAGCTGGATTATCATATTTTCTTCTACATTCACTTTGTTACAATATGTTAATTGTGATTGAAGTATGTGAAAATAATTAGGCTTCACTTGAATAAGCAGTGGGAATAAGGGGATTTTCATAGCCCTTTAAAATAACTGTAGGTGGTCTTTGACAAATGGTAATTTCTTAAAAGTAAATTGCAATGTGGAATCTGAAACAATTTGAATGAACTTTTAGAATTTTTTAAATTAAAATTAATTGGGTTTTTTTTGTACTTTGAATGGATCTTTAACCTGTGATTGGTTTTGTAACATGATATGTAGGTAATTTGGAAAACATTGGCTCACTGAATTATGCAGATTTCCCAAATGCTGATATATTTCATTATATAATATATATATATATAATACTTAAATAATATATATATACATAAATCACATTAGGCCCTGGCCATGTAGCGCAGTTGGTTAGAGCATCATCCCATATGCCAAAATTGTGGGTTCAGTCCCTCCTCAGGGCACATATAATAGCCTATGAATGTATAAATAAGTGGAACAACAAAAATTGATGTTTTTCTCTCTCTCCTTCCCTCCTCTCTCTCACACTCTCTCTAAATTATCTTTAAAAATCACTAGTCTCATTGGTTAATAACATTAATCTCATCAGAAAGTTTTAAATATTAGGACGTTGTATCTAGGTGGCAGATATCTATTTTTTAAAGCTCTAATTATTGCTTGAAAGCTTGTATTTTATCTTTGGCAACAAATACTGTGATTTTTTTTTCTTTGGCGTGACAGTCTTGCTCATTTTCAAGAAAATATCTGCCATATATCCAATTCTGAAAAACCATAGTTTGTCACTTGTTCTTTCAAGTAGAAATGGTAAATCGTGTTCTAAGAGAAAAGCGACTAGTGCAGCTCATAACTCAAACAATTGCAAAAGTGATTTTCCTTAAGATCATTGTACTTTGTTAGGTAGCAGAAATGCTTTATGCATGCTTCCCATGTTGACATGCAGAATATTAAAAAGATGTATACTATATTTTTACCATGTAATAAATCGATGCTTAAATGAAACTATCATTCTTTTTTTTTTTTCCTGTGAGAGTGGTGGCGAAGAAAAACAGTGATTATTAGTACAGTTTGGTGCTACTGTCTTGCTTCATTCCATAATGTCAGCAGTTTCACCCACTATTGCTCTTGCACCATTAGTAAATGCCAATATGGCAATGAGGCACATGATAGCTTAGTATTAATTATTATGAACATAGTCTTGACTTCTTAGGCCTCCTAAAAGGGTCCCAGGGCCCCTGGCACTTCTGTGGATCACACTTTGAGAACTTGTGCTCCATTGTCCGCCTTTGTCCTTTCTGTCAGTTCATTCCCATCTAGGGTCCTCCACCATTGTTCTGCATGTGATCTCAGTGGTTGCTCTTCCTCAGCCTAAGCAAAAAATAATTTCTCTTTTCTCTTATCTACACATTCAGCCTGTCCATTTTCCCTCTAGACTATCTCCCAAATCCTTCTACATTCTTTTTGTCATATTCATCTCTGCAATTATTGTAAGAACCATTACCCTTACTTTCTTGGGGCCCTATATAACAGCCTTGAAATTGGCCTTTTGATTTTTGCTTTTGCCTCTTGCCTACCTCTTCTTAATCTCATGTCATTCCCTTGATTTGCTGTTTCAGACGTGCTGATTTTCTTCATATTGCTCCAGCATATTTTCTTTCTTCCTGAGACTTTAAGATGGTGCTGTTTCCTCTGCCTGAAACATTGTTCCCAAGCTTTCACATGGTTTATCTCTTGTCATTATAATCTCCTTCAAAGCTTTCTGGGGTATTTCTTTTCTTTTTGAAAACTTTTTTTTTTTCCTTTATTGATTTTTAGAGAGAGAGGAAGTGAAAGGGAGAGAGAGAGAGATAGAAACATCGATGAGAGAGAACATCGATGAGAGAGAACATCGATTGACTGCCTCCCACATGCCCCCCACTGGGGGGTCAGCCCACAATCTGGGCATGTGTCCTGGCCGGGAATCGAACCGGTGACCTCTTGATGCATGGGTCGATGCTCAGCCACTGAGCCACAATGGCCGGACTGGGGTATTTCCTCACCACTTGTACTACCATATCACATTTCCTTTAATTTCTTCACAGTACTCATCACCATCTGAGTTAACATGTTTATGTATTTATTTAGTTGTTTGCTTAGAAATGTTAGTTAGACAAATAAGCATGAGGTAGAGGAAAAGTCTAGACTGGAGACATATAATTAGGCATCAGCAGGAGCTAAATGGTGTTGCTAATACCAAGAGTTTTTTGAGCGGAGTGTTTTAGCTGAAGCCAGGTTAGAGAGTGAAGGGGTGAGTGGGATATGAGGAAATAGAGAAAGCAGTCTTCTGTAGAGTTTTACCCTATTAAGAGGAGAAAGGGATGGGTGGGGCAATAGCTAGAAGAAGAGTTGGGATTTGAAGCTTTTTATGTTTTGTTGTTTTTGTAAATGTGATTAAAAAGTGTGGATGTGGAAGTTCCAGATAAGAGGGAGATGTTAAATATTTGAGAAATGGAAGGAGAAGTAGGTAGGTGTGTATCTGTTTTGGAAAATGGGGATTTGAGGGATTTTTGAGCATAAGCAGAGAGGTGGGATTGAATGGTTTGAGATAGTAATTGAGATGAACAATTGTGGAGAGGGAGAGAGAGAGTAGTAGGATTGCTGGCAGAATTGAAGTGCCATTAGAACTTGGTGAGCAGTGACTAGTACTGGAACCAGCCTACTCAGTGGTGTGGCTTTCTAGGCATAGCTTAGTTTTCTTTGGATTCAGTCTAAGTCAAAGCAGGTAACTGTTTTCCTATAGACCAGGGCTTTTGCTAGGTAGTTCCATGATAAGTCAGGGGGGCAGGTAAGTTTAGAAAATTGGCAGGTGTGTTTATGAAATGATGTATCTTGGAATCTTAAGTTGAGTAAGGAAGTGCAGAAATGGAAGGGCTAATGGGTTGGTTCAGAGGCTGTTATTGAGTGGCTACTGTATGGACTACAAGACCCAAAGAGGCACAGACCATGTCTTTTTGTTTATCATTGTGTGTTTAGTGATCTCTTGCACAAAGTAAATCTTTGACAAATAAAGAAATGCTCTTTACTATTAATTTCTTCTTTCTGTAAATTAAAAAAAAGCTAGCTATATATTTTTTCAAATGTTTGATAGTTATGATTTTTATAAATTACTTTTTTTTTTTCAGGCCAAATAGAATAATGAGACTTCGTTTCAGTCATTTTGCTACAGAGTGTAGTTGGGACCACTTATATGTTTATGATGGGGACTCAATTTATGCACCACTAATTGCTGCCTTTAGGTAAGTTCACTCATATAAGTAGTTAATTATGTGATTTCTGAATTCAAACATATCTCCTAGATTTCATTCATACTGGACTTACTTTTATTATCCCTTCACACACTATTTTATGGAAAGAGTACTATTTCTGGAGGCCTGACTTGGTTTCCTGTAGCTACTAGGTAAGTTTCTGGGCAGAGTACTGGATCTTTCTTTTTAGTTTTCTGCTCTGTGCAGTTGTGATAGTAGTATATTGTTCATCTGCTTCTCATGGTAGTGGTGAAATTTAAATTAAAAAAATGTTTTGTGAGTAATACATATAATAATATTTCTATAAAAATATTAAATCAGTGATCATGTTCATTTTAATATCCTTGTGTTCCTCATTACACAGGCCTTCAGGAGGTATTTGTTGAATTCAAATATAGGTGTGTGTGTGCGTGTGTGTGTGTGTGTATTTATTGGTGAGAGAAACTTTTTGGAAGAATGAGGAATATACTAATTATGTATTGTTATTTTTTCCCAATAAGTATATTCTGTATTAGTTGCTAAACAAAATAGCTTAACACCAAAGCTATGGGGTGCTCTGAATTGTTTTTGGCATTTTAGTTTTTATTAACGGTAAGTGGCTGTGTTATCTTTTTTTTTTTAATCTTCACCCGAGGACATTTTTTCATTTTTTTGTTCAGATAGAGCAGGAAGGAGAGAGAGAGAGAGAGAGAGAGAGAGAGAGAAACATCGACGTGAAAGGTACACATCGAGTGGCTGCCACCTGCACGACCGAAACGGTTGGGGACAAACTGCAACCGAAGTACATGCCCTTAGCGGGAAACGAACCCAGGTCTCTCTGGATCACGGGCCGATGCTCTAACCGCTGAGCCAAACTGGCCAGGGCTGTGTTGTTATCTTTTTGACTACATGGGAATTCAAAACCATCCTACTTTTATTCCATTTATCTATCTATTTATCATCTATCTGTCTGTCTGTCTGTCTGTCTATCTATTTATCTATCTATCTCTCTCACCCGAGGACATTTTTCCATGTTTTGTTCAGATAGATTGGGAGGGAGAGAGAGAGAGAGAGAGAGAAACATCGAACGTGAAAGGGACACATCGAATGGTTGCCACCCGCATGACCCAGCCAGGGTCGGGGACAAACTGCAACCGAGGTACGTGCCCTTAGCGGGAACCAAACCCAGGTCTCCTGACCGCAGGCCGATGCTCTAACCGCTGAGCAAACAGGCCAGGGCTCCTTTTATTTGATAGAAAATTTATAAAACAATATTTTTCTAAAATACACATCTCCTTAGAGGGACATTAGTTGTCAGTTTTTCATCTGCAACTCACTTTATGGATTTTTCCCCTCAAATATTTTATTTCCTTGACTTTAAATAGAAATCAATTCAACAACTCAGCATTTTTGTATTTCTCACATGGGACTAGTCTCGTGTGGGTGAGGAAGTAACAGAGTAAACAGTACACAAGTTGCCAAAGGACACAGGAGACCAGGAGGCTAATGCGCCCTTGTATTTCTCCCCTCCCTTTGGCTTAGAAATCTCTTTAACATATCTTTGAACTAAGAACCAGTTGCAGAGATTTACTTATGAGGCCAAAGAGCAGGATGGATAGGCCATGCTGAGCATTAAAATGTCATTTGCTGAGTGTTGAGCATGTATATCTTTATGCCAGAATTTGAAGCATACCTTGCATTATAGTATGAAGCTCCCAAAATTTTAACATAAGCACAAAACTACCTATAGTATGATGTTATCATGATAGTACTTGTTGGAGTTCACTTGATGCTGAGTTCTTTTTTTTTTTTTTTTTATCCTCACCTGAGGATATTTTTCCATTTTTTGTACAGATAGAGTGGGAGGGAGAGAGAGGTAGAGAGAGAGAGATATAGAGATAGAGAGAGAGAGAGAGAGAGAGAGAGAGACATCGATGTGAAGGGACACATCGAGTGGCTGCCACCCACACGACGACCAACCAGGGCCGGGGACAAACTGCAACCGAAGTACGTGCCCTTAGTGGGAACTGAACCTGGGCCTCTCCGGACCGCAGGCCGACGCTCTAACCGCTGAGCCAAACCGGCCAGGGCTGATGCTGAGTTCTTAATCCAAATATGTGGAATCCCTATTATGTGCTGTGCATTTTTAATCAGCTTGCCATTAGCCCTGTGAGACCGTGAGCCAAGTGGTTGTGCGTGATTAATCCTGTGGTTCACCTGGACTGGTTATTTGATGAGCAGACATGTGAGTCAGCAGCAACACAAAAATAAGCAGAAGGCTGTAATTGTTCTAATTAATGACTTTTGAGAGAAGCCAAAGTAATATGTATAGAAAACAGGAGAAAATTTAGGTTTTTATTTTTAAAAGTTGGTTAACTGATAGTATAAATTAATCCATTGATTGTGTTAAAATTTAACTCATAGCATAGTATTTGATATTTTCTAAATATGTGTTTTAAAATTGAAATTTATCTGAAACACAACCTCTGAAGCCTTGATATGCAGAACGATTTAGAAACTACTGTTTAGACCAAAAGGCCCTGTCACAAGATGGGGAGCTGAGGAGTGCTGTTGGGTCAGGAGGACTTGGATAGAGGAGTCCACTCAGTGGTGATGTGCTGGAGACCTAGAGTGGAGAGAGCCTGGTCGCAGGTCATTTAGCCAGTAAAGAAAAGAAGAACCACACAGGGTTCAGATGATGTGGACTTTTAATATGAGTTCTGCTCGAGTCTCTGTGGGAACTTGAACTGGTCATTTAAGCACTCTAGTCTTCAGCTTTTAAAACCTAAAATGAAGGTGTTGTATGATGTTTTTCTGGGTGTATTGCAAACTGTGGAGTTTAATTTGACTTCAAACTGGTTGATCCTATTTACCTTTTATATATTGAAGTTCTGAATAAAATTTGTTTAATAAACACAATTCAATTACTAGACATATTTGAGAACCACTGGAGCGAGTCTCTTCTAGTTCTACAACATTATGATTTTGTGGTGCATTCATTTTAACAAGTGTGTAAATGTAGCACCTTTGGAGAGCAGCTGTTCTGCTAGGATCTTTTGGTAGGGAGATGCAAAGGTAGGTAGGTGGCAGTAGTGATGGGGCAGTTTTCCTCCTTGAAAACGTTCTTCAAAAGAACATTACTGCTTTTAAGAGTTGTGGTGTTTTGTTTTTTTAAAGAAAGTCAAAGTATGTGTTTATTTACTCTGTGAGACTAGGCAGTTATTTAGGCTGCGATGAAGAACTGTTAAAGGAAGCCTTGTAAAGTGACAGTCAGTCTGTCCAGCACCCCTACTGAAACTGTGGTTAGACCATGGCACAGATAGAGAAGATAGGCAAAGGCAGGCGTGTGTCTCATGTTCTGGGACCCTCTTTTGCCAATTAGAAATATAGGTCCTGCCTGGCTCCTTCACTGGGCTCCTACCCCTGACTCCCCAAATTTGTCTTTCCTTTCTTCCACATCTCCCTGCCTTTAGGAGCGTATAGTCTTACAAGAAGACAGGTGTGTCAAACCAAGGAGTGCTAGTGCACTTACATAGTGCAGTTGGTAGTCAGGTTGTGCCCTATGTGTATTCAGAGAGCCCCTGTCTGTCTGGGAGAATTATGGAGACTATTTAAGAAAATATTTTAGTTTATTGATTTTTAAAAGTGGTTCTAAACAGTTAAAAACTCTTTAAAATATAAGATTATGAAGAACCTCAGGGCAGGGCAGTTCCTATTTGCTCAAGTTGAACAACTGGCTGAAGCCTAAGCTGTGCCTGCATCAATCTGTCTACTTAGTGGCAGGAGATAGGGAGGTGCGAGGCAGCTCAGGGTGGCAGTTAAATGGCACACCAGCAGCATCACTTTCTCACCCACACACTTTCTAGTGCCTTACACACTGGGTTGAGGCTGTGTATGTGTTCATTTACTCTGTGAAAGTTTATTTTTGTCATAAACCAGTTGTTTTAAAGTGAAAGAAGCAAATGCCTAAGTTCCTCTGACAGTGGGAAGCTGACCCCTTCTCCAGTATTGTGGTAATCTAGTACAGATGGCCCTCCTACCCCGTGTGTAGTTAACTCTCCATCCTTTCTCACTCTACCCAGTCTACCATTTATCCTACACACTGAAGTGTCCCCACCGTATTGTAAATAATAAATAGCATTACCAATCACTTACTGAGCACTTTCTAGTGTGGTACATACTAAAGCACATACTTTAGCAGTTTGATTCTCATTGTGCATTTGAGGAAACTGAGGCTCAGAGATGTCGGTGACATGCCCAGGAATGTGGTGCAAAGGTCAGAGCTCACATCTCTGAAGCTCATGCTAGGATAACAGAGAGTGCAGGGTCTCCCACATGTGACAGAGCCCCCAGTCATTTTCTGTGCCGGTATTTCTTATGAGAAAATTGCTTTTGACAAACCTGTATCTAGGTGACCAGTACTTACCCTTTTAGCATTTCAAGGGGTCTGATGTAGAAAACTTATGAAAGCATGATGATGGTTAAAACCTTTATTTTGGTTTCTGGACAAATGTCACCTCTTCCAAGAGGCCTTCCCTAACGGCTCTGTCTAAAGTAGCATCTTGTGTTTTTTCACTTTGTTCTGTTTCCCTTCAGAGCATTTCTCTCTGCCTGGCATCATACAGGATGTCTGTAGATTCTCTTATATTGTGAAAATGAAATATATTTTAATAAACACTGGCTTTATAATTATTCAAAGTTGTATATACAGTTTTCGGGACACCCTAGAGATGCATACCAGGCAGGGGAGGGGAGGAGCTCTATCTAGGCTTATTTGTTGTTTTTCTAAGGTGAACTCCATGAGGGCAGGAACTTCTTCGCTGTTGTATTCTTGATACCTAAAATAGTGCCTCACATGTAAGTGCTTAGGAAACATTTGTTAATTGAATAGTAGAAACTTCACTGTTTTGTAACCTCTAGAACACCTTCAGAGTCCTAGGGTTCCTAGTGTTCTGTCTTCACATTAAAATCAAAATCTCTCATTGAATAAAAATCTTGTCCCCGTCTCCCTCCCATACCCTGCTTATGTGTTCTTCCAGTTTTCATATGAACTTATATAAATACATGTAAATGTGTATATGTACGTATATATATTAGGCCCATTGTTTTGCAGCTTGTCCCCCCCCCCCCCCCCAGAATGCTTTGGTGAGGTTTCTTGTTAGTTCTGCAGACCTACAGAAATGTAATGATGCATTCATCCAACTTGCTGTGGATGAGCATATAGGTGGTTTTCAACCTTTTGACATTCTGAATAGTGCTGTAGTGAGGATTCTTACATATTTGTCTTTGTGTATACAAGCAAGTGTTTTTAGTACAAATAGGATTGCTACATCATAGCGAATGAGCATTTAAGATTGTTATAGGCCCTGAGGTGGGAGTTTACTTGGTGTGTGCTCTGGTAAAGCAAAGAGGCTGTGCGGCTGGGGTTGAGTGAGTGAAGGGAAGAGAATAATTGATGAGATAGATGTTTGTTCACTGTGTGTGTGGAGCAGACTGCATAGGGCCTGGTAAGGATTTACGCTATTACAGAATGAGGTGGTGGTATTGGTGGTAGTCACAGTACCTCAATAATTGGGCAAAAGATGTGAGCATATAAAAATATGCAGTAGGCAAGTAAACATAGGAAAAATGGTTAACATCAGGAGTATTAAAAAAAAACTCAGAATCAAAATTTAAAAATCACTTTTTTCCTTATTAAATTAGCGAAGCTATAATAGGACTGGTAATCTTACTGGTTGGCAGGGTGAGAATTCTTATTCTTTCTTGATGAGATTTCAAATCAGCATGTCTCTTCTGGAAAGCAGGTTGGTATTTTGGGTCAAGAGCCTTAAAGCTGTCATTTAAACCCTTTGACTCAGTAATTCTTTTCCTCTTCAGGTACCCAACAAATATTCTTGTGTGCCAGAGTCTGACTGAGATACTGAAAGTTCTGAAGGAATTTGTAGTGACATAGGAAATGCTTATGGTGTATTACTGGTAAAATAGAATATAAGATATAATGTGGTATTAATTAGGCAAAGAAAATACATCAGAATGCTAATAATGTTGGGATTATGGGTGTTTGTTTATCAAGCTTACCTATTTATATTTTTACTTTTCATGTCTTTTGCTAGTATATATTTGACATTCATCAACTCATGAAATATGTTACTTTCTGTGATTATTGGAGGTTTACTAAGTTTTTCAAAGAAGCATTATTAAAATTTTTATTTAAAAAAGAGAATAGGGCCATTGATTAAAATCTTAATAGAAATATAATCCAGAATAAAGGAAAGCCTAGCAAAAGATTCAGATATATTCCTCAGGAACCAGAACTAGTAGGATAGTATCATGCATTTATCACAGGAAGTTGTCCCTCTTCCTGGAAGTGTTTTTTTTTAACATATGAATTCCGGCTCTGAATTTGTGTTTGCTACCATGTGACATGTCTGTGATTGTGTTTCCCTTTTTAAGAAATGTGTTTTCATTTCAGCGGCCTCATCGTTCCCGAGAGAGATGGCAATGAGACTGTCCCTGAGGTTGTTGCCACATCAGGTTATGCCCTGCTGCATTTTTTTAGTGATGCTGCTTATAATTTGACTGGATTTAATATCACTTACAAGTAAGATATTTAAGTCTAACATTTGTGATTTTATTCAAAAGACTATCTACTTTGTTTTAACAATAATAATGACTAACATATATTGAGGGCTTACAGTGTGATGTGCATTGCACTGAGCAGTTTGAATGGATTTTCTCATTTAAGGTTTTTTAAACATTCAGTGAAATATGGGCACTGTCTTTCTACTCATTTTATAATTGAGGAAACTACAGGGAAACAGTAAAGTAAATTGTCAAAGTGCTGGGACCATAGTTTCAGCCCAGATCTTGCTCCTGTTGAGCTTTTCCAGGAAGAGAGGAGCATTTTCCCACTAATGGATTAAAACATTGGTGGTTTTTGCTAAGTATGATTTAATAAATGGTAGTAGTTTTCATGTACTGAGTGGTTAGACCTTTGATGACAACTTAGTTGAGGTTACAAAGGAAGTGTAGACAGACAAACTTCAGCAGCTTTTAGAATTTAGAATTTGTTGTGATAGGAGATAGGCTAACTTTTGTCTTTTCTTTTTTTCCTCTTAAGAAATCCACCCTCCCCTAATTAAATGAACCTCAATAAAGGAGGCAGATTTTGCTAAAGGGGGCTGCTCTGTGGAGTTGCTTATTTTCTGTCTCACTGCTTCATTAATAAAGTCACTTTCACATCAAACTCTAAAAAAAAAATGTTTCTTTTCATAAGTAGTTAAATTCATAAAATGCCGTAAATAAGTGGCTTGTGATAAAAGAGCTTCTGTGGCCCTCAAAGCCTAAAAAACTATTTGGCCTCTTACAAAATAAATTTGCCAGCTCTTGCCACAGGCAGTGACTGCCACATGTAACCTTTATGTTGGGTTCTTTTTCTGCCCATTTTCTCATGATCTTAGTGTTTATTCAGGCTGATTTAAAGCAGTATCTGTCTTGATTAGTATGGTGATTCAGTCTTTCAGGTATCCAGGGTTTGTGACTTGGCAGCCTGGGTAGCTTATCACAGTTCTTCTAGCAAGGTGATTTTTAATGACACAGGCAGGCATAAAGGCTGATAAGTTTGGTTGGGTACATGGGTATATGGGATGTCTAAACAGGACATTGATATTTGGATCTAAGACTCAGAATTGCTGTCAGGGCTGGGATGTCATCTGGTAATCACTGGTGCACATAGGCAGTGACTGACTGGCCTATGGGGCATGTGCACAGTGAGGAGAGGGATAGTAGAGGCAGTTAAGGGGCAGAGGAATGCCATTGGGCTTTGTTGTCACAGAACCCCAGAGAAGAAAGTCTCAAGAATGAGGAAGCTGACGGCTATGAGGTTACATAAGTAGAGGAGGCCCTACGTTGCTGTAACTGGGAAGGGTGGAGTCAGGGGGCTGATAGGAATAGAAGATTAGAAAGTCATGGCATTGAGAGTAGGAAACTGGTGAATTTCTTCTCTGGAAGGGGAAGGGAGAGAGGGGAGATGTGGCTTTATGCTAGGGCTTCTCAAACTTCACATGCACAGGGATCTTCTGGAGGGCTTGTTAAGGCACAAATTCCTGAGTCCTACCCAGAGATTGTAGTTCAGCAGAGCCCAGGCCTGAGAATCTGTATTTCTGAGTAGCTCCTGGGTGATGCTGCTTCCGCCTGCCTACCTCTGGTCCACATTCTGAGTAGCATTGCGCTAGTCATTTATTTAGGCCCCATTCGGGGTTCCCTGTAGGTTCCTAGGTCAGGGGCTACAGGGCACAGACTTCCCTGTTGAATGGCCCATCGCTATAGCAGCTTTGGGGGAGAAGAGAAACTTAAGCAGGTGAGCACCCCAGGAGAGAAGGCAATTCAAGCACTCCTTGATATTGGAATCCCTTTGTCCATCATCACTGGAGTGCTCTTCTAGCTGTATAGCCAGTATGTTCCTCAGGAATGCGTTTTTTTCTTACCCTGATTGGTGTAGGGTGAAGCCTTGATTTTTCCTAGAGACCAGAACTAGTATTTGTTAAATGAAGGAATGATGAGGTTATCGTAAATTTTATTAGCTTCATGGTTCCAAATTTCTATTCTACTTATTTATTTAATTTTTCCTTTATTGATTTTAGAAGGAGAGGAAGTGAGAGGGAGATAGAGATAGAAACATCGATGAGAGAGAACATCGATTGGCCGCCTCCTGCATGTCCCCCACTGGGGGTCGGGTCCACAACCTGGGCATGTGCCCTGACTGGGAATTGAACCTGTGACCTCCTGGTGCATGGGTCGATGTTCAACCACTGAGCTACACCGGCCAGACTAAGTTTCTATTCTTTAAAAAGGAATTCTTTAGCAGTCTGAGACCCTATGAAAAGCCAAATAAAACTGGTTTTTATCTGAGAAAAGTACCCAGAAGCACATATGTAAAACAGTCATTCATTTTCCTGATATCCTCAGGTTGTACTGAATCCTAGCTTTGTGCCAACCTTAGCTGGAGGACCCTTGAAGCTTGTACCCATAACTACTCAGCTGTTCCTTAATTTTCTTTTAGAAGAAGAAAAACAATTAGTTATATTTTATTTTCACAAATTGGCACTCTACCTTATTTCTCATTCTGAGTCATATTTTAAGCACAGAAAATTAGACTGCTATTCTTATTACTTTAATTTTGACAGATATACAAGCAGATATTTTGATGTATTACCTGCCATTTTCATATTTTAGAGATACAAAAATAATTTTTGTGTTTTGAGATGTTATGTAACTCACTGTTTTAAAGAATGCTTAGTATTAATTTTGGCACTTGAAGTAAACCTATGCCTAACGGCATTTGAGTGGAGAGATTGAAGTTTAAGGGGAAGTTGAAATTATATTTTCCCTTTTTTAGTTTAAAAGGTTCTATGAGTTACCTCCTCCTTTTGTTTTTCAATAACATTAAGTGTTGGTTATGTGCTATTCTCTCATGTGTGGTTAATAAATGTGTCTGTAGGAAATTATTTGACTGATGATTGGTATAAGGCATAAATTAGCATATAATGGAAATGCCTTACCTCAATTTTTTTTTAGGCCTTTTATAAAAATGAAATGTGATTGTTGTGGCTATTTCAGCATAACAAGTCCAGTCTGAAATTTAGACTTTATTTTTGGAAACTTCTTGAGAGGACTGTTTCTAATAAAGATGAAATGGACCTTTATTAAAGCTTTACTTATGTGTAAGTATTATTACATAGAGATAGTAGGCACCACTTTCTAGAGGGTCTACAGGAATGTCATTCTGCCTTTTTTACCAAGTACTTTAGATATTCTGCTTACTAGGGCTTGAAAAGTAGGCATATGCATTGAACATATTATAATAATAATGTATAGATTATTAAAATACTGTATACAAATATTTATAAAATTTAATATATATCATAAACTGATATTTGGGTGTAGGCATGAATATTATAAATATATCATAAACTGTTATTTGGGTGTAGGCATGAACATTAATTAGCTTGTTTTTATAACTATATTCTGACATGTTTTGCTACCAAATTTGTTTTTGATTTTCTTTACAGATCTTAGAACAAATCTACACTCTTTTTTTTTCTTTATTGATTTTAGAGAGAGGAAGGGAGAGAGAGAGAGAGAGAAACATCAGTGAGAAAGAACATCGATTGGCCGCCTCCTGCATGCCCCCCACTAGGGATTTGGCCCACAACCTGGGCATGTGCCCTGAGCAGGAATGGAACTGGCGACCTCTTGACGCATGGGTCGATGCTCAACCACTGAGCCATGCTGGCCGGGCCAAATCTACACTTTTAAAGGATCTTGACAGTTCAGTTATCTTCCCCCTCTTTAAAATCTGAATTATATCTTTTCAAAGTGCTGTCAATACAATTATCTTAAGTCATGTTATTATGAAACGCATTACAGTTAAACTCCTGTATTAAGTTAAACTGGCCTTCCCTTTTCCTCCATCTGAAGTGAGCAGATACACTTACTGAGGAATTTTTAATACACCAATCTGGGCAATAATCTTTAACAAATTCTGTAAACTTTCAGAGACTGTCCAGAGGGATATATATATATATATAACCATAAGAATGATGGTGTATTGTTGGCAGTTTGTTTTATCTTTTTCCTCTCCAAACTTGCAAGCATGCATTTCACAGTTTTGTAATGCTCATTGTTAGTAGCCCACCAAGGATAGGATAGTCATGCCACCCTTGAGAAGCTAAATCTGGACATTTTGCAAGAATCACTTCTCTCTTTTTAAGTTCTTTAACTTATCTCTTCTTAAGAGAATCTAGCAAGGGCAATTTGATTTCATTACTTGCCCTGGCTATGCAGGGTGATCCTGTTTAGGCTGAATGGTAAGTATTGCAGTTATGCTTGTGAATGAACTGGAGAGACGGTGACTTTCTTAGACCTTGCGTAGGAAGAAGTTCTGCTAATTTATTTCAAGTGTTGCTTTGTTTTGATTTAATTTTCTCCCATTGTTTTTATAGTTTTGACATGTGTCCGAATAATTGCTCAGGCCGAGGAGAATGTAAGATCAGTAATAGCAGCAACACTGTTCAGTGTGAATGTTCTGAAAACTGGAAAGGTGAAGCATGTGACATTCCTCACTGTGTAAATAACTGTGGTTTTCCTCATCGAGGCATCTGCAATTCCAGTGATGTCAGAGGATGTTCCTGCTTCTCAGAGTGGCAGGGTAGGAGCTTCTTTCATTTTTCTTCAACTTTACAGTATATTTCTAATTTAATAACTTATAATTGACATTATTTCTAGCATCCATACCTGTTATGTTACTCAGATATCAGGTGGTATTTAGGTTTTCACATCTCCTTATTGAGCTTCTTACATATCTTTGAAATTTATAGATGTGTGGTTATAGTCTTTTTAAAATTAGGGAGGGATTTGACATTCTTTGCAATTCATTCATGAAAGTTGGAGAACTTGGTCTCAGCCATAAGAAGATATAACAGAGAACCAAGCTGGGAGGTGGAACAAGAGCTGACAATAGTAATGTCTCCTCAGAAACTTTCAATATATAGTAAAATTTTAAAGTAGTCAGTTAATTGATTTATCTATAGATAAAAAAATATTAAAGAAGCTTGAGCAAATTCTTTAAGGGATGGGTGATAACAACTGATATGGATTTATTGATTTTCTCTATATATTTATCCCTTTCTCAGACCACTTTTATTGTGAAAGGAAATGTGCTTGCTTACATGCTTTATTTGCTCTGTTTGGCTGAAATCAAGGAGGTAAATAATTGAAATATTTTAGTACCTGCCACTGTGCAAATATTGCAGCAGAAGCCAAACCTCCCAAGAACGGAGTTTCTTGATTTTTCCAGGAAATGGGAAGTTTGTATTATTCCTGGGACTAATCTTTATATTTTAGCCCTAAAGTTTTTTTCATTTGTATTAATATTCCCATTGTCCTCTTTCCTCTGAGGACTGTTGAAGCAAGTATTTCGTTACTGAAAAATCCTAACCTGAATAGGTCAGGTCATCATTAAAAAGTGTGTGGTTTTGAATTTTATGAGAGATTACTACTGGTCTCTAGCTTTGAGTAAATTAAAAGCACAAATTAAAGGGATTTGTCGGCTATCTAGACACTAAAGAGAAAAAGACTGAATATACATTTTTTGATATTTTGTTTAGATAGAGTGGGAGGGGGAGAGAGAGAGAGAAACATAGACGTGAAAGGGACACATCGAGTGGTTGCCACCCACACGACCCAACCAGGGCCGGGGACAAATTGCAACCGAGGTAACATGCCCTTAGTGGCAACTGAACCTGGGACTCTCCAGACCGCAGGCCAACAATCTAACCACTGAACCAAACTGGCCAGGGCAAGACTGAATATTCTTTTTTTTTTAATCCTCACCCGAGGACTTTTTTCCATTATTTGTTCAGATAGAGTGGGAGGGAAGAGAGGAAGAGAGAGACAGAGAGAAACACTGACGTGAAAGGGACACATCGAGTGGCTGCCACCCACACAACCCAACCAGGGCCGGGGACAAACTGCAACCAAGGTACGCGCCCTTAGCAGGAACCGAACCCGGGTCTCTCTGGACCGCAGGCCGATGCTCTAACCTCTGGGCCAAACCGGCCAGGGCAAGACTGAATATTCTTAAGATAGTTGTTAATTTAGAAGATTAAAACTGGAAATGCAGTAATTTTAAAGTTTCATATTATGAAGCTAATCTATTATGTTTTATTAGGTCCTGGATGTTCAATTCCTGTACCAGCTAACCAGTCATTTTGGACTCAAGAGGAATATTCTAACCCAAAGCTCCCCAGAGCCTCTCACAAAGCTGTGGTCAATGGAAATATAATGTGGATTGTTGGAGGATATATGTTCAACCACTCAGATTACAGCATGGTTCTAGCGTAAGTGGTTTCAAACACTTGTAAGAAGTTTTGCTTTTCATTTTGAAAATTTATAAAGCAGAGATAAGCAAAAGGAAAATAAATCAATAATTTCATTACCTGGTAGAAAATCTCTGTTGATATTTTTGTAGTAGCATTCCAAACTTTTTTGACATATCCTTAGTTTTTGAAATTGGGAGCCACTAAGAATTCATTACAATAAGCAATAACTCATTTTTTTCCAGATACTGTCTCTCATGTTTTGCTTTAGGTGCATATAGTACGTTCTATATAAATAGGAGATTACTTTATCTCTTCATTTAATTAATATAGCTATAGGACAGATGGTTGGAATTTATAATTTATTAGTGGAAATTATGCCATTGTCTAGTGCTTCCCAGAGTTCAAGTTCTATTTGTTTGTCTCATGCCACTCACCTTGAAAGGAGAATATATGCTGTCATAGTGGAATTAGCTATGGAGATTGACTCTTGAGAAATTTGTCAACACTTACTCATGCTGATTTTGTGCCCTGCCAGTGTTTATTAGGCATTTTCTATTAATGAAGGGTGTAAAAAACTAGCATCTGTTCTTTAAGGGATTCTGGAAATATGGCAGTAGTGGCATAGTTCTGAATCCCCCCAAATATAGTCATTAAAACACATAGAACAACTAAGAAACACAAAAACACATGGGTCACATCTATAACAAAACTGGTTAGAGGTACCTACACAGATGGGTAGGGCTAAACCACTGACAGCTCCAAGATCTGTATATCAGCATCTATGCAGGAGTAAGCAAAGGGGAGCAATGACCCACTGACAGGATTCAGTACACCTGGAAGAGACTCGCTTGGAAGCTTAGTCAAACGTCTGAGAACAGCAGCTAGAATTGGAGAGATTTTTGCATATTCTAATAATTGGGTGAATTCAAGGGATCTATAATAGAATCTGAAGGGGCTGAAGCAATTTATGCCTTATTAACTCTCATAATGATCCAGCCAAAGTCTCTTTGTAGGAAAAAGTTCCACACTGAGAAGAAACTGCTGGGGAGAGAATTCAAATTGAACAGGATAAGGGCAATAGAGGCAAAGTTCTAGATAATAGGGAGGGGAACAGAGCTAGGAGATCTCAAGTAAACTGCCATATATTTGAACACTATACTATAGCAGAAGGGTGAGCTAGAGAGCTGAAAAAGTAGAAAAACTATGTAAACAAAGCTTCTCCTGTAGAAATTTAGGAAAAAGTAATTTTACTTAAAATTCATCAACAGAAAAATATCATGGTCAAATCTCATAGAAAGGTATTACAAGAAGAAAGAGAATAAAGAGTAGAATAACACCTTTTCATACCTGAAAGACAGAAGAAAAAGATGCTCACAAAACTGATGAAAAGTATAACAATATTTCAAAACACACTAAAATACAATAGGAAAATGATACAACATGAAAGAATAATATAATCAGAACCAAAAAAAAAAAATTCATAGATGATAGACTCTTGGAAAGAATCATAAAATAATTTCAGAATTGAAGATAAACCTAAAAGAAGCACAGAGTAAGTGAACACAACAGATGCTCCTTTAAAAATAGAATATGGAAAAGGAAATTTTAAAAACTCATAAAGAAGTTTAGGTCACTTTTCCCTGTTCTTTGTGATAAGTATAGTTAAGAATGCTGGACATTATTTATAAAACAAATATGAGAAAACTCTGAAAGGTAAAAAGAAGAAGGCAGTTTGGCTAGGAGCCTCCAGACCCAAGGAATGACATACTAGTAGGTTTCCAGGGTTTTCTTTTTGTCTCCTATATCCAAAACTTAATGTTGGAAAAATTAGCACTCTGGAAATGCCAATAGGTGTATTCTGAAGAAGCCCCAGGAAAAACTTGTTCTGTCTAGCCCAAGGACAAGGAAGGGGCCAGCTTAGTAAGACAGAAAACTTTTAGAAAGTAATTCCTCTACTCTAGCCAAACACCACAGAAGTGTGGCCCCACCCCAGCCCCTGACAGCAAAGTCTGAATGGAGAGTCTAGATTTTCACCTTTGCCAGGATCTAGGTGAGGTGCCCTAACCACCCTGGCAGGGTAGTGTTAGAAAAGGCCAATTAAATAACTGAGACTTTCTTCTTCACTAGGTGAGGCCTCCTACCCCTTGCAATGTCAATGGAGACCTTCTGGGGAGCCTGAATTTTTACCCTCATCTTGCAATCAGGGCAGTAGTAATTTGGCTTTCTCCCTCCTCTGCATTTGAGCAGTGTCAGAGGAGGCCTGCTCTAAGATTCAAATAAGGTCTCGTGTCTCATGTTATGATACCGAAAATGTTCAGATTTCAACTGAAAATCATTTGTTGTGTTAATAGCCAGAAAAAAAAAAAAAATCTAAATTTGAATGAGAAAAGGCAATCAAGAGACACTCCAAGATGACACAGTTATTAGAATTATGCTTTAATCAGTGATTATAGGAAACTTGAAACAAATGAAAAAGAGAAAGTCTCATAAAAGAAACAGAAGATATAAAGAAAAATCAAATGTAAATTTTAGAAGTAAAAAATAACCAAAACAAGAATCTCATTGGATAGGCTCAACAGCATAATGGAGAGGACAGAGGAAAGAATCAGTGAACTTGAAGATAGAACAATAGGGATTCCTCAGTCTGAACAAGAGAGAGAAAATAGAGTACTAAAAAAATGAACAGAATCTCAGAGACCTGTGGACTCTAATAAAGACGTTAACATTTCTGTCAGCAGAGTAGTCCTGGAAGGAGAAGAGAAAGAGGGTGTTTCTGAAAAAGTATTTGAAGAAATAATGGCTGAAAATTGCCCAAATTTGGCAAAAGACATGCATGTATGGATTTAAGAAGCTGGGCAAACTCTAACAACCTGGTTGCATAGGGGTTTACAATTCATTGGTTCTTTCTCATTCTCTCTTTCATTCTCCTGCTCAGCTGTCATTTTTCATTTTTTAAATCTCCACATTTTCTCCTATTTTCATTCTCAGCTGATGCCCTTGCTTCCTGTTTCTATTTTGAAAGATAAAGGATTTGTGTAAACTTCCACCACCACATTTAGCCATTACCTACATCTATGCTCATTTATTCTGTCTTCTGTTTCTGTACATCTGAGCTGTCCAGTAGACAGTTTCTATTTCAGTCATAATGGAAATGTTCAGTATTTACACTGTCATATCACTAGCCACATGTGGTTATTGAGCATGTGAAATGTGGCTAGTGTGACTGAGGAGCTGAATTTAAAATTTTCAATTCTTAGTCCTCATCATACTTGATCTTTCACCAACATTTGATATAGCTGGTCCCTTCCCCCTCTTTTAAATACTTTTCTTCACTTGGCTTCCAGGACACCACAATCTCTTGATTTTTTTCTAATTACTTATTCCTTCTCAGCCTCCTTAGCTGGTCCCTTTTTAACTGACTGACTTCTGAATGATGTGCCCCTGGGCTCAGCCTTTGGTCTTCTTTTGTGAGAGTGTTTATTCACTCTTGTTGTGATCTCATGTGATATCTTGGCCTTTAGGCTATGACTCTCAAATGTATATCTGCAGCCAGGACTTTTCACTAGCACCCATATTTTCACCTCTTTATTTGACATCTCCATCTTTTGGTTGACTAATAGACATCTTTAAAAAAATTTTTTTTTCTCATTGATTTAGAGAGAGAAGAAGGGGGAGAGAGAGAGAAACATTGATAAGAGAGAACATCGACTGGCCACCTCCTGCATACCCCCCACTGGGGATTGGGCCCACAACCTGGGCATGTGCCCTGACTGGGAATCGAACTGGCGACCTCTTGGTGCATGGGTCGATGCCCAGCCACTGAGCCACATTGGCCGGGCAACTAATAGACATCTTAAACTCAGTGTGTCCAGAACTGTTCTTTCCTCCAGCTTGTTCTTTCCCCAGATGTCCCTCAGTTAATGACCACTTCATCCTTCTGTTTGGTTAGGCCAAACATTTTGGAGTCATCCATCACTTCTTCTTTTTTTCACACCCTGTATTGTTATGTGCATTAGTTATCTCTTGCTTCATAAAAATTACCACAAACTTAGCAGCTTAAAACAACATACATTTATCACCTCATAGTTTCTGCTTGTCAAGAGTCTGGGCAGCCCTGGCCAGGTGGCTCTGTTCGTTGGTGCATCATCCCAGACAACAAAAGGTTGCAGGTTTGATTCCTGGTTGGGGCATGTATGGGAGGCAACCAACTGATGTTTCTCTCTCTCTTTCTCCCTTCCTCTCTCTAAATAAAATCAATAAAAAAATCCTAGCCTGGCCGGTGTGGCTCAGTGGATTGAGCGTTGTCCCATGGACTGAGAGGTCCTGGTTGGATTCCCAGTCAGGGCACATGCCCAAGTTGTGGGCTCGATCCCCAGTAGGGGGTGTGCATGAGGCAGCCAATCATGATGTTTCTGTCTCTATATATAAAAAAAAAAAATCAATAAGAAGTATATTAAAACAAAAAAGATATCTTACAAAAAAAAGAGTCTAGGCAGAGCTCAACTGGGTCCTGTGCAGTCAATGTGTCACCTGGCCTGTGTTCTCATCCAGATGCTCAACTGGTAAAAATTCATGTCCAGTTTCACTCAGGTTGTTGACAGAATCCATTTTCTTATGGTTGTAAGACTGATGGCACAGCTTCTTGCTAGCTGTTGACTGGAGAACACCCTTAAAGCTTAGAAGCCAGTCATAATTCCTTATCACTTGAGCTTCCCCAAAATGGCTGCTGACTTTATCAGGCACAAGGAGAGTCTCTAGACTATCTGCTAGCAGAATGGTTATCACAGAATGAAATCTCATTGTCTTTGCCATGTTATGTTGTTTAGAAGTGCACACTTGAGGGGAGGGTATTATACATGGGTGTGAACATCAGGAGGCATGGGTATGAATGATCATGAGGACCACCCTAGTGTCTTTTTGCCACAATCTTGTTTATTCTACTTTTATTTAATTTTTTATTTTTTTGTTAATCCTCACTTGAGGATATTTTCCCATTGATTTTTAGAGAGAATGGAAGGGAGGGAGGAAGAGAAAGAGAAACATCAATGTGATATTTCCATTGGTTGCCTCCCGCACAACCCTGACGGGCCAGGGATCGAACCTGCAACCCAGATACATGCCCTAGACTGGGAATCGAACCCGTAATTCTTTGGTCTTCAGGCCTACGCTCTAACCACTGAGCAAAACTGGCCAGGGCAGTTCTCGTTTCTTTAGAGCTATGTTCATAATTTTTCATTTTATTCGTGCCTATTGTTTTTGCTCATATTCTGCCTTTTCCACTACAAGTTCTCCAAGATTAGAGACCTTGTTTACTCAAGTAAGGGCTTGGCTCATAGAACATACTCAAATAAGTATTTATCAAATGAATAGGAAGGTAAATGAATTACAGTTGACCCTTGGACAATAATGAGGGCGGTGGTCACTGGGTCAAACGGCAATTCAATTTTTAATTTTTTGAGGTAACACCGTAGTGTTTTCCACAGTGGCTGCACCAGTCTGCATTCCCACCAGCAGTGTACTAGAGTCCCCTTTTCTCCACACCCTCGCCAACACTTGTTTGATGATTTGTTGATGGTGGCCATTCTGACAGGTGTGAGCTAATACCTCATAGTTGTTTTATTTTTTAATTATTATTATTTTTAATCCTCATGCGAGGACACCTTTTACTCAGATACAGTGGGAGGGAGAGAGAGAGAGAGAAACATTGACGTGAAAGGGACACATTGAGTGGCTGCCACCCACACAACCCAACCAGGGCCAGGGACAAACTGCAACCGAGGTATATGTCCCTAGCAGGAACCAAACCCGGGTCTCTGTGGACTGCAGGCCAAGGCTCTAACCGCTGAGCCAAATTGGCCAGGGCCTCATAGTTGTTTTAATTTGCATCTCTCTGATGATTAGTGATGTTGAGCATTTCTTCATATGTCTCTTAGCCATTTTATGTCCTGTTTGGAGAGGTATCTAGTTCCTCTGCCCATTTTGTAATTGGGTTCTTTGTCTTCCTTTTGTTGAGCTGTATGAGCACTCTATATATATTGGAAATTAACCCCTTATCTGATATATCATTGGCAATTATGCTGTCCCATACAGTGGGTTGCCTTTCCATTTTGATGATTGTATCTTTTGCTGTGCAGAAGCTTTTGAGTTTGATGTAGTCCCATGTGTACATTTTCTCCTTTGTTTCTGTTGCCTTAGGTGATGTATCAGTGAAAATTCTGTTGCGTATGATGTCTGAAATTGTGTTGCCTACATTTTCTTCTAGGATTTTTATGGATTCATGAGTCACATTTAAGTCTTTTATCCATTTTGAGTTTATTCTTGTGTATGGTGTAAGTTGATGGTCTAGTTTTATTTTTTTGCATGTAGCTGTCCAATTTTCCCAACACCATTTAGTAAAGAGACTGTCTTTACTCCACTATATGCTCTTGCCACCTTTGTCAGATATTAATTGAGCATATTGCCTTGGGTCCATTTCCGAGTTCTCTGTTCTGTTCCACTGGTCTATCTGCCTGTTCTTGTGCCAGTACTAGACTGTTTTGATTACAGTGGCTTTGTCGTATAACCTGAAATCTGATAATGTGATCCCTCCAACTTTGTTCTTCTTTTTCAAGATTGCTGTGGCTATTCGAAGTCTTTTTTGGTTCCATATGAACTTTTGAAGTATTTGTTTCAGGTCTGAGAAGTATGTCGTTGGTATTTTGATGGGGATTGCATTGAATCTATAGATTGCTTTGGGTAATATGGACATTATAATGATGTTAATTCTTCCAATCCATGAACAAGGTATGTGCTTCCACTTTTTTATATCTTCCTCTATTTCTTTGTTCAGTGACCTGTAGTTTTCTGCGAATAGGTCCTTTATTTCTTTGGTTAAGTTTATTTCTAGGTATCTTAATGTTTTTGCCACGATGGTAAATGGGATTTTTTTTTAGTTTTTTTCTCTCTGAGTTCATTATTGGTGTATAAGAATGCCATCGATTTCTTGATGTTAATTTTGTATCCTGCTACTTTGCCTAATTCATTTATTAAGTCTAGTAGATTTTTGATGGAGTCTTTGTGGTTTTCTACGTACAGTATTATATCATCTGTGAATAATGACAGTTTCACTTCCTCCTTTCCTATTTGGATCCCTTTTATTTTTTCTTCCTGTCTGATTGCTGTGACTAAGACTTCCAGTACTATGTTAAATAAGAGTGGTGAAAGTGGGCATTCTTGTCTTGTTCCTGTTCTTAACGGAAATGCTTTTATTTTTGCCCATTGAGTATGATGTTGGCCATAGGTCTTTCATATATGGCCTTTATTATGTCGAGATATGATCCCTCCATTCCCACATTGCTGAGCGTTCTTATCAGATATGGGTGCTGGATTTTGTTGAATGCTTATTCAGTGTCTAATATGATCATGTGATTTTTATCTTTCATTTTGTTTATGTGGTGTATCACATTTATCGATTCGCAAATATTGTACCAGCCTTGCATCCCTGGGATGAATCCCACTTGGTCATGGTGAATAATTTCTTTGATGTATTGCTGGATCTGATTTGCTAGTATTTTGTTCAGGATTTTGGCATCTCTGTTCATCAGGGATGTTGGCCTGTAGTTGCTTTCTTTGTAGTATCTTTTTCTGGTTTTGGAATTAGAATTATGCTGACCTCATAAAATGTGTTTGGAAGTCTTCCTTCTTCTTGAATGTTTTGAAATAGTGTGAGAAGAATGGGTATTAGTTCTTTGAATGTTCAGTAAAATTCCCCCATGAAGCCATCAGGGCCTGGGCTTTTGTTTGCTGGGAGAGTCTTGATTACCTCTTCAATTTCCTTTGTTGTTATTGGTCTGTTCAAGTTTTCTATCTCTTCCCAGTTCAGTTTTGGGAGACTATGTGTTTCTAAAAATTTGTCCATTTTGCTTAGATTGTCGAATTTGTTGCCGTATAATTGTTCATAATATTTGTTAACAATCCTTTGTATTTCTGTGGTGTCAGTTATTATTTCTCCTCTTTCATTTCTGATTTTGTGTATTTGAGTTCTCTCTCTGTTTCTTGGTGAGTCTAGCTAAGGGTCCATGTATCTTGTTTATCTTTTCAAAGAACCAGCTTTTTGTTTCATTGATCCTTTGAATTGATTTTTTGGTCTCGATGTCATTTATTTTTGCTCTGATCTTCACTGTTTCCTTCCTTCTACTTGCCCTGGGGTTTTCTTTTTGTTTGCTTTCTAGTTCTTTAAGTTGTGAGGTTGGATAGTCTATTAGAAATTTTTTTTGTTTCTTGAGGTAGGCTTGTAGTGCTATGAACTTCCCTCTCAGAATTGCTTTCGCTGCATCCCATAGATTTTGTGATGTTGTGTGTTCATTTTCATTGGTTTCCAGGAAGTTTTTTATTTCTTCTTTGATCTCCTCGGTAACCCATTCATTGTTTAATAACATGCTATTTAGCCTCCATGTGTTCCAATGTCTTTGCATGTTCTTGTTGCAATTGATCCTAGTTTCATGCCATTGTGATCTGAGAAGATGCTTGATATGATTTCAGTCTTCTTGAACTTGTAGAGACTTAGTTTTTTCCCTAACATGTGGTCTATCTTTGAGAATGTCCCATGTGCACTTGAGAAGAATGTGAATTCTATAGTTTTGAGGTGTAATTCTCTGTAGATATCTATTAAATCCATTTGGTCTAGTGCTTCATTTAGAGTCTCTGTTTCCTTGTTAATTTTTTGTCTAGAGGATCTATCCAGTGATGTCAGTGGGGTGTAGAAGTCCCCTGCTATGATTGTATTACTGTCGATTTCTCCTTGGAAGTCCTCCAGAAGATTTTTAATATATTTTGTTGCCCCTATATTGGGTGCATATATGTTTATCAAGGTTATATCTTCCTGGCCTTTATTTTGAAATCTATTTTATCAGATATTAGTATTGCTACCCCAGCTTTTTTTTCCTTTCCGTTTGCTTGAAAGATTTTTTTCCATCCCTTCACTTACAATTTATTTGAGTCTTATATTGTGAGATGGGTCTCTTGTAAACAACATATATATGAGTCATGCCCTCTTATTTAATCAGTTACTCTGTGTCTTTTTATGGGAGCATTTAATGCATTTACATTTAAGGTGATTATTGATATGTACTTATTTATTGCCATTTTAATTTAGGGTGGTTATATATTTTTTTTCCTATTTCTTCTACTAATTACAGAAGTCCTTTTAACATTTCTTGCAGTGCTGGTTTGGTGCTAATGTATTCCCTTAGCCACTTTTTGTCTGGGAAGCTCTTTATTTGACCTATTTTGAATGATAGCCTTGCTTGGATTCAGATACTTGTTTTTCATGACCTTGATTACTTTGTGCCATTCCCTTCTGGCCTGTAGTGTTTCTGTTGAGAAGTCAGCTGATAGCCTTATGGGGGTTCCTTTGTAGTTAACCTGTTGCTTATCTCTTGCTGCTTTTAGGATTCTTTCTTTGTCTTTAATTTTTGGCATTTTAATTACTGTGTGTCTTGGTGTGGGCCTGTTTGGGTTCTTCTTACTTGGGGCCCTCTGTGCTTCTTGAACTTGAATGCCTTCTTCCTTCACCAAATTAGGGAAGTTTTCTGTCACTATTTCTTCAAATATATTCTCCAACTCTTGCTCATTTTCTTCTTTGGGGACTCCTATGATGTGAATGTTATTAAATTTCCAATTGTCCCACAGTTCTCTTAAGCTGTCTTCCTGTTTTTTCATTGTTTTTTCCTTTTGGGTTTTTGATTGGTTGATTTTTTTTCTACTCTGTTTTCTGATTTACTGATCCTGTCCTCAGCTTCCTCTACTCTGCTGTTTAGACCTTCCATTGTGTTCTTTATTTCTGATATGTCATTCTTCATTTCTTCTTGGTTGTTTTTAATTTCCAGTTGATTGATTTTCAACATTTCTATGTCTTTACTCATGGTGTTGATGTCTTTACTCATGCTGTTGAGCTTCTTCAAGATCCTGGCTCTGAATTCTACCTCTGATAACTCGCTTAACTGCACCTCATTTATCTCATCTTCGGCAGAGGTCTCTTGTTCTTTCATTTGGCATTTGTTTCTTTGTTTCAGCACTTTGGCTATCTCTGTGGGCTTTGGAGCCTTTCAAATTTTCCCTGTGGGTGTTGGTGTTCTGCTGTTTGTGGCTCCCTCTACTGGGTTTGGATGAGCGTGGGAAGACCCATGTTAAACACCACTGTCACGTTTTACTTTCCTGGGCAGAGTTGCAAGCCCAGGAATGGTTCAGTTATTCTCTCGCTTTTTGCCTGGAGGCTATTATTAGTCGTGGTTACTGAAGAGCCTTGGGTTCTCAGTTGAATGAAAAACTCCCTTGGTATTCAGCATAAGGGGATTTCCCGAGGGTGGGGCAGATGCTGGTTGTTAATGAGCCTCAGTTTGCATTTCAGTGGCCCACCTGTAGGGTTGCATCTCTGAGGGAGGGTCCGCCACCTTTCCCAGAGCCCTGGGAAGGAGTGAGATGGCCACTGTCTTGTGTGGCAACAACTCAGCAAAAGCTCTGAGCATCCTCCAAATACCGAGTGTCCCCACACAGTTCCAGTCCAGTTCGCCCTCCCTCTGCCGGAGCCCAAGGTGAGTGGGTGTGGCTATTCTAGCGCTCTGTCCCAGTTCTGCGCTGTGGAGCCACTTGGGAGTTTAACCCGAGGGCACTGCTCACAGCTAAGACTGCTGCTGTCCTTGGGCTCCCAGCCCCGTCTCGCGCCTCCGCAATCCTACCAGGATCGAGTCAGTGTCCCTGGTTATATGGTCTTCACAAGTTGCTTTTTCCCGACGATTTGTCTTTATTTTAGTTGTAATTCCAGTTTGGTCCTGGGAGATGGTCTGTGTAGCTTCCATTCATTCCGCCGTCGTTTTGGAATCCTCCTGTAACTTAAAAACTAAAGTGAATTCAACCTCTGAATTTTTTATTTACTTAAAAAACAGAATATTCAAACAATACATAAAATCATATGTGGTCTTATTTATGTACTATTCATATGTAATAAATGTCACCATTTTGTTAAATTTGTTTCAGATTATGTATATAATACTTAAGACAAAGGAAGGATTTAGAGAAAAATTAGTGAATACTAATACATTTACCACCCAGGTTAGGAAGTAAAACATTGCTAGCATAGTTAAAGACCCCTCCAAAATCCCAAAGATAATTAAATCCTGATTTTGTGCTGTCATTTGTTCATATACATATTTTTACACTTTATTTTATTTTATTTATTTATTTATTTTTTTTATCCTCACCCGAGGATATTTTTCCATTTTTTGTACAGATAGAGTGAGAGGGAGAGAGAGGAAGGAGAGAGAGAGAGAAACATCGACGTGAAGGGACGCATCGAGTGGCTGCCACCCGCACGACCAACCAGGGCCGGGGACAAACTGCAACCGAAGTACGTGCCCTTAGCGGGAACCGAACCCGGGTCTCTCCAGACCGCAGGCCGATGCTCTAACCGCTGAGCCAAACTGGCCAGGGCTATTTTTACACTTTAAACATACATAAACATATATTAGAATTAATAAAGTTTGTATTTAGTCTTTATAAAAATAGTATTCTGTAATTTGTTTTTTTAGCTTTACATTGTTTTGAGAATTATGTTGATAATATGTTGCTTGAGTATATTTTTTTACTCTGTAACTATTCTATTATATAGATAGATTGTATAATTTATTAATCCATTTTCTGTTGATGGACATTTGTTGCCTATTTGCTATTATGTTGTGATAAAACTTTCTTACATCTTGTTTACATATAGTAATGGTTTGTATAATTTAAAAAACTTAGATTATTCAGAGAAACATAGGAAGTAAATAAACTTTAAAAGTGTAACAATGGCATTTGTTTCCCTTTGTTTTTTTCTATTAAATTATATAAAAATTAAAATTAACACTGTTTATTAAACGTATCTATAGCATAATCCCCTTTATATAAATATACATTGTCACTCTGTTCTTCTATCTATCTATATATGCATAGAAAAATGTCTGGAATGATGTTTTCTTAATGTTAATGATACTCATTTTTAAGTGTTGAAATGTGGGATCAGTTTTAAGATTTTAGCTCTATATTTTTGCATTGGTTACATTCTCTTTTTATTTATTGATTTTAGAGATAGAGGAAGGGGGAGAGAAAGAGAAACATTGATATTTGTTGTTCCACTTACGTATGCATTCATTGGTTGCTTCTTTTTTTTTTTTTTCTTTATTGATTTTAGGGAGTGAGGAAGAGAGAGGGAGGGAGAGATAGAAATATCAATGAGAGAGAACATTGATTGGCTGCCTCCTGCATGTACCCTACCAGTGATTTGGCCCACAACCTAGGCATGTGCCCCTGACCAGGGATCGAATCCTCAACCTTGGCATATTGGGACAATGCTATAACCAACTTAGCTACCCAGGCAGGGTCATTGGTTCCATTCTTTATAATCAATGTTATGATTTTTAATAAAAACAATAGAGAGGTATTTTTCTTAAAGACAAACTAAATGTGAATATTCTGAGATATGGATGTGATTAAGCTACAAAGGAAGAGTATAGATAATTTTCTTTTTGGCATTTTTTTGGTATAAAATGTATTCATAGTATAATTGAAATGCTGTAATGATATTCTGGCTTTCTTAAAAATACAAATTTTAAAAAATCAATTAGGTAAAAAGGAGAGTTAGGAATTTTCTTTTATTTAATTATCATTCCCCTTTACGTACCTATATTTAATTTCACATGATTAAATAGAAGACAAGTTACGGTAATAAAAATTTAAGTTCCTTGAGTATAATGCAACCTGCAAATTGTTTAGACTTTGTGTAGAAGAGGTTTTCAGGAAGCATTAGAAACTTCCAGTTTTTTTTTTTCTTTCTTGTCCCAGGGCTGTTCAGCCCAGCTCCTCTTCCTGAGTTATCATATGCATAGTAGGCCCAGATGTTAGGTTTATTTGCCCAAGTGCCTTCCCATATGCATGTCAGATGTAATGAGCATCTCCAAATTGGATTGATCACAAATAAAAAAGTATGAGATACTCTGTTTTGTCATTTGGGTGAAAATATGATCTGTTTGTTTTGTAGGTATGACCTTGCTTCTAGGGAGTGGCTTGCACTGAATCGTTCTGTGAACAATGTGGTTGTTAGATATGGCCATTCTTTAGCATTATACAAGGTAAAATGTCTCCACTCTTTACTGAGCTAGAAACTCAACTCTTCCATAGTGACTTTATCATATTATGTGGTTAAAAAGCTATTTAATATTGTTGTTTTCCCCCCTAATCTCTTTGATTGTGGTAAAATATACATCACATAAAATTTACCATCTTAGTCATTTAATTAATTTTAAAAAGTTTTCTTTATTGATTTTATAGAGGAAGGGACAGGGAGAGAGAGATACAGTCATCGATGAGAGAGAACATCGATTGACTGCCTTCTGCATGCCCCCCGCTGGGGATTTGGCCCACAACCTGGGCATGTGCCCTGATCGGGAATCAAACCAGTGACCTCTTGATGCATGGGTCAACGCTCAACCACTGAGCCACATTGGCCAGGCTTTCTTAGCCATTTTAATGTGTAAATTTCAGTATTATTAAATACATTCATAATGTTGTACAACCATCACCACCATCCATCTCTGTAACTCTTCGTCTTATAAAACTGTAACTCGATGCCCATTAAGCACTAAATCCTTATTTCTTCCTCCCCCAGCCCCTGATAAGCACCATTCTACTTTCTGTCTCTATGATTTTGACTTCAGTGCTGGTTTTATTTATTTATTTATTTTTTTAATCGTCACTGAGGATATATATATATATTTTTTATCCTCACCCGAGGACATTTTTCCATTTTTTACTCAGATAGAGCAGGAAGGAGAGAGAGGAAGAGAGAGAAACATCGATGTGAAAGGGACACATCGAGTGGTTGCCACCCACACGACCCAACCAGGGCCGGGGACAAACTGCAGCCAAGGTACGTGCCCTTAGCGGGAACCGAACCTGGGTCTCTGTGGACTGCAGGCTGACGCTCTAACCGCTGAGCCAAACCGGCCAGGGCAGGATATTTTTTTCTATTGTTTTTTAGATAGAATGGATAGGAGGAAGGGAGAGAGCGAGAGAGAAAAACATTGATGTGAGAGAGAGAGACATCGATTGGTTGCTTCCTGCACAACCCACCCATGGCCGGGGATCAAGCCCAAAACTCAGGCATGTGCCCTTGACTGGGAATTGAACCTGTGACCCTTCAATCCACTGGCAGATACTCTAAGCACTGAGCCAAACTAGCCAGGGTCAGTGTTGGGTTTTATTTTTTATTTTTGCTTTTTTTATTCTTCACCTGAGGATATTTTTCTGCCTATTATCAGATAGAGTGGGAAAGAAGGAGAGAGAGATATAGAGAGAAACATCCACATGATATAGCCACAGTGACCGGCTGCCTCCCACACGACCCAACCAGGGCCTGGGATGAACACAATCAAGGTACATGCCCTTGGCTGGAATTGAACCTGCAACTCATTGGTCCCCAGGCCAATGCTCTAACCACTGAGCCAAACTGGCCAGGGCCCAGTGTTGGTTTTTAATTGGGGGAAAACTTTCTGTTTGGTGGGCTATATAATTAGCTAATGTATAAGTGGAAGTTAAAGTTGAAACAAATTTAACAAGAAATTTTAATGTATTCATATTGAACTAGGATAATATGATTGTGCTACTGAATGGTTAAAAATTAATATAGTGTAGATTAGTGCTTATGTTCATTAGCGAGGTTAGCTGAGAATAGCTACATTGCAATATAATTGAATAATCATTTTCATTTCCTTGTCTTTGTGGTTTATGGCAGGATTAGGGAACTTTTCAACTTTATTTTTCCAAGTCATTTTATTATCATAAAAGATCTTGCATGAGGAAGTACAAGAAAAGATTGTTAGAGATATAGAATACTATGTCTTTTATTTTCTTTCTTTTGCCATCTTTTCCCTAGTAATTTACTGAAAAGTACATTTGAGTAACACTTTTTAAGCTAAGACTAATACTGAGGTTTTGAACTTCTTCTTTTCTGTTCCCAGATTTAATCCTTTCGATGTTTTTAGAATTACGTTCTTCACATTTTTTCTCTAGGATAAAATTTACATGTATGGAGGAAAAATTGATTCAACTGGGAATGTGACCAATGAGTTGAGAGTGTTTCATATTCATAATGAATCATGGGTATTGTTGACTCCGAAAGCAAAGGAGCAGTATGCAGTCGTTGGGCACTCAGCACACACTGTCACCTTGAAAACTGGCCGAGTAGTCATGCTGGTCATCTTTGGTCACTGCCCTCTTTATGGTTATATAAGCAATGTACAGGAATATGACTTGGGTAGGTATATTTTTTCCAGTGAATTTTTTTGAATGTCATATTTAAAACCTTTACCTTTATTATTATGGGTATTTAACAAGATTCAACCTAACTTTGACTCAGTATTTTATCTTGAAATGCAGTTAGTATCGATGTGTTACTAGTGAAATTCAAATTGTTGATGCTGCTTATGTAGTATATATTTGTTACTGTCAATTTGTCACGGAGCACTAAATGCATTAGGTGCTGGAAATAATAAATAATGATTCAAAACAACATATTCTGAAGAAAAAACGTATTTAGTTAGCTCTTTAAAGATTGGTTTGAGGGTATGTGATTTCCCATTATTATGAAATATTTCCTTTGGTTAAATTTTATTTTATCCAGTGTTATGGAGTAGGAGTACCACCTCTAATTTGTATTTTGAAAAAGTAGACCCATAAAATACATCTCTGTATTGATCAGTAAAGGTCATGGGGAATTAAGTGTTCAGTTGAGGAGAATCTGAATCTTTTAAATTTAATGTAATTCTTTTCCTATATGGCATATTAAACATCAGACCATTTAACAAATGTAAGTTTGACTTTATTTGTTTTAGGTGGCCTTTAAAAATAAAATGATAAAATCTCTTCTCTTGTCCTAAGCTATTTGGTAAGTTTAAGTATTAGAGAGGAGGATCCTGCAGTATTTGCCTTTAACTGTTTTTCATTTTCAGAAAAGAACATGTGGAGTATACTACATACCCAGGGTGCCCTTGTCCAAGGGGGCTATGGCCATAGCAGTGTCTATGACCACAGGACGAGGGCAATCTATGTTCATGGAGGCTACAAGGCTTTCAGCGCCAATAAATACCGGCTCGCGGATGATCTCTACAGATATGATGTGGACACCCAGATGTGGTGGGTAGTTTTTCTTTGAGCTTTCATTTTAAGGTGTGAATTCTGGCAGTTTCTGGGGAAATGTGCTATATTTTTGTCTTTAGGCCTAGCAGATAATTCTCTTCAGGGTGACAAAAGAAATTGGGAAATAAGCGGAAGGTAATAAAGTAGCTAGTATTTATTTTGTTATATTATTCTGTAATTTTGTGGTAGATTGATTAAAAAATGCTCAGTAGTTTTTTGAATGGTTTTCAATTTTCATACACTCAGTACCACTGTGAAATTTTAGCTCTTCAGAGTCCTAAGGAATAAATTATTCTGAGTTTTTGCACACTGTTGTAATTAAGTAGAATATATCCATTTTACCTTTTCTTGATGACTAAGGTGTCATCATTGGTGTCAGTTATTGGCATCATTCCATGAAATCATCACATAGAGATAGTCTCAGTATCTAAAAGATTAGAGCTGTCCTCACTATTAACTATATATTGGTCTATGTAAAGTATGCTAATTTTTTGTTTATTTGTTTTGTTTTTTGTTAATCCTCACCCGAGGATATTTCTCCATTGATTTTTAGATAGAGTGGAAGGGGAGAGGTAGAGTGAGAGAGAAACATTGATTGGTTGTCTCCTGCACAACCCTGACCAAGGCCAGGGATCTAACTTGCAACCCAGATACATGCTCTTGACCAGCAATTGAACCCAAGACTCTTCAGTCTGAGGGCCAATGCTCTCACCATTGAGCCAAGATGGCCAGGGCAAAAGTACAATAATTTTAATAAATATAAAGCAAATTTGAGTTATGAAATAATGTAATTATAAAGCAATAGTTTCTCTTCTTGCTTTTTGTACTTCCCTCCATACTTGAGACCATGGATACCATTATTTTCAGTGGCTGTGTTAATACTCCACTGTGTAGGTATACTGAGCCTGCACAGATGGGAATTTTGGTTTCTAGTTTTTGTCTTACTGATAAAGCATTGTGCATAAACTTCTGCCTGTATTTCATGATTTCTGTGTGGAAACTGCAATTATAGGGTCATCAATTTTTAAGGCTCTCAATATATTTTGTCACAGTTCTCATAGGTCTTTAAGATTTTTCATGTTTACTTATTATTGAGAAAGTTATATATAGGGAAAAATCCAGAAGTATTTACATATTTGGATGTTAACTTAAGAACATGGTTATAGCCTGGCTGGTTGGCTCAGTGGATTGAGCATTGTCCCATAGACTGAGAGGTCCTGGTTTGATTCCCAGTCAGGGCACATGCCTGGGTTGCGGGCTCAATCCTCAATGGAGAGTATGCAGAAGGCAGCCAATCAATGGTTCTCCCTTACATCGATGTTTCTATCTCTCTAAAAAAAATCAATGAAGACATATTTATTTTTATTTTTTATCCTCACTCAAGGACATTTTTGCATTTATCTTCAGATAGAGTGGGTGGGAGAAAGGGAGGAAGAGAGAGAGAAACAGCGATGTGAGAGGGACACATCGACTGGCTGCCACCCACATGACCCCATCCAGGGCTGGGAATGAACTGCAATCAAGGTACATGAACTTAGCGGGAACCAAACCCGGGACTCTCTGGTCTGCAGGCTGATACTCTTAACTGCTGAGCCAAACTGGCCAGGGCAAACGTATTTGTTTTTTAAAAGGAAAATGGTTATGTTTGCATTAGCGAATAGGTGGTAAGTATTGTAAAAAAACTAACCTTGTATTTATTATTTTTAAATCTCAAAAGGACCATTCTTAAGGAGAGCCGATTTTTTCGTTACTTGCACACAGCTGTGATAGTAAGTGGAACCATGCTGGTGTTTGGAGGAAACACACACAATGACACATCCATGAGCTATGGCGCCAAATGCTTTTCTTCAGACTTCATGGCTTATGACATTGGTAAGTTTCCCAAACCCGCTTTATTTTCAAGAGTCTTTTTTGTCTATAAATAACATTTTAAAGGAAATGGAAAATATTGCTATTTAAAAATGGTCAGGCCATTTGAAAGAGGCCTGCATAGTATTTTTATGTTAATTTAGCTAATGTTACATCTATTAAAAGACATTACTTCTATATTAAATTATTTTATTTTATTTTATTTTATTTTTTTCCATTTTTTGTACAGACAGAGTGGGAGGGAGAGAGAGAGGGAAACATCGATGTGAAAGGAACACACTGAGTGGCTGCCACCCGCACGACCAACCAGGGCCGGGGACAAACTGCAACCGAGGTACATGCCCTTAGCGGGAACCGAACCCAGGTCTCTCTGGACCGCAGGCGGATGCTCTAACCGCTGAGCCAAACCGGCCAGGGCTATATTAAATTATTTTTGAAGACCCTCTTTTATTTAGTTGAATGTTAATTTTTGAGGATGGGTTGGGATAACTGGGCTCACTCTCCTGTGCTACAGATGTCTTTCATAGCAGTGTCATGTAACTATTGACTGTCAGCATTATGTTAAGTTGGTTCCCTAGATATCCATTTCACATTTTAAAAAATTTGCTGTGGTAATACATTTGACCAGAAGAGGGCAGTAGTTGCTCATGCAAAATAAATACTAGCCATTCTCTTGTAGAAATACCATGAGATGTTCATATTTGTGCCAGCAATTGAGCTTGTACATTGCCCTTGGCCTTATAGTAGGGGAGGCAGAGAACCGAGCTTACAATATAATTGCAATTCAGGGTGTTACTTGCTCTAAGATGAATGCATGAGAGTACCTATGAACATTCATTAACACATGGGGGTAAGGGTTATGGTTAGGGGAAGCCTTCTTGAGAAGGGGCCATTTAGGCGGGGCCTGAGGAACACTAGGTGAAGTTAGGTGGACTTCTCAGGCAGCAAAAAGGGGCCATGCCACATTCCTGGGGCCTGTGAATAGTTGGTTTTGGCTATATCTTAGTTGCACATACAGGAGGAGTGGCTTTAACTGAAACTAGAGACCCAAGCAGCTCTCAGACTGGTCAGATCCTGAGAGACCTGTTACGTCATATTGAGAATTTTGGGTATTTTGAAGAATCTTACAAAGGAGGTGACGGAATCATATTTGTGTTTTAGGAAGATCTCTTTGTGGCATATGGTGAGTAGTTGGGAAAGGCTAAGATGGGAGTTAAAAGGCTGTTGGCTTGATTCCTGAGGAGGGTTTGAACCAAGGCTGTGAAAGTGGCAATGAGGATAAAGAGATAGATGGGTTTGAGAACTCCCAGGAACTTGAGGATCGTCTGGGGTGTATTTTGAGAGAGATGAAAGCATCTCGATTCTCAAGTATCTAGTCTGGGCCAGGGTAGATGGTGCTTTTTACCAAAGTTGGAAATAGAAGTACAGAGACAGGGTCTGGGAGGAGGTGAGGAAGGTGAGTTTGGGAGAATGTTCAGCTGGAGATGTCTGTGGGAAGGAGCAATGCAGAGATCAGTGGGAAGCTCTAGGAGTAGGTGAAATTCTGTAGAGAACATGTATCATCAGGGATGAACAAAGAGCCAGAGGATAGTTGGATAAAGAAGTCAGAAAGAGGATGCAGCCTGTGAAAGCATGTCAGAAGAGTAGGAGGAAAGTGAGGCAAGATTGGTGTCCTGCGAGGGAGCTGTTCACAATGGCTGCAGAGGGATTAAAATAAGGCCTGGAGCCCTGGCTGGTGTGGCTCAGTGATTGAGTGCCGCCCACCAAATGGTGGCCCATTCAATTCCCATTGAGGGCACATGACCAGGTTTTGGGTTTGATCTCCAGTCAGGGTGCGTGTGGAAGGCAGCTGATCAATGTTTCTTTCTCACGTTGATATTTCCCTCTCTCTTTCCCCTTCCCTTCCTCTCTCTCTAAAAATCAATTAAAAAAAATTTACATATATGTGAGGCCTGGAGAATCTTTCAGATTTAGCAACAGGTTATTAATTATCCTGTAGCTATGGAGGAGTAATCCAGATTGCAGGAAGCTAAAAAATAATGTAAGGTGAGATGTGCATGGTGAATATTGACTATTTTAATTTAAAATATTTATCTGTGAGGGGAAGAAGGGGTGAGTTGAGTACCTTCTTGGGCATATTTAAATGCTGTGGTGAAAGAGGAAAGGGTCTTTGCCACACTGTGGTTTTAGGGAAGGAAGCAAGGTGGGTGGGCAGAAAGTCTCTGTTCTCCATGTGAGGAAGACCACAGAGTCTGGGCTGGTAGGAGAAGGAAAGAAGGCTGCTGTTGCCAAGGTTGAATAAGGGTCTGGATTGAGTGGAAAAACCTTTGTTTAGTGAGTGTGAATGTTTTCTCAGAAGGAGAAAGGGAGTTGAGTTTGGTGTGGTTTACAAGCAAGAGAAGTTGATAGCATGGTTCAGAACAAAGGAAAATTAGTAGATCTACCAGATCTAGGAAAGGACTTCTTTTTTCCTCACCCGAGGTATACTTTTTGTTGATTTTAGACAGAGAAAGGGAGCCCGCCTGGTGTGGCTTAATGGTTGGGTATTGACCCATGCACCAAGAGGTCGCCTGTTTGATTTCCAGTCAAGGCACATGCCCAGGTTGTGGGCCTGATCCCCAGTAGGGGGCATGCAGGAGGCAGCCAATTGATGTTCTTGCTCATTGATGTTTCTATCTCTCTCTAAAATCAGTAAAGAAAAAAAAGTTTTTTTAAATAGAGGAAGAAGGGGAGGAGGACAGAGAGGGAAACATCAATGTGAGAGAGAAACATTGATTGGTTACCTCCCATACCCACCCTGACTTGGGGATAGAACCCAAAATCCAGGTATGTATTCTCACTGGAAATTGAACCACCTTTTGGTGTACAGGAAGACACTCCAACCAACTGAGCCACACTGGACAGGGTTCAAGGAAAGACCTTTCAAAAAATTAGATAAAGTTTGAATTAGTTTTAATTTTCCACCTTTATTTTCCTATTTTAGCTACCGTTTGGTCAAGTCAATGTAGAGTGGAAAATAATTACGGGACCCATATGTTTTACTTCCATAAATTCTGAAAAATGTAAAATTTGCTTAAGTTAAAAAACATTCTAGTGGATGAAATTGATAGGCAACAAAGTGAATGGTGTGGGTGTCGTGGATGTTGGATGCATTCACTAATTAGAATTGCCGTATGGTCCTGCCTTTCCTCCATACTCTGCTATTCTGCTGCTGCTGCTGCTGCTGCTGCATTTTACCTAAGAAATGAAGGTGTGACTAAGAAAAAGCAAGAGACACATTTGTGTTTGTTACAGTCTTCTCCCAAAGAAAATGCCAGTTCCTATTGATGATGAATGGCAGTCTCATCTGAAATGTGTTTTTCTTGCTCCTAGCTTGTGACCGCTGGTCAGTGCTTCCCAGACCTGATCTGCACCACGATGTCAACAGATTTGGCCACTCAGCAGTCTTACATAACAGGTAATTAGAAAAGAAGTGCTTACTCCTTTTCTCTTGGGTTTAAAATGAAAATGAAGTAAAATATGAAGTGGAATTGGAATTACGCATTATTCTCAGGATTTTCTCATCCTGTTAGTTTTTCACAGAATTATGTAGGTATGAATTTCCTGATATATATTTAAAATATTTGATGTGCATTTGAATTACTTCCAATGCCATGTTTGTTGAAATGTTTTGTTGGCATAAAAGATTATGCTGTATTTGATGCTGTCTGAATGCATGGGACCAGAAAAGTTATGTGCAGTCACTGTCTTATGCTCTGTCATTTGCTGTTGTTTGTGGAACTTAGGTCTGAGTGGTAAGGAGATTTGAAAAAAGAGAGGGCACGTCAAATGGAGGATAATGTAGGGGAACAGAGATGGGGAGATTGTGAAGCTTCATATCGAACAAGTTTATAGTCTTTGATAATCGAAGTCTGCATTGCATTGCTCGAAAATGCCTGGCCCAAACTAACAGAGTTCTTCATCAATCTGCCTGAAGGCTCTGTCATATAAGGGCAATCCAGAGTAGCCTTTCTACCTGTTCCTTATGGTGTTCTTTAAAGATGTTTGATTTTTGCCTGGCCGGTGTGGCTGAGTGTATGGAGAGTTGCCCCATGGACTGAGAGGTCTCAGTTCGATTTCCGGTCAGGGCACCTGCCCAGGTTGCAGACTCGATCCCCAGTAGGGAGCATGCAGGAGGCAGCTGATCCATGTTTCTCTCTCATATCGATGTTTCTCTCTTTCATCCCCTTCCTCTCTGTCTAGAAAATCAATTTTTAAAAAAGATTTTTGTTTTGTTAAACAGCCGAGTTATGTTATTAATTTTTCTCATTTCATTTCTGCTGTTACTACTGTTGTCTACTTTACCTTTTAAAATTTTAGGTCATGCCGTGGCTGGTGTGGCTCAGTTGGTTTGAGCATCATCCTGTACACCAAAAGGTGGCAGGTTTAATTCCCAGTCAAGACAAATACCTAGGTTACAGATTCAATCCCCAGGCCTGGTTGGGGTGCATGCAGGAGGCAACCAATTGATGTTTCTCTCTCAAAAAAACAAAAACCCTTTTGGCAGTTTGATTATAATGTGTTTAAGTGTGCATTGCTTTTTGTGTTAATCTTGGAGTTTGTTGAGTTTTAAGGGTATATAGATTAATCATTTTTATCTAATTTGGGGACATTTTCAGCCATTTTTTTTTTTTTTTATTAAAAAAATTGATTTGATTTTAGAGAGAGAAAGGGAGAAGGAGAGAGAGAGAGAGAGAGAGAGAGAGAAACATCAATGTGAGAGAACATTGATTGGCCGCCTCCTGCATGCCCCCCACTGGGGATCAAGCCCACAACCTGGGCATATGCCCTGACCAGGAATCAAACGGGCGACCTCTTGGTGCATGGGTTAGTGCTCAACCACTGAGCCACACCAGCTGAGCTCAGTCATTATTTCTTTAAATGTGTGATCTGTCATTTCTCAGTCTCCTTCTGGGATTCTCATTATATGCATATTGAATGTTTTATGTTGTCCCACAGGTCTAATGAATTTTTTATTTCATTTATGGTACTTTTCAACTCCAGAATTTCCATTCAGTTATTCTTTATAATTTATATCTCCTTTTGATATTCGCTCTCTGTTGAGTCATTGGTGTCATATTTTCATTTAATTTTTAAAATATATTTTTATTGGCTTTTTTTTTTTTTTTTAGAGAGAGAGAGGAAGTGGGGGAGAGATAGAAACATCTAAGTGAGGGAGAAACAGTTGGCTGCCTCCTGCACACCCCCTGCTGGGGATCAAGCCCAAAACCTGGGCATGTGCCCTGATTGAGAATCAAATCAGGGCCTCTCAGTCTATGTGATAACACTCAATCCACTGAGCCACAGGCTGGACGAATTTTTTATATATTTTTTGTTTGTTTGTTTGTTTTTAGTTGAGTATAATAACTACTTTGAAGCTTTTGTCTCCTGAGCCCAATGTGTGGGCCCCATCAGGGACAGTTTTTTGTCTTTTTATAGCCATATATATATATATTTTTAATTGTTGATAGTATTATAGATGTCCCCCATTTTCCCCCCTTCACCCAGTCCCTGCCCCACCCCAGGCCTTCACCATACTATTATTGTCTGTGTCCATGGGCTGTGCATATATATATATATATAAATTCTTTGGTTAATCTTAGAGACATTTTTGATTGATTGTTTTGTTTCCTCTGTATGGATCACATTTTTAAAAAACTTACTTTTGTTGAATGTATTACAGATGTCCACTCTTTTTTCCTCCATTGACCCCCTCCTCCCCACTCCTGCCCCCCTCCTGCCTTCCCCACAGTATTATCTATGTCCATTGGTTATGCATATATGCATATAAGTTCTTTGGTTTATCTCTTCCTATTCCCCCACCCCCCTTCCCTTTGAGGTTCTTCAGTCTAACAACCAATTTGTACTTATTAATCCCTTCACCTTTTTTTGCCTATTCTTCCAACCCCCCCTTCCTGTATGGGTCACATTTTTTTTGTTTCTTTGCACATCTTGTAATATTTTGTTGAAAACTAAACATTTTAGGTGATATTATATTGTAACACATCTGGATTCTGATTTGCTGTTTGTTTGTTTAGTGTTTTGCCTAGACTAATTCTGTGTAGTCTATCTCCCCCAGTGAGCCACTGCTCATTTTTCTACCTAGTTGTTTTTTTCTTGTTTTTATTTTTCAACTTGATCCTAGGGATTGACTCTAGATCAGTGTTGCTTAGTAATTAGCCAGTGATTGGTCAGTTGTTTTGTTTAAACAATTTAAGCTAGTAAGCTTTCCACTCTTTGCTGATGGATCTGTTTGTGATTTGGGGAATGTATGCAAATTCCAGGAAGTTTATAAATCTGTCCTGGCTTTTGTTTTCTGTTTTCAAGGCCTCATGTTCAGCTAAGAACAAGTAGATAGCTAGGGTCTTCTCCATTATCTTCTGAGTTGCTTGAGCCTTGTTCAAACACAGCATTCCAAACCACCAGAGGTATGTGAAATCCTTAAGGTACACACTTTGATCACCATGTCTCTGAAGGGGAATTGGGCTTGACTTAAAAGGCTGAAAATCTTGCCCTGGCCGATTTGGCTCAGCAGTTAGAGTGTCGGTTGGCCTGCGGTCCAGAGAGACCTGGGTTCGGTTCCCACTAAGGGCATGTATCTCGGTTGCAGTTTGTCCCTGGCCCTGGTTGGGTCGTGCGAGTGGCAGCCACTCGATGTGTACCTTTCACATCGATGTTTCTCTCTCTCTCTCCCTCCCACTCTATTTGAACAAAAAGTGAAAAAATGTCCTCAGGTGAAGGCTGAAAATCTTGACATTGGACCCAAGGAAGACCCTCACTTCTGGCATCAGCCAATAAAGTCTCCCATTGAAAGACAACTAAAAAGTATACAGTAAGGAGCTAACAAGATAATGAAGAAATATTGAACAGAAAATAAACGAATAGAGTTCAAAGAGATAAATCGAGCTGCTTCAGTCTGTGGGAGTTTCCTCATCCAGTTGAAGCAGCTGAGCTTTCTACTGACTCTCCAGGCTGAAGGGACAAAAGCAGAGATTTCTTTGTACGTACATGTCAAATAGATATTTCTGAAAGAATGTGTAAATGATGGGATGGTTTGGGTTTTTTTTTTTTTTTTTTAGAGACAGAGACTAAATGATCCTATTAGATTTTTCTTTTTACCCTAGACTAAAAAAAATTAAACTCGTTATTACGTGTTAACATGCAAGAGATAATACACTCAATTTTAATATTAGTGCTAGGAATTTAACATAGTCTTTGAAATAGAAAAGAGAAATTCAGATAAATCATTTACTGTGTTTTTTAACCCCCCAAAAAAGTGTTAAAACATTTTGTTATGGAAATTTGAAACCCTAACCCACTCCAGATTATTTTGAAGCGGCTCCCTAGCATATAATTTCATCAGAATATTCTATAAAGTCACCACAAACAATGAATTAGAGAATATTGAATTTTTACTCTGAGGGAAATGCAGGGTTAGGTTCCTGCAAGTGTCTGGTCACAACATTTTCAGCAACTAGTCAATTTATATCTTGTTTTATGTGTATTTCTGTTTTTTATTTTTTTGATACATGCCCCTAGTGGGAAGCGAACCTAGGACTCTCTGGTCCACAGGCCAACGCTCCAACCACTGAGCCAAATCGGCCAGGGCGTGTGTTTCTGTTTAAAGACACACCTTATTTAATATATATTGTTTACTCATTAACATTGAGCTCAAACTCAACAGCACTGTAACTCATGCTTGAATGAAGCTCATCTAACAAACGTATTTTCTCTATAAGCCACGTCACTGGACAGCGCTTCAACACTATATTTTGGGCCATTTAAAACCGCAGAATCACCAACATAAAACACAAATGTACAGAATCATGGCGCTGAATAAATTATCAAAAGAACACTTGTTTATAGTATAAGAACTAAAATGGGAAGGCAGAGCATCAACTTGTTTGACCTCACCTGGAAATGTCAGCCAGACTGGCTTGTTTATTTTGTTTTTTAGATTTGGTTGTTGATAGATATGCATTTATTGCTATTTTATTGTTCATATTGTTTATCCTCCCCCCCCCCCCCCATTTCCTCTTTCCCCTTCTCCTTCTTCTCTTTCTCCTTCTCCTTCACTTTAACATTTTATATAATACGGGTTTGGTGGTAATGAACTCCTTTAGCTTTTTCTTGCTTGGGAAGCTCATTTTCTGTCCTTTGATTCTAATTGATAGCTTTGCTGGGTAGAATAATCTTGGTGTACCCTGATCAGTTTGGCTCAGCAGTTAGAGCATCAGTTCACAGATCAGAGTCCCATGTTCGGTTCCCGCTAAGGGCACGTACTTCAGTTGCAGTTTGTCCCCGGCCCCAGTTGGGGTTGTGTGGGTAGCGACCACTCAGCTGTGTCTCTTTCACATTGATGCTTCTCTCTCTGTCTTCCCCCATCTCTTTCTCCTGCTTTATCTGAAGATATTGTAAATGCAAAAAAAATGTCCTCAGGTGAGGATTAAAAAAAAATTTAAAAAGAAAAAAGATTCTTTCTTTGTCTTTAACCTTTTGCACTTTAATTATGATGTGTCTTGGTGCAGGCCTTTAAGTTTATCTTGTTTAGGACTCTGTGGTTCCTGGACTTGTATGTCTATTTCCTTCACCAGGTTAGGGAAGTTTTCTGTCATTATTTTTTTAATTTTTCAATTTCTTGCTTTCTCGCTTCTCCTTCTGGCACCCCCATGATGCAAATGTTGGTATACTTGAAGTTGTCCCAGAAGCTCCTTACAATATCTTCATTTTTTTGGATTCTTTTTTCTTTTTGCTGTCTGATTGGATTTTTTTTTGCTTCCTTATATTCCAATTCGATTGTTTGCTTCTTGGTTTCACCTACTCTACTATTGATTCCTTGTAAATTATTCTTTATTTCAGTTAGTGCACCCTTCATTTCTTCATTTCTGACTGGTCCTTTTTTATGTTGTTGATGTTCTCACTAAGTTCTTTGGAGGTCTCCTTAAGTTCCTTGAAGGTCTCACTAAGTTCCTTGAGCATCCTTATAACCAGTGTTTTGAACTCTGCATCTGATTGATTGCTTATCTCCGTTTTGTTTACTTCTTTTCCTGGAATTTTGTTCTGTTCTTTCACTTGGGACATGTTTCTTTGTCTCCTCATTTTTGTGGCTTCCCTGTAATTGTTTCTATGTATTAGGTAGGGTTGCTACGTTTCCTAGGCATCGTAGGGTGGCCTATTGTTGTAGGCGTCCTGTAGGGTCCAGTGGCACAACCTCCCTGATCACCCCAGCTGGGCCCTCGAGGTGCACCCCTAGTGTGGACTGTACACCTTTCTGTTGTAATTGAGTCTTGGTTGCTGTTGGCCCATCAATGGGAGGGATTTACTCAGGCTGATCAGCTGCAAGGACTGGCTGTGCCCACTGACCACAGGCCTCTGATTCCCTTGGAGGATCAGCAGTGTGGGGCCCCACCACACAGAGCAAGACTTACTTCATCAGGGCTCTGGTACCCACTGAGTCCACTCATTGAGTGTGTCACTTGTGGAGGTGGTTGGGTGGTGGTGCTTCGATGTGGTCTGAAGCTGTCCACTGGGTGTACTGGCTCTGGAGCAAGATCAGCCTCTGTCTGTGTTCTATCTGGGGCCACCCAGCATAAACTACAAAGTGATCTGCAGATGGCTGCTACTTGTGCTGGGCTTGGAGGTGCCTAGGAAAAGCCAAGTTGTAAACTAAGGCTGGCTGCTTCTAGTGCCAGGCCTGGGGCCACTTAATGAGAGTTATGGGGTTTACTGAGACCAGATGCTGCTTGTTTGAGAGATTTTAGGAAAATCTGAAGCAGGATCCAAGACAGGTCAATTCTATGGTAAAGCCACTGGAAACAGCTTGGGTGGGCCTGAAAGTTGTTTGGGGCAGGGTCTCAGGGAATCACCAGGGTGGGGAAAACAGTGTGAGCCAGGTTGCTGGAGTCCCATATATGGTGGCCATCTGCTACCCCAGGGAAAGGCTCATCAAAGGAACTACCTGGGGCTTCAGCAGCCTCAGCCTCCCTCAGCCTCAGTTCCCACTGGTTTTTAGAGCCAGAAGTTATAAGAACTTCTCTTCCTGGCACTGGAACCCTGAGCTGGGCAGCCTGGTGTGGGACAGGGACCTCTCACTCCTCAGAGAGTACCTTCACAGCTGAGGTATCCTCCTGATTTTAAATCCTCCACACGTGGGTGTGGGACCAGCCTATCCACACCTCCACCCCTCCTACAGTCTTAGTGTGGCTGCTTCTTTAATTTCATCGTTGTAGTACTTTCATTCAGCTTGATTTCATGCAGTTGTGAATGATGATTGTTTTGTAGTTTAGTTTTGATGTGGTTGTGGGAAGAGGTGAGCACTGCATGTTCCTATGCTGCCATCTTGACCGGAAGTCCTTAGTGCCACCAATTTTAATAAATATGTTTTTGTGAGCTAGGGCTGTCAGCCAGAACACATATATGTGGCCTCTTCATGTGTCTTGGGCTTCCTAACAAAATGCTGGTTGAGTTCCAACGATGAGCATCTTTAGCACCACCCTCTCTTCGAAGGTACTGTCCTCAGGCCTCAAGCTGTTTTTTTGCACCTTTTATTTTAGAATGCAGTGTCTTTTATTTTTAAATTTCTAAATTTGAAAACTAGACAGACTAGGTAAATAATACAGTTTTCCAAAGATGAATGTGCTCACTTGGAGCTCAGTTTTTCTGCTTAAAGTACAAAAACAATTTTCTAAAATTTCTAGGCAGAATGACTACTGTTTTGATGATCTGTGATTAGATGAACTGATCAATCTAAGTTGGTAACATCCCTTTTTTTCCCCATTTGTAAGAGTTTAGAAAATTCTAGAACAGATACATTCTAGTCTTACAATGACAATTTCATTCCAAATGTCTCCTGAGAGCCATATACCATATACAGGAATCCATCTTCATCCTTCTCACTTTCATACACTTTCAAAATCTGTATGGACACGCTCACCATGCTGTGCCCATTCACTAACAGGAAGAAGGCTTGATTAGCGTTGAGCTGTAAGCGCCTTCTACATATCTTGATGCGTTCACTCATGTTGACATGATCAGGTACAAGAAACTTGGTTTTATCCAGGACAGGAAGGTGCTTCTCACCCTTGTATTATTCTGTTATTACCGGGATTTTGGTTGGATGCTGCTTTTGGGTAAGTCGGACATCTTCTACTCTTTGTTCGAAAGCACGGCACTGCTTGAAGGTCTTCTCCCATGGCATGTTGTGCAAGGCTGGGAGCAAGCAGCGAGGTAGAGAGTCCCGGTACTTTAGGTGGCGGAGGTCCAACAGTGGCCATAGTGACTTCCCTTCCGTTTTTTGCTTCTTTATATCCCAAATCACTGACTTGATTCTCAGGTTTATCTACTCTACTGTTCATTCCTTATAAATTATTCTTCATTTCTGCATTAGTGCATCCTTCATTTCTGACTGGTTCTTTTTTATGGGTTCTCTATCCTTTTTTTATGCTGTTGAAGTTCTCATTAAGTTCCTTGAGCATCCTTATAACCTTTGCTTTGATCTCTGTATCTGGTTGTTTGCTTGCCTTCATTTCATTTAGTTATTTTTCTGGAAATTTCTCCTATTCTTTCATTTAGGACATGTTTGTTTTCTCATCTTACCTGTTTCTCTATGTTTGTTTCTATGTATTAGGTAGAGCTGCTAGGTCTCCCGAACTTGGTAGTAGGTGTCCTGTAGGACCCAATGGTACAGCCTCCTCAGTCACCCAAGCTGGGCTTTCCAGGTGCAGCCCTAGGTGGGCTGTGTGCACTGTCCTTTTGTAGTGGAGCCTTGATTGCTGTTGGCATTACTGGGAGTGATGTACCTGCAGGCCATTTGGCTACGAGGACTACAGTGGAGGAGCTGTTATGCAGGAGTTAACCCTACAGAACAGGACTTGCTTCTGTGGGGCTTTGGTGCTCACTAAGTCCACTCCTTGAATGTGTTGCTCATGGAGGTGGTAGGGTTGTAATCTAGTGTGGTCTGAAGCTGTCCACTGGGTACACTGGCTCTGGGGCCTCCCAGAAGGAGTCAGGTCAGCCACTGCTTGCATGGGGCCACCTGGCACGAGCTACAGAGCAATCTGCAGATGGCTACTACTTGTGCTGGACTTGGAGGTGCCCCAGAGAGGCCAAGCTGTGAACCAAGGCCTGCTGCTGCAAATGCCACTTAGCAAGAGGTGTGGGGTATACAGAAGCCAGATGCTGCTTGCTTGAGAGAGTTGAGGAAAGTCCAAAGCATGAGACAAGAAAGGCCATTTGTATGGAAAAGCTACTGGGAATAGCTTGGGTGGGCCCACAAGTTGGGTAGGACAGGGTCTCAGGGAATCACCAAGGCAGGGCAAACAGAGGGGGGGGGGGGAATGTGTGTGTGTTGCGGGTCTGACTCAGGAAAGGAACAATGGCCTCTCCGGCTCTTTTGTCTGGCAGAAAACTGATCCCCCACCCAGCTCTTGCCCTGATGGTAGATACTTCAGTTCTTCCCCATATGTCCCTGGTTCCTTTCATGCTGCTGCCCCAGTGCTGTAGATTAGAGGTAGTGAGTCTGAGTAAGTCTGTGCACAGGCTGATTAAGAGGAACTGCCTGGGACTCCTGCAGCCCTCTGTATATCACTCAGCCACAATTCCTGCTGGTTTTTACAGCTAGAAATTATGGGGACTACTCTTCCTGGCTCTGGAGCTCTGGTCTGGGAGGCCTGGTGTGGGGCTGGGACTCTTCACTCCTTAGGGAGTATCTCCACAGTTAAGATACCCCCCCTTTTTTGTTAATCCTTACCGGAAGATATTATTCCATTTATCTTCAGATAGAGTGGGAGAAAGAGAGAGAGAGAGAGAGAGAGAGAGAGAGAGAGAGAGAGAGAGAGAAACATCGATGTGAGAGATACATCGACTGGCTGCCTGCCACATGACCTCGACCAGGGCTGACAACGAACTGCAACCAAGACGTGACCTTGACCGGAATCGAACCCCTGACTCATCAATCCATAGGCCAACGCTCTAACCGCTGAGCCAAACCAGCCAGGGCCATCCCTCCCAATTTTAAACTGCCACACAGTAGGTGTGGGACCCGCCTGTTCTGTGACTCCCCCCCTCCTACCAGTCTCAGTGTGTCTTCTTTAAATCCTTATTTGTTGGACTTCCATTCAGCTAGACTTCAGGTGGCTCAGAATGATGGTTGTTCTGTAGTTCAGTTGTAATTTTGATGTGGTTGTGGGAGGATTTGAGTACTGCATTTACGTATACTGTACTGTCATCTTGACTGGAAGTTCTTGCCTCATACTTTTTAAAAATTTAATTTGTTAAAATTAGGATCCAAATAAGATTCATATATTACAGTTGGTTGAAATGTATTTTAAGTTTCTGTTGATATATAGGTTCCCCATCCATCATTTTCCCAGTTATTTGTTAAAAATAAACTGGGTTGTCTTGTAAGTTTCCTATAGTCTAAATTTTTATTATTGTATCCCCATGCTTTCAACTAATGTGTTGGACTCTCTCTCTTGAAACTCCTGCAAATTAGCTTGAACAGATTCACTTCAATATTTTGGCAAGATTGCTTCATAGGGTTGATTCTTTCCCTTAATTTACCAATTTTCAAAATGATGAACTGATTTCTTAGCATTCTACAAAGTTGACAAATGAGTTTTGGGGAGGATAAGGGGGTACATATCATTAAGAACTCATGAATTTGAATATATTTGATATGTTTCAATCCATTATAGTTTTTATTCTTATTAAATTTCAAGCATTTCCCAATTTTGGCCAGCAAGTATCTCTTCATGTTAGCTCTTGAGTCTTTTTGGTATAATTATAGTCTTCCTTTTTTTCCTGGCATGCAAAGATCTTTTAGGCTCATCATGAACCTTTTTTTGTCCCAGATACGAAATTAGACCTTTTTTTTCTGAAGAGTTGTAGCTTTTGTTGATGGGTGGGGGAAATAATGGTTTTTAAATATCATAATCTAAGTAATACTCATATCCTTTGCTAATGGGTTGATCATTATTTCTAGGCCTTCTAAGAAGATAAGGTAAAGAGTAACTTTGTTATTGTTTCGAAGAGAAAAATGAATGTGTGTGTGTGTTTGAGCTCCTTCTTCCCTCAGTAGATATGTGGTTGCACACTCTATATACTTTTCTCTGCATTTCCTTTTTTTAAATTCACATAACAGTATATCCTGGAGATCACTCTATAGCAGTATGTAGAAATTCTCCTCATTCCTTTTTACAGCTACTTACTGTTTCATTGTGTAGATGTACCATAGTTTAACATGTCACATCCCCAGTTGATGGATATTTGGGGTTGTTGTGTGTTTGCTATTATCATTAATGCTTCAGTAAATAGCCTCATGTATACTTCTGTTTGAACTTTTGCTATTATATATTTGTGATAGACTTCTGGAAATGTGATTTCAGGTTCAAAAGATAAATGCAGAGTTTATTTAGATATTACCAAATTCCCCTTTATAGGCTTGTCCTATTTGTATGCCTAACAACTGTGTATGAGAGTGCTAGTTTCCCTACTACCTCACTAGTTATTGTCAGACTTTTGTGTTTTTAGATGACAGATACTGTCTTGTAATTTTAATTTGCATTTCTCTTATAACTGAAGTTAATCATCTTTTCATAGGCTTGAGGTCGTTTGCCTTTTTCCTTTGCTAACTGGCTGAAACTGTCTGTATATTAGGGATATATTTTTTCTATAACATACCTTGTAAATAATTCTTTCACAGTGTATCATTGGTCTTTTACTTTGCTTATAGCTTTATTTTCAGTGTAAAAATCTTTTTAATTTACATAATCAAATGTTTCAGTATTTTTATTACCTTCTGGATTTTAAGTCATGGAGATTTTCTTTTTTTCCTAGTCTCAGGATATAGAATAGCTCACCCATGTTTTCTTCTAGTTCATGAGTGGGTTCATTTTTTTTCCTCCAAGAGATTTCTGATTCATTTGGAATTTATTCTGGTGTAGAGAAACGGACTCAATTTTATCTTTTTCCATGTTTATTTAGTTATCTCCATACCATATACTAGAAAGTTTCTTCCATACTAATTTAAGATGCTACTTTTACTGTGTACTACATCTTTTTTTTAAAATCTTTATTGTTGAATGTATTATAGATGTTCCTCATTTTTCCCCCATTGACCCCCTCCTCCCCACTTCCGCCTCCCTCCCGCCTTTCCCCACACTATTGTCTGTGTCCATTGGTTATGCATATAAGTTCTTTGGTTTATCTCTTCCCACCCCTAACCCCTTTCCCTTTGAAGTTTGTCAGTCTAGCAATGAATTTGTGCTTCCTAATCCCTTCACCTTTTTCACCCATTCCCCCAACCCCCTTCCCATCTGGCAACCAACAAAATATTCTCTCTATCTATGAGAATGTTTCTGTTCTGCCTGTTCATTTTGTTTGTAGATTCCATTGTCGATAGATATGTATTCATTGCCATTTTGTTTGTTCATATATTTTATCTTTTTCTTCAAAAAGACCCTTCATCATTTCATACAATAACGGTTTGGTGGTGATGAACTCCTTTAACTTTTTCTTGTCTGGGAAAGTTTTTATATGTCCATCGATTCTAAATGACAGCTTTGGTTGTAGGTTCTTGCTTTTCATCACTCTGAATATTTCTTGCCACTACCTTCTGGCTGCAAAGTTTCTTTTGAGAAATCAGCTGACAGCCTTATGGGAACTCCCTTGTAGGTAACTAGCTGCCTTTCCCTTGCTGCTTTTAAGATTCTCTCTTTGTCTTGAACCTTTTGCATTTTGATGATGATGTGTCTTGGTGTGGGTCTCTTGGGGTTCATCTTGTTTGGGACTTTCTGTGCTTCCTGGACTTGTATGTCTGTTTCCTTCACCAAGTTAGGAAAGTTTTCTGCCATTATTGTTTCAAACAGGTTTTCCATTTTTTGTTCTCGCTCTTCTCCTTCTGGCACCCCCAAGATGCAAATGTTGGCACGCTTGAAGTTGTCTCAGAGGCTCCTTACACTGTCCTCATTTTTTTGGATTATTTTTTCTTTTTGCTGTTCTGATTGGGCATTTTTTGCTTCCTTATATTCCAAATCGATGGTTTGTTTCTTGGATTTACGTACTCTACTATTGAATCTGTGTAAATTATTCTTTATTTCAGTTAATGCCTCCTTCATTTCTGACTGTGCAACCATCATTTCTGACTGGTCCTTTTTTATGCTCTTGAGGCCCTCACTGAGGTTCTCACTAAGTTCATTGAGCATCCTTATAAGCAGTATTTTGAACTCAGCATCTGTTAGGTTGCTTATCGCCATTTCGCTTAGTTCCCCTCCTGAGGTTTTGTTCTGTTCTTTCATTTGGGACCTGTTTCTTTGTCTCCTCATTTTGGCTGCCTCCCTGTGTTTGTTTCTGTGTATTACTTAACGAGCAGTATGGGGCTATCTGAGACCATACTGTTTGAAAGAATTTAGGAACACCTGAAGCAGGATCCAAGACAGGCCAATCCTATGGTTAAGCAACTGGCAACAGCTTGGGTGGACCTGAAAGTTGGGTGGAGCGGGGCCTCAGGGAATCACCAGGGTGGGGTTACCAGAGTGAGTCAGGTTGCTGGAGTCCCAGATATGGCTTCTGTCTGCCGCCCCAGGGAAGGGCTCACCAAAGGAACAAAGGCCTCTGACAGCACGTTTCCAGCCCTCGTCCCAGTGCCAAACAGCTCAGTTCTTCCCTGTGTGTCTCTGGTGCCTCTCGAGATGCCTCCCCTCCAAGCTTAGAGGGAGAGAGTCCGATAAGTCCATGCGCGGGCACTTTAAGGAGCTGCCTGGGGCTCCAGCGCGTCAGCTTCCCTGGGCCTCAGTTCCCGCTGGTTTTTCCAGCCAGAAGTTATGGGGATTCTCTTCCTGGCACTGGAACCCTGAGCGGGGCACCTGGTGTGGGACGGGGACCCTTCAGTCCTCAGGGAGGACCTTCCCAGCCGAAGTATCCTGATTTTTATCTGCTGCACGTGGGTGTGGGACCAGCCCCTCGCGCCTCTGCCCCTCCTACCAGTCTGGATGTGGCTGCTGCTTTAATTCCGTAGTTGTAGGACTTCAGTCAGTTTTGCATGATGGTTATTCTGTAGTTTAGTTGTAACTTTGATGTGGTTGTGGGAGGACGCGATACTGCAGTTACCTACGCCGCCATCTTGACCGGAAGTCTCCTGTGTACTACATCTTCACGTCCACTTTTATCTTTTTCTTATTGGTTTATGAATCATTAAACAGTTTTAATTAGGGAGACTTTATGCTTTTTAAATTATACATATTTTTAATATTTAAGAACATGTAGATGTAAAATTATGTGTTTAATTTTAAAAGATGTTTGGTTACCCTGACACTAAAATATTCTAGGAAGTTATGGTTAAAAGTCACCATGTTATCATAAGAACTTCATAATATAGTTCTATAAAGAATAGGGGGGTTATTGGAATTATTCTGGGTAGGACAGGCCAGGATGAAATGTTAGAATTTTGTTTGTTTGTTTTTTTTATCCTCACCCGAGGATATTTTTCCATTTTTTGTACAGATAGAATGGGAGGGAGAGAGAGGAAGGGAGAGAGAGTGAGAAACATCTACGTGAAGGGACACATCGAGTGGCTGCCACCCGCACGACCAACCAGGGCCGGGGACAAACTGCAACCGAAGTACGTGCCCTTAGCGGGAACCGAACTCGGGTCTCTCTGGACCGCAGGCCGACGCTCGAACCGCTGAGCCAAACTGGCCAGGGCAGAAATGTTAGAATTTTGGAGGGAAGGGTAAAAAATATTTGTGAGATCTTGAAAAATAATTTCTTACATGACTTGTGATATATAAGCTTTGTCTAAAGATTATAAATAGTGTACAGTCGGCCCTCATTTATCGCGGTTAAGCAGGTCCAGACTCTACCGCGATAAATGAAAAACTGCGGTAGAGTGAAGCTTCGAAAGTTGAAAGTCGAAGTGCGAAGTGGCAAGGGATGACTGTGTCATGCCTTTGTTTACATAAGGTTTCAGTAAACTATTCCTTTTTTGTTTTTTCTTTTAGCACCATGTATGTATTTGGTGGTTTCAATAGTCTCCTCCTCAGTGACATCCTGGTATTTACCTCGGAACAATGTGAAGCACACCGGAGTGAAGCTGCTTGTGTAGCAGCAGGACCTGGCATCCAGTGTGTGTGGGACACAGAGTCATCTCAGTGTATCTCCTGGGAGTTGACAACAGAAACACAACAAGAAAAATTAAAATCAGAATGTTTTTCCAAAAGAAGTATGTTTTTTTCTCTTCTTAAAATTTAGTTAATTTAAGTCTCATTTTATCTGAATCATTAAGGCACTTAGCATATGTACACTTTTTAGGTTCATGTTATTATCCAAAAATACTCAGTAATAACTTATGCAAAGGCTTTATGGAAAATTGGTTTGTAAGAACCTTTACAATGGGTGGGAACATGCCATGTGGTTTCTGTAAGCTTTCTGTGAATCAGGGAGACAGAAACCTCCTTCGCATTGCATAGACGTTGTATACTAACTCCAGAACCTGGCTGCCACTGGTTTGAGGAGGTGCAATCCAATGATTTTTTATGTATGTTAATAAAAATGTTCTGTAGCTGCACTGTCCTAGTATGGTAACTACTAGCCACACATGGCTATAAGGCACTCTGAAATGAGACTGGTGTGACCGAAGAACTGAAATTTTTATTTTAATTAAATTAAAAATACATGTGGCTAGTGGCTACAATATTGCATTATGCTGTTATAATGTTAAGGATGAGATGAAGAGGGCCAACACAAAAAAGCTGTGTTGGAGTTGATCTTGTGGATAGAAGTAAAGTTGCTATCTTTGCAAAGTACTATTCTTTTCTACCTTCTCTAGTTGGGCACAGCATGATAGCAAGACAGACAGTTGCTGATGATAAGAAGTGATCTCTGTTTCTAGAATTACCTGTTATATTTTCCAAGCCTTCTTCATCTTGCCTACTTAGCTTATTACCCTTTTGCTTTGACATTTAGCACAATGCAAAGGAATATTGAGAAAGTCCATTAAGAGTAAGAAAAATAGCCCTGGCTGGTTTGGCTCAGTGGTAGAGCATCGGCCTGAGGACCAAAGAGTTGCAGGTTCGATTCTTGTCAAGGGCATGTACCTCAGTTGTGGTTCATCCCCAGCCCCAGTTGGGGTTGTGTGGGTGTCTCTCTCACATCAATGTTTCTCTCTCTTCCTCCCTCCCTCCCTCCTGCTCTATCTGAAGATAACAGCAAAAATGTCCTCAGGTGAGGATTTAAAAAAAAAAAAGTATGTTGACTGAATTTCTTAAGTATTAGGGTTGGTATAACAGTTACCATGAGAGTTATGGTGGGTAGAGGATGCTTTCACTCTTAAGCTGGACATAAGTCTTCAGTAAAAATACCCAGGCACCTTCCAGGTTCACTGATGGGCTGGTGAGTGCTAGAGAACTGAGATGACCAGAACCTGGTAGGGTTAGTCCCTGTCTCCTAAAAGGAATAAAATCATGACATAGTTATTTTTAACCCAAATTTAAAAGTTATAATTAGTCCGGCCAGTGTGGCTCAGTGGTTGAGCATTGACCCATGCATCAAGAGGTCGCTGGTTCGATTCCCGGCCAGGACACATGCACGGATTTTGGGCCCGACCCCCCAGTGGGGGCCATGTGGGAGGTGGCCAATCAGTGTTCTCTCTCATCGATATTTCTGTCTCTCTCTCCCTTTCACTTCCTCTCTCTTTAAAAATCAATAAAGGGGGAAAAATAAGTTCTAATTAAATGTCAAATTTTATAGGAAATAATATTTATTTACCTTAGGTGTTTCAGTGTGACCCCATTTTATGTTAACTCATCTCAGATGTCACCTCTTTGGTTCACTCTTCTTTCTGTTTGGGCTCAGTCCTTGGGGTGATGACCAGGGCAGGGGAAAAAAACCTAAGGAGCAGGATGCTGAAGTCTTTGTGAGGTAGGCCCTGCCCTTTCTTATTCGTGGATTCTACCATGTGCTGTGTCCATGAGTGATCCAACAGATGAGCAATACAGTTATGCAGCATCTCCTTTGTTGTTGACCTTGACCTCTCTAGGGTCAATAGGAGATGCAGCAGGTAGGTCTATAGTAGCCCAGAAGTTCTCAAACTTACACTCTTAGATTTATATATCTGTCTACAAAATGCAGCTTAGCCTAGTGCCTCCTTTGGGGTTCTGTGGTGCTGCCTACTTCCTGTGCCCAATTAGGCTTGTGTTTACAGCTAGGAGGAATGGCTTGATATCCTACCTTTGTTTGGCTCCAGGGAAGCTCTTGGTGTTCATACTATTGTTAGTTGATTTTTTTCTTGGGGAGAAAAATATTTAAAGAACCAAAGCTACTTCCATTTTATCTTGCTGTTGTAGAATTAAATTAGCCTCTCCTTGTTTTTCCTTTCTGTGTACTTTTGTTGGGGGAGTGAGTACAAAATAGTGGGTTTTTTTTCCAGATTGTTTACTTATTTCTGAATCTGTTTTAACCTAAAGTCACTAGTATATTTTCCTGCCAGTTACACTCCTTATTTTACTTCCCAACACTTGTTACATTTCTTTTTTTTTTTTTTACCTCAGTCTCAGATTGTGCTCAACAGCAGCTGTAATGGCCTGTGACTTTTCTGAGGAGAAGCTGTCACAGTTGATGAGTTTTTCTTCTCTTCATAGCTCTTGACCATGACAGATGTGACCAACACACGGATTGTTACAGCTGCACGGCCAACACCAATGACTGCCACTGGTGCAACGACTATTGTGTCCCTAGGAACCACAGCTGCACGGAAAGCCAGGTCAGGGGCTGTTTCTCAAGGATTTCAGAGGATGGAAAAATCCGGAGTGGGATTATATGTAGATTATAGTGTATATGGTATAAATACTGGTCCAGAGTTATTTTTTAAACCTTCAGTGTAGACTTGGATTTTATTGTTGCTCAGGTTTTTTTTTAGGAAGGGATGCTCTGTACATTCTAAGTTCAAAGGTCCTTGTTACAGGATTGACATGTGTTTTAGAAGTAAGGAAGGACTGGTGTTTTGAGTACTCCTCAGTCCCTAGTATGGCTGTGGCTAAGTACTAGAGCCTTGGTGTGAGACTTGGTGAGCTCTACCTGTACAGGGTTTTGGAAACAAGTTAAGACTTGAGACTAAAAGTGAGTCAGGTGTGTAGTAGCCACACTGAATTGTGGAAGTAATAGACTTTGTAAAATTGCCTTGCTTTGTGTTATATCTTGGCTTAGCATAATTAATGCTTACCATTTATAATTTTTTATTTAGGTTATAAGGCAACAAAAACGATGACTCAGCTTTTATGGTTTTTTGACGGTTTATAAGACATTCTTAGTCTGTATAATTCATAAAATACAAAACTTTTAGCCTGTTTGGGAGGCATTTGAAAAGCATTACATTCAACATCCCCATTTTATAGATGAATAGGTTGAAGCATGGTATTTAAGAGTGCATTGCTTCCTTGCCGGGTAAAGGCATGTCCTGAGCAGAACCTTTCACTAATGTTTTTACTGCAACGCAGCTTCATTTGCAGTTTGCTTCTTTAATTCGATTTTTAGTATCCTATTTGTCCTTATCATGAATTCTCTCTGTTGATAAATAAGAGGAAAGCTTTTGTCCACTGTGTTCTAGATCTCCATTTCTAGGTATGAGAACTGCCCTAAGGATAACCCCATGTACTACTGTAACAAGAAGACCAGCTGTAGGAGCTGTGCCCTGGACCAGAACTGCCAGTGGGAGCCCCGGAATCAGGAGTGCATTGCCCTGCCTGGTAGGCTTTACAGGGGCATCTTGGTGTGTGTGTGTGTGTGGGGGGGGGGTGGTGCGGGGGGATTCAAAGACTTCATACACATGCCTCCAATACTGTGCAGTTTTGATAGAACCCAGAGTGCGGCGGGCGGGGCACAAGCTTCTTTCATCCATTCATCCCTCATACCACTATTGTGGTTATTTTTTAAAACAAAAATACAGTTCTTAAGTATGCTCCTACCTTCTTTTGAAATGAAGTGAGACATCATCTGTTGTTCTAGAGAGTCAAATGACAGCTTGACTCTGTATTATTGAGCCCACTCTTTGTTTTCACCCCACTCCCCTGTGCAGCCTGGGAATACAATGCAGTAGTCTCAGCAGTCAGTCTGCTGGGCACCTGATGAAGAGTACTTCTTATTGACCACTGGGATTAGATTCTCAGCACCTTCTGACAAGAAGGCGGGGAGAGATGCCTATGTCCTCAACACCTCTTTGGGAGATCTGCAGCCCCAACTACCTTAATTTATGGCATTTCTGAGGTTTGGGATGATGAATTAAGGGGCCTGAGGCCAGCCAGCCATGACTAAAACTGTATGATATATTTGCTCAACCAAGATACTCACGAAGGGGGACTTCTGTGGCTCTGTGCAACATCTGAGGCATGTGCAGGGCAGTTGGGCTTTAGCAGTCCCCTTGTAAATGTCCTTTGGAAGTACTTGATTCAGCTTGCATGAGTGGTCTTGTTCTTTGTCTCATTGCACCTCAAACTTGAATGCACAGAGTACCTGGGGTTCTTGCTATAAGTCAGATTCGGGTAAAAATCTAGGGTGGGGCCCAGAATGTACATTTGAACAAACAGTGACACTGATTCCACACTTTGAGAAGCAAGTGTTTATCTGCTTTTAAATAATCCCTGACCCATGGTACCTTTCATTTATCTCACTGACTGTTAATGAACGTTGTTGATGGTGTCTCCAGGGTACTTTGGCTCTGGTGACTTTGGTTCTCTGGTGAAGTTGCTTTGCTTGCTGTCTTCCGGGAAGTATTCACTACTTCTTTGGGTAGTTTCAGGGAAATCACAGTAGCATATTATAGGCTTGCCTTGTGTGCTACAGTTGTATTACTTTGGTGGTGTTTTTTCCCCTCTTCAAAAGGATCTTTTCACTTCATGTTTGGGATAATTTTGCACTTGATTTTACCTTCCACTTGATGTGAAAACAGTGCCGCTTTTGAAGACTGTAGATTTATTCATTCACCAAATCATTTCTCTTCTTGCAGTTTTTAACCCCATCTTTCCAATATCCAATATTTGTATTCATTTTTCTGCTCTTTACTTGAATTTTAGTCTTGTTTTTAATTGTTCTTCAAAAGGAGATTTATAAAATCCAACCCTGGCACCAAACAAGCAAACGTTCTCTTCTAAGGCACAGGAGGGTTGACCTCAGAATGTTTTTTGAGATCCAAGAAATATGACTGATAAGCATTTTAAAAATTCTCATATTCTGTATTTGGTCCTTAGTAATGTATCTGATACTCTCACAACATCCTAGGAAGTTCCTGGAATTCAAATCACTAAAACCATTTAAGTGTTTGGTAATTCAAACTGGTAATTGTAATGGTATTGTGTGATTTCTAAAACTGTTTTTTCTTTCTCTTCCTCCTTTACAAAAGAAAATATCTGTGGCGTTGGCTGGCATTTGGTTGTAAACATGTGTTTGAAAATTACTACTGCCAAGGAGAATTATGACAATGCTAAATTGTACTGTAGGAACCACAATGCCGTTTTGGCTTCTCTTACAACCCAGAAGAAGATAGACTTTGTCCTTAAGCAGCTGCGAATAATGCAGTCATCGCAGAGCATGGTGAGTTAAAATCCTCAGAACATAAGTTTCTAGATCCACAGTCTACTGAGGGCATGAACACAGCTTACCTGTAACGTGCTTGGCAGGAGGAGTGCTGTGTAGCAGACTGTGGAACTGCACTGTCAAATTTTCTTGCTTTCATGCCTTCTTTCTCTCTTTCTTTCTTGTTAATCCTCACCTGAGGATATTTTTTCATTGATTTTTAGACAGAGTGGAAGGGAGAGAGAGACAGAGACAGAGACAGACAGACATCAACTGGTTACCTCCTGTATGACCCCAGCCGGGGCTAGGGATCGAACATGCAACCCAGGTATGTGTCCTGGACCAGGAATCCAACCCACAACCCTTTGGTCCATAGGCCAACACTCTAACCACTGTGTACACTGTCTAGGGCTGCCTTCTTTCTTATCTTAAAATTTTTAACACTTTTTTTTTATCCTCACCCAAGGACATTTTTTTGCATTTATTTTCAGGTAGAGCAGAAGGGAGAGAGGGAGGAAGAGAGAAAGAGAGAGAGAGAGAGAGAGAGAGAGAGAAACATTGCCGTGAGAGAGACACATCGACTGGCTGCCACACACGTGACCACAACTGGGGCCAGGGACCAGCTGCAACCGAGGCACATGCCCTTAGTGGGAACCAAACCTGGGACCCTCTGGTCCGCAGGCTGACACTCTAACTGCTGAACCAAGGCTCTAATTAGTCTTTTTTTTTTTTTTTTCAGTGCAACTTTGATATGTTCTGGATACTCAGACATTGGTAATACATTATAAATGTGGTTACCTCAGGGGACATTATGGCCACATTTGATCTTTTATATCTTAAAAGTTTTTTCAAACTTATAATTTCCATTAGAGACTGCTCATATTGTTTGTTTCTTTTTATCTCACCCCCAAATATGGGTCTCTACAGTGTTCTGTCCTTGGCTGTCAGCTGATCTTACCTATAGTCACTCCTTAGAAAATTGATGGCTTATAGTTTTGCTCATTACCAATGACTCCCAATTCCACGTGTCTCAAAGAATAGCAGGTTAGAAGGATTTGGCTCTCCTAGCTGGCCACAGATATTCTATCTTCTGGCCCCTCTTCTTTCTTCCTCAGGTTTTCTAGCTCTTGAAGGTTCTGGGGAGTCAAATTAGCTGGGACTACATTTATACAACAGGAATTCACAGTCTTGTGTTAAGCTGTAAGTGAAACTGTAAGTCTAGACTGAGAGCCCAAGCTTGTATGGAAAAACAAGCAAGAGTACCCAACCTAACCTTTAGGACAGAGGCTGGCTGATAGATAACTAGAAAGAGGTAACCCCTGAAGATGAGAAGGAGTGAACTGGGAAGGTGAATAGGGAAAGGATCTCTGTCCTTTGCTACTCACACATGCAAGACACGGAGATTGAGGGGTGAGCTCAGGCTGCGTGGAAAGAAACTGCTGTAGTTGGGTCTTATGAGGAATCAAGGCCAAATCCTGAGAGGCCTTGTCTGCAATGCTGATTGCTTTGAGTTTTATCATGAAAGGAAAGGGAAGTATTGAAGAACTTTTTTTTTATCTCACCCGAGGACGTTTTTCTATTTTTTGTTCAGATAGAGGGGGAAGGAGAGAGAGAGAGAGAAACATCACGAAAGGGATACATCGAGTGGTTACCACCCACAAGACCCAACCAGGGCCGGGGACAAACTGCAACTGAGGTACGTGCCCTTAGCGGGAACCGAACTCGGGTCTCTCTGGACCCTAGGCCGAGCCGACGCTCCAACCGCTGAGGCAAACCGGATAGGGCTATTGAAGAATTTTTATTTTTTCATTTATTTATTTTTTTATCCTCACCTGAGGACATTTTTACATTTATCTTCAGATAGAGTGGGAGGGAGAAAGGGAGAAAGAGAGACAGAGAAACATTGATGTGAGAGAGACACACCAAGTGGTTGCCACACACACAACCCCAACCTGAGGCCAGGGACAAACCGCAACTGACGTATGTGCCCTTAGCGGGAACTGAACCCGGAACTCTCTGGTCTGTGGGCCAACGCTCTAACCACTGAGCCAAACCGGCCAGGGCTTGAAGAACTTTTAAAACGCATTCATTTCAATTATTTTCTTTCCTTAAAAAATAATACATATTTCAAAAGAAATTTAGAAAATAGTAACATTAAAAATAAAATAAATACTACTCATTACAACTAAAAATAACTATGTTTGGGTGTGTTTATTTCTTTTAGGTCTTTTAATAGACATGCATAATATTTTTCCTCTCAAAAATGGAAATACATCGTACATTTTATTTTATAACTGGTAAGGACTATCTTTCATTTCTGGGCTAAACTTTATACTTTTACTTTAAAAGGATTTTTTAGCCCTGACCGCTTTGGCTTAGCAGTTAGAGCATCGGCCTGTGGACCAATGAGTCGTGGGTTTAATTCCAGTCAAGGGCACATACCTCGGTTGCGATTTGTCCCTGGCCCTGGTCAGGGTCGTGCGGGAGGCAGCCACTCAATGTGTCCCTTTCACGTCGATGTTTCTCTCTCTCTCTTTCTCTGTTCCTCTCTCTCCCTCCCACTCTGTCTGAACAAAAAATGGAGAAATGTCCTCAGGTGAGGATAAAAATAAATAAAAGGATTTTTTAATGCAGTGGGAAGGAAATTTCAGTAGAGCAGGAGACAGAAACTCTCCCAGGGGTTTACTGTGCCATTTTCCCTGTAAAATTCAGTGTCAGCCATTACCCCTCAGCTGAAGGTGGGAATTTACAATTATCTGAACTGGCCAATGCCCCCAAACAGGCTTAGTTAGTAATTCTGAGGATAGACATAGTATAACCAATATTTCATAAATAAATATTGGCAAGATGGTTTCATGTATGAATAGACATTTAAGACAAGTTTGGGGATGGCTGTCTCTTCATAGCATGTCATAGGATGTGGAAATTTTGGACCTTGATTATTGTTTTGCCATTAATCTCTGTGAAGTTTTTGATACATTATATTCTCTGAGCTATATTTTTGTCCTTTGTAAAATGGACATGTTGAAGTGCCAGACATGATATACAAGATAAAATGATGGTCTATCCTTATCTGCAATGGTTGAGTCAGTGTATAGGGAGGTTTTCCTGTATCTTTGGGGAATATATAACCTCATGGTTTTTATCTAGAAGCCTGTTTTGGTCAAGATATTGATTATGTTCATAGCTGTGTCTGTTTTGCCTATAGACCAAGCTGACCTTGACCCCATGGGTTGGGCTTCGGAAGATCAATGTGTCCTACTGGTGCTGGGAAGATATGTCCCCATTCACAAATAGTTCGCTACAGTGGATGCCATCTGAGCCCAGTGATGCTGGATTCTGTGGAATCTTGTCAGAACCCAGTACTCGGGGTCTGAAGGCAGCAACCTGCATAAACCCACTCAATGGTAGTGTCTGTGAAAGGCAGGGTAAGTATATGGGGAACTATGCATTATTGGTAGTTCTTTGAAGGAGAAACCATAGGAGGCATAGTATTGAGATATGTGAAATATTCATGAAAAACAGTATTGATTTCAAGCATATGAAGCAAAGTATAACCTGGAATTTTAAAAGCAGAAGGAATTACTATATTGCTCTGAATAGTATGGTCCATAAGCCTAAACAAAAATAACTAATACTACTCAAAGAACCTAATATTCTAATTAACAATGAGATTGATTGGTTTGTTGATCACAAAAAGTATTGAGACTTGCTCTAAAAGGTAAATTTCTTAGCGTTGACAGAGAAATGCTGTGGAAGAAAGAACCAAAAATGCAAATAAAAGCAAAGGAAAGATCAGAACTGACAGTGGGGGGCAAAAGGGACAGTGGACAGAAAGATTGTGTGAGTGGGGAGAACAAAGATGAGTGCAGTTCTGTGACCGAAAACAGAAGCAAACCTGATGCACTAAAGCTGTGCTTCAGTACTGAAGGCACAAACACTTTGAGTAGCTGCATGAGTTTGAATCTCCTCTGGACTACATTGAGGCTTCTTAAAGGCAGACACAGGGGCAGCACCTGCAGCATGCAGACAAGCGTCCTGCAGAGGGTCTCACAAGTAATAGGTGGAATTTTCTGGGCACTTTTGGTAGGCTGAACTTCATTGACATTATGTCTCATTTTAGGAAGGTACCATAATTTGAGGAACACAGAGGTGAAGAAGAGAATTTATAGCACTGTAGGAGTCACCTTTAAATATTATTTCTAAACTTCCTGAAGGGGAGCTTTTTAGCCATTTTGGATTCTGGGTGCTTTGTAGTCTGTCTTCTCCAAAATATACAAATACTTTGTTGCATATTCAGGTGGGTTATAAAAGCCCTGAAGTTCATCCTGGGTCCCCTATATTGTAAGGAGCTTTAAAACCCTTACTTGAATGGAAAAATTAGCTTGTTCTCACATGTCTGTCCTTAATGCTCTTAGAAAAAGAAAATCATCTTATCCCCCCAAGTGTGTAAATATACTTGACTAAATAGTACATGGTGACTGTAATGCTTTCTGTTTTCTCCTTCATTTAGTATAGTCAGTCCACTGAATTGATTTCATGACATACAACCTACTGAAAAGCCTTTGACCTTAGTTGACACGGTGGGAGCTCTAAGTGTCTCTCTTGGCTTTACTTCCCAGCAAACCACAGCACCAAGCAGTGCCGGACGCCATGTGCCTTGAGGACAGCGTGTGGAGAGTGCACCAGCGGCAGCTCCGAGTGCATGTGGTGCAGCAACATGAAGCAGTGTGTGGATTCCAATGCCTACGTGGCTTCCTTCCCTTATGGCCAGTGCATGGAGTGGTATACCATGAGCAGCTGTCCCCGTAAGTGAAAAGTGAGCTCTAGGCACAAATGAGGGCCTAGACAACTCCTGCGTAAGGCAGTGCTGTCAGCCTCTGAACATTTTAGGGACAAGACTGGACTCGACCTTCAGCTCAGGTCTGTCCATACTGTCTGATGAGAACCTTCATAGAGAATGAAGCACAATGACTAAGTAAATAAATATAGGTTAGATCATAGAATGTAGACATAACTGCTCAACTTCACTGTCATATTGCTCAATCCATGTATGGTCTCCACATCTTTTTTTTAAATTCTCACTCGAGAATATTTTTCTATTTATCTTCAGATAGAGTGGGAGGAAGAGAAAGGGAGAGAGAGAAACATTGATGTGAGAGGGACACATTGACTGATTGCCTCCCACTTGACCCCAGCCAGGTCCAGGGACTAACCACAACCAAGATATATGACCTTGGCTGGAATCGAACCCGAGACTCATTGGTCTGCGGGCCGACGCTCTCCTGCTGAGCCAAACTGGCCTAGGCTGGTCTCCACATCTTATTCATATAACTCATAAAGCAAGTGCTTTCTAGTAAGTGATAGTTAAGGTTCATTCTGCCTCCAATATCCTAGGATTGAGAAAGAGGGGAGGAGTCCCCATTACATGTAGAGCAGCAAGAAATTGGGTTCTTCAAATTTATTATGTCATTTAAAGTCACAATAGAATAGGAATTTTGACTCACAGAAATTGAATAGTCTGTTAAAGATAAAGGTAATTTAAATACAATGAATTCAAATCTACTGGTGATCATGAATTGCAACTTGTGTTTTTAACAGCTGAAAATTGTTCAGGCTACTGTACCTGTAGTCATTGCTTGGAGCAACCAGGCTGCGGCTGGTGTACTGATCCCAGCAATACTGGCAAAGGGAAATGCATAGAGGGCTCCTATAAAGGACCAGTGAAGATGCCTTCTCAGGCCCCTATAGGAAATTTCTACCCACAGCCCCTTCTCAATTCCAGCATGTGTTTGGAGGACAGCAGATACAACTGGTCTTTCATTCATTGTCCAGGTAAGATGTCTTGTGTACCCAAAATCAAGTATTTCACCACCTATTTGCAAATAATAAAACCTTGAAAGCTACGTTACTTATATGGATTTTCTTTCAGAAAAAAAAATTACATCTGTTTTGGAGAAAAAGTTTTACATGAAAAAGTATTTTTATTATCAATTAATGAAAATAAGAATTTTAAGTGAGCTGTTTTGTAAAAGTAATGAAATAAGTTCATAATAAAAAACGAAATATTACAGATATAGATAAAATAAAAACTCCTTGTCTCCAGTTCATCAGAGAGGTAAAAACTTTTTAACAGTTTGATACAGCTCTCTCTAGACATACCAACATATATTTTTAAAACAAAAAAAAATAGTACGCATATGATATAGTTCTGTAGTTTGTTTTTTACTTAAAAATACGTCTTGGCAGTTGTTGGTGGGAAATTAAAAGTAAGGTCTCTTGCCAACCCAGAAATTCCTCTCCTCAAATGTAGAAAAGAAAGAAAACAGTTTGCTTTAAGCAGACTGTGATGGGTGTCACAGGCAATCCAGTAATGAGATTGCAACGGCAAAGCAAAATCTCACCCTTTTAAATAAATAACCAAGTAGATACAATCCATTATATACATATTCTCAAGATGAATGATCCTTTGTCCTTATGTGAGAGGATTTGATGGCATCGGTTGCTGTACATTTTTTCATAGTTCATCCTGAATTTACATGGTAATTGGGGTGACCACCTGTGTTAAGTAATTACCTTTAAGAAAAAATAGACCGTGTTGTAACTTTATGATAAGCATGTGGTTGCAGCTTGGTACAGTGCACCTAGGCTAAATTCCTGAAATGCCTAGGAGATGGGGTGCTATTTCCTTGATATTTTCATTTCAAAGAGATGGCTCCCAGGCCCTTAAGAAAAACATTATTGGATTGTAGTGCTGACAAGAGGCTTATTTAGGTTGAAAAAAGATTTATATAATATGAAAGAAACAGAAATGATATATAAATACAGGTTTTCTTAATGAAATGTTCTAAGAAAAGGGAGAAGGGGAAAAGATCTCTTTCCATTTTGGCAAAAGGAAAAATCCAATTTGCCTGTTTGTCTCCCTTGCTCCCTCCCTCCCTTTCTCTCTCTCTCCTTCTATCTATCCTCCCTCTCCTTTTCCCCTCCTTCCTTCCCTTTCCCTCCTATCCTTTTCTTTCCTTCTCTCCCTCTTTCCCTCCTCTCTGGGCTTTCCAGTGGTTGATGCAAGAAGGAATAGACCATGAGTTGGCCTAAAAGCCTGCTGGGGAGGCTACCCTAAGAAACTAACCTTGAAAAATTGGCCTTTGATTCAGATTTTCAGTAAATACTCAGGAATGTGCTGATGGACCTCCAGTACAGTTGGGAGAGTCTAGGCAGGTACAAAGTCTCCCAGGAGGTTAGTCTGTGAGAACTTCTCTAAGAGCCTGTCAGACAGTGCCACTGACCACAGCGCTCTCTGTGAGTTATGTAAGGGAAAGACCATCGTAAACAAAAAGAAAAGGTAAGAGACAGACTGGGAAAAAATATCTGCAGAGTATATATCCAATGATTCCAGAGTATGTAAACCTCCTCCCTCCAGGAAAAAAGTAACTAAATGTCAACCCAACAGAAAAAGTAGGCAAATGATGTAAAGAAGTAGCTGCACCATTTTGCATTCTCACTAACAATGTAGAAGGCGCAGATTTCTTCACATCCTCATCAATACTGTGTTCATCTTTTTCTTTTTCTTTTTTTAAATCCTCACCCAAGGATATTTTTCCACTGGTTTTTAGAAAGGAAGGGAGGGAGAGAGGGGGGAAAAAAAAACATCGATATGAGAGAGAGACACATTGATTGGTTGCTTCCCACATGTACCCCGACTGGGGCCAGGAATCAAACCCACAAAACCCAGGCACATGCCTTTGATCAGAAATTGAACTTGTACCTTTCCATGTGTGGGCGACACTCTAACCACTGGGCGACACTGGCCAGGGCAACACTGTGTTCACCTTTTTAAATTGCAGCTGTTCTCTGTATGAGAAGTGGTATCTTACTGTGGTTTTGATTTGCATTTCCCTAGTGACTAATGAAGTTGAGCATCTTATTGACCATTTGTATGTCATCTTTAGAAAAACGTCTATTCAAAGTCTTTGCCCATTTTTAAAGTGCATTATTTATCTTTATATTATTGACCTATAAGAGTTCTATACGAATCCTAAATATGTCCCTGGTTGCAATATTTTCTTTCATTATTTTTTCTTTCTTTTTTAATTAGTCTTTTTAAATTTTATTTTATTTATTTATTTTTGTTACAGATGTTTCTCCTTTTACCCCCATTGACACCCTCCTCTCCCTCCTTCCCCGCCCTGGCCCCAGCTTTGTTGTCCATGTTCATTGGTTATGTGAACATGCATATAAGTTCTGTGGTTTATCTCTCCCCCACCCCTACCCCCTTTTCTGGGGATTGTCAGTCTGTACCCTACTTTCACGTCTCCAGGACTACCCTGTTCTTCAGACTGTTATGTTCATTATAGTCCACAAATAAGTGAGATCATATGATACTTGTCTTTCTCTGCTTGGCTTGTTTTGCTTAAGATAATACTTTCCAGGTCCCTCCATGTTGTCTCAAAGGATAAGAGATCTTTCTTTCTTACAGCTGCATAGTACTCTATTGTGAAATGTACCACAGCTTTTTTATCCATTCGTCTACTGATGGACACTTGGGCTGTTTCCAGATCTTAGCTGTTGTAATAGTGCTGCTATGAACATGGGGGTACAGATATTCTTTCTGATTAGTGTTTCAGGCTTCTTAGGATATATTTTTAGAAGTGGGATCACTGGGTCAAACGGCAATTCAATTTTTAATTTTTTGAGGTAACACCATAGTGTTTTCCATAGTGGCTGCACCAGTCTGCATTCCCACCAGCAGTGTACTAGAATCCCCTTTTCTCCACACCCTCGTCAACACTTGTTGTTTGATGATTTGTTGATGATGGCCATTTTGATAGATGTGCGATGATACTTCATTGTTGTTTTAACTTGCATCTCTCTGATGATTAGTGATGTTGAGCATTTCTTCATAGGTCTCTTAGCCATTTGTATGTTCTGTTTGGAGAGGTGTCTATTTAGTTCCTTTACCCATTTTTTTTTTTTTTTTATCCTCATCCGAGGACATTTTTCCATTTTTTGTACAGACAGAGTGGGAGGGAGAGAGAGGGAGAGAGAGAGAGAGAGGGAAACATCGATGTGAAAGGGACACATCGAGTGGCTGCCACCCGCACGACCAACCAGGGCCGGGGACAAACTGCAACCGAGGTACGTGCCCTTAGCGGGAACCAAACCCAGGTCTCTCGGGACCACAGGCGGACGCTCTAACCGCTGAGCCAAACCGGCCAGAGCCCTTTACCCATTTTTTTAATTGGGTTCTTTGACCTTTTTTTGTTGAGCTGTATGAGCACTCTGTATATTTTAAAAATTAACTCCTTATCTGATATATCATTGGCAGTTATGCTCTCCCATACAGTGGTTGCCGTTCCATTCTGGTGGTGGTTTCTTTTGCTGTGCAGAAGCTTTTGAGTTTGATGTAGTTGCATGTGTTCATTTTTCTCTTTTGTTTCTGTTGCCTTAGGTGATGTGTCAGTAAAAATTCTGCTGCATTGATGTCTGAAATTTTGTTGCCTATATTTTCTTCTAGGATTTGTATGGATTCATGAGTCACATTTAAGTCTTTTATCCATTTTGAGTTTATTCTTGTGTATGGTGTAAGTTGATGGTCTAGTTTTATTTTTTTACATGTAGCTGTCCAATTTTCCCAACACCCTTTATTAAAGAGGCTGTCTTTACTCCATTGTATGCTCTTGCCACCTTTGTCAAATATTAATTGAGCATAATGTTTTGGGTCTATTTCTGGGTTCTCTGTTCTATTCCATTGATCTATGTGCTTGTTCTTGTGCCAGTACCAGGCTGTTTTACAGTAGCTTTGTAGTATAACCTGATATCCGGTATTGTGATCCCGCCCACTTTGTCCTTTTTTTTTTCAAGATTGCTATGGCTATTTAGGATCTTTTTTGGTTTCATATGAACTTTTGAAGTATTTGTTCTAGTTCTGTGAAGTATGTCATTGGTATTTTGATGGGGATTGCATTGAATCTATATATAGTTTTGGGTAGTATGGACATTTTAATGATGTTAATTCTTCCAATCCATGAACAAGGTATGTACTTCCACTTTTTTATATCTTCCTCTATTTCTTTTTTCAATGACCTGTAGTTTTCTGTGATGAGGTCCTTTACTTCTTTGGTTAAGTTTATTCCTAGGTATCTTAATTTTTTCTTTCTTTTTTTTTTATCCTCACCCGAGGACATTTTTCCATTTTTTGTTCAGGTAGAGTGGGAGGGAGAGAGAGAGAGAGAGAGAAACATCGATGTGAAAGGAGCACATCGAGTGGCTGCCACCTGCACAACCAACCAGGGCCGGGGACAAACTGCAACCGAGGTACGCGCCCTTAGCGGGAACCGAACCTAGGTCTCTCAGGACCGCAGGCCGACGCTCTAACCTCTGAGCCAAACCGGCCAGGGCAGTTTTTTCTTTCTTAATAGTATCTTTTGAAATACAAAAGTTTTAAATTTTGTAATTCCAGTGTGTTTTTTTTTAATCCCATGTGCTTTTGGTATTGCAGCTAAGAAATCAGTGCCTTAACTAACCCAAGATCACAGAGATTTACTCCTGTGTTTTCTTTTTTTTTTTTTTGGTACGTGCCCCTAGCGGGAACTGAACCCAGGACTCTCTGGTCCGCAGGCTGATGCTCCAACCGCTGAGCCATACTGGCCAGGGCCTGTGTTTTTTTTAAAGTTGCATTCCTTTATCTCTTATTTTTAGGTCCGTGATCCACTTTTTTAAAAATGTTTTAAGTCAGATATCTTTTATTATTTTTAAATATGTTTTTATTTATTTTTTTAGGAGAGAGAGATAGAAACATCGATGTGAGAGAGAAACACTGATCGACTGCCTCCTGCATGCCCCCCGACTAGGGATTGAGCCCACAACCCAGGCATGTACCCTGACAGGGAATTGAACCAGGACCTCTTTGTTAATGGGATGATGCTCAATCCACTGAGCCACACCTGCTGGGACATGATCCACTTTTTTTTTTTTGGTTACTCCTCATCTGAGGATATTTTTCCCATTCATTTTTAGAGATAGTGAAAGGGAGAGAAGGAAGGAAGGAGGGAGGGGGAGAGAGAGAAAGAATGAAAGATGTCGATTGGTTGCCTCTCGCATGCACCCCATTTAGTGCCAGGGATCAGACCTGCAACCCAGGTACGTGCCCTTGACTGGGAATTGAACTTGTGATCCTTTGGTCAACAAGCTGATACCCTAACCACTGAACCACACCAGCCAGAGCCATGATCCACTTTTTTTTTTATTTTATCCTCACTGGAGGACATTTTTGCATTTATCTTCAGATAGAGCAGGAGTGTGTGTGTGGGGGGGCATTGATGTTAGAGAGACACATTGACCGGCTGCCACCTACACGACCCCAACCGAGGCAGGGACAAACTGCAACCGAAGTACATGCCCTTCTCGGGAACTGAACTCAGGCCGATGCTTTAACTGCTGAGCCAAACTGGCTAGGGCATCAATTATTTAAATGTTGATAGAATTTATCAGTGAAGCCATCTGGGCTTGGACTTTTCTTTGTAGGAAGATCTTTGATTATTAATTTAATCTGTTCATGTATATAGGTTTATTCAGATTTTCTATTTCTGCTTGAGTCAGTTTTGATAATCTGTGTTTTTCTAGAATTTGTCTATTTCATCTAAGTAATCAAATTTGTTGGCACACAGTTCATAATATTTTCTTAAAGACATCTTTTTAGCCATGTGTGTTCTCCTGTTTAACCTATTGAGGGTTTTTTGTTTTGTGTCTAATTTTGTTTTATCCATTTTTATTTTGCAAATTCTATAAATATTATGAGGTGTTTATTTTTTTTTTCAGAGCTTGTGTTCTTGTTATTTTTAAATTTTTTTTGTTAAACCTTGTCTGAGGATATTTTCCATTGATATTTAGACAGAGTAAAAGGGAGGGAGGGAGAAAGGGGGAGAGAAAGAGAGAAACATGAATGTGAGAGAGAGACATTGATTGTTTGCCTCCAACACAACCCTGACCAGGGCCAGTGATTGAACCTGCAACCCAGGTACGTGCCCTTGACCAGGAATTTAACTCATGAACCTCTGGTCCACGGGCTGACACTCTTACTGCTGAGCCAAACCAGCCAGGGTCATAGCTTACTTTCTTATTTAACTGATACAATAATCTCTCAAGTCTCTTTCAATACTAAAATTAGTATTTTTCATTCTCTTAAGTTTCTTACATCAACCCTCTTCCCCCTTCAGGGTTAGTTGCTCTTCATGTTTATCAAGGTGGTGCCTTTACACTAATGATTTTCTTATACTGGTTACTTTTCAAGGTTGATTTTTATTTGTTTTTAGGATTTTCTAGATTTATCACTATTAGGTACACTGAGCTGTTGTGAAGGTGTTGTATGGTGTCCTAAGGAAGAAGCTAGCTAGCCAGCCACAGGACTCTCCAATTCTGGTCTGCTCTGACTGTTGTAGAGTGGTCTGCATTCCTCCCTCAATGGAAGAAGAAGGGAGCAATGGACCACATGCCTGGATGCATTTGTCATTTTCATGATTGTGCCAACTGCCTCCCCGCACTGGGATGTTATAGCAACCTGAAGATAGCTGGAACATTGCCCTGATTTTTTTTACTGACCCCCAACTTCCCCTCTCCTTCCCACCCCACAGAACTGTCCATTCCTACTGTAGTCCCGGACAGATGCCTCAGCTAGCTGTTGAGCAGGTCATGAGGTACTTCCTACTATCCATCACTCTCCTGAGGCCTGCTCTGGCTCTCAGCCTTTGTTGGATTGTTCAGGTGTCAAGTGGTAAAGTGCATGTAGTCACTTTGTCAGTCCCTTCCTTTTGCTACATGAGGATACAGGTGTCTCAACTCTCATTTTTCTGTCAGATTGACTATATCTGCTTTACAATTTCTAGAAATTCCTCAGTATTTCAGAAGTATCTCTAATACTTCTGATAGCACATTTTTCTCTCATCCCATACTCCTATTGATTTAATAATTGTTTTTATATTTCTTCTGTAATTTCAGTGAGATTTTGAAGAGGAACCAGAATATAGATTTTTTGTAGATGATTTTAGGTATTATATTTTATGTGTGTTGTGTTTTGCTGTTTTGCTGTATAGTTGGTCCTCCATATCCATGGGTTTTGCATCCACAGAGTGGAAGGCTGACTAAGGGACTTGAGCATCAGTAGATACGAAGGGATGACTGTATAGAGGGTTATTCATCTTCACAGGAATAACATGTATATCCCATACAGCTAAAGTAATTTTGGTGCAGCCCTGGCCAGTGTTGCTCAGTGGTTAGAGTGTCAGCCTGCACACTGAAGTGTCATGGGTTCTATTCCTGATCAAGGACACATCCCTGGTTTGCAGGTTCGATTGCCAGCCCTTTGGGCGCATGTGGGAGGCAATCAATTGATGTGTCTCTCTCGCATCGATGTTTCTCTCTCTCCCCCCTTCCTCCCTCTCTTCTACTCTCTCTAAAAAATAAAAAATAAATGGAAAAAAATATCCTTGGGTGAGGATTAACAAAATAAATACAAATAAAGTGATTTTGGTGTAAACATAACTGATACAGTCATTTTGAGTTTTTCAGCTGCAGTGTTTATAGAACAACTCGAATACCTACAGGGATGAGGTAGAGAATAGTTGGTAAGTAGAACAGATACAGGGTTATGGAAAGTTTCTGATATAGTAAAAAAACTGTATCATGCTAATCAAGCAAGAAAGATCTGCAAAAGCAGCTAGAAGAGTAAATCTTAAATGTTCTCATACACACAAAAAAATATGTGATGTGATCTAGGTTATAGCTAATGCTATGGTGATAATCATTTGGCAATCTATAAGTGTATCAAATCAACATATTGTACACCTTAAGTTTACCCAATGTTATATGCCAATTATATCTCAATAAAACTGTTTACTGTGGTACAGGTTGTGTGCTATGTAATGGCCCCTCTGGAGTCTGCAGTGCATAGCTGCACAGCTGTACTGAGCAGTCCTGAGTGGTCCAGGCTTCTGTGCCCTCCTAGTTATAAAGTTCTTATGCATCAAGGATCTTACTTGTTCCACTTATGGAAATGTTTATATATAAAGATGGTTATTTTTCTAAAAATGAAAAATTGAAAGCAAACTATCGGAATTTAAGGGAATGGTTAAATAACTTATGCTTCATAGAAATCATTATGCCACTAAAAGTTTTGTTTATGATAGATGAAATAATGTGGTAAAATAATTGTGATCTAAGTTTAAAAGTCAGAATTTAATATTACGATGAACAACAACTGTGTAAAACTTTATTTTAAAAATACTGAAAGGAAAAATTCCAAATGTGAACAGTGATCTCTGGGTGGTAGAATTGTATATGATTTTCCTGCCTTCCTTGTATTTTTCAAATTCAACTACCATAAGCATATATTATTTTTACAATGAATAGCAACAAAAATTACTGTTTTGATGGCTATGGAATTTCTTCTTGCAGTCTTATACTTCTGATTTTCACGCACTGGCTCTTGTTTGATATTTTAATCTTATTTCTCAAACTAGTTTTTAGTTAGCCAATTTTGATGATTTTGTCTTTAGAGGCAGTTAAGGAGCCTAGATAACTGCAAATAAATCTTGTGGAACTTACTCCACCCAGTTGTATAATGGGACAAAAAGAAAATTATTTTTCTTTCAGCTTGCCAGTGCAATGGCCACAGCAAATGCATTAATCAGAGTATCTGTGAGAAGTGTGAGAACCTGACCACGGGCAAGCACTGTGAGACCTGCATATCTGGCTTCTATGGTGATCCCACCAATGGGGGGAAATGTCAGCGTAAGTCAAATCCATCCATCAGGGTTACTGACGGCAACCTAGGCAAAACACAGTACTTCTGTTTGACTTGAATATGTAAGAGGAGAGAAGCCACTTGGTTTTGGATACTGTGTTTCTTAAGTCATACTTGTCAGCAGTTCAGCTGAGTCTGGGAGAAAGTGAGTTGAGCTGTCAAGTGTCCGAGTAGCCAGTTAAAGCAACAAACCAAAAATGAAAGAATTAAGCTTTTAATCACTTGCTGCGGTGGTATAAGAAAGAGTCTTAAAGTGGAGAAAGAACTGACTCCCCTTGTTCCATGATCCCTCCTGGGATGGTGCGCTGGCTGAGTGGCAGTTGGATGAGCACACAGGTGGGGGTTCTTCTCACTGTTGAGGGAGCCCAGACAAAAGGCTCAGCAAAAGCCTCTTATGGACCCTGAGGTGGGAGGGGAGGGTGAAGGGGAAAAGCCAGAAGAAGAAAAGCACTGGTGACTGAGAGTGGGGAAAGTGTCTTCAAGGCTCCCTCCTCCTCCCCACAAGGAGGCTCAGCAGAGGCCTGAAGATGACCTCTGCCCAGGCCTCAGACAGAGACCTAGGAATGAAGGTGGCTGAAGTAGGGATGCAGATGTGTGAAAACAGGTGGCCAACCAGGGGTTCCTGAGACCTTGGCTGCAGCTCCTTTCAGAGACTTCCACCCAAGGTGGTATGGGGAGGGCAGCTTTCTCTGTAAGGCCTGCCAGGGAAAGCCTATGGTTGGAAAAAATCACATGTAGGTTTTTAACCAGGAGCTGGACTCCTCAGTACTTCTGTTATATTTTAAATATTTAAATAGTTCCTTGTTTCCCTATACATGTCAAAGAGGTTCCTATAAGCAATAGGATATTCTATTGTTAGAACATAAATTATGTTTTCATAAATGATCAGTGATACCAATAAACCGATTTTTGGTTTGTGCTAGTTTCCAGTGGACAGACTTTTCAAATTCTAAGCAGGAAAATAAATAACAGAAGAAAATCTCTGGCTACTCCCCAAATTCTGCCTCTAAACCCCTTAGCCTGGCCCTTGAAAACAGTCTGATCACAGAGCAACCAGGAGAGAGCTGTATTCTAGCAGTATCCCTAAACCTCTCTGGGGTTTGGTTTCCTCGTCTGCAAAGTGGGGAAATTAGGGTGGTTGTTGAAATGAAAGCAGTCAGAGGAGTACATGACATGCAGTCATCACTCAGTAGATGTGAGCAATTATTATTACTCTTCTATGTCATTTCCTACCACTTTTAAATAAAATCTCTTACTCAGATTAAAAGATATTCAGTAAAAATATTTTCCCACTCCTGTGAATAGACTTCATCCATTAGACAGTAATCAGAGTACCTAATCTTCTTGATAATTGTGTACAAGGCATTGTGCTGGCAGCCACCTGAGACATAGGGGCTTTTATTATCCCCATGATCAAGGAACCTGCCCAGCTTCTCACTGCAAGATGTGGCTATGCTGGGAACCACATCTAGGATGTGTGGATTTAACTGTTGGGCCTCCTTGTGCCTCCAAGTGCCTGTACTGACAGCCAGGTCAGCTGGGATCTGTGCCTTGTCATTATCGTGATATCTGCATCTACCATCTAGAAAAATTACATCCTGCCCTGTAGCATTTGTGGGGCCTGAGTACTATCGTCCAGAACTTAGAACTAACTTTATTTTTTAGAATTTCAATCTACAATAGAAAGCATGGTTTTTAAAATACTGTGAGTGACACCAAGTCTTTAATGTTTTCCTCTTAGAATTGAATAGTCTTTAAGCTAAGGATAATAGCCATGATTTATTGAATGCTTACTGTGTTTCACCCATGTATTGTCTCGTTTATTTCTCACAACAACCCTATGAGATAGGTATTGTTGTTATCCCCATCATGTGGATGAGGAAACAGAGACTTAGAGGAGTTTAATAGCATGCCCAAAGTTACAAAGGAGTTAAGTGGGGGGGACTGAATTCAAACCCAGGCAAATTGACTTTAGGATTTTACCACCCCCTCCATACTCAACTGAGCCAAGAGTTGAACACTCATGTTTCTGAATGAACATTTATCCATCCTCATAACTGTTTTACTATTCTGTTTCACAGATTTCTTTGGGTGATTTTTTTTCTCGGCAAGATATATTTTAAAAGTATACCTATCTTTCCGGTCTAATGCCTTTAATTTATTCACAGGAAAACAGGGTATAAAGTAAAAAGTAATTGAGCAAAAAGATTCACGTATTTCAACTAGAGCATAAAATTGATTATGACTCATACTTACGTGCTGGATAAAAAAAGGTAGAGGTGTCGATGGCTAGAGGAGGGAGATGACAGAAGCTGTTTTCTGTGGAGGCTAAGATGAAGGCAAGAAAGGGTGGTGAGTCCTGAACGGCCTCTGAAACACTAATTTGCCATTGGAATCCCACCTCAGTTCTGAGCCCTAGTGTGATTTGAAGCGTGACCTTTGTGTAGAAGGCACCTCAGCTGAGACAGAGTGCACCCTCACCAACCCTGCCATTGCGCATTCATTGCTCAGCACATCTCCATGGGGGCAGGGACTGTGTCTGTCCTCACACCCAGTGAGTGGCACACTGGAGATACTTTATAAATGTTTATTGAATGACTGAAAGAATCATAATAGTGAAAAATAGAGTCTATTGAAAAGATAAAATTGTGATTGCTTCAGATGGAGTAGAAATGACATTTTTTCCCCTGTCCTTTAACTTGGTTTGTTCAATGTTGCCTTTACATTATTTGAGATAGGTCATTAGCTGAAAATAAGAGTATTACCCATTAAATGCTTTTATTTTAATCTTTCATGTCAAATCCAATTCAGATAATATTACTTGTTTTAGAAAAAGTTTCTGATAGTAGAAATCTTTTAAGCCAGTGTGACCAACCTTCCTATTCCTCCTTCCAGCATGTAAGTGCAATGGGCACGCATCTCTGTGCAATACCAACACGGGCAAGTGCTTCTGCACCACCAAGGGCGTCAAGGGGGACGAGTGCCAGCTGTGAGTACCACCTTCCGGGACCCCTGCCGCAGGTCACGCCTGGGTTTAGTGACTAACAGCCAGGTCAGCTGGGTCTGTACCTTGTTGCCATGGGCTCTAAGGGATCCCCGAGTTGATTGATTTGGAATTTTGCCTGTTCTATTTCAGACAGGTCTAGCTTGGTCAGCTTCCGTACTGAGTGGGTCATCAATTTAGCAGCTCCTTAGTGACTCTTCATTTCACATTTTTATGTTTGAGTGACACTGACATTCCCTGGGTTGCTGACTTGGATTAGTTGTTTAACTTCAGCCACTACTCAATTTTTGTCATGTCAGGAGATTGCAACCTTTTCTGAATGGTAGGGTTGGAAGAGCTGGTATTTCAGGACAGTATTTTATTTGGCATTGTGGTTATCTGATAATGGAGATGATCCTCTCTGGCCTTTAACATACCCCTCACTGTTCTAGCATTTTCCTTGATGAAGTATATGAGACATCGTCCAGAGTCCCCATCCACGAGGATGCAGGCAGATGTGGGGTTTCAGCCCTGACTGTACCTCCACTGAGCAGGGTCTTCTTGAGGTGAATCACTTCAACTGTGCTGAACCTAAGTTTCCACATCTATCAAGAGTGGGACTAGCAATAATTGTTTTTAATGTCCTGGAATGTTGAAAGAAGAGAGATTCTTCTCCAAGTAATATATTCCTGTCTGCCTTACCAAAAAACCTCATAAAACACATGCTCCAGGTTCACTCATTCTCTCAAGAAGAGACTTAGAAATGTTTAGTAGTATCAAAATATTGGGCTGATATGAGCAGATGTGTCATTGGTAAACTTTGTTTTGCATAAAGAACACTAGTAATGTCACCAGTAATTGAGGCCTCAATAGTGGTGTTCAGGAGGAAAATGCTCTGTCTACATTTTATAGTTTATACCAGTGTATACGTTTACTGATTTTATGCTGCCCTAAAGCCAATGTGTGAAGAAAAGTCTAATCAAAGATCAAATTTAATTTTTGAATCTAGGTTTCTTTAAATAGAAAAATGTAATAGAGCAAAATTATCACTTTTGTCCTCATTTTTGGTATACAGCAAAGAAATGAGGAATAGGTCCAATGAAATACTTTCTTTTTAAGAGATTTAGGTAGAAGAAAGTGCTATTAATCACCTACATAAAAAGACACATATCCTGCCCTGGCCGGTTTTCTCAGTGGTTAGAGCGTCGGCCTGGGGGCCCAAGAGACCCGGGTTTGATTCCTTCCAAGGGCACGTACCTTGGTTGCAGTTTGTCCCCGGCCCTGGTTGGGTCATGCGGGTGGTGGCCACTCGATCTGTCCCTTTCACATCGATGTTTTTCTATCTCTCTCTCTTCCTCTCTCTCCCTCCCACTCTAGCTGAACAAAAACATGGAAAAATGTCCTCCGGTGAGGATAAAAAAAAAGACACATATCCCTGTATTTATCTGGGAAAAGTGCTTGGCCCAAGCTTTCCCCTTTTTTCATAGTTGATAGCTGTTGTACCTGCCTACATGGTTTGGCTGATGTTTTAACTATGGGGAAATTAATAATTCTTTTTGACTAGAACTGATGTTTTTTTCTCCAGACTGGTGAATCATGTTCAAGGTTTAAAAAAAAAAAAGATTCTTTGTGTTTGGCCTTCTTTCACTTGTATTTGGAGAACAGGATCGATCAGTTTATCCAGGGAGAATAGGAAAGAAGTGAAAAGTAAATATATAAAAAATGTTTTAACTGAACTTTTAGAAGAATGTTTAGTTTACACAAAAGTGAAAATGTGTTTTTTATGATTACAAGTAGGCTCTAGATTTATTATATTTGGATTTATCTCATGTGCTTTGGCAAATGTTCATCAGTTGGTGGTGTGAACTGCTGGGCAGTCAGCATTGAATATGAATGCAGATTCTTATTCATCTAATTTGAATAACAGTGAAGAATGTAATTATACTGCCACAAAATTGGTAGTTTATATTAAAGGAGCTACTTGATTTTTAAATGAATGTAGATTCTCTTTTAAATAGTAATAGAAAATAATCTTCTTTTTGTCCTCCCCAGATGTGAGGTAGAAAATCGATACCAGGGAAACCCTCTCAAAGGAACATGTTACTGTAAGTGTTTTTGTAATTCTTATCTATCTAGAAGCAAAGTAGTTCAGTAAAACTTTATTGTCTTTAATATTGTTTGAGAATGGGAAGTGCTGTAGGAATATAGCAACAACCCATGAAGTGTCCCCTTATTTGATGTGTTTACATTTTATAAGTTTAAGACATATATAGACACAATTTTAAACTGCTTTAATTATAGTTGTGGTTTATGTTAGTATATCTGTAGCAAATATAAGGGAAGAGCACAGAGATAAACATCTCTGGCTTTCTTGCTTATTTCTCTTGAAACCGTATTTCATTTTCCATTATCTGGTTGGGGTCACCATATTCCTTATTTTAAGATATAGATAAAAAAATAATTCTTAAAATATAGTTGAAGTCATCATTCTCTATGAAACAGATTTGGGTTAACCACTTCCTTAGGAACTAATATATAAAATAAAATCTTGCCCTGGCTGGTGTGGTTTAGTGGTTAGAGCGTTGGCCTGTGCACTAAAGGATTGTGGGTTCGATTCCTGGTCAAGGGCACGTACCTGGGTTGCAGGTTCTATCCCCGGCCCTTGTCCCTTGTCCCTTGTGGGGGTGCATGTGGGAGGCAACCAATCAATGTGTCTCTTTCACATGGATATTCTCTCTCTCTCTCTCTCCTATCCCTCTCCCCGCCCTCCCGTCCACTCTCTCTAGAAAATCAGTGGAAAAAATATACTCGGGTGAGGATTAACAAAAAATACAAATAAAATCTCCAATGATTAACTTATAGTGAAAGGTAAATCTGGCAAAGTGACCAGGTGCTTATGGGTAAATGCATTTCTTCCAGTAGGAGAATCTACATAGTAGGCCAGATATTAGAACCAGAAAAAAAGGAGTTAATATTTGGCATATCCACTGTAATTATATACCTGCTTTCCTGGGTTAAATAGTGGCCCCTCAAAATTCATGTCTACCTCGAACCTATTAAAAACCTATATATATATGTGTGTGTGTGTTTATATATATATACACACACATATATGTGTGTATATATATATATATATGTTTGTTTGTTTGTTTCTTTTCCCCACCTAGGAGAAAAGAGAAAAACTTTATGATGTGTGTAGGGGAAATAGTTCTTTGATATGATTTCAAAAGCACAATTCATAAAAGAACTTTGTTTATTAGGACTTATCAAATATATACATAGCCATTGGGCACAGACAGTTCGTCAAAGGTGGGGGGGGGCGACAGGAGCAGGGAGGAGAGGGTCAATGAGGGTGGGAAAGAGGGACAATAAAGATAATTTGTTTTTTGAATCCTCACTTGAGTATATTTTTTTATTTATCTTCAGATAGAGTGGGAGGGAGGGAACAGGAGGGAGGGAGAGAGAGAGAGACATCAACATGAAAGAGGCACGTTGACTGGTTGCCTCCTGCAGGACCCCGACCAGGGCTGGGGATGAACCGCAACCAAGGCACATGACCTTGACCAGAATTGAACCTGTGACTCATTGGTCCTCGGGCCAACACTCTAACCACTGAGCCAAACTGGCCAGAGCTAAAGATAAAAATTTTAAAAATAAAAAAATAATTCGTATTGTAAAAAAACACCATTAAATAATAAAAAACAAGCTCTGGCCTGTGTAGCTCAGTTGGTTGGGGCATTGTTCTGTATACTGAAAAGGGAGTGGGTTCAATTTCTAGTCAGGGCACATTATCTGGATTTTGGTTTTGATCCCCGGTCTTGGCCTGTAAGGGAAGCAGCCAGTCAATGTTTCTCTCTCACATGGATGTTTCTCCCTCTCCCTCTCCCTGCCTCTCCCTAAAATCAATAAAAAACGGATCCTTGGGTGAGGGGGGAAAAAAGCTTTTCAATTTTTTTTTTTCATCCTCACCCGAGGACACTTTTACATTTATCTTCAGATAGAGTGGGAAGGAAAGAGGGGGGGAAGAGAGAGAAACATCGATGTGAGAGAGACACATCGAGTGGCTGCCACCCAAATGACCCCAACTGGACAGGGACAAACCGCAACCGAGGTACATGCCCTTAGCAGGAACCAGACCTGAGACTCTTCTGGTCCATGGGCCGATGCTCTAACTGCTGAGCCAAACTGGCCAGGGCTCAATTATTTCTTTTAAAAAAATAAAGTAAAATAATAAAGAAACAAGCCACAGACCAGAAAATGTTTACAAAGCATATATTTTTGATAAAGCACTTATCTCCAGAATATATGAGGAACTCTTACAACTGTATAAGGAGACAATTCCAGTTAAAAACAGGCAAAGGATTTGAGTAAACGTTTTATCAAAGAATATATATGAATGGCCAGTAAGCATATGAAAAATGAGTAATGCTGGATATTTGGGATATATGTATTAAAACCAGTGAGATATACTCCTAGAATGACTAGAATCAAAAGCATCAAAAGCCAGTACTGTGGCTTAAGAGACAGCTGGAGTCTCACATCTGCTTCTACGTTCTGTTGCAGTGTATCTCTGGTAAAAGTACATGGGAAAAACCTGGCTTCACCAGACATATAGTTGGAAAAGGGAGTATTTTAATTACCTTTTCAGATAATTTGATATCATACCAAAAACAGACAATTGGCCATTTTTTAAAGGTTACCATAGTTACCATGTGGAACCTGAAACCACATCAGTAAATTTTTTGTAATCTGGTACATTTAAATCTGTTTACTAGCTTGAAAAATAAAAGTCAATACCAAGTTTTAACAGTGATGTGGAGAAACTTCATACATTCTTTGTGGGAATGTGAAATGGTAGAGCCACTTTGTTAAACCATATGGCAGTTTTTTAAACAGTTAAAAGTAAAATTACTGCCCTGTCCAGTGTGGATTAATTGGTTGGGTATCATCCCATGCACCAAAAGGTTGCCCATTCAACTCCCAACCAGGGTATATACCCAAGTTGTGGGCTTGATTGCTGGTAGGGGGCATGCAGGAAAATGCTGATCAGTGTTTCGCTTTCACATTGATGTTTCTCTCTCCCTCTCCCTCCCTTTCTTTCTAAAAATCAATTTTAAAAATATAAAATAAAATTACCAACAACTCCCCATTTATAGCATTACATCCTTAAGCACAACCTAGCATGTTGTAGATGTTCAATTAATATTTGTAGGTAAGTTAGGTTGGAGTTTTAAATTTTCAACCAGGGTTATGATATAAGGAAGGTTTGGTGGGTTAACCCAAACAAAATGATACTGCCCACAGACATGATTTCCTTTGAAAAACCCCAGTCCCCAGATATAAGTGTGCCAAAAGTGCTTTCCTGGCTATTGAATATTTATGAGATAATCAAGGTGTATTTGTAGAGACTTGATTGATTTCAGTTTTTAAACATGCATTTCTTTCCTATCATAGATACTCTTCTTATTGACTATCAGTTCACCTTTAGCCTGTCCCAGGAGGATGACCGCTATTACACAGCCATCAATTTTGTGGCTACACCTGATGAAGTAAGATTTTAAAGTCTCCTTACTTTGTTTTGAATTTGTGTGAGGTTTTTTTGGTCATTATGGCTAGAAGCACTGCCTTAGCAGTGGTCTCCAGAGTACAGCACACAGGATTATGTTTAGATAACATTTCTTTCATGTACCTCTAAACATAATCCTGTGTGCTCTACATTTTATCTCCTTCTCACCTAAAAAGCAAGATGGTTTTAACATTTACCATTATCTGATAAGACTGACATTGACTCTACACATACTTGGTTTGCCCATCAGCCCATTGCATCCTGGTACAGAAAAGGAGAAGAGACTATGAGGGAAACTCCTCATCAGAGGGGCAGATGGTAGAGCCCAGATTTACTCTCTCAAAGTAGACCAAAAGCTTAAAAAGTACTCATAAAGAAACTGTGGATTGAAATCAGTGCCAATTATACAAGGGAGGCAGCATAAGTTGTTAACCTCATTAGGAGGTAAAAACAGAAAAGGTTTAGTTGGGTCCTATAAGAAGTCAGCCAGAAATAATTGAAATTACTAAGACAACTATTTGAAACATGGGTTTATATCTTCTGTCATTAACGATGAACCCCATCCTGTCATAAGATATTTCCCAGTGGTAGAAGGGAGCCAACACAGCATGACATTTAAAAGTGAGGCATCTAGCCCCACTGGTGTGGCTCACTGGTTGACCATCCACCCATGCATCATGATGTTGCTAGTTTGATTACTGGCCAGGGCATATGCCCAGGTTGTGGGCCTGATCCCCAATGAGGGGCATACAGGAGGTGGCCAGTCGATGTTCTTTCTCACTGATGTCTCTGTCTCTCCCCCTCTCCCTTCCTCTCTCTCTAAAAATCAATAAAGAAAAATTATTTAAAAATAAAAAATAATAAAAATAACAGTGAAGCATCTAGAATATGAAGACCCACCTACAAAAGTTCTTCAATGAAGAATGAAGTCATTACCCACTCCAATACGTAATGAAATTGTTCTAAACTTGATGATAAATTATTCAGGAGCCTCCTTAGAAGTTTCTTATTTCTCATCAGTGTACTTTAAATGAAAATATTTTGTGGAAAAACTGTGTAGGCATATCATTTCAGAGGCTGTGTTAAGTGGAATTTTGAAAAGAGATTTTAGCATAAGGTTATAGCAAAAGGACCAAACATGAAATTTATTTACTACTTATAAGCAAGTGATTGAAGTGCTCAGTCTTTCAGGATGTAATTGATGTTGTTAATTTTATTTTAAATAAACATAGTAGACTATAGATAATGCTTCTTAGTGAGGTGGGGAGTAACTATGAAAATCTTTGGACCTCTCTGGAGTTCTTTGTTTATCTTATAACAGAATATTTAATAGAGGTATCTATTGTGTATATTCTGTCTTTTAAAAAAGCACTAGGATTCCAAATTTATTGATTCTTTCTGTGGAGGAAGTAATTGTTAGTAGTGTGCTGCCAAGAAATATTAAAATTAAACACTTGAGCTGTCTTTTCAAGAGGAAAGTGAGGTTATATCAATAAATGAGAAGGTAACTGCTTTGTGAGAGGAACTTCTCGTTTGGAGATTCCATTTTTATTTATTTTTATTTTTTTATTTTATTATTATTTTTTTTATCCTCACCCGAGGACATTTTTTGTTCAGGTAGAGTGGGAGGGAGAGAGAGGAAGAGAGAGAGAGAGAAAGAAACATCGATGTGAAAGGGACACATCGAGTGGCTGCCACCCGCATGACCGACCAGGGCCGGGGACAAACTGCAACCAAGGTACATGCCCTTAGCGGGAACCGAACCTGGGTCTCTCGGGACCGCAGGCTGATGCTCTAACTGCTGAGCCAAACCGGCCAGGGCAGAGAGATTCCATTTTTAAAACATTTCCATTGTTGTCTTGTTCTGTAAAAAACTATCAAAACAACACCCTTAGAAATCTTAATTTTCTACCCTGGCCAGTTTTGCTCAGTGGTTAGAGCGTCGGCCTGTGGTCCAGAGAGACCTGGGTTCGGTTCCTGCTAAGGGCATGTACCTCGGTTGCAGTTTGTCCCCAGCCCTGGTTGGGTCATGCGGGTGGCAACCACTTAATGTGTCCCTTTTACGTCAGTGTTTCTCTCTCTCTCTCGCCCTCCACTCTATCTGAACAAAATATCAAAAAATGTTCTCCGGTGAGGATAAAAAAATAATAATAATAATTTTCTAATGTGTTTTATGATCTTATGAAGAATTTCAGCAGGATTGGATCTGTTTGTAAAATATAAAAATACAACATCTGATTTATTTGCAAAAATATGTATTTGACACCAAGAAAGACTGATTTGCCAAATGTTAGTAAAAAGTAAAAATGAATATTAAAATTTACCCAGCATGGCCACCTTCTTCTAGTTGATGCAACACAATTCTCTGAGAGATATTTTCAGTCATTAAAACCAAGAATCAAAATAAATTAAACTAGCTTTTCAAATTGCTGCATCTCTAAGTGATAAACAAGGTTTTCAAAGCTAATAAAATACATTTAGTCATCTTTCTTTTAAATATTTTAGTGAGAAAAAATGTTATTCAAATCATGAATAAAATCAAGTATTTTTTCATTTAGTTTATTTCAGCTTTATATACTTTTTTAAAAAACCATTTCCATTTTGGAGAACTTTACACTGTATATAAACTTTGCATTGGGGCCCTTGATCAAGTGTTTTACTGTCCAGGCATTTGGAAAGAGCTGCCCAGAGATTCCTTAGGAGGCTGATTTCCCTAACATAGGTCACAGGATATAAGTCATTGTGCTCTGGTGAGGCTGTTTTTTAAAAAGATATATTTTTCATAGAGTTAGGCATTTGATAAACCATTAAATTATATATATTTCTGGTAGAGAAATCAAATTTATTTGGGGTGTATTGCATATATTGGTTAGACATCTTGCTAATTCTTTTATAAATGTCAGTCTCTCTTAAGACATTGTAAAATATCGACTTTGTAATTCAGAAAGGTAAGAATAGTAAAATTTCATTACTGCATTTTAAAATCTGGAAACTGTTCTAATTAATTTTCTAATTTATCTGTACCTCTCATCAGCAAAACAGGGATTTGGACATGTTCATCAATGCCTCTAAAAACTTCAACCTCAACATCACCTGGGCTGCCAGCTTCTCAGGTAAAAGCACATCTAGAGAAGACCTTTTGAGTGGAGATACTAAATTAAGAAGTATGATGTAGGAATTGAGAAAGGGGGTTCTGGAGAGAGACAGATGGATTTGAAACCCCGCTTATTAGCTGGAAGACCTTGAGCAAATGTCTAAATCCTTCTCTAGATTTTAGGGTTATTTGTCGTAAAGAGAATTGTTGCGTAGACTCAATTAGGTTCTGCATGCCAGTGCCTATCATGGTATAATGCTCAGCACAGGCTCACTACCCCCACCCCACTACCACCACTAATAGCATTGCTGCAGCTGCTGTTCTGGGACTGCCATCATCATCCCACCCAAGCTTCAGAAGTGAAAAAATGCAAGTGACTCATAGTTTCAAGAAATTGAAACATTTAAAATATGAGATTTTAGTAGGTACAGGGAAATGTACTTTGGGAATTAAATCAAACTCTAAGAGCACAGCTTTTACTATCTTGTTTATCTTACTATGAGTCACTAAAGAAGAGGTGCTGGGGCAGAAAATCTACTAAAAAAGTAAACAGTGGGCCTTACATAGTGGTTAAGAACATAGCTTGACAGGGTTTGAATTCTGCCTGTTATTTACTGTGCTATTGGGAAAATTACTTAAGCTTTCTGACCCAGTTTCCTCGTGTAAAAAATAGAGTGTTATGAGAATCAAATGAGATAATAAACAAACTCCTCTATGTAGTGCTTGAAACATGATAAATTCTCACTACATGTTTCATCAGTATTGTTACTATACAATATTGGTTTTGTGTTCTAGTCAAAACGTGATTAGACTGAAGCAAAATAAAATCATTACCTTTGCAGATCACTTTATCTTTATCATGTCTTGTAAGATTGTATAGAATTCAGAAAAGGTTCAGAAATTGCAGGGAGGAGAGACTTTTAAGAAAAGCTCTGAATTATTAGAGCATTTGTCTTGAGAAAGGCAACATCTCTGAGTATATGAGTGATGATTTGCAATGAGTGACTCAATGAGGACCTAACAGTCTGGGCTCCAGTCACAGAATTTAATTCAGACATGGGAAAAATCTAGTTCATGAGTCTTGATAGACACTAGAATTCCCAGCAGAGGGAGAATATCGAATGTTGAAGGGCTTTTGGGAATAAGATGCATTTGTACCAGATTAGGGGAACTAAATACAGTTGTAGCTGGTAGGAGAAGGGACTGAGTGACCCTTAGAGCTCTGTCCTCCCTGCTACTATTGAGACTTGAGGTCACAGTTAGGAAATGAGGGGTGAAGCAGTGTCCCCAGTAGGGAAGATGTGGAGCACTACCAAACAGGAGCACAGGGGAGATGCAGAGCAATCGAAGTATTGTGGACAGAGTGGATGCCTTTGTTTGTTAATAGGATTCTAGTGGTGTCTGTATTTTCACAGCCACATGGAGCCCATTTCAGTGGAGGGGAGTTGCAGGGATTCCTGGTAAAATCATTCTAGTCAAGGGCACGGGCTTGTGTATCAGCTTTCTTGCTGGCTGTGTGACCTGAACCAAGTTTCTTAGTTTCTCTGAACCCCTTAGTTTCCTGATCTGTAAAGGAGGATAAAAGAGTTACTGTGAGAATTAAATGAGATTGAGCTCTTTAAGTCTGTTCCTGGGACATAGTAAGTGTCTAATAAATGCTAACTATTATCCATATTATTAATGAGGATAGATTCTGTACCCCACTCAAAAAAAGGCTCTTCTGTTTTATTATTTTCTTTCTAATAGCTGGAACCCAGTCTGGAGAAGAGATGCCTGTTGTTTCGAAAACCAACATTAAGGAGTACAAAGATAGCTTCTCTAATGAGAAGTTTGATTTTCGCAACCACCCAAATATCACTTTTTTCGTTTATGTCAGTAATTTTACCTGGCCCATCAAAATTCAGGTAAGATGTGCTTTTTGGTCTCATCTGCAGACATGGTGAACTCTCTTTAGTGGAGACTAAATTTGCTAATTTGGAACTTGTGGTAAATGAGATGTACGGTATTGCTTTGCCTCTATAATATCTATGGCAAAGGAGTGCTGAGCATATGACTACCATAGAATATTGTAGTGGGAATGGTGTAAATCACTTATAAAGGAAAGTTAGCGCTTTTAAAAGCAAGTTGGCATGTAACAGACTTGATAATTGTAACTGTAATTTCTTCGTTGAGCACTTGCCATGTAAAAGTTTGTAGAGTTGCCTGGCCGGTGTGGCTGAGTGGTTGATCCCAAGGGATCACAGGTTCGATTTCCAGTCAGGGCACATGCCCAGGTTGTGGGCCAAATCCCCAGTGGGGAACATGTAAGAGGCAGCCAGTCGATGTTCTCTCTCATCTATATTTCTATCTCTCTCTCCCTCTTCCCTCCTCTCTCTCTCAAATTAATAAAGAAAAAAAAAGTTTGTAGAGCTACAAAATGAACTTCAATTCTGGAGTTAATAAGGTGGGTATAAAGGAAACAAACACACATACAACCAGTGAAAGCCAGAATGTGGAAAGTGCCACATGAAAAGACCCCAAAAATGCTATCAGAGTTTAAAGGAAGATGAGCTGGTGTGTAATGGGAGGCAGTATAAGGTCACATTAAAGAACCTGGTCTTTAAAGTCAAACAGACATGGGTTTGAGTCCTGGTTTGCTCCTGCACAATTTAGGTAGCCTCTCCACATCTCAGATTTTTTATACTTGTACCTGAAAGGATAAGTCGAAGGATTCATGTCACCTTCTACAGCCACTCCTCTGCTCATTTTCCCTGTTCCCAGTGGGATCTTAATCCAAGATCCATAGTCTAAGTTGTGCTTTTTATAATAATCTACAATTGTGTCCTTGAGGCCTTAATACTTTTGGCTTTTGCCCCCTTCATTTTGGTAAATGTGGAATGTAGGGATGGGTGGACTTTCAGGGACTGGTTCACCTTTAGCCATGGAGGCATGGATACTGGACTAGGGCTGTGGCTGTTTGCCAACTTTAAGAAGCATGGTCAACTGAAGCAAGTTGTCATAGATCAATTGGGATGGTTTGCAATCTAGTTCTGGTGATCGTGTGTTCATATCTCAGGGCTGTGACTAAAGAACAGTCTTTTCTTCTTGGCAGGTATGGTTCAGTGGTTGAGCATTGACCCATGCACCAAGAGGTCGCCAGTTCGATTTCTGGTCAGGGCAAATGCCCAGATTGTGGGCCTGATCCCCATTGGGGAGCATGCAGGAGATGACCAATCAATGTTCTCTCTCATCGATGTTTCTTCTATCTCTCCCTTCCTCCCTCTCTAAAATCAATAAAGAAAAAAATAAAAATATATAAATAAATAAAAGAATTACATGAACCTTGAGTACTTGATAGACCTCCTATAAAATTATTTGATTCTGGTGTTTTATATGTGGAGTTTTTTTTAACTGCTGATTTAACTTTAATAGTTATAGGATATTTTGGATTTTCTCTTTCTGTTTGAGTCACTGAAGATAATTTTTTATTTCTTATATTTTTCAAATGTATTAACACAAAGTTATTTACACTGTCTTCTTATCTAACCTTTGCAGCATCTGTGCTTAAGTGTACTGTATAATACTCTTTAAAAAAAAATGGTTAAATGGTAAATTTTGTCTTACATATATTTTACCCCAACAAAAAAATAGTTTTGAAAATCGCAACAAGATTTTTTTTGTAAATATAGCCATGTTTATTCTAAAATTTATATGAAAAGACAAAGATTCTAATATAGCTATAACAGTTTTGAAAAAGAGGAGTAAAGTGGGAAGAATCACTATGTACAGTGTTAAAGCTTACTGTTTAGCTAGAGAAATCAAAACATTGTGGTTATTGCTGGAGGATAGACACAGACCATACAATAGAATAGACATGAAACAGAATTAAGAAGCCTGAAATTGATCCACAAAAATATGTCCAACTGATTTTTGACAAAGGTGCAAAGACATTCAGTGGAGGAAGGATAGGATAGCCTTTTCAACAAGTAGTGCTGGAACAATTAGACACCCATAGGCCAAAAAAATGAACTTTGACCTAAACTTTACATCTTACATAAAAATTAACTTACCATGGATCACAAATTTAAATGTAAAACAAAGCTATAAAACTTTTAGGGAAAAAATAGGAGAAAATCTTCACATCTTAAGGCTAGGCAAAAGGTTTTTAGCCTTGATAACAAAAACATGACCCATAAAAAGAAAAATTGATAGATTGGACTACATCAAAACAAAAAGCTTTTCTTTTGTGAAAGACCCTGTTAAGGGGATGAATAGACAAACTACATACTGGGAGAAAATATTTGCAAACCATAATTCCAACAGAACACCTGCATCTGGAATATAAGAATAATTCTCACCCTGGCCAGTATGGCTCAGGTGGTTGGAACATTGTGCCATACACTGGAAGGTTGCAGGTCTGATTCCCAGTCAAGGCACACACTTAGGTTGCAGGTTGAACCCCTGGAAAGGGCACGTAAAATCAGTGAGCATATGTTCAGTGAGGATTTTTTAAAAGAAGAATTCTCAAAATTCAGCATTAAAAAACAAACAATTCATTTAGAAAGTGGAGAAAAGACGTGAAGAATCATTTTACCAAAGAGAGTATTTATATGTTAAATAACCATATGAAAAGATGTTTAACATCAAAAGCTATTAAATAAATGCAAAATAATATCACAATGAGCTATCACTATGCACCTATCAAAATGGCTAAAATGAAAAATAGTAATAACACCAAATGCTAGAGAGGTTGCAGAGAAATTGGATTATGTTTACATTGCTGGTGGGAAAGTGAGGTGGTACAGCCACTCTAGAAAACAGTTTGGTGTTTTCTTATAAACTAAACTTGCTCTTATTGTACAACCCAACAATTATATTTCTAGCATTTATCCCAGAGAAATGAAAATTGATGTTCACAGACACATGAAAACAAATGTTTATAGTGCCTGTACAGCAGTATTTAGCAGCTTCATTTATAATAGCCCCAACTGGAAACAAGCTAAGTTTTATTCATCAGGTGAATGGTTAAATAAATTATGCTTTGTATATATCATGGAATAATACTCAGCAAAAAAAGAAACAAACTGTGGCTCTGACTGGTTTAGCTCAGCGGTTAGAGTGTCGGCCCACAGACCAAAGAGTCATGGGTTCGATTCCCAGTCAAGGACACGTACCTGGGTTGCAGGTTTGATCCCTGGACCTGGTCAGGGACGTGCAGGAGGCCATCAATCAATGCATCTCTCTCACATCAATGTTTCTCCTTCCCTCCTCCCTTCTTTTCCTCCCTCTCTCCCTAGCTCCATTCCTTCCATTTCTATCTAAAAATCAATGGAAAAATATCCTTGGGTGAGGATTAACCCAAAAAAAACCTGTTGATACAAGTTGGATAAACCCCAAGGAAATTTTGCTGAGGGGGGAAAATTAGGAATTGGCATTCCGTGTGATTCTATTTCTATAACATTTGAAAATAAAAATTTTCTACCAAAAATAGGTATGATCTACTGAAGCTTCACCAGTCTCTGACTTCTGACCCTAGACCCTATTTTAAAAGAGGTCATCTGATCAGGTCAGACCCTCCCACACTCTAGGGGAGGGTGTACATACCAACATAGTGGGAATCTTGGTGTCCAACCAGGGGTTTAGGTTACTTGTCTGACTCCAGAGAGGTTGAGCTCTAGGCCCCTGTCAGTGCAATTTCAATTTGTAACATCATCTAACAGTATCAAATTATAGATCATATATATTTGTAAAATACTTGATTTTGAGCTCTAGTAAATATTATTTGTTGACTTGTTTTAAGTTGAAATCGTTTTCATAATGGCATACCTCGTGATACTCTGAATCTAACTGAACTTCAGACTTTGTTGCTTATAGCTGAGAAAATAATTAATATTTTTAAAAATCTTAGTGAAAATGTTGGCTTAATGCTGCTGACATTTTTCCCATTTGGAAAGAGGGCTCTGTGCACATAAACAGGCTTTTGTGCTGGAGATAGCCGTGCTGTTGCCAATGTGGAGTTCTAGTTTTTTTCTTCACTGTGCCCTGTTGCTCCACCCTCTGAAAGTCACTGAAATGGTTTAGAGCATTTCCTTCTAGAGGGACCTCTTCCTCACACTTACTTTTGAAAAGTACTAATTTTAAGTTGAAGAATCAAAGAGATGTCTATTTTCTGCCTGATTTTTTGGTGCTCTTTACCTGGGCTGGATCACTCACTTGAATGAGATCCCCTTATGAAAGCTGCATTCAGGAACACTTCTGAAAATAAACGATGGCATGCTCACTATTTAGTTTGCCAAGCTTTCCTTGAAAAAGCAGGTAAGTTCTATTGAAAATGTGTCTTTTTGCTCTTTGGTATTTGCAGACACTTTGACAAGACCTATAGCATCGCGTGTTCTGTCTCCACATGACGCTGGTTTTCTGCACTTGGGACTGTATCTGGATGTGCGCTGGGCGGAGGGCTGAGCTTGCTTCTTCCTAGGCAAATGCAGTCATGTTCCCAACAAAGGGAGCTATATGTATGTCTCTTTATTGCTCAGTTTTCCTCAGAGCCATCGCTTTTATGCATGTAGTTAGCTCTTAAACACATACATGCACACTTAGAGACTGTACAAATTCTGTAAAAATGTAGAGAATAGGGAATGTCTAAATGGCACAGTGTAGGCCATTCAGTTAAATTTCAGTATGGCTTTCAGTGCAGGCGAAATAACTTTTCTGTCTCATTTTTTAAAGCAAAATAACTGAGGAAATCTAATTCTTTACTCGGAAATTCGTGTAAACATTGGTGCTTTAAAAATGGTAATGCTAAACTCAAGTTCCTTCACTCTGAACTGATCCCAGGATTCTTTTCCATAATTAGGAACAGATCAAAACCTGTAACTGCTAACTGAGGGAATTTGAAACTAACTATAAAAGTCTTTGTAGATGAGTTTTTAAAAAAGCACCTACCCAGACTGAAAGAGCCTGTGTGTAGTAGGGTGGTGGGTATGTTGGGGCTAGTTGCGCCTGTTTTCTGGTCATTTGCTCCTCAACCCTGTTTTGTGAAAGTGACCCTAGGTGTTCTCCCCTGTGAACAGGGACTCAGCTGGCTTAGCCAGGACCATAGCTTGGGAGGGTAGATATTCAAGATAGAGAATGGGCAGGCAGATGTGTGAAGGGGGAAGGCGGGTAGTGAAGCAGGGATTCTGACTTGTTGCTGGCTCTGCAACAGAGGTTGTTATTGTAATGTGGAACTAATATTAAAGCCCTCTCCGTGCTGGGTGTTTCATCTGCCTCTGTATGTAAGAGGCTAGTGTTCACAAGTGAAGGCAACACAGAATTTGTATTGAGAACCAGGCATTCATTTAGATTTTAGAGTTATGTTTATGGGTGCTAACAGGATTGCTATACTGAGCAAAGGATGTATGAAACTTCTGTTGACTCGGATATACTTTTTTTAGTAAAAGCTTTATTGAGATATAATTCACACATCATACAATTCGCCCATTTAAAGTGCACAATTTAGTGGTTTTTAATATATTCACAGAGTTGTGCAACCATGACCACATCAATTTTAGAATATTTTCATCACCTGAAAAAATAAATCCCGTACCCATTAGCAATCATTTCCCATTCCTCCCTCCCCCCAGCCTCTGGAAACCACCAGTCTACTTTTTGTCGCTATGGATTTGCCTATTCTGGACATTTCATATAAATTGAATCACATAATATGTGGTCCTTTGTGACTGGCTTCTTCACTTAGCACAGTGTTTTCAAGGTTCATCCAAATTTAGTATGTTTCAACACTTCATTCCTTTTTAAGATTGAATAATGTTCCATTGTATAGATATACCACATTTTGTTTATCCATTCTTCTGTTAATGGATACTTGGGTTGTTTCTACCCTTTGATTTTTATGAATAGTGTCAAATATACTTTTAATGTTTGTAGCTATTGTATAATAATGATGATTGTGTATATACAAACCTTCTGGTGTTAGATATCTGTACCTTAAGGGTTTTAAGAATTATAAAGCCATGAAATACATTTAAAACTAAACTACATAAAGTATAAGTTTTTCCATGTTTCAAGTGGCATTCGAGGTTCTTGTACAGTACTACCTTGTGGTTTTCATCATGATCATCATTTATTATTTCTTTTTCTTGAAAATCTCTCCTGCTTCTCAGTTGTATCTGGATGTTTCTTCTGAGCACTTTAATGACACTGTTCCTTTGGGTTTCCTCTGGACCCTTTCTCCCTGGACAGTTTCACCCACACCATCTATGAATACCACCGATGGCTAGAATGGGTAAATCTCTCTAGCAGATCTCTTTCCTGTATTCTCCATAGCCAGTACCCACTAGGCTTCCTTTAACATCTATTCACACGGCAGACTTTCTGACCCAGAGCAGCAGCCGTGATAGCAGGGGCTATGTCAGATGCTGTGCTCCTGGGAGCCCTGGGAGGAAAAGGGAGTGGGTGTCGTGTCACCCGAGTCTGAGTCAGGAGGGTCAACACAGAGCTGAGTCCTAAGGAAGAGGTCAGAGAGTGAGGGTATTTGGGGTTGGGAAAGGGCATGTCAAATCACTTTCAAGAGCTACCAGGAGTGACAGTCCTATAACCAAGATGCTGGAGAGTTGTCATGAAGAGACAAGATTTTGGCTGAGGGGTTTCAACATAGCCTGAAAACTGCTGGGAGTCATTAAAATGCTTTTAGGCCAAGGAGTGATCAAAGATCAGTGTTTTTGAAAGGTCCCTGTGGCAGCAGTTGGGAGAATAGATTGGAAGGAGAGGTCTGAGTTGAGGTGTGCAGGTAGAATTCTTGTTTAAACACCCAGAGGAGCCCTGGCCGGTTTGGCTCAGCGGTTAGAGCATCGGCCCATGGACCAAAGAGTCATGGGTTCAATTCCGGTCAAGGTTGCATACCTGGTTTGTGGTTTGGTCCCCAGCCCTGGTCAGGGTAGTACAGGAAGCAACCAATCAACGTGTCTCACAGTGAAGTCCCCCCCCCCCCCCCACTCTCCCTCCCTCCCTCTCTCCCTGAAGATAAATGGAAAAATATCCTGGGGTGAGGATTTATAAAACAACAACAACAAAAACCCAGGGGAAGATTTCTCTGATGACCCTTAGGCATATCCCATGGCAGCTTCCTTTCCTCATCTGTGCCTCCACAGCCATACACTTAACTGGTTTTCACTACACAAAAATTTCCTTGAGGGCAAGGATGATGTTTTATGTTTCTTTAACCTCAGTTGTTCCAGCATAGTGTTAATAAGTTGTAGACACTCCCTTGATTTTGCTAGGTGGAGGCATAGTTGTAGGTTACAAGAGCTTTAGGTTTGGTATCAGAACTTTTTCTTTTTTGCAACTTTTGTAACTTCTTTAAAGGTGCTGACAGCTTTTTCTGATATTGTCAGAGTAATTGCTGACCTGTGCTAAGGAGCCAGCTGGTTTGGAGACCAAGAATTTGTCATCCCAGTCTCCACAGTGTGGTGTTAGATGACTGAATTGTTTTAGGTTGGAATTTTGTTGAAAGAGTTGAGAAGTAGAAGAAAAGGAAGGGATGAGAACACAAACATTACTGACTTTTCAGAGAGGATGCCTAGGTAATGCTATCTGTATTGAAATATTTAAGAATAAAATGATAGGAAGTCTGGGATTAGCTTCAAAATAATATGATCACAGGGAAAGTGGATAGAGTATAGATGAAACATGATTGGCCATGAGCTGGTCATTATTAAAGCTGGGTTATGAACACATTGGGTTCATAACAATATTCTCTCTACTTTTTTATAAAATTAAAAACTTTCCATAATAGCTAGCCCTGGCCAGTTCAGCTCAGCGGTTAGAGCTATGGCCCGTGGACCAAAGGGTTGTGGGTTCGATTCCAGTCAAGGGCACATACCTCTGTTGCAGTTTGATTCCCATCCCTGGTTGTGGTTGTACGGGAAGCAACCAATCGGTGTGTCTCTCTCACATTGATGTTTCTCTCTCTCCCTTTCTTCCTCCCACTCTATCCGAAAATCAGTATGAAAATATGCTTGGGTAGGGATTAAAAACAAAACAAGAAAACTTTCCATATTGAAAAAATGAAAAAGATAATACAGGTGCTAGAACAAGAAATAAAGGTCCAAGTGTATTGTTTATCCTCCTAAAGGTAGCTTCAGGAATGTGCCTCAGCTAGGCCTGCAGCCTTGGCAATATGGGCTAGATTTTGGAACTCACCTCCTGTTCTACTTTATAGGAAGCACACAGCATTATACTAGGAGGGTTTTGCCAGTTAACGACCACTGTTGGGTAGTCTCTAGAACAGTCAGGTATCAGGAGCAAAACTCCTCTCCCTTAGCCCAGAATACCTCACCCTGGTGAAAATGGCAAAGGGAGCTTCCCCAAGAGCTACTGACTTCACCCCCAAGCAGGGGTGCATCATAGGCCTGGGGGCTTCTCTTCATGGGCTGTGAAACCTGGGAAGCTACTGTCCAGTGGGCCATGGCTGCATTTTCTCTTGCTCCTGCAGTTGTGGGTGACAGGCCATCCTCTCCCTGTATCCTGTATCCAAGGGTGTTCTATCTATTTCCTGTCTCTGTTGGCATCTTTCTGTCACCATCACCCTGAGGACACTAAACTGAGGCACTGAAAACAGTGATATAACTATACTAGAAGAGGGGAGAAGGATGACGGCCTGAATCACCTTCTGTTACAGCAGGACGTCATTAAGGGATGTCTAACATGGCTAAATCAAGAAAGAACGAATTAAAAAATGTATTAGTGATTAAAAGGTAACCCTCAGAGGAACTGAAAGGAGTCCTAATTAAATGTGGGGGCCTCTGGAGAGAAACGTTAAGAAGAGGAGGGGAAAGCAGGAACCATTGCTTTGCATGATTAGCCTTTTGGTACTTGTTGATATTTCCACCAAGTGTGTGTTGTTCTTAATGTTTTTTAAATTATTAATGAGCATGATAAAATAGAACAGGAATTCTGGAGAGTGGTGAAAAGGAATGGTTGGAAGGAAATTTGGGAAAGAAAGCACAAAGCTGTATTGAGGTGGGAGGTTGGGAGTGGACAGATGGTGAGTGTTAGCTTGCATGTCAGGAATGAGTGGCCCGGTGGTATTCACCAGCCTTGAGGCTCTGACCAGAGCTTGGGTATACAATTTTTGTGCCAGCACAAACCAGCATTAGGTGGGTGGTGTGTGAGGCCAGGTAATGGGCACTGGGATCCAGTCCAGGGCCTGTGGTCTCAACACAGAGTTTCATATTAGAACTTTGGGTTTTGTTTGTTTGTTTGTTTGTTTGTTTTTTAAAGAAAGTTATTTTGTGTCACAGCAAAATTGAAGGAGGTGGCAGCACTAGACTCAGGTTAGAATATGCCCAGCCAGTGGTCACAGAATCTTCCATCAGCACAGCTGAGGCTTGAGTGGAAAGCTGTTGATAGACAGGCCAAAGTTCTATGGGAAGAATCAGTCCTCTCCTGGCTTTCAGCCTTGCAGTGTCCAGAACTATGGCAAGACTGGCATGGTGAGGCCAGGAGCCCAGATGGCAGACATGTCCACTCAGCCCTTTTTAGTCCTGATGTGAGATTTTCAGTGTCTACAGAGCTGCTTGGCCTCTCGGGAAGATTTGAGGAGTAGAGGGAATGTAGTCTTGATGGGCTTCCAGACCAGGTGGAGCTGAGCCCAGATGGAGCTGCTGGCCTCAGGGGGCCATGGGAGCAGCCCACAGAGATTCTTCTGGGTACACACTGACCTTGGGTTGTCTCAGATCCTGATGGGTGCTGCCTCAAAGTAAAGAATGCTTCACCCTACAGGGCAACCAGCTGTCCTTTCCCATCCTCTCCCTGTCTCTCTCTGTCTTGCATGACGATTGTTCTTGGTGAAGATAAAAGATTAGAGGTCCTACTCTCTCTCTCTTTTCAAACCTTCTATATTGAAAGGTGGTTGTTCCCACCCAGGCAGGTGTGGCTCAGTGGTTGAGTGTCGACCCATGCACCAAGAGGTCACTGGTTCCATTCCTGGTCAGGGCACATGCCCAGGTTGTGGGCCCGATCCCCAGTGGGGGGCATGCAGGAGGTGGCCAGTTGATGTTCTCTCTCATTGATGTCTCTGCCTCTCTCCCTCTCCCTTTCTCTCTCTCTCTAAAAATCAATGAAGGGAGGAAAAAAGTTGTCTTTCCTAGTTACTCAGTAGTCATTCATTCACTTAAGTTTATGAGTACCTCCTTTGTAAATTGCACATAGTAGATGCAAAATGTTTTTAAAAAAATAAGAAGAAGGCCCTGGCCGGTTTGGCTCAGCGGTTAGAGCGTCGGCCTGCAGTCCGGAGAGACCTGGGTTCGGTTCCCGCTAAGGGCATGTACCTCGGTTGCAGTTTGTCCCCGGCCCTGGTCGGTCGTGTGGGTGGCAGCCACTCGATGTGTTCCTTTCATATCGATGTTTCTCTCTCTCTCTCTGTTCCTCTCTCTCCCTCCCACTCTACCTGAACAAAAAATAGAAAAAATGTCCTCAGGTGAGGATAAAAAAAAAAAATAAGAAGAAGAATTATTTATTCCATGGTATTAGAGTATAAGAAATGTCTTATTTTTTTTATTTTTTAAATATGCTTGGGCTCAGCTTCTACCCACCTTAGTGGATAAGAAATTCATTTTCAGCTTGTTTTCACAGAGCTCCATTCCCATCTCAGGGACGTGCAGAAACCTCAGGGTTTAACAGACGAGATCTGGGGAAACACCTCTGATGTGCATTCACTGACTGCTCCCTGTGCTCTGGCTGGTGGCCATTAGGTTTGTTTGAAGGCAGCTGTCCTCATTCCCATGTGTGATAGGCTTGGACACAGAATAATCACTGAGGCTCCAGAGCCCCCCAGGCCTACCATGCAGTCACCCCATATTCCTCGGCACTTTCAAAACTCTAAAACATCCTCTGTGTTCCCTCCATTTCCCAGTCTCAAGGTTTGGGCCTTGTCTCTCTTTTTGTTTCAAAGCACTACCCTCTCTTCCTCTGCCCTCATCCTTCCCCTGACTCCCACCCTGGGGAAGATCCAAGTTCATTTCTTTTGGGACCAAACCTTTCAAGTAACAATGTCAATTTTTTATTTCAGTGCAATTCATGAAAATAATGAAATTGTTCAAGGGAATGAGCGAGGGAAGAGATTTTTTAGAATAATTTCTTATTTCAGAGTTTCCTAAAGTGTGGCTTCTGGACACCAGCATCAGAATCACCTGGGGAGCTTAAAACTACAGAAGTAGGAATAGGGCCCAGAGTTCAGACTTGGTTGCAACTCTTCAGAGTTTAAGAACCCTGGTCTAGTTCTTGGCATGCAAGGTGCATCAGCTCTTGTGTGAGAGGTGGGGAATTACCTCTTTTTGCTTTCTTCTACAACAGTGAAAAAGTCATACATTGATATCTTTGTAGACAGAGAATACAGGAACCTTGTATTCCAGGTTATCTCTACACAGGTAGAATATGGTCATCCCCTTCCCTGAAAAGGAAGTGGATCAAATGTTGAGAGATGGCAGAGAAGAGAGCCATTTCCCAGTGGATGATGGGATGGCTGAATGAGGAAGGGAGGACACTCTGGTGACAGAAAGATTAAGTGCAGTGATATAGCTACCTGAAAACACTTGTTTGGCTGACACAAAATTAGTGCTTAGGCAGACCCACCATATCCTACCCCAAGTCCTGGGGCTAGCTGGGCTGCTGAGTTTTGTTTTTTAGAATTTATTTAACTTACATCGAGCCCTCCCACCCCCAGGCAAGCACACATTAATTAAACATATCACTGAAAAATGAGTCGGCAGCAGATTGTGTAAATGTACAGGGACATAAATTCAAAATGTCCTAGAGTGTGGAGAGTGATACCTACTCTTTGGAAAGGGAGAAGACTGACATTGGGAGTTTAATTTATAAATTGTAATGAGATTTACTTTGTATTAAATAGATTTTATTATAGAAATCCTTATTGTCTTTGGTATCAGAAAAGTCCACAAACACATTGCAACTTTTTCATAATTATGAAAGAAAGGTCTGATTGGGATATTAACTTGAGAAATGAAACCCAAAAGTATAAAAAGTGTTTAGTTTTACAGTTAACAAAATTTAAATTATGGTTGCAACTATAAGCCATTTCTTAGAAGAAAGAAAACTCAATCATGTCTTACTGAGTTATGGGGGAAGTGAAGTCATTATTTTTTCGAGTATCAAATTCATTTACTCACCAAATATTTATTAAGCACCTCTTACATGCCAGTCACCACTTTAGGCACTAAGATATAGTAATCAGCAGCAAAGTTCCTGTTCTCATGGATCTTATTCTCTAGTGAAAGAAAAAGACCATAAATAAATGTGCATATAAAGGCGGAGGAAAAATCGAGCAAGATAAGGAGATAGAGTTGTGGCTTCAGTTGTGCAGTGGTGCATGATCAGTCTTTCTCTTCACATTTGACTTCATAGCATGATTTAAAAACAAGAGTCAAGGGCCTCATGGTTTTTCCAAGACCCTCTCTTAATCCTATTCAGAGTATTTTGAAGGACTTACATCTTTATTCTTCATCCCTCTTCAGCTGGTAATTCTGCCAAATCTTCTTTGTCATTGGTTTTATGTGATCAGTTCTCCAACAGCACTTTCACTAAAACCTCATCTTTTGCAAAACTGATTTTGCAGTTGATTTGCATGTCTGACAATCTCTGAGTAGGGACTACCCAATTCATGCTTGTTGGCCCAGTGTAATTTTTTTTATCCTCACCTGAGCACTTTTTTTTTTTTTTTTTGCATTTATCTTCAGATAGAGCGGGAGGGAGGGAGGGAGGAAGAGAGAGAGAGAGAAACATCGATGTGAGAGGAGCACATCAACTGGTTGCCACCCACACGACCCCAACCAGGGCTTGGGACAATCCACAACCAAGTTATGTGCCCTGAGCGGAACCGAACCAGGGACTCTCTGGTCTGCAGGCCGACACTCTAACTGCTGAGTCAAATCGGCCAGGGCCTAGTGTAATTTTTATTAGCACTCCCCTTCACTCACAGTAATTCTTAGTTTGGACAATAAACTCATCATCCTTTCAATTAAACATTAACCAGTAAAGACTAACACAGTGGGTGGGGTGTTAAGCAGAGCTAGACGTTTCTAAGTAGCCGACCCACTCATAAATATTTTTATATTATGACTTTGCTTTCCTAGAAAACCCTGTGACTGTGGAGACTTAGATGATAAATATTTAACAAAATAGAACCCCTTTTAGAATAATATGAGTCTGGTACCAGACACACTGGCAGCCAGCTTATATAGGTTTATGATTTTAAAATTGGTCATGAACATGTTGTGACCCTGCTTTACCAAGCACCGGGGGAGCTGCCCTGAGGAGTAGGCACATGGATACTGATAGATCCTCAGAAGGTACCACTGGCATCCCACAATAATTAAAGCATCTCATGGGTTTCTTTTAAGTGTAAACACTGAAGACTTACTAATGTTTTAAGAAATAAAACTCTATAAACAGGATTGAATGAACTAGAATCTGTTTCCTTCTCCTTTATGTATATAACCTGAAATCTTCACTCCTCAAGATTGAATGACTTTGTTTATGTAATTGTCCCTCTCTAATCTTGTTAAAATGCTTTTATATGAGGACTATAACCATATTCTTAATGAGACTTCTTATTTGGGATGTGTTACTGTAATAAATGAAGGAAAAGCAAATAATGTGGGTTCCTTTTTATCTAGGATATGAAATCTATGCATGTATCTTAGGTAATATAAGGACACAGTTGTCCTTAGTAATAAATTCTGAGATGCACATATTTTCATATTCTAATACCTCTGAAATTAAGGTGAATCTTACGGTCAATGATTTTAAAAGCATTTTTTCATAGTTTGACAGTGTTTCTTAATAGTACACAAAATAATGCCTCTTTCAGTCAGTGGTTTTGAGTTAACTACACTAGGAATTTTGGTATAAAGACTATTAACTGGCCCTGGTCGGTTTGGCTCAGTGGTTAGTGTCGGCTTGCAGTCCAGAGAGACCTGGGTTCAGTTCCCGCTAAGGGCATGTACCTCGGTTACAGTTTGTCCCCGGCCCTGGTTGGGTCGTGCAGGTGGCAGCCACTCAGTGTGTCCCTTTCGCGTTGATGTTTCTCTCTCTCCCTTCCACTCTATCTGAACAAAAAATGGAAAAATGTCCTCAGTGAGGATTAAAAAAAAAGACTATTAACTGTATAATGAAATTATTTAAGTTCCAAATGGCATTATGTTGATTGTCAGGTGATATTCAATATAGTAAAATTTGAGATGTGGTTTAAAAAGACATTATCCTGAAGTAAGCACATAAATGTTGAAGTAATGAAGGGCATGAGATGAGGCTGCCCACCTTGCTGTAGATCAGGAATTAGAATTTGAAGCAGACCAAGAGAGTATTTTGTCTGGATGAAGGCACAAAGAGGTAACAGGCAAACTGACTTGCCTGTCATTAGTACGAGAGGTCTTCAGGGTCAGCCTGTAAGAACTTAGATATGGCCCTGGCCGATTTGGCTCAGCAGTTAGAGCGTCGGCCCTCGGACCTGAGAGTCCCGGGTTTGATTCCCGCTAAGAGCACGTACCTCGGTTGCAGTTTGTCCCCGGCCCTGGTTGGGGTCATGTGGGTGGCAGCCACTTGATGTGTCTCTCTGATATCGATGTTTCCCTCCCTCTCTCTTCTCCTTCTCTCCCTCCTGCTCTATCTGAAGATGAATGCAAAAGTGTCCTCGGATGAGGATTAAAAAAAAACAAAAAACTTAGATATGTTGTCATGAGCAGAGGGCTGCTGGAGGAGGTTGTTGAAGCCTCAGAATACGGTAAATTCTCATATCATTGATGGATTCTGTACCTTTAAGCAAAACAACATACAACAAAACAGATTTTACCATAGGCTAATTGATATAAACAAGAGTTAAGTTCCTAGGCACCTCATTGTTATAAGGAAATGTTATTGGAGGACCTGCTATATTACTTTTGGATTGGCATTTAAAGAAAAGAAACTAAAGGGATGAGTCACTTTTCCTCAAGTGAAAAATAAAAATTACATTAATCTCTTCTTTACAATTGAAAGTATACTTTCAGCATAACTGTTGAACCAAGAAGACTGAGTTAATGATGCTGTTTGGTAACCATCCTAATCACACTGCCTGTTCTCCTGTCACAGATTGCCTTCTCCCAGCACAGCAATTTCATGGACCTGGTGCAGTTCTTCGTGACTTTCTTCAGGTAATCTCACTCAGACAGACTCTATCTGTTCTTTCGGCTGGGCACTTAGTTGCATTAGTTATCAGCTCATAAGAATAAATGGATAATCCTGAGTTTGCACGACAGATCAACTAATTGATTTATGTTCCTGAAAAGTTACATGTCAGTAACAATAGTGTAAATTCAGTCTCATCTGATAAAATGAAAGCATTTGCTTTGTATCTTCTGGATTTCCGTGGCAGCTTTTCATGTACCCTATACTAAAATGTAGATAATTTGGTTCTTCAAATGGAGAGAATTTGAGGTTGAAACAACACTTAAGTAATAATGATTACTGGTGTGCGGTACATATATGCTTCCTCTTGTTCAAGAAATGATAATTACCTGAATTAATTTTAAAGCTAAAATGATTTGTTAAGCCCTTAGAATTTTTTTATTGTAGTTTTTTATTTTATTCTTACGAAAATACTGAATACACATAATTGGAAAAGAAACATGAGATAGTACTTATAAGAGAAAGCAGCAGCATCCTGCCTACCACCTTCCCACTCTTCCCTTCTCCCCAATTTGAATGGTTTTAGCTCTTTTTCACTCATCCAGGCTTACACTGTTTCTTGATTTTTCAGTTCAGTTATCCTTTGATGTCCTACTGTCGATGAGGATTTACTATCTTATGTTACCTCACCCAACAACTTTCCCACACCACAAAAACATATAAAATTCCCCCTCCTCCCATTCATTTAATGTAGTACATCACAATGCTTGGCTAAGTCAGTCATCCCTGTTCATGTTGTTATAACCATAAAACTCCTATTCACAGCTGAATTGAGTTCTAATTAGACTTCCCATTTTGGGGGGTGGGCGATCACTCTTTGCTTATGCTAAATGTAGTATTTGCCATATTTTGGTCTTTTCAATTGTTTGGATTTCTATGAACCTCTGATTCATCACATGAGTACCAGGTCCAGAACTGAAAAATCTCTGTTTGGTCAAACACAAGCAGGTACTCTCTTGATTTGCTTCTGTTGGAGATGTCTGCCCAAGAGCCCTTCAGCCTGCTGCTCCTAAGTACACTACTCCTTGAGGCCTGCCACGCACTGTCATCTTGGGAGTTTCTTTTGCCTTCCTCTTACATTGAACTCTTATTTCTTATGTCCCAGATCTTATGTCTTCATTTCCCTGTTTATTCCCTCCTTTTACTGGGCACATTCTCCAGGAGGTTTCTGAGCAAAGGTACAGGGAGGTAACTTTTCCGTGACTGCCCTGTCTGAAAAAGTCTTAATTTTACCCTCGCAGTTGATTGAAAGATTAAATATAGAATTCTAGGTTGGAAACCATTTTCCATTAGAATTTGGAAGGCATTATGCTGTGTTTTCTGTCTTCTAGTATTACTATTAAAAAGGCTAAAGCCATTAAAATTTCCTCTCCTTGTATGGAATCTATTTTCTCTCTTTAAAAAATTATATTGTGTTCCAGCCGGTGTGGCCCACTGGATTGAGCATTGTCCCATGGACTGAGAGGTCCCAGTTCAATTCTGGGTCAGGGCACATGCCTGGGTTGTGGGCTCAATCCCCAGTAGGGGTCCTGCAGGAGACAGCCGATCAATGTTTCTCTCTCACATAGAGTTTCTCTTTCTCATAGATGTTTCTCTCTCTCTTCCTTCCCCTCTCTAAAATTTCAATAAAAACATATTTAAAAAAAAAAAATTATATTGTGGGCCCTGGCTAGTTTGGCTCAGCGGTTAGAGTGTCGGCCTGCGGTCCGGAGAGACCCGGGTTCGGTTCCCGCTAAGGGCATGTACTTCGGTTGCAGTTTGTCCCCGGCCCTGGTTGGTTGTGCGGGTGGCAGCCACTCGATGTGTCCCTTCACGTCGATGTTTCTCTCTCTCTCTCCCTTCCTCTCTCTCCCTCCCACTCTATCTGTACAAAAAAATGGAAAAATATCCTCGGGTGAGGATAAAAAAAAAAAATTATATTGTGGTATAACACAAAATTACAGAAACACAAATCGTAAGTATCTAACTCAGTGAATGATCACAAATTTAACATACTTATATAACTACTACCCAGGACAAAATATTTAATATTACACCCCTTTCAATCAATCAGAAAAAGAACTGCTAATTAAGCCTAAAGAAAGGAATATAAATAGAACAAAATTAATGATATAGGAGAAGAAGTACAATAGAGAGAATTGAAAGAACTACAAGATGGATCTTTGAAAAGAATAAGAATAATGTTGATAAACCCCTGGCAAGCTTGACCAAGAAAAAGAAGGTATAAATAATCAGTGTCAGAAATAAAAAAGAGCACATTACTTCAAATCCTGCAGACTTTTTTCTCCTCCACAAGAGTACTTTATAAACAACTTTATGGGAATAAATTTGAAGATGGAACAGATAGAATGGAACAATTAAAAAAAAACAAAAAACTATATACAACTTACCAAAACTGACACTGAAGAAATAGGAAATCTGAATAGTCCTATATGTATTTTAAGAAACAATACATAATTTAAAATTTTCCCACAAAGATAACTAGGTCCAGGTAGTTTCATTGGTAACTTATACCCTTTTAAGGAAGAAATAATATCAATATCAACCAAATCTAGAGAACAGAAAAAGAGGGAATACTCCCCAATTCATTTTTGAAGTTAACAGAACCTGACAAGAATATTATGAGAAACAGACTTACAAGCCAGTCTCATGAAGAAGGAAGCAACATTCTACCAATAATATTAAAAGACTACTACTGTCCTAGTTGGTTTGGCTTAGCGGTTAGAGCACTGGCCTGCGGTCCAGGGAGACCCGGGTTCGGTTCCGCTAAGGGCATGTACCTTGGTTGCAGTTTGTCCCCGGCCCCCTGGTTGGGTTGTGTGGGTGGCAGCCACTTGATATGTCCCTTTCACATCAATGTTTCTCTCTCTCTCTCTCTCTCTCTCTCTCTCTCTCTCCCCCCTCACACCCTCTCTCCCCTCACCCCCTCTCTCCCCTCACTCCCTCTCTCCCCTCACTCCCTCCCTTCCACGCTATCTGAACAAAAAATGGAAAAATGTCCTCGGGTGAGGGTAAAAAAAAAGACTACTACTGTACAATGACCCAGTTGGGTTTATTCCAGGAATTACGAGGTTGACAAGATTTAATATCATTCATTTAAAAATCTTAGGAAACTAAGAATAGAAGGAAACTTCTTTAAATCTGTCTGATAATATATAAAGCCAACAGCAAACCACATTATTTATGGTAAAATGTTTGAAGCTTTCTGTTTGAGTTTGTGAACATGACAGAGATGCCACTATCAGTTCATTCAACATTGTGGTAGGGGTTCTAGCTAATACTGTAGATAAGAAAAATAAAATACATAAGATTTGGAAAAGAAAAATATCATTGCTCACAACATGATTGTATTCATAGAAATTTCAAAGCATCTAGACATGAGAAGTATTAGAATTAATAAGTGAATTCACCAAAGTTGCTAGACACAGGGCAGTATTTATTTATTTATTTATTTTTTATTTTATTTTTTTTATCCTCACCCGAGGACATTTTTCCTTTTTTGTTCTGGTAGAGTGGGAGGAAGAGACAGGAACAGAGAGAGAGAGAGAGAGAGAGAGAAACATCGATGTGAAAGGGACACATCGAGTGGCTGCCACCCGCACGACCAACCAGGGCCGGGGACAAACTGCAACCGAGGTACGCGCCCTTAGTGGGAACCGAACCCGGGCCTCTGGGGACCGCAGGTCGACGCTCTAACCGCTGAGCCAAACTGGCCAGGGCCACAGGGCAGTATTTAAAAATCAGTTCTAGCCCTTGCTGGTTTGGCTCAACAGTTAGAGCGTTGGCCCACAGACCAGAGTTGCTGATTCGATTCTGGCCAAGGGCGTGTACCTCAGTTGCAGTTCAGTCCTGGCCCTGGTTGGGATTGTGAGGGCCGCAACCAGTTGATGTTTCTCTTTTTCTCTCCCTCCCCCTCTATCTGAAGATAAATGGAAAAGTATCCTCGGGTGAGGATTTTAAAAAAAAAATCAGTTCTATGTTGTTCTGAGGTGTACATCTTTTGCAGTTCTAATCAGAAGGGCAGATGTTCACATGAAAACCATACAATTGTATTTCCCATAGAAAGCCATCAGGTACCCTTGCCCTGGCCGGTTTGGCTCAGCGGTTAGAGTGTTGGCCCGTGGACCAGAGTCCCAGGTTGTTCCCGCTAAGGGCACGTACCTCGGTTTCGGTTTGTGTGGGTGGCAACCAGTCGACGTGTCTCTTTCACATTGATGTTTCTCTCTCTCTCTTCCTCTCTCTCTCCCTCCTGCTCTATCTGAAGATAAATACAAAAATGTCCTCAGGTGAGGATTAAAAAAAAAAAAAAAGAATACATTTAGTATATCTCGGGGCGGGGGGAATCAATTATATTCCTATATTTCACCAACAAAAAAATGAAATTTACATGTTTGTGCGACTTTGATAAATAAAATTGTTCAAAATTGCAACATAGCTAGATCAAGAAAGAATGATCAAGACAAAAATATGGGTGGGTAGGGAGACAGTCCACTAGCCCTCCCAGGTAATGAGCATTTTGCTGGGCTACAGTGATCAGTGTGGCACTGGCACAAAATCAGATTGACCAGTGGAACATAATAACCAGAGAAACAGATAAAGTTATAAAGGTTCAGATTTCTTTTAAGTGATGAAAAAGTAAATAAAAACAAAAAGTAAATAGTAACAAACAAGAAACTGGAAGATCAGTATAGACTTAACTAGTACAACTGAGAAACTGAATTGTTCATTTTATTTAATTTTAACTAAATATAATTTTTAAACTGATAACTTGACCAGTTATCATAAAACTTTTAAGTATGTTTAGAAAAACCTGCATATGTAAATCTACTTTTTCAGATGTAAATTTTATGAAATTCAAGTACAGAGCAAATATTTCCTAAAAAAATTTTTTTTTCAAATTGAGATGTTTTTAAGTATAAAATATACACTGGATTCTAACAGCTTAGTAGAAAATAAGAATGTAAAATATCTCGATTTTTATATTGGTCACATATTTAAATGATGTTTTAGATATTTTGGGTTGAATAAAAATATGTTATTAAGCCCTGGCCGGTTTGGCTCAGTGGTTAGAGCGTCGGCCTGTGGTCCAGAGAGACCTGGGTTTGGTTCCCGCTAAGGGCATGTACCTCGGTTGCAGTTTGTCCCCGGCCCTGGTTGGTCGTGCGGGTGGCAGCCACTCGATGTGTCCCTTTCACATCGATGTTTCTCTCTCTCTCTCTCTCCCTCCTGCTCTATCTGAACAAAGAATGAAAAAAAAGTGTCCTCGGGTGAGGATAAAAAAAAAAAAAAAAAAAAAAAATGTTATTAAGATTACCTGTTTCTTCTCATTTTTTTAATGTCACTACTAGAACATATAAAATTACATATATGGCTCATATTAAATTTTTATTAAACAATGATAGAGATAATATAATACAAAGGGAAAAAGTTTATAGGGACAACATAAAAAGATATGATGAAATAATGCTAAACTAATCCAAGTATTTTAAAGTAAAAATATTAAATCTTTATTCAGACTTTTAAGTGGAAGACAAGAATTTTTTTGTTTGTTTTAAATATTTTTATTGATTTATTACTTTTTTTTCTTCATTGATTTTTGAGAGAAAGGGAGAGGGAGAGAGAGAAAGAAATATCGATGACGGAGGACATTGATTGGCCACCTCCTTCATACCCCACGACTAGGCATGTGCCCTGACCAGGAATTGAACTGGCAACCTCTTGATGCATGGGTCAACGCTCAACCACTGAGCAACACCAGCTGGGCTGTTTTTATTGATTTTTTAGCGAGAGAAGAAAGGGGAGAGAGAGAGAAACATCAATGTGAGGGAGAAACCAGTCGGCTGCTTCTTGCTTGCCCCCTACTGGGGATCGACCCGAAACCGGGCGTGTGCCCTAACTGGAAATTGAACTGGGACCTCTGAGTCCGTGGGACAGTGCTCAATCCACTGAGCCACACTGGCCAGGCTGTTTGTTTGTTTTTTGAATAGTCAGTGAAAGGACACAAATTCTTATAAAATACCCAAAGTAACGTATGTTCATCATAAAACTTCAAACAACATAAAAAATAAAGTAAAATTCAAACTTACCCTGATTCTACTCTTTACAAGTTACCACTGTTGCCCTCGCCAGGTGACTTGGTTGGAACATTGTCCCCTACACCAAAAGGTGGTGGGTTTGATTCCTGGTCAGGGCACATACCCAGGTTGCAAGTTTGATCCTTGGTTGGGGCACATGTGGGAGGCAGCTGATCAGTGTTTCTCTCTTTCTCCCTCTCTCTCCCTCCCTCCCTCCCTTCCTCTCCCTTCTTCTCTCTAAAATCAAATTTAAAAAAAAAAATTTTTTTAATCCTCACCTGAGGATATTTTTCCATTTATCTTCAGATGGAGTGGGAGGGAGGGAGAGGGGGAAGGGGAGAGAGAGAGACAGAAACATCAATGTGAGAGGCACATTGATTGGTTGCCTCCCACAACTCCAACCAGGGCCAGGGACAAACTGCAACCGAGGTACATGCCCTTGACCAGAATCGAACCCCTGACTCATTGGTCCGCAGACTGATGCTCTAACCACTGAGCAAAATCAGCAAGGCTCTAAAATCAATTTTTTAAAAAAAATTTAGAAATTACCATTGTTAGTATTTTGGTGTTTATGTTTCCAAAATTTTTCTCTGTATGTATACACTGTACATAAATAGTGATTTTTCTGATTCTTCGGTTTATAAAATGGGCTGCCTCCTTACATATTGTTCTGTTTTATTCACTGTATTGTGCTTAACTTTTCCCAGGTGGAAATTGACCTCATTTTTCAAACAACTTTTCCTATCATTTGAGTACCATATTTTATTTAGACATTCCTCTTTTGACTGATTCTTAGGTTGTCCTCAATTTTTGTTGCATATGTCTGCATTTTTCTGTGGATGTTCTCTCTGGAATAGTTTTTTGTTCTATAATTGCTATCCAAAAACATTGCCAGATGGCCCCTCAGAACAGTTGCTCATATTTACATTCCTACAGCAGGAATGTAATGTCTCTTACTATTTCTGCCTCTCTCTTGTTACTACTACTCTTAGCAACCCTGGAAATGGTCATATTTTTAATTTTCCTTATCTGGGAGATATCATTGGTATCTTGTTTAATTTGGATTTCTTTTTTTGTTGTTATTTTTTAAAAATCCTAACCTAAGGATATTTTTTCCATTGATTTTTAGAGAGTATGGAAGGGTTGAGGAAGGGGAAGAGAGAGAGGGAGAGATTGATGTGAGAGACACATATTGATTGGTTGCCTCTTGCACATGCCTCGACCAGGTCTGGGGATTGAACCTGCAACCCAGGTATGTGCCCTTGACTGGGAATCAAACCCGTGACCCTTTGGTGTTAGGGCTGACGCTCTAACCACTGAGCTATGCAGGCCAAGGCTCATTTGGATTTCTTTAATTATGAGTGATATTTACTGATCTCTTATAAGCTCTTATTTTTAATTATCTGTTCATACCCTTTGCGCCCATTTCTATTGATATATTTGCCTTTTTCTTACTGAAATTTGGGGTCTCATTATATTTTGTGATTGTTAACATGAGTATGTCTTTACTTGTTTGTGTTTTCTGGTATTTTTTGCCAAGCAGATCTGTCTGTCTTTTCCTATATTTTCTTCATGAGTATTTTATCGCTTGTTTTTTTTTTTATATTTAGGTCTTCCTTTATCCATCTGGAATCTATTTGGATATAGCTTTACTTTTTTTCCAAGTGGATAGACTTCAGAAACTTGTCAGTGAATCAAGGCAGGATATTAATTACCTCAACTCCAAGGCCATACCACACACTAGCCTGGGAATTCACTCTTTATTTTATTTCCTTTTTCAGCATATGCCCAGCTTAGCTCATTGGAGCTGAGCGGAGCCCCAGGACCTCTGTCCCAAATGATGCAATGCCAGCAATATGGAATGCTGGAAATTTGATGAAACGTACTCCCATTTACAGGGAAGTCTCTTCCTCCCACAGAAGGCTACTGCTATCTCTAGTGTTAGCACATAAGATACCAACATCTCTTCATAGCCCTCCAACCATTTTTTAAATTCTGCTTAGTGCCAGACAGCCAAGACTCACTGACACCAGCCATCTTCCACAGTTCCTCCAAAGCAGGGCCAAAGAATCATTCTGTATTCTTGCAAATTCTGTATTTCATGAATTTTTGTCCTATTACTTCCACCAAATTATGAGTTTCTCTAAGGTTGTTTTCCTGTCCTTCCCTTTTTGGCATATGAGCAGCGGGGCCTGGAGGGGTGGTGTACTTAATCTAGTTTTCTGCATTTGTCTCAAAGGTACCTAATTGCACACTGACCTGTCATATTCTTACTCCAAAACACAACCTAATTGTCTACTCCAGGCACATTCACCCCAGAGGCCAGCCTTTCTTGGACTGTGACCTACTCATGTTTTCGTTGTAGCACTTCATCACCCTTCATGCAGGTATTTAACAGTCTAGAGCTTAAGGGCAGGCCATAAACAGGCAAACCTACAATTTGACATGCAGAGATGAACATGGCCAGTTAGAGGCCTCTCCTACAAGTTTTAAAGCGGATTCTGAGAGTGTGAAACACTTATCTCATGAATCTCAGCCCTGGCTATACCTTAGAACCACCTGGGAAGCTTTAAAAAGAAAAAAGAGAAAAAAGCAGCAGCAGCCTGGGCCCCTTACCCAGAGGTGTTAATTTAATTGGTCTGGCATGGGACCTGATCATTGTGATATTTAAAGGCTCTCTAGTGATTCTTATGTTCAGGTGACATTAAGAAACCCTGAATTAGCTGAAAGTCGTATAAATTCAGGGAATGGGCAGTAGTTCATTCATCCATATGCAACTAAGCATAGGAGGTCAGATGGGAAAAATGATTAGGTAACTCCTGAGGGGCTGTGACCATGGTTTCAACTCCTGGCAGCTTCATGATTCCAGTTCCTACAAGAGCTGGCTGCTTTCGGTCTCTGAGAGAGACCCAGAATTATTCCCCACAGCCATCCAGTGAACAACCTAGGGAGCTGTTATCTGGGATTTAAATTACAGATTGTAATTACTTTACATTGTATAAGAACAGTTTTTATCATTTTTGCCATTTTTTCTTACACCATTTTATGTATCCCTTATCCTCTTTGCTGGATCTTGTTGTTGTTATGCCAAACTATATCCTAGAGTAATTCTCTCAGAAAAGATCTGAGAAAAAAATTGGATACTTGTTGGGAACCCTTTTAGTCTGAAGAGTGTTGAGTTTTGCAACATTGTCTTCTGTTTATCTGATTATTTCCTCTCTAATTCTATTTGCTTGGATTCTGGAATTCTCTATAGAGGAATAGGGAGATTCTGGATTTGTGCTCTGTGTTTCTTAACTGAACTCTGATTTTCTTTATCATTTTCCTTTTGCCCTGCATTCTAGGTAAGCTCCTCAGCAATATTTTCCAGCTTGTTAATTTAATCCAAAATTGAATTTATTTCTTTTGTTGACTCCATCTCATGAGTTTTGTTTTTTTTTTTACTTTTTTTTTTGTCCTCACCCCAGGACATTTTATCTTCTGACAGAGCACGAGGGAGAGAGGGGGGAGAGAGAAAGAAACATTGATGAGAGAGAGACACATCAACTGGTTGCCACCCACACAGCCCCAACTGGGGCCGGGGCCGGGGCCGGGGACGGGGCCCGGGCCCAGGCCAAACTGCAACCAAGGTACGTGCCCTTAGCGGAAACCAGACCCAGGACTCTCTGGTCCGCGGGCTGACACTCTAACCGCTGAGGGCTCATGAGTTTTTTTAATGTCTTTAGTGCATTTTACTTCCAATACATTTTTAATGTTTTCAGTGCATTCATTTCTAATACATTTTTCTTATAGCCTGTTTTAATTTTGTAAACGCAGTTTCCTTTCAGATACACTTGTGAGATTAATAATATTTTATTTTGAAGTCTTACTTTGTGCTATTAATAATTGTCTCATCAGATTTGGGGTTTTTTTCTTCTACTTGTTTGGTACTGTTCTTTCACACAGTTGGTTTTCCTGCAAATGTCTGATTTTTGGTTGTGTTGAAGATTCTACATTTGCCTGTGTGTGAATACTGTTTCTGTCTCTCATAGCCTCCAGTGAGTGTGGAGTAGGGACAGAATGTGCTGCTGGGTGGGATATACTGTTAGTTTGTCTTCGGAGTGGCCTCTCCAGCCTAGGACCATAGCTGCTGTCTTCCATTCATCAGCACAGTAAACAAGTGGGGAAGAAGCCATTTCTCTCATGTGGCCTCTCTGAATGCTACTCCCCCAACACTCTGATACTTCTCAGAGCCCCCTGCCTTCCCATACCCATTGGCTCTGGGCTTGGAGCCCTTTTTTTTACTTTTTGGCTCTTTCCAATCTACCCTCTATCTCCATATCCCAACTAAATTGCTGTTGTTGTTGAGGGCAACTAGCACATCTCTCTTGCAAATTTAAAGGTATCCAATTGACCACCCATCTCTGACACTTCGTGCCCTCTGGAATCCCATACTGCCTGATGCCACTCCTTCTTGGCCTCTCTTCTGAACAGCCTTTTCTGTTCAACCTCTCACTATTGATATTCTTCCAGAGCCTGATCCTGGCCATCTTCCCACTCTGTGTTCTCTGAACTCTGCCATCCCCATCTTTTTTTTTAAATCCTCACCTGAGGATATTTTTCTACCTATCTTCAGATAGAGTGAGAGGGAGAGAGAGGGAGAGAAAGGGAGAGAGAGAGAAACATCAACGTGAGAGAGACACATCGACTGGCTGCCTCCTGCATGACCCTGACCGGGCCAGGAATGAACCGCAACCGAGGTAAATGCCCTTGGCCGGAATTCAACTCACAACTCTTAGGTCTGGGGGCCGACGCTGTAACTGCTGAGCCAAACCAGCCAGGGCATATCTTTTTATAGCCCTGTTTTACTTCTTGCAACACATCTTCTAGTTTCCCAGGGTCTATAAGAAAACTTCTTCTTTATAGTTAGGTGAATAATCATTAAACAACTGTCGTCCGATTCCTACTATGTGTCCTTCCCCTATAGAGATGACCCTGGTGCCAAGTACCAACCCAGTGAGGATTAGTCACTTCTGTTGGTCAGTGGAAGACTGAAAGACACCATCAGCATTGATCAGGGAGCCTCTTTAGAGACCACAGATGGTGTTTTAATCACTTCTCCCTTTTGAAGATGGAACCTTTGGGAAAGAATCCAGGACTTTGTTTTTTTCTGGATTTTGTTTAAGAACTAGGGATGATGCCCTGGCTGGTTTTGCTGAGCAGTTAGAGCATCAGCCTGCAGACCAAAGGGTTGCAGATTTGATTCCCAGTCAAGGGCATGTACCTGGGTTATAGTTTAGATCCCCAGCCCTAGTCATGGGAGGTAACCAGTCTATGTGTCTCTCTCACATTGATGTTTCTCTCTCTCTTTTTTTTTTAATAAGTTAGAATATATTTTATTTATTTATTTATTTTTTGTGGTATGTGCCTCTAGTGGGAACCAAACCCGGGACTCTCTGGTTCTCAGGCTGACGCTCAACTGCTGAGCCAAACTGGTCAGGGCTGATGTTTCTCTCTTTCTTTCTCCCTCCCTCCCTTCCACTCTATCTAAAAATCAGTGGGAGGAGGGGAGAGAACTAAGAATGGTGAGCTTTTTGCTAAAAAGAGAGTCCTTTTAATGAGCATGACGAAGAAAATATTTTCCCAGAGCAAGTTAACCAGGTCCAAAAGGATTTAAATGAAACGTAAGGGGAGGAGGAAAGGAATCCAGATAATCCTCAGCACTCTTAAGAACAGAGTTGGAGCATGGGGCAGGAAGTGGCTCAGGGATTCAAATGAGAAAATCCGTGTGAGGGGAGTTGGAAAAAGGACTTCCAGATTCAAGCACAGTGGAGTAAAGTCTAGATCCTAACAAATTTGTTAAGCTCTGTTTGTATCTTAATGAATGCTTCTCCAGACTCTACTAGGAACTTTGTGTATAAAGAAGGAAATAATAAGACCCACTCACTTGCTCTGAGAATCAAATGAGCAATGTATATGAAAAGGCTTTGTATCTGAGAGTGATGTGCTAGTGTGGTTAGGATGATGACTGTTAGTAAGAGGAGAGACAAACACTCTGAAAATCTGTGTGGCTGGGGTTAGAGGTGCCTTAGAGGGCAGTTTTTGAGTAGAATAAAAAGGAAAAACAGGTGATGCCACCCAGCCAAAAGGAGAGAATGTAATGGTAATCCCTAATGTAGATAAGATATGTTTTCTTAAAACTTAATTGTCTGAATTTCAGCTGAGACTCTTGCCAGATTGACAACAGACGTTTGACAAATTCATGTTGACCATTTCATTTTCTGGAAGTTAGGAGTGATATGGGGTCCTGCTGCTCTGGACCTAATTCTGACCAGAATGGTGAAGTGTGAATGACAGGAACTTGGGAAGAAGCAGCAATGTCTCCTTGTTCAGGCTTGCTGGGAGGTGGTGTTTTTTTCCAGTTACAGTTGACATTCAGTATTATTTTATATTAGTTTCAGGTGTATAGCATAGTGGTTAGACAATTATATAATTTACAAAGTGATCCCCCTGGTAATTCAAGGCCCCATTTGGCACCATACATGGTTATTACAGTATTATTGACTATATTCCCTATGCTATACTTCACATCCCTGTGACTATTTTGTAACTAATTTGTCCTTAATCCATTTACCCTTTTCACCCAGCCCCCCAACCCCTCTCCCCTCTGGGCAACAATCAGTTTGTTCACTGCATCTATGAGCCTATCTTGTTTATTTTGTTCTTTAGATTGCACATGTAAGTGAAATCACATGATATTTGTCTTTCTCTGTCTGACTTATTTCACTTAGCATAATATCTTCAGGGTCCATCCCTCTTGTCACAAATGGTAAGACTTCATTCTTTTTTATGGCTAAGTAATATTCCATTGTATATGTGTACTACAACGTTTTTATCCATTTATCTACTGATGACACTTGGATTAGCTTGGCTATTATAAATAACACTGCAATGAACAGTAGGGTGCATATATCTTTTTGAATTACTGTTTTGGGTTTCTTTAGCTATATACCCAAAGTAGAATCACTGGGTCATAAGGGAGATCCATTTTTTATTTTTTGAGGTCCCTCCATGCTGTTTTTCGTACTGGCTGCACCAATTTCCAATCCCACAAACAGTGCACGAGGGTTCCCTTTTCTCCACACCCTCACCAACACTTGTTATTTGTTGATTTATAGATGATAGCCATTCTGACAGGTGTGGGGTGATGTCGTATTGTGGTTTAATTAGCATTTCTCTGATGATTAGTGACGTTGAGCATCTTCTAATGTATCTATATTGGCCATGTGTATGTCCTCTTTGGAAAATTATCTATTTAGGTCCTCTGCCCATTTTTATTTGGATTATTTGTTATTTTTGGTGTTGAGCTGTATAAATTCTTTATAAATTTTGGATATTAACCCCTTACTGGATGTATCATTGGCGAATCTCTTCCCCCATTCAGTAGGTTGTCTTTTCGTTTTATTGATGTTTACCTTTGCTGTGCAAAAACTTTTCAGTTTGATGTGGTCCCATTTGTTTATTTTTTCTTTTGTTTCTCTTGCCCAAGGAGGTATATCAGAAAAAGTATTGCTAAGAGATGTGTCAGAGAGTGTACTGCCTATGTTTTAAGACCATTCTTTAATCTGTAAGGAAAGTTCAGGACTCTCAAAAAACAGTATTCTTATGCTGGTAAGAAATAGACAGATATGGCTAGCCAGTGTGGCTCAGTGGTTGAGCATCAACCTATGCAACAAAAAGTCACCAGTTTGATTCCCATTCTGGGGAACGTGCCCAGGTTGTGGGCCAAATTCCCGGTGGAGGGCATGCAGGAGGCGGCCAGATGAAAAAAAGAGAAATAGATGTTATTTCTCTGAGCTTTTAGACAAATTGTTTGAGTTTTCAAAAGGCACATACAAAAAAATCGAAAGAAAGATCTAGAATCAAGACATGGATTTTTGAGAAGTCTCAGAAATGTATAAGCCTCTGATAGGCAGGGACAGGTTCAGAACAAAAGGCTGAAGAACTCTTGGTTTCTCCTTAGGTACAGAGCTGTCAGGAAGTAAGGGACCCTTAGCCTAGGTCAGTGTCCTAGTATTGAAAGAAATACACTTCACCTTTAAGACTGATCTTTGGCCCTGGCCAGTTTGGCTCAGCAGGTAGAGCATCAGCTCGATGACCAGGGAGTCTTGGGTTCGATTCCAGTCAAGGGCACGTACCTCAGTTGTGGTTCAGTCCTGGGCCCTGGTCAGGGTTGTGCAGGAGGCAACCAGTTGGTGTGTCTCTTTGACATTGATGTTTTTCTCTCTCTCCCCCCCTCCCTCCCACTTGGGCATCCTCCAGTGAGGATTTAAAAAATAAAAGTAAAACTTTATTATTATTTTATTTTTATTTTCTTTATTGGTTTTTTAGAGAGAGGAAGGGAGAGGGAGAGAGAGAAGGAAGGGAGAGGGAGAGAGAGATAGAAGAAACATCAATTGGCCCCTCCTGCACGCCCCACACTGGAGATCGGGCCTACAACCCTGGGCATGTGCCCTGACCGGGAATCGAACCGGCGACCTCTTGGCGCATGGGTTGACGCTCAACCGATGTGGCTCAGTGGATCGAGTGTCCCATGGATTGAGATGCCCTGGTTGAATTCCCAGTCAGGACACATGCCCAGGTTACAGGCTTGATCCTCAGTAGGGGACAGTCGTTTCTCTCTCACATCAATGTTTCTATCTCTCTCTTTAAAAAATCAATAAAAAAAAAATATATATATATATACACACACACACACACACACACACACACACACACATATGTATATATGTATTTTTAATCCTCACCTGAGGATATTTTTCCATTTTTATTCAGATAGAGTGGAAGGGAGAGAGAGGTAGAGAGAGAAACATGGATGTGAGAGAGACACATTGACTGGTTGCCTACTGCACAACGACCAGGCCCAGGGTTGAACTGCAACCGAGGTATGTGCCCTTGACTAGAATCAAACCTGCGACTCATTGGTCTGCAGGCTGACACTCTTAACTGCTGAGCCAAACTGGCCAGGGCTAAAAATATATCAGTGGTTGGAGCATCGGCCCACAGACCAGAGAGACCTGGGTTTGGTTTCTGCTAAGGACATGTACCTCGGTTGCAGTTTGTCCCTGGCCCTGGTTGGGGTCATATGGGTGGCAACCAGTCGATGTGTCTCTCTCATGTCAACGTTTCTCTCTCTCTCTTACTCCCTCTCTCCCTCCTCCTCGATCTGAGGATAAATGTAAAAAAATAAAAAATATCTTTAAAAAACATTGTCAAGGTTAAGTAATGGGCATATAGGTGGTCACTAGATTGTTCTCTTTCTGTGTATGTTTGAATTTTTTTGTGATGCATTTCTTTAAATTACATTTGTATTTTAAAATATAGAAAACAATTGGTAAGAGGGACTATAGTAGGATGAACACTGAGTCATAGCCCCACCTGTAGCCAAGTTTGTGGTAGGAAAAAAAGAGGGAAGGAGTATTGGCAAGCACCACCTTTATTGAAATAATGAGTAAATTTTTCATTGTTGCATTACCCTAAGAAATCATACATGTATCAGCTTTGAAGGACAGTCATTGTATGTTGGTATGCTGTTTGTGTCACTTCTAAAAGCTGGAACAGGTGGAAGGAACTGGGTTGTTGATGTTTTGAACTGGTCCACGTGGAAGACAGAAGCCCCACCCAGGTCTTGGGGAAAAAGGGGCCTCCTGACCCTCAGTGGGACTACCCTACCCTCTCAGAGGCTCTGTATTGAGGGGGTAGTCCCAGCCATTGAGAGGGTAGTCCCAAGAGAAGCCTCTGAGGCCAGCCCTGTGGTCAGCTGCATCAACAGTGTCTTGACCAATTTAGAAGCTGTTCTCATTTGCTTTGTGTCTTCCATGTGGCTTTACTGCCTCCCTGTGTTTATCTGTTAGAATAAAAACAATAAAAAGTGGAATTATGCATGGAAACCAGAAAAAACCGAGGTTATTCTCAAGTTCCTTTATTATTTTTTCTGTTCTCCCCAAATTTCCAATGTCGTAGTGTCCCATAGGACATTCTTACGTATTTGTATTCAATCCCTTGGTGACCTCATCCAAATTGATTACTTCAAATACCATATACATGCTGATGACTCCCCCTCCCACACCTCCTCTAAGTCTTTGCTCACATATCCACATTCTCAAGAAGTAAGGCCAATGTGACCATTCTGCTTTAGAATTCCACTGGCACTCTGAACCCCTTACCTTTATCATCTTTTCTTTCTGTAGCATTTACTACCTTCTGGCATGCTCTTTTATGTTGGGGTGTTTTTTTTTTTATTTTGTTTTTTATATTATTTACTATTTGTCTCCACCTACTGGAAGGTGGTGGGCTTTTGTTCTATTCATCAATGTATTCCATTAGCCTACAACAGGACCTGGCTCAATAAAGTATTGATAAAAAGGAAAACAGAGACTGTCAGGAAGGAGGAAGGACCGACAGTGTCAGGACAGCCGAGAGGACCAGCAGACAGGAACTGAAGGCTCTCTGCTAAGTGATGACTCTGGGGCCCCTTACCTTTTGTCAGGGTACCCAGGAGGAGTCTGCATGCTTGTGCGTCTTGGGGAAGTGGTGAGTTGTCAGAGCCTTGAAGTTTCTATTTGTGAAAGGGCCAAAGTTCAGTCATCTCAGCATCTTCGAGTGCCTTTCTCCAGCCAGCCTGGGACCTGCCTTGGGGTCAGCGCTTGGGTGCACTGAGGCTGCCTTTCACAAAGCCGGCCCCATCCTGTAAATGCAGAGCTCAACAAGAGGGTACCTGCTGGCACGGGCCAAGGGCATCATGTCTGTGTATAACACTCTGGAATAATACTCAGTAGCTAGCCCCTTTTACAAGTCATTGAGTGAAAATGCCAGTTTTTTAATTACTTTAGCAGTTAGTTATCTAAGAAGTGTATTTGTTCAGCCCATTAATCCTTTTAACCAGAAGTCAGTTTTTCTCTGCTGTCACAGTAGCTTTTCAGACCATCAAGTGCCTGGTTTACATTTGGGAGAGCATTGAAATTACTTGCAGTTACGTGACCACTGGGAGATACTTTTAAGAAAGTTGTCGGCTTCAGATTGATCATTTTACTTTATAAAAAAAATATGTATTTTGTAAAAATATAATTGAATATGTTATGACACATAAGTTTTTTTCTTCTACATTTACCTCTGTCTTATAAAGTTACTTTAAAAATTAACTTTTCTCATAGTTTTAGATCTTACCAGTGAACATTTGCTAATTTTGATTAAATAGAATGTTTATTATCATAATTATGTTAGAATTATTTTACTTATTTGGGATGATCCACGATGGGCTTTTCCATTGAGGGTCCCATGGGAGGTCAGGGCTCTTTACAAGTGCCTCGTGGGGACAATATGATCTACAAGTTTGGGTTGGGAAGCTCAGCTTTATGCAACTCCTCACTCTTTGCTTCTTGTGAACTGGACATGGCTGTGATTACTCATCAGAGAGGAGCTGGGGTGCTATTTAGGGGATTGTTTTCCTGCCTGGACTGAAATGTGGATGACAGTGGTGCTGATTCTGGGGGCTGGGATAATAATTTGGTACTTTCCTTTCTCACAGTTGTTTCCTCTCTTTGCTCCTGGTGGCTGCTGTGGTTTGGAAGATCAAACAAAGTTGTTGGGCCTCCAGGCGCAGAGAGGTAAGCCTCAGTGGATAAAGATAAATGAATCCTGTGAGAGCTTTTCCTTTCTACATATCTCTCTTAAACAAGTCAGCATTGGCTATTTAGTGATCATTGATGGACATGTCTACAGTGAGAATGATGCAACCCGTTCAACGATGGTCAGAAGACTTCAGTTAGTGCTATATAAAGTGTTACTAATTCCACCCTACATGGTCTCAACGCTCTAAAAAGAAACCCTAATAAAAAAAATTTTTTTAAATAAAAATAAACTCTAGTGTTGACTTACAAGTGCCAGTTTTACCCGTCCTGCCAGAACCCTGGTCCTTGACTTAGGCTGGAGATCTGAGGGCTCAGTAGCACAGACTTCTCAAGAGCCTTTAATAAGAATGAGAGTAGAATCAGCCATTTAAGCATCTCTAAAATGTCTCGTATTTCAAGAAAAGATAAATGTGTATCTAATTAAATTTTTGCTTGAGTTTTATTTTATTTATTTTTTATCCTCACCTGAGGACATTTTTGCATTTATCTTCAGATAGAGCGGGAGGGAGGCGGGGATGGGGGAGAGAGAAACATCGACGTGAGAGAGACACATCGAGTGGTCACCACCCACATGACCCCAACCAGGGCCAGGGACAAACTGCAACCGAGGTACGTGCCCTTAGCGGGAACTGAACCCAGGACTCTCTGGTCCGCGGGCCGACACTCTAACTGCTGAGCCAAACTGGCCAGGACGAGTTTTATTTTTTAATGAGTCTTGATTTATTTCCAGAGCTCCATTACGAAAGTAAGAAGTCAAACAAATATTTATAATAGACAAATCAAATAAATACATTTGGGTAAAAATGACAATATAAGAACTTTATTGCAACTTTCACTTGTTAATACTCTGCCCTCTAGTCATCAGGTCTATTGCATTGTTGCTAATGGAAATGCACTGAGATCTAGACTTGCATGTGCTCCTTTGTTTTCTGTATCTACTTATGTCTTTTTCTATATAAAAATTAATCGGTAGGCAAGATTTGAAAGAGAATGAGAATACCTAAAATCAAAACTCACAAGCACTCAGCACTCAGCACTATTCATAGAACATTAATGTCTGCAGTGGAATTAGGAGAGGTTTCAGGATATGGGCCTGTTCATAGGGGCATGACACCATTTCTGACCCATGTAAAGGTGATGTTATCATAGAGTTAATGTTGCATCCTCTTTATTACCATTTTAAGAATTCAGTGGATAACATATTCAGAGGTTTCTTTCTAGCTCTGTTACTAAGATATTTTCATTGTCTTCAAAAAATACAAGTTATTGTCCTGGCTGGTTTGGCTTGCTGGTTAGAGCATTAGCCTGCAGACCAGTGAGTTGAGGGTTCTATTCCAGTCAAGGGGCACATACCTTGGTTGTGGTTTGCCCCTGGCCCTGGTCAAGGTCATGTGGGAGGCAACAAACCAATCATTGTGTCTCTCTTGCATCTGTGTTTCTCTCTCCCTCCCTCCCTGTCACTCTCTCTGAAGATAGATGGAAAAATGTCCTTGGGTGAGATTAAAAAAAATACAAGTTATCCAAATGGAGTAAGAAAAAAGTGGGAGTCACAGTAAACTAGTGACCAGGGAAGAAGGAATTGAAAACTTGTCAAAATATTACTCTCTCCACAAAGGGTATTAGACCCAGGGAGTTTCCATTTGAGATGAGCTCATGGAGATAATAATAGTTTATTCCTCTTTGGGTGCTTATGAGAATTATTTTCAAAACATATAAACTGTTCCAGAGCAAAGGATAAGATTGGAAGTTTAAGAGTCCTAAATCACCCTGGCTGGTTTGGCTCAGCGGTTTGAGCATCGGCCTGTGGACCAGAGAGTCCCAGGTTCAGTTCCCGCTAAGAGCACGTACCTCAGTTGCGGTTCATCCCCGGCCCTGGTTGGGGTCGTGTGGGTGGCAGCCACTCAATGTGAGTCTCTCACATCGATGTTTTTCTCTCTCTCTTTCTCCCGCTCTATCTGAAGATAAATGCAAAAATGTCCTCAGGTGAGAATTAAAAAAAAAGAAAGAAAAGAGTCTTACATCATCCCTGGCCAGGTTGCTCAGTTGGTTAGAGCATCATCCTGATACGCCAAGGTGGCACATACAAGAAGCAACCAATGAATGCATAAAGAGGAACAACAAATCGGTGTTTCTATCTCTCTCTTTTTCTTTTTCTCTCTCTCCCCCTTCCCCCTTCCTCCCTCCTTTCATCCCTCTTCCTCTCTAAAATAAATTTTTTTAAATGTTTAAAGAGTCCTAAATAATGTTGTACATAAAAAAACCTTGAAACTAAAACCTGAGAAAGCCAGTACCAAAAAAAATAAATAAAGGTCAGTTAAAAGATAAAACCTATAAATTTTTAGTAGTGGCCAAGTAATCATTTAGTCATTTTGAAATTCAACACCAGTTTCTACTTTAAAAATAAAATTCTTGCTCTGGCTTTTGCTCAGTGGTTAGAGCGTTGGCCCGCAGACCAGAGAATCCTAAGTTTGGTTCCCACTAAGGGCATATGGCTTGGTTTCAGTTTGTCCCCGGCCCCGGTTGGAATCATCTGGGTGGCAACCACTCAATGTATCTCTCTCACATCGATGTTTCTCTCTCTCTCTTCCTCCCTTTCTCCCTCCCGCTCTATCTGAAGATAAATGCAAAAATGTCCTTGGGTGAGGATAAAAAAATAATAAAATGAAGTAGAATTCTTAGTAAACTCAAAAATAATACCTCCTTTATACTTTGAAGATAACCAACATCTTCATGATGAAAAAATACTAAAGGTTGTACCAATAAAATTCAGATAAATTAGTCATAATAAAAGCTGACATTTGAGCATCTTTTTTTTTAATTTTTTTTTTTTTATCCTCACCCTAGGACATTTTTCCATTTTTTGTACAGACAGAGTGGGAGGGAGAGAGAGGAAGAGAGAGAGTGAGAAACATCGATGTGAAAGGGACACATCGAGTGGCTGCCACCCATACGACCAACCAGGGCCGGGGACAAACTGCAACCAAGGTACATGCCCTTAGCGGGAACCGAACCCGGGTCTCTCCGGACCGCAGGCGGGCGCTCTAACCGCTGAGCCAAACCGGCCAGGGTGACATTTGAGCATTTTTAAATTCCAGGCACTATTCTAAGCAGTTTTATATAGATTAACTAATTTAATGCTCATTAACTAATTTAACCCTATGAAATAGTTACTTCCACTAGCCCTATTTCACAGATAAAGGAACTAAGGCTCAGAGAGGCATAACTTATGCATCATCATAGAGTTACCTAGAGGCTGAACTGGGCTTTAAACTTGGGACTTCTGTCTTCACAGGCTGTCTAATCATCAGTAGTCCTCGTAGTCACTTAATTTTGTTCTGGGTATTCTAGACTGCACTGAGAGAAAGAGAAATAAGTTCTGTTACCGTTGGAAAGGGACAGAATTATTTTCAGATGAGATTATTGAAATACAATACAGTATAGTAGAGATTTGCCTACATAAAAAAATAATACTTAAGCCCAGCCGTTATGGATCAGCGGTTGAGCATTGACCCATGCACCAAGAGGTCGCCAGTTCAATTCCCGATCAGGGCACATGGCCAGGTTGTGGGCCTGATCCCCAGTGGGGGACGTGCAGGAGAGGGTCGATCCATGTTCTCTCATCATTGTTTCTATCTCTCTCTCCCTCTCCCTCCTTCTCTCTCTAAAATCAGTAAAGAAAAAAAACTTAAAAAAAGAAAGGTGGACTTCCACTTCTGTTAAGAATAATAATAATACTTAAGTATATACAAAACAAACAAATAAATAACACAGAAGACAACTACTTAGAAAATAATTACAACATACAGGAAAGGAAATAAGGAAAAGATGAACACCTTGTAGAAAAAAAATATTTTTTAAAGTGTGCTTGTTATGGCTCTGGCCAGTTTGGCTCAGCAGTTAGAGTGTCAGCCCGAAGGACAGAAGTGTTGCGGGTTTGATTCTGGTCGAGGGCATGTACCTGGGTTGCCTTTCAGTCCCCGGCCTCGGTTGCGGTTGTGTGGGAGGCAGCCAATCGATGTGTCTGTCTGTCTGTCTCCCCCTCTCTCTCCCTCTCTCCCCCTCCCTCCCTCCCTCCCTCCCTCCCACTCTATCTGAAGATAAATGGAAGGATGTCCCCAGGTAGGGATAAATAAAGTGTGCTTATTATGCAGTTGACCAACCAATAAACTAAGTTTTTATCCTTGTGATTTAAAGTTTATATTACTGTGAATCTGACCATTCAGAATATATTTCATCATTTCTAAACTGTCAGTCATTATCCCTCGCAGAACAGCAGAAGAAATGATTTGATGTTATTTATAACAATAAAAACAATAGCAGCTAACACTGCATAAATCCTTGCTACGTACCAGGTCATTTTAAGTGCTTTACACACATTATCTCCTGCACTCTTGATAAAGAAACTAGAATGGGGACTGGTCGAGGGTGGGCACTGCCTCTTACTGTGACTCTAGCACTAAGACTAGCACAGGACCCAGAGTAGGTTACTACATATATTAGTTGACTAAATAGACTAGCACCTTTATGAGATGTAAGAACGTTCTTATTAATATTTTAAATAAAATAACATAAAAATGCCCTTCTAAAACAGAGCCATGAGCCCTGGCCGGTTTGGCTCAGCGGTTAGAGCATTGGCCTGTGGTCCAGACCGGGGTTCAGTTCCCGCTAAGGGCACCTACCTCAGTTGCAGTTTGTCCCTGGCCCAGGTTGGTCGTGCGGGTGGCAGCCCCTCGATGTGTCCTTTTCACGTTGATGTTTCTCTCTATCTCTCTTCCTCTCTCTCCCTCCCACTCTACCTGAACAAAAAATGGAAAAATGTCCTCGGGTGAGAATAAAAATAAATAAACAAACAAACAAACAAAGCCATGAATCTCAACCTATCCATTCTATCTCAGTCTATCCAGCCCAAGATTCTCAATCTCATACAATAGTTCCAATGGCTGGTTTGAAGTAAGGCCTGGTTATCTTCCATGACATGACCTCAAAGCTTCAACAACATGGCCAGATTGCTAATATCCTTAATAATACACCATGTGCTAGACACTGTGCTAGGTAAAGTATCTCATTTGATGCAAATGGCACACTTACGAGATTAAAAACACATTTCAGAGAGGAAGGAACTGAAGCCCAGAGACTTGAAACACCTTTTTTAGGGTCACATAACTGGAGAGCAATGGAGCAGGGATTCACCTCCAAGCCTCCCTAAATCCAGAGTGCCTGCTTGCCGCTCTAATTCTGCAAAACTTCACGCTTGTTTATGTTTTTAGCTTACACCACCTCTCTGAATAAAGAATTTTTTCAGTTCCTATCTACTATGCAACGAGGGACAGGTTTTTGTTGCTGTGTAAATACTTGGTTCAAGTTTCAGCTGGAAAAAGAAAGCCTGGCTTTAATCTAGTAATAAAAATATGAGGACATAGGGCTAGATCATTAATTTTATGTATTTAACAAGCCAGCATCATGGCATTATAGCCTTACTAAAGTATATATCTCTAACAGATAAGGATTTTTTCTTTTATATAATAACGATACTGTTACCACATCCAACAAGATTTAATAATTCCTAATGTTATCTAGTACTTGGTCCCTGTCCAACTTTCCCAAACTGTTTTTAAAATATTTTGGATTTGATTTGTTTGAATCAGGAAGGGTGAGATGTTTTTAATAATGTAGTATTCTCTATAAAATCCCCTCAGTACTTGTTGCATTAATGCTTGCTGTATTACTTACTCATCAGCAACTTCTTCGAGAGATGCAGCAGATGGCCAGTCGTCCCTTTGCCTCTGTAAATGTTGCCTTGGAAACAGATGAAGAGCCTCCTGATCTTATTGGGGGAACAATAAAGGTGAGAATGTGGCTACAAAGTGCCTATATCTTAATTTGTTAAAACTCATGCTTCTGAGTCGGAGAAACCTAAGAGAAAAAGAAACTTACTCTGTTGCCTCTTATGTTTTCCTCTTTCTTTTTCACAATAAGCCAGCAGACCAAAGTTGTCATGTTTGCTTTCATTTTCCAGTCTGAGTCGTCACTAAGCAGTCTCATGTTCAGGGAATTCTAAAATATAAATGATTTGCTTGATATTCTATGGCATAATACTTTAAAACTTGAAAAAAGCTCAATTGAACCATCGTTCTTTATAAGTATTTAGTGATATTTTTTAAAGGGACAGAATCATAATTCACTATGAATTCTGTGGAAAGTAAATATTTCTGGAACCCCCCCCCACACACACACACACACAAATGATGAGGAATGTAATGAGACTTTCTGTTTTAACAAAATGATGAGATATTTCAGATACTTTGGGGAAACAGCTATATATCCTGAATAGAAAATATTTATTAAAACTTTACTGATCTCAAAGGAAGTAGGTAATATTTTCAGGGACCACTCTCCTTCTCCTTCTCTAAGAAAGAACAAGCCATAAACCAAAACCAGAACCTAAAGTGATTCACAAAGACAAGAGAGACACACCTTCATGCATACAAGTCAGCAGAAACAACAGATGGTGGATTTAGACAGGACTTCAGATGTTAGACTTGATATCTAAAGAATATAATATAGCTAAGTATGAAATGTTTAAAGAAATAAAAGATGGAATCATAAAGATAAAGAAGCCATGAGAGTCAAGAATGGCCAAGCAGATCTGAAAAACAACCGAAGGGAACTGTTAGACATGGAAAATGTAGTAGTAGATATTTTTTAAATAATTCAGTTTACGTGCTAAACAGCATATCAAACACAAGTGAGAAAGCTTTTCCACTGGAAGATGAATCTGAAGAAATTATACAGAATGCAGAATAGAGACGAGGTGGAAAATATGACAGATAATAAGAATGTGGAGGATAGAATGAGATCTAACATGTATGTTATCAGAGTCCCAGAACAAATGAATGGAGGAGAGACAGTATTCAAAGAGATAATGACAGCATTTTCCAGAACTGATAGAAGTCATGAATGTACTGATTTCAGAAGCAAAACATATCACAGGCAGGATTAAGGAAAGAAAACAAAGGGGAGGCAGGAGAGAAAGAAAAAGACAGTTGGATTTATCAGTGGAACTGTAGAACTCCAAAGATGAACATCTTAAAATCAGCCAGAGCAAAAAAAGATGACTATAGTGTGGAGAAATGGGAACCCTTGTGCACCGTTAGAGGGAATGCAAAAATGATGCCACCACTGTAAAAACAATATTGGGTCGCCCTGGCTGGTTTGGCGCAGCAGTTGGAGTGTCAGCCCGCAGATGAACAGAAGTCGCAGGTTCGATTCCTGTCAAGGGCATGTACCTTGGTTGTGGTTTGTCCCTGGCCCTGGTTGGGGTTGTGCAGGAGGCAACCAGTCGATTTGTCCCACTCATGTTGATGGTTCTCTCTCCTCCTCCCTCCCTCTCTCTCTCTCTGAAGATAAATAGGAAAATATCCTCCGGCCCGGCCAGTGTGGCTCAGTGGTTGAATGTCAACCCATGCACTAGGAGGTCACTGGTTCGATTCCCAATCAGGGCACATGCCCAGGTTGTGGGCCCGATCCACAGTGGAGGGCATGTGAGAGGCGGCCAGTGGATGTTCTCTCTCATGGATATTTCTATCTTTCTCTCCCTCTCCCTTCCTCTCTCTAAAAATCAATAAAGAAAAAAAAAATTTTTTTAAATATATCTTTGGGTGAGTATAAAAGAAAAACAAAAACAGTATTGGGTCTTTTTATAAAAAAAAAAAAAAAAAAAAAAGAATTGTCATATGATCCAGCAATTCTACTTCTCAGTATATACCCAGAAGAATAGAAAGCAGGGTCTCAGAGAGATATTTGCATACCCCTGTTCATAGAAGCATTATTCACAGTTAGTTAAAAGATAAAAGTAGCCCTGGCTGGTTTGGCTCAGCGGTTAGAGTGTCGGCCCACGGACCAGAGAGTCCAGGGTTCGGTTCTCGCTAAGAACACATACCTCAGTTGCAGTTTGTCCCCGGCCCCATGGGGTTGTGTGGATGGCAGCCAGTCGATGTCTCTCTCTCACATCGATGTTTTTCTCTCTCTTTCTCCCTCTCTCCTTCCCACTCTGTCTGAAGATAAATGCAAAAATGTCCTTGGGTGAGGATAAAAAAAAAAAGTAACCCAAATGTCCTTTGACAGATTAATACATAAGTAGAGCAGGTTATAGACATGCAGTGGAGTATTACTCAGCCTTAAAAATAAAAGAAATTCTGACACAGGCTGCAGCATAGGTGAACCTTGAGGACATTATGCTAATTGAAATAAGCCAATCACATAAAGACAAATACTGTATGATTTCATTTGTATGAAGTACCTCAAGGAGTCAAATTCATAGAGACAGAAAGTAGAATGGTAGTTGTCCAGGGCTGGGGTGGGAGAAGGAAATGGGGAATTATTTTTCAATGGGTACAGAGTTTCAGTTTTACAAGATGAAACCTAAAATACTGAACAAGACCTCATGTCATGTGTTAGCAGCATATAACCTAGTGGTTAATCCTTAGAACACTCTTTCCTTTCAGGACGCCACACACTCGCCCTGTGGCTATTCTTGCTCAGTGTTCTTTGCTCAACCTCTTCATCTCCCCAGCACCTTCTAACAGCGGTGCACATCAGGCTCAGGCTCCGGGCCTCCTCTTGCATCTTTTACACCTATTCCTTTGGTAATTGTCTTAGTCTGTTTCGGCTGCTATTACCAAATGCCAGAAACTGGGTGTTACAAAAAACAGAAATTTATTTCTCACAGTTCTGGAGGCTGGAAGTCCAAGATCAAGGTGTTGGAAGGTTCACTGACTTCTGAGAGCCCGTTTTCTGGGTCCTAGATGGCGCCTTCTAGCTGAAACCTTTACATGGTGGAAGGGATGCGGGAGCTCTTGCTAAGGGTACTAATTTTATTAATGATAGCTCTGCCCTTATGGTCTCAAGTCCCCACCTCCAAACACCATCACATTGGGCATTACAATTTAACATATGAACGTTGGGAGTACACAGACATCAGATCATAGCGGTGATCTTACCCATCGTGGATAAACACCGGGTGCTTTCCCCTCACGTCTCTCCCATGAACCTCCAACTCGTATATCAGATTGCTCACTCGGTATTCACACTCGGATGTCTTAACAGGTATCTCAGATTGAACACATCTGAAACTGAGCTGTGTATAGTGTTTCCCACACCTGCTCCTCTGGCATACCTTCCTGCACTTAGTATATATCACCTCCATCTCCTCGTTGCTCAGGCCAGAATTGTGGAATCATCCTTGACTCATTCTTACTCTCATTCTTATTGGATAGTCAGTCTGTCAGCAAATCTTTCTGGGTTTATCTTCAAAAATATTTCCTGACCTCTGTGCACCCTTCCACCACTGTTATACCACCTTGGTCTAGGCCACTGTCATCTCTCACCTGTATTATTGTAGTTGCTCATAACTGGTTTCATTACTTCTGCCAATTCACCCATTCAGTTATTTCCCGGTGCCACAGCCAGGGTGGTTCTGGAAATTATTTTCTTAAACCAAACCGAAGAGATTGCTGACATATTTGGGAGTATGGTGGACAGGATTCTAAAGATGGCCCCCAAGATTCCTGTCTCATGGTTAGTCAAACTCTAAGTATTGCTATGAAGGAATTTTGCAGAAGTAATAAAAGCCCCAAGATGATTGACCTTAAGATATGGGGAGAGTTTTCTCTGGCTGGTGGCACAAGAGGAAGCGTGGTAGGGACTTGATGTGGCATCGCTGGTTGAAGCTGAAGATACCATATGAGCAGGGATGCAGGTGGACTCTTAAGAGAAGAGAGTGGCCCCTGGCTGACCTCTAGCAAGGAAGTGAGGACCTCAGGCCTACAGCTGCAAGGAAGTGGGTTCTCCCAACAGCCTGAATGAGTTTTGAAGCAGATTCTTCCCCAGAGCCTTGGGATACTTGACTTGCCCCTTGTGAAGATAAGAGCTGAGACTTGTGAGAGAAGAGCTAAGAATTTTTCAAAATGATGGAAAACATGAATAGTCCTCTATCCCTAAGCATAGAATCCTACAGAGCTCATCTGGACTTCTGACTATAAGACTGAAATGATAGATGTGTTGTTTTAAGCAAATAAATGTGTAATTTGTTACACAGCAATAGAAACTAGTACAGAGGGCATCTTTACAAAATTGCCTCTGAAGGCCACACGGTTAAAGCCTGAGAAACACCACTTTAGCTAATTATTTGTTTTCTTCCACCAGACTGTTCCTAAACCCATTGCCCTGGAGCCATGTTTTGGCAACAAAGCTGCTGTCCTCTCTGTGTTTGTGAGGCTCCCTCGAGGCCTTGGTGGAATCCCTCCTCCCGGGCAGTCGGGTGAGTAAAGGAAAGGGTCAGTGACACAGTTTACATTTTAGACCTGGGAAGGATCCTTGGGTATAAAAGTGACATTTAATAGTTCCTGCCTCATGTCGTTGTGAGGATTCAGTGGCAACTCCATTGTCACTGGATTTCCTTCACTGTCTTTCCTGAGGGCACCGTTCCTTCCCTGGGGAAAGTCCAGAGCTCCCCTCACTGCACCAGCTTCCTCAGCTTCCCCGTGATATCGATGCTTCGCAGCACACCTTCCTCTGCCTGCAGGGTGTCTGGCCTTCTCTGGCTCTGCTGCTCCTTCCTCTCTCTCCTTGCGCTGCCCCTAAATGTAGGCGTTCTGCCTCCTCACGTCACTAGTTCCTGCCACCCTACCTGCTCGCGTGGCTTCCAGCCAGCTCCTCCAAGCTGGTGGGTCTCAAGCTGGTATTTCACTTGCTTTTTCACTGTGTTTAAACATTTTTTATTGACTGATTTTAGAGAGAGAAACATCCATTTGTTCTACTTATTTTTATGCACATTGGTTGCTTCTTATGTGTGCCCTGACCAGGGATTGAACCCACAAACTTTGCATATCTGATGATGTTGTAACCACCTGAGCTGCCCGGCCAGGGTTTTTTTTCACTCTGTTTAAAATGTAAGGCACAAAGAGCAATTATAACAACTTAAAGGAAATTTTTGAAAATTTACTCAGTTCTGCTATCTAACACCCATTAATTTTCACTATTCTGTTTCCTTTCCAACCTTTGCCAATAATTTAGTTGAAATGTTTGTATCACTCTTATTTTTATTATTTTTTATATAACTTTTCATAAACAGTTTTACAGCTTACTACGTAATAATTTACCAATCTCTTTTACACTGTTCCATCAGATACATGAATCATAATTTAGATAAACATTGTCTTATTGTTGAACATGAAGGAAAGATGGAGTACAATTTTGAAATATCTTGATAAATCATCGACTACTTTGGAGAGATGCCTCTGAAAATATAAATACAACTTTCAATTGAGACGATTCTTGGGATCAGGGTTGCCTCTCCAAAAAAAAAGCCTTGTGTCTGTGAGGAAAGTGTGACCCAGAATCCTCGCCCAGGCTCTGAGCCCCATGGCCCCGAGGGTGACCCGAAGAGCCTCCAGCTCAGCTTTCAGGGGGTCTGTGTCTAAGGTGTCTTACAAGGGGAGGCTTTTGGGTACAGCCGGCCAGGATGCACTGCCTTCACTCTGTAGGGAAACAGCTTGATTCACCCTCCCCTAGGGATTCCTGTAAGTTTCATCCCTTGTCTGTGTTGAGTGCAGGATGACCTATTGACCTGCAGACTCTGGGGCAGTCTTCTGCCACCACGTTAGCCGGTTCTCCCTGATGGCAAGGTGTTGGCTAGGGTGGGGAGGAGATGACAGGCTTGCAACAGTGACCTTTTCTTCCCCAACCTCTTCCTGACATGACCCACCCCCCTGGACTCCTGATGAAGGCCTGCTCACTACTTGAGAGCCCGAAAGTGGGACCATCTTTGCCATTTCTTCTCTACCCTCGTTTAGAGGGTGTCCTTCTCTGGACTTCCAGAGCACCTGGCTTCGCCTTGGTTATAACAGCTGTCATTGGATTCTCCTCCGAAGGCCAGGTGCTAAACCTGGCTCTTAAAAACTAACCCCTCCTCTATCCCCCGTTTTATAGGCTCAGTAAGGTGAAGTGACAGGTCTGCCAGCGTGACTCCCGAGGGCCTCGGCCGGGCTCTGAGCCTGGGCTGGCCTTTCCCTAATGAACTTCAGTTGAAGGTGACCAGTTGGAAAGGAGAATGGAACCTCTAGTCCCTAAAGCAGAGGTGGGGGCGGGGAGTGAGGAGCCAAGCAGCACTCTAAGAATACTTGGATTCACTCATGGACTCTTCATACAAGCCCTGTGTTGTTGTTATTCCCCATGTTACAAATGGGGAAACGGAGGCACAGGGAGGTTAAAGAACCTTGTTTATTCCAGAGTCTGTCCTAACCCGTATCATGGTATAGATATAAAAAATCACTAGTGCTGGCTGGGCAATGTGGAATGAATCTGAATTACATTGTGAAGAGTGCTGCTTTTTCCTGGTGTCCCTTTGGAGGCAGGCAGCAGAAATTTAGTGCTTCAAGTATGCCTGCAATCCTACTTAAATGCTCCCACTCTGGCTGGTTTAGCTCAGCAGTTAGAGTGTTGGCCTGCGGTCCAGAGAGACCCGGGTTCGGTTCCCTCTAAGGGCACGTACCTCGATTGCAGTTTGTCCCCCGGCCCTGGTTGGGTCGTGTGGGAGGCAGCTGCTCGATGTGTCCCTTTCATGACGTTGTTTCTCTCTCTCTCTCTCTTCCTCTCTTTCCCTCCCACTCTATCTGAACAAAAAATGGAAAAATGTCCTCGGATGAGGATAAAAAAAAAAATGCTCCCACCACCAGGCAGAACACTTGGCTGTATTGATCTGAAAAGCAAGCTATACCTTTTGTGTAAATTGGGAGGGGCAAAGAATATGTATTTGTATTTGCACAACTAAACCCTGAAACAATATATGCAAACTAATGAAAGCAGTGTCTCAGCTGGAGAGGGGAGAGGTGGAGGGAGGGTCAGAGTGCTTTATTTATTGCACCATGGGAATGTAAACAGAAATTTTAAAATTATTTTAAAATATAAAAGCAAGCTGCTCATTAACATGTGTTCCCTCTGTGGGTTCTCCCAAGGTCTCGCAGTAGCCAGCGCCCTGGTGGACATCTCTCAGCAGATGCCAATAGTGTACAAAGAGAAGTCAGGAGTCGTGAGAAACCGGAAGCAGCAGCCCCCTGCGCAGCCTGGGACCTGCATTTGATGCTGGGGCCAGGGACTCTCCGTGAGTGAGCGAAGTGTGGCGAGGTGTGGTGTGCTAGAGCTGTCTGCAGGGAGGGAGCAGGCAGGAGACACTGTGCGGAGCGGAGCAGGGCAGAAAACTGGAACCCTCCACCTGGAAACATCGACTCATCTGCATGTTCACAAGCTTTCTTTGACAGTTTCTCCCATCTGTGCTCCAGCATCTAACTTTTTATTTTTGCATAGGAAATAATTGATTTACTTACAGGTCCTGGGGTGATCCACATGTTGCTGGAGGAGGCTGATGTGGAGCCAGTGAGAGACCTAGGAATGATACTCAGGTTTACTTGTGGAAAACTGGTCTTGGGACTGTCTCAACTGTGCAAAAAACAAAGATGTAGTGTTTACAAGTAAACATGTGTCATCAGTCGTTCTGGAACAAGGTCTTTTCAAAACTGGTCAGGTGAATGGACTTCTTTTCATCTGAAGCCTGCTATCTTTTTAAAAAGATGTGCAATTAATCTTTGCACGTTTTAGGCAGATACCTCTCTTCCAGGGAGAAGCTTTTTTTCTAGTTGAGAACTAATAATGGTCCATCTCTTTTGAATCATATTAAACTGAAATAGAAAGGAGCTATTTTAAATGTCAAGGTCGGCAGTGTTACTTAGAATGTAAACTAGTATTATAATTAGTTTTCTATAGCTACTTGATTACTTTAGTCTTAATCCATTTGAAATTCCTCTCTCTCTCTCTTCCTCTCTCCCTCTCTCTCTCTCTCTCTCTCTCTCTCTCTCTCACACACACACACACACACACACACACACACACACTAAGTGCCTAGACTTTAAATAGATCTAGCAATTGGAAAGTTAGTAAGCCTAAGTTTTTACATAATTGCATTCCTACATTCTTATAAAATTTAAATAGCTACCATTGGCAATCTGCTTTTTTTCTAAAATGTACTTTGCAGCCAGGAAAGAATTCTCACCCCAAGCAACCTTTATCCCAGCAGCAAGGACTGAGAAGGAAGCGGAAATCACCTAACTGTAAAAGCTCCTGCTTGTATTGTTGTCAAAAAGGACACTAAGTGTGATCCCCATGTGTCACCCTGCCTCCAAGTCACTCTAAGCCTGATGTTTGCTTCAGCTTTTCTGGCCTCCTGCTGCCAGGGCGACACAGAAGAAAGGACTCACTCCTGTTACATGTCTCCTTTGAGCAGAAGAGCATGACAGCACCTGGATCAAAGAGCGACTCTGTTCCTTCGCCTGCTCCAAGCTGTGGGCCATCGCAGGCTGCGGTGGAATCACACACAGGACAGGACAGGGACAGTCTCCCACTGTGAGCAGAACCTGCCCAAAGCCTGGAGGAGGGCTGGGCTCTTAGAACTCCTCCTCCTCAGACCCAGATAGTGGCTGTGGGGAGGGCAGTCAACACTAAAAGGATGAAAAGCACATGGAAAAAAATGGACAAGAAGAGAAAACTGTGCCAAATGGGAAGTGACCAAATTCAAGTGGGGTGGGCAGTCCAGCTTTCCTCCCAGGGCACTGCCTGGACATCGTGTTGTCCGTCTATGGTGCTCTGTACTCTGGCATTATGCAGCAGCCTCCCAAGACCTCTCTTTTGCTTCAAAACCTGGGGATGGACCTCTAGACAACAATGCTCAAGTTTGTGAATTTGGAGAAATAAATACTCAGAAAAAGCAAAAACTGCGGCATTTCACCTTTAAATGCAGTGCCTAGAGAAGGAGTATTATCTTTTCCCCAGTACTGACCGACCCCACTTCCATGAAGAATTGTCTGGAAAGATGTTTTCAGAGAAATTGAACCATAAAATACTGTTTGGTGCACAAAACACCTCTACTTTGAGACTCACCTCTCAAAAAGCTGTGTTTTCACATCACTGTAAAAGAACAGATGGTTCTAGAAAAGATCTCCACAAGCTCCCCACATCCCTGTTCCAGGTCACGACACCTCCAGTGAGCTTGCCATAGACTGGCCCTTCACCTCTGTGATTACCACAGGCCTCATGGCCAAGAGGGAGGCCCTGGAGAGGATCCTGCCACAAAGGAAATCCTTGTTTGTTCTAAGGAACTCATTTTCCCTTGGCCAAAGAAGTCTCTTCCTCACTGTAGACCATGCCTTGAAATAACATGCACCGTGTCCCACAGCCACCTGGTTATTTTTTATTTTCCTAAAGGATAATATTTAGTTTTAGAAAGGAAGAAAGGAGCAAATGAAGTTTAATTCTGCTCCAACAGTGGAGAAACAGCTGAATCCACCTGCTTCTCCTTTGCAGCCCATAGCAGATGGCTTCCTCCAGGCTCGGGCCAGGAGAGGGGAATGGCAGGAGAGAGGGCACTTGACTTAGAGCCGGTTACCGAGAGGGTGTCACCTGGAACCTCAGAGATGCCTGCATGTCACGTGAGAGCCTGTAAATAAACTAAAGTAGTCATGACAACATTGATATTGCACTTGTACATAACTATACAGTAGTGTCCGGAATGTTCAGACATTCGGAGTGTACATAAAACAGAAAAATATTTAAATGTATTTTTATTAAATGTAACGGCATCTCAGTTTCACCTAATATGTTTTTGTGCCATATACTGGATATCCAAGTTCAGAGAATTCCTCTTGTTAGGCCCTGAAGCATCGATAACAAAAGCCAGGGAGGGCCCCCCATCATGCCAATGTGTTCAAATGCATCTGGTACCAACTGGATAACCCTTAACACCTGAATTATCTGTCAGCACACAAGAGAAAACTGGCAGCGCGTTCACTTAAACAGCAGGAGGCTTGAAGGGAGCAGGGATCTTTCTGTTGCTAGTGTGGGCTCTGCAAGTGCATCGTGAACCTGTCTGCCGTCCTCTTGGTGTTGTGGGTGGCCAGGGACAGCCAGTCTCATCCTAAGACATGTTTCTCGAAGTCTTTAAGTTCAAAGATTATACCTGTAGAAATCAGATTTTCCAAAAAGGGTGTTTCCAGGCTGCATTTTGTTCTAGTTTTGTCTAAATTTTTAATGATCATTTCCCAGGATCATAGTTTACTATACTGGAAACTGGATGTGGGGTGGGGTGGCTAGTTTGTTGATTCATAGCTCCTGTTTCCCATGGAGAACTGCACACCCCCTGGCCTCCCGCCCTCTCCTACCCACCTCTCTGCGCACAGTTTAGGGAGAAGTCTGTGCTTCCCTCTGGGGATCACCTCCAAAAGGTGGGAGGAGGTGTGGAGAGAAGGCAACTCACTCCCCTGAGCTATCCCAGAAGAAAAGCAGCTCTGGACAGAAGACTGGCAGCAAAAGGGAAACCTGGGAATACCTGGGTGAGGCCAGGGGTGCGGGAGTGGAGACACACCGGAAGATCTGGGGCAAACAGAAGGACCAGGGCACTGTCAGAAAAGGACATTTTACCTTCAGTGCAAATCTTACTCCTTCAACTTAATGGAATGTATTTGGGTGGGATGGGAGTGATTCACTTCCTTGAGTGATGGTGCCCTCGTCCTGAACACCTTTAATCCTTCAGTTTCATTCATTCCACAAATAATCACTACACACTTACAAACAACCTAAGCTAACACTAGGGCAGTGACCGAGATGAAAAAAAGCAGCTCCAGAATTACAACAGAATCCAGCTCCCAAACACATTGTCCCAGGAGATCTTTCCTTGTGGCTTCTGTGAGAATTGGCCATCCTGAGAACAGACCCCGGGTCTGCCTTTGGCTGTGTACCAGCTCCCAGTCTGAAATGTTTACCCAGCTTACCAAACTCCACTTCAGAAATCATGGTGATGGTTTGTAGATAGGCCTGCCAGGAGACATTTCCCTTGAGTGGTTCAAACTAATAAACACCCTTGCCTGCAGGGAAATGATCTGGAGAGGAGGCGGAAACCAAGGCCTTCTCTTTTAAAGACAATAATGGAAGCGATTTCCAGTAACTGAATTTGTGCACAAAACATTCTAAACACTAGTGAAGCCTGTTTCATTGAACTAATTCTGGCTCTGGAAATGTTTTGTTCTATAGTTATTTACGTTTTGTTTGTTTGGATTCAAGCTTAGTTTGTTAATATGTATAATTTAGCATCTATTGCACTCATGTAAATATGGAGTAAGTATTGTAAACTATTTCATTGCTGGGGATTGTGGGTATTATACATACATTTAGGACTGCAATTTTTTGGTATTTTTTGTATTGTAAAATAACAGCTAATTTAAGCAGGAACAAGAGAATTAAGGGAGGTCTGTGCATTTTAAACACAAATGTGAAGAACTTGTATATAAACAAAAGTAAATACTGTACTACAAACTTTCTTCTGAAATAAAAGTAGCTCTGGTAAAAATGTGGGGTTTTGTTCTGAGTCTTTAATTTTGATTTTGTTTTTTTCACTTATTTTAACAATTTGGTCATTAGAGCCTTAAGGGAAAAAATGTAAAATGATTCCCAAATTCCAGACTGCCTCAGAGGAGGCACTTGGCAGTCGAAGGTAAAGGTGTAAAGCCAGCAGGGTGGGCACCTCAGACACCTCTGGGGAAACTGCCTAATGTCCCCACTATACCGTGTGCTTGAAGCGACGAGACGTGTGCGGAGCCGTCCGCTCAGACGCTGTGCCTGCCAGTCCCCTGGGCTCCCAGCACTTCTTCTCCTGGGCTCCTGAATGTCTAAGTTTTCCGGACTTCCTGACTCTCAGGTGTGCTGATAGGGCTCGTGCCCATGGCCCAGCATGGTCACTAGTCTTGAATTTTTTTTTTTTATCCTTACCCGAGGACATTTTTTGTTCAGATAGAGGGGAAGGGGGAAAGAGAGAGAAACATTGATGTGAAAGGGACACATCTAGTGGTTGCCACCCACACAACTGCAACCAAGGTACATGCCCCTAGCGGGAACTGAACCCAGGTTTCTCTGGACCACAGGCTGACGCTCTAACCGCTGAGCCAAACCGGCAGGGCTGGTCTTGAATTTTTGATGAACTTATATGTCCATTCACAGAGACTTGTCTGCAGGCTTTCTGCATGCCCACCACACTGTATGCAGCTCCTGTGCTCAGAATGAGGTCAGGACTGCATGTCAGTGCCATGGTGCAGAGCGCAAAAGCCCAGAAGGATGAGATTGAGCACCATGACAGTTGAGAACATTGGAGGAAGCGCAAGGAAAGATGGTTCATACAGGGGAGGGTTGGCAAGACACAAGGCCCAAGCCGGCTGTGGGGAAGGGAGCTAGAGGTGCCCAACCAAACTTGGGCCTGGGCCAGGGAGGAAAACCATTGGACTGGTGGCTGCTACAAGGTTGGGGAAGACCTTGAAACTCTCTGGGGAGGGCTCTGGGAGCCGTCAAGTGTTCCTGACAGGATAAAAACCTGTGCTTGCGTAGTATTGTGGCAGACTGCTGTGTGTTCAAACCTGTTACATTTTGCCTTTGGATGCCCAGGTCAACAGCATCATCTCCCAACTCCTTAGCAGTTAGGTTGGTGCCATAAATTGAAAGAAGTGTTGGAAGAAGTGAGGGGTCAGGTGTTGAAGATGTTGGGGGAAGTGGGTCACTGAGTCACCCTTTAGGGGCAGGCCACCTGGGTGGCAAGCTGTGTGCTGGTCTTTGCATCATTGAAAAGCAAACTTTCACTCCCCTGACCCACTGATTTGAGGCTTTATTGCAACAGGTAGTTTTTCTGTCACTGATACAGAAATTGGTCCCCTAAAGTGGAAGGCAGCTGTAATCAAAACTTAAAACGTGGCATTGGCTTAGAGGCCAGGTGGCAGGCACACAGATGCAGCAGGCAGAACGGCTGGGGACCACCAGACAGTGGCAAACCACCTGGTAAGGCTGTCACGTTTGATCACTTGGAAAGCAAAGGACTTGTGATCTTGAATTTTTAGCTCAAGGGACGAAGGTGGAAAAACAGAATACAGTATATGTTGGTTGTTACTGGCTGCTTTCGGCATCACAAGAAAGAGTTGAGTTCCAGAATTAGTTACAAAGCAGAAGGGAAAGGGGTGAAGAATCCTGAAATCATCCAGAGTCTTGGAGTATTGGAAAAGCCAACTAGTCTTGCTTCTAGTCTCCAAACAGTAAGAGGTACCTGTGAGCAACAAAGACCTGGTGACATTTAGTGACTCTGCTTCCAGGTGAGAATCAAGGATGGATGTGGTCTCCCCCTGGAGCCTCACAGCTTCAAGGCCAAGGTCGTCATCTCAGAGAGGCATGTGGATAAGGAAGCAAAGCAATAAAGTCAACTCCAGAACTGTGTCCAGGAGAGAACCAGGGGTGTCATCACTGACACTGGACCTGCACTGAAAATAAAAAGTGTATGTTTTTGAGGGAATTGTGTTGCCAGAGAAACCATTAGCCTAACCTTTAGAAATGAAAACAACCCTGGGACTATTGAGGAAACAATTAGAACCAGTTGCAGGCAGGAGACGGCAGTGAAAGCTGTGTCTGAGGAGCGCGCACCCTGGGCCACCTCCGATGGGGCCCCCCACCCCACGGCAGGGCCTAGCAGAGTTTAAAAATCCCCACAGGCCAGTGATTGCTGTGTGTCTGCCATGCTCGTCCTTTCTGTACAGGTGGGTCAGAGGGTGTCCTGCCTGGCACAGCATTATGTAGGGATCAGGGATTCCACGGGGAACAAAACACACACCAGTCTCTTTCCTCGTGGAGTACACTGTCAGGTGGTAAGTTCTGTGAAGAAAAGTAAAGATAGGGTTGGTTGAAAGTGCTGGGGGTACTGCTATCTTACATGGTGCTGAGGGGGGCTGTTCTGATGTGACAGCTAAGCAGAGAACTGAAGGGAGGAGGGGGCTGGCACGGAGGCCAGGAGGTGGCAGCAGAAACAAAGTGGTGGGCAAAAGCGAAGAGGGCTGCAGCAGCAGAGGTAGGAGTTGGGGTCGGCAGGTCCTGTGGGGCAGTAGTTTTCAACCAGCACGAGACTCCACCAGTGCAGGTGGAGGTGATTTGCATTATTGCTGCGATTTAGTGAATGGGCCAGAAGGTGGTCATCCTGTCGCATGCATGACTGTCTCCCCAACCAGGAGTTGACCCACATTCCACTTGATTTTTTTTTTTTTTTTTATCCTCACTCGAGGATATTTTTCCATTTTTTGTACAGATAGAGTGGGAGGGAGGGAGAGAGAGAGAGAGAGAGAGAGAGAGAGAAACATTGACGTGAAGGGACACATCGAGTGGCTGCCACCCGCACGACCAACCAGGGCCGGGGACAAACTGCAACCGAGGTACATGCCCTTAGCAGGAACCAAACCCGGGTCTCTCCGGACCGCAGGCCGACACTCTAACTGCTGAGCCAAACCGGCCAGGGCACATTCCACTTGATTTTCAAACATCTTGCTGGATATTTGTATATGTGAGAAAACTGGTTCCTAATTATTTCTGTGTATAATTCAACCCTTTTATAAACACAGAGTATTTGAGAGCTGGTTTAATACACAGACAGTTTTCCAGGACTGCAACCATTATGTAAATCAAGGGAAGACAAATTTCATTTTCTTTATAACTTTACCGAGATCTGGTCATCCTTTTGGAAAATTCTGTCACCAACAGCAATGTCATTCCTGGTAACTGAGTCCCCAGCCCACATTCCTGTGTGGGCTGCATCTGAGCAGACACACCTTGCAGCCTGCATTACTGGCTGTATAACATGCCTGGAAAGAATTCTCTTCCATCTTGTGTTCCCAACTCGGGGCAGATGATCCCAGTGTATGAAGCATGTTGCACAAGGAGCAGGGCTGGCCCTGCAGCCAGGCCCCTTCACACCCTGTGGGCCTTCCCTCATTTGCTCAACCCCAGTCCCTTGAGGACTCAGTTTGTAAGTTTGTATTTGTGTATTTTGTTCTGCTGTGCGTGTACTCATCTTAATTTTCCTCTCAGCATCTTCTATCTTGGACTGTGGGGTGACATGTCCTTGGCCGAAGAGTTTCCCAAGACATCCTTCAGCTTGGGCCTTTCCGGACCTGCAGCCCACCGGGTAGGCCATGTCTCTGCCTCCTCTCACAGCGTGCCAGACTTTCTGTCTGGGTGGGGGATGTCTCCTGAAGCCCTGCAGAGCCCCTGTCCTCCTCCTCCTCTGGAAATTTCACTGCCAATGTCCACACTTCTGTAAAAATGAGCTGGTTCTGTGAGATTGGCCTAGCCTCTCTCAGGTGGGGAGGGGAAGGGTAGGGTGGTGGGCAGTGAGCAGTTTCCACATCAACCTTGTGCCTTAGACATCAGGCTCCAAGCCAGAATGGGCATTCATGAGCCATGAAGTTTCCACCAATAAATCAACAGAAGCTTCCAGCACCTGCCTTGCTGCCTCACTCCCTGCCCCCAGCCACCTGCCTGCCAGAGGCTCAATGTTGACAACAGCTAACAGAGACCCAGTCACAGGATGAGGCCAGGGCCAGGACCACAGTCTCCCAGCGTGCACCAGAGTGACTGCAATAGGACACAGAGGCTGACACCCAGATGTAGACAAGCTTGGCAGGACCCCTTCCCGATTGTGGGGGCCACAGCTGGACTCAGCCTTGAGGTGTTTGGCCAGACTTAACACCATGTATGAGCCAGGACCTTTTAAGGTAGAAGGGACAGAAACCAGACTCTCACAACCTTAGACAACTCTATTAATTTTCTGGGGCTGCGATGATGAAATACCCAAACTTGCTGACTTGAAACAACAGACAGACATTCTCACAGTCCCAGAAGTCTGGGATCATGGTGTGGCAGGGCGGTGCTCCCTCCACAGGCTCTAGGGGAGGGTTCATCCTGGCCTCTTCTAGCTTCTGGTGGCTGCCAACATTCCATGGCTTGTGGCGGCATCACCCCCATCTCTGCCTGTCTCAGCTCCCTCTGCCTCTCGGAAGGATGCCTGTGACTCACGTAGGGCCTAGGCGGGTAATCCAGGATAAGTGCCTCCTCTCAAGGTCCGTGATTTAATCAAATCTTTTGCCATATAAGGTAACATTCACTCTTTTGCCAACATACAAGGTAACATTCACATTCCACAGCTGAGGATGTGGACATATCTTTGTAGCCACCGTTCAGCTCATTACATCAACAAAACCCTCAGAAAGTCGACTGGCTCAGGAGAGGCAAGACGGTGGCTTCTGCAGACTGAAACACCTCAGCCCTCCGTGCCCCAGACAGCCTCAGTCCGCCCACACTAAATGTTCACTGTGGGGAAAACAGAGCCAGGGCCCTGGGACCTTTCATTTTCCCCTTGCACCCAGTAAGGAAGGCCCTTTTCCGTTGCACATTGATGTTCAAGAGGCGCCGTTTGGTTAAACCTGAGTTTGCTTGGAGAGAAGTACTGAAGGAAGACAGCCTGCCACCATGGGACACCTGTGTAGTTTTCAGCTAGGTTCTGCTCACTTTTCTCTTCCAACCTTTGAAAGGTATATGCCTATGTTTTACTCCAATTATCTGAGTGAAACATGGAGAAAGAGAGTTTACCACATTCTCATATAAGGCAAGTTTTTTAGCAGATATTTATTTTGTTTATTTTTATTTATTTTTTGGTACGTGCCCCTAGCGGGAACCGAACCTGGTCCGCAGGCCAATGTTCCAACCGCTGAGCCAAACCGGCCAGGGCATTTAGCAGGTATTTAATTCTGTGTTTGGGCCACCATGCAATCACGGTGAGCAGAGCTTGGTGATGCTCTCACTGCCCCACCCTGCTCCCAACAGCTCCACACACACGTGCCTACCGCATCTCCCCGCCCACTCACAGGTGTCCCCTCCCATGCAGATGTAGGTGGCAGAGAACAGTCCTTCATCTTCATCAAGTGAGGAAAGGTTGGACTCTCACTTTGCCCAGTACCCCTCCTTTTATCCACTGGAAAACTGCCTTCCCATTCCATGGGATCTCAGTGTGCTGAGTCACTCCCCAGGCCCCTGGAAGGGGCTTAGAACCCATGCTGGGACCACCAGGGTCCCACAGATGCTGGGAGAGAGAGGGGCCTTTCTCTGCTGAGAATGCTACAAGGAGAGATGGGAGATTAGGGGCTGCTGATGGCATTCTTACCTGCCCTGCGGTGGAAGCCACGCACAGCCCAGCAGGGACAGCATCATTTGCACCCCTGGAGACAGCTGAGCCCGAAGCTCGGACAGCTGGGTCGCATGCCCAGGCCAGTTGGATTTGTGATTGGTTTCAATCAGAAGAATACTGGTTGAAGCTGGGAGGCTGGCTGACAGCTGCCTCACAGGGTGTCTGTGGGTTTAGTATGAGTTGCTATGTACAGTCTCAGACCTGGTGGCTTTTTTTCTGGTCAGGACAGCGCCAAGCTTGGGCTTTGGTGTGGTCTGTACCTAACCTGTATCTTAGGTCATGTTCTCCAGAAACTGGGCCCAAGATAGGAATTCTCAGGCCCGGATTTATTGAAGGGATTACCCTCAGGGGAACCTCCTAAGGGAAGGAGGCAGGAGTGGGCAGAGGATAGAGCTAAACTAAGATGTGGCCTCAGCTGGGATCAAGCATGAAGCTCTGGAGCACGATTGGCACACAGAACTGTACCCCCTGAGGCAGGCAGGCTAGGCCTCTGTGCCCCCCAACTTCAGCCAGTCATTGGCTGCAGTCAGTGCCAGGCAGCAGAGTATAACTTTACAGGCATTTCTTCTAGAGAACGGGGCAGCTGTGAGCTACGTTCACAGCCAACATTTCCAGCAGCGTGGGGATGGGTAGCACTGGGGAGAGTGGTCTCTGAGCAAGGACCACAGCCTCCACTTCCACTGGCTTCACGGCCCTGACAAACCTCAACCAGGGGTGAGAAGGGCAGCCTGGAGACCAGGGATCCCTTGGCTGATCAGGAGTCTCCGAGATTTTGAGGACAAAGGAAGAGGGCAGGAGGCTTAGTACCTGGTCCCTGTTGTTCTTCCCTCTCCTCCCCAAACTCCTTTGCAGAAATGAAATTTAACACAACACCCTTAGCATTTGCTGGGTGCACAGTGGCCACACACATGAGTGTTCACAAAAACCTTTATGATAAATTTTCCTCAGCTCCAGGAAAGAATCTGACTCTCCACATGGACAGAAGCAGGTAGAATATGCAGGAATGAAAAACGAAACCCCCATCAACCCTTCTTTCAAGTGTCTGTCAGGGCTGACTCTGTGAGCACTGAGGCGGAGCTCCCCTGAGTGAGGACGGTAGGTGATCCCGGGCTCCCAGGCACCTCAGAGGTGGGAATGTATCAATCAAGACCTGTGTTTGACTGCAAATAACAGATGCCTGCTGCCTTAAACAAATTAGAGGTGTCATTTTTCTCAGGCACTAACGAGCCCAGAGGGAAGCGGACTGGAACTGGAACTGGAGCAGTGGCTCAATTTTCAAGATGGTGCCCAGTTCCCCAGGCATTGCCACTGTGCTCTAAGCAAGAAGAGGGGAGTCCGGCCAGTGTGGCTCAGTGGTTGAGTGTCGACCCATGTACCAAGAGGTCGCCAGTTCGATTCCCAGTCAGGACACATGCCCAGGTTGTGGGCCTGATCCCCAGAGGGGGCATGCAGGAGGCGGCTAGTCGATATTCTCTCTCATCGATGTTTCTATCTCTCTCTCCCTCTCACTTCCTCTCTCTCTCTCTAAAATCCATAAAGAAAAAAAATGTTTTTATAATTAAAAAAAAGAAGAGGGGAGAGTGAGGCCAGAGTCTCAAGGGGCCAGTCAGCAAGTCTATTCCTGTTTAGAGCTCTCCTGGAAGCCTCATCTGTGAATTCCACTCATTGGTCAGAGCTATGTCGCATGACCACCCCTAGCTGCAAGGGAGGCTGGGAGATGCAGTTACTTTATCTGAGTACTAGCAGAGAAGGAAAAAAATAGATGAAAGCAACCCAAATCCCTGCCACTAGGATCTGATATTTGATTCGGTTCAGCATCTATAGGTGAGGAGACAGAGCTCAGGGGGTTCTGAGACCATCGAGGTCACACAGGCCAACAGAAACACACCCCGTAGCTAACCATGGGTCCCAGAACACAGATCACATGAAAGCAAGGCCAGTCTCAGTGCACATGGATTTATTGAGCTGCGGATGCTATTCCCAGTGCTGGGTTAAACCATGGGGAAGGTAGACTTATGGCCAGTGCAATGCAGGGGACTGGATTCTCACCTACTCCAGTTGGTACCCACAAAGCAACAGATCATGGACAGGAAGCACTGCCAGCGTTTGTCATGGGGGCACAGGTGATTATGATCATGGGTGGTGCCTAACTGGGAGGGTGCCTTGAAAAGTTGCAGTGTAACAAGTATGTTCAGATGTACTCCTTAAGGCATGATCTGCTTTGGGGATGGGGCTGATAAAATCTATAATTCTGGGAGTTTAGATGGTCTCTGACCTTCTCTAGGTTATCTGGGGCCCTGGTAAGGCCTCAGCTGCACAGGTGACCCCCTCCCATGCCTACCATGTGGGAAACCCCAACTGTGCCAAGGTCTGTGGAGAAAGAGACCTACAACCAAGAAACCTACTGAAAAGGAAACCATGGGCTTTGCGATCAGGCCTGCAGCCTCTATGCCTCACTCCAGGGGACAGGCATACAGAATGTCCAGACCCGCAAAGGGAAGCAGAGCAAGAGCACTGGGGCCAGCATAGGAGGTACATCAGTTCCTTTCCAGTGGGGCAGTAGGCCACAGGGGTAGCTGTGTACCTCAGGCAGGGTGGGCTAGTTGGCTGTGCTGTTCAAGATCTGCTGTCCTAGTCAGAGTAGAGGCTGGAGAGCCAGGACAGGGAGCATGGAGAGCAGGGAGCACCCCTTCAGGGGCCCATCTGCAGAGGACACCTTACGGGGAGGGAGCAGAGTGTGAGATTGAGGCAGAAGCCTGGCTCTGCTCTGTGCGTCCACCCCCATCCATCTAGGCCCAACTGGCATGGAAGGATGGAAGAAGCAGTTCAGGGGGTGCCAGCTCACCATCCCATACCTGTACCTACCTGCAGGAGGCTGTGCTGATGGGAGTCTGGATGGTCCTGCAGAACTGGGGACTGCCCGCTGTCAAAGGCCTGTATGGCACCATCTATAGAAGGAGGGATCCAGGGTGAGCTTGGCTGGGAAACCCTAGCACAGGGGCCAGCTCCTCTGGGACAAATTGAGAGACCTCTGGCATCCTTCGTGGCCTCGTCTAGGAAAGGATGGGAACACAGAATGTCTGCAAGGACTGGCTTCCGGGATGGAAGGTACAGGGTGAGGAATAACAAAGGACAACTGTGGTAGGAGTGCCTTACAAACCTTGGGGTCTTCCATCCTCACTGGGGAGAGTGACAAGTATCACCCTCATTTTACAGATGGACACAAAATAGCTTAGAGGAGGGCTTCAAACTCAGGCCCCTAACTCTCAGGTTGGGCAGGGAACCACCAAGCTATTCAGACCCAGAAGGCCAGACTGTCGCTGGGAGGAGTTGGCAGCGCCTCGAAGGCAGAACTGCCTCGGAAGTGGCTGAATTTCGGCTGGTTCCATTCCAGGTCCTCTGCCGCCCGCAGGGGCGCCAGCCCACACACCCCTAGGAATCTACCTGGTCGGTCACCTGGTCTCCAGACACAGCTGAGCGCAGATTCCCTAAGGGGCAGGACGACAGGAGAGGGAGAACTGGGCCTACTTGACTGCCACAAAAAGCCTGTTTCCTCAACTCTAAATAGGCTCCCGCGCCTCAGGCGGCTCGGTAGGGGACAGTACGGGCCAGCTGTAGTCCCGCCGCCCTGCCTCGGCCCCTCACCCAAGCAGCGGTTCCCCGTAAACAGCTCCCGGAAAGCTTCGCACTCCTCCCGTCGATTCCCGCTGGCTCCGCAGTCGCACCAGGGCGCCACGCGCGCGCTCGCGTTGTCCACGTAGTTGGGGGTGAGTGTGGTGCCTGCGGGGACCCCGAGAGCGGAGTCATCGACCCACCCAGGTGGAGGAAGCCCGGCAGAGCCCAGCCCGGCCCGGACCCCGGCATCGCGTACCCACGAGGCCCGCGTAGGCGCGCAGGCAGCGGGAGGCCTGGTCGGGCGGGCAGCCGTCGGGGGCGCTGGGGGCGGGCGCGCAGGAGGCCTGGAAGGCCAGAAGGCGGGGCCTGCGCGGGGCGGTGGGAAAGCACATGGCGAATCGGAGGCCTCGCCCCGCCCCGCCCCGCCTTGCCCCGCCCCGCCCGCACCTGCAGACCCCGCTGTGCTCGCAGGCGTCTAAGGGCCCGAGGCAGGAGGGCGGAGCCGGGCCGGGCCCGGAGAAGGCGCAGGCGGGCACGAAGGTCTGGCGCCGGCGCTCGGCGCACACGGGGTCGACGCACGAGCAGAATAGCAACGCGTGGGTGAGCGCGGGCGATCCGCGGGCGAAGAAGCGGCGCAGGGCGCGGCGGCAGCGGGCGCGGGGGCAATCCCCGGACGCGGTTCGGCCCAGGCAGTGCCCCACGTACTCTGTGCGTAGCCGCTGACACTGCGCGTCCGCCGTACACGCCTCGGCGGCGTCCACGCATCGGTTCCGTGCGGCGGAGCTCGGAGACCCTGGTGGAGGGGCGGGCAGACTGCAGTCAGTCTCTGTGGGTCCACAGGCACACTTCACCCCCGACTCTTACCCCTAAGACGGGGCATGCTCAAAAGCCGAGGCGGGCAGAGTGTGGCCTGAAGGTGTGAACTGCCTTCCGTCCGCGGCGGCGGACCCTGGTGATTCCTGCAACACATCAGGGATGAAGGGGGCTCACCGAGGCTCCCCTAGAGGCTCAGACCCATCTCCCCAGGCACCACCCCTCTCCCAGAACTGCCACACCCATTCAAAGAGGGGTCTGCGGGTGCCCTCTCTCTTTGGCACGCGGAGCTTTCTTCCTTTCTTCTCCTCCCCCTCCCTCTTGGAGACCCTTTGAATGGGTCCATAGGTTTCCGCTTCTCCCACCTTCCTGACCTGCGCCTCCCCCTGCCCTTGCCACTGGATTCTACCCCCTCCATTCCCTTCTGGTGCTCCCTTCTGGCCGGTCTAACCCATGCTGTCTCATCCAGACTCGTTTCCTCCTGGTTCCTCCACCCTCCACCAGCCAGGCAAAGGGGGGGAAGGGTCTCAGAAGTGCTCGGCACTGGAGGGCCTGGCTGCTAGGGTATGGATCCGAAAGAAGTCCCTCATGGCAGGCCACAGGGCTCTATCCTGTGCCACAGGTCAGAGCTGGGGGCAGAGTGCACCTGGCACAACAGAGTCACACTTCAGGGGTTGGTTGGGCAGAGAGTGAACTCTGTGCAGATGTTCTGGAGGCCACATCTAAATCCAACCAAGGCAGGGTCTCCAGAGGTTAAGACTTGGCAGCCTCTCTTCCTAGGACCTAGGTCAACATGGCTACCCCTGCCCTCCATGTCCTCAGAGCTCCTGGGAGCATCTCACTTCTGGCAGGACAGTTCCTAGCCTGGCCCTGTACCCATCTTACTGTGTATGTGTGGAGGGGCCTGTAGCAGGGCCCCTGTCTGGCACTGGCCACCTCTTTTGGCGACCATGGTGATTCTTGCAGTGGCTTCGGTGCCCTCGTGCTGCAGGAAGGATGGACAGAAACAAAGGACTTGGAATGGGTATGTATGTGGAGAGGGTCTACAGGAGAGGGGTGAGCCCTCCCTCTCTCCTCTCCTCCCCTTCTCCTCCAGGACACAGAGCAGCAGCCAAACTTTGCCCTTCTCTCCCAGTAAATCCCCTCGTTTCCAGGCCTCAGCCACACACAACAGCACATAGTGTCTGTCTCCGAAGGTCTTGGTTCCACCTTTGCGCATTTGCATACCTGTCTCCTTCTGCCAGGAGCACCCTTACCTCATCCCTTACCTCATCATCACCCTCAAAACAGTACATCTCTCCCTGGCTGGTGTTGCGCAGTGGTTAGAACATTGGCCCAAGCACCGAAGGGTCTCAGGTTTGATTCCCAATTAAGGGTGCGTGCCTGGGTTGCAGATTCCATCTCCAGCCCGTCAGGGTGTGTGCAGGAGGCAACCAATCAATGATTCTTTTTCTCTTTCTCTCCCCTTCTCTTCCACTCTCTCTAAAAATCAATGGGAAAAATATCCTCAGGTGAGGATTAACAAACAACAACAAAGTACGTCTCAGCTCCAAAATCTCCTCTGCCTTAAACCTTTGTCTGATTTCTTTCTCCCCATCCCACCCAGTAAAATGACTCTTCCCTCCACGATACTTCAGGTGGGGAAGGGACAGTTTGAGCAGATGGAACAACAGGTGAGTGGCACGGAGACACTGAAGATGCAGGGCAAGAAACCAGTCCAAGACTGAAGGTGGAGGGCTAGAGCTGGAGGAAGGGTAAGCGAGGTGAGAGAGGGGAGACAGAGGAAAAACAGAGTTCCAGGGGCAGGGGTACCAAGGTGGTACTTGGGAAGGGGGATGGCTCCGAAGACAGGAGGCAGGATGAACAAGCAGAGCGCTGCAGAGCCGACTGCTGGGTGCCCTGTACCACAGGCACAGATCTCTCGCTGGCGCCACCGCCTGCCTTCCAGCTTTTTCTGGAATTACCCTCTTACCTGCTGCCCTGTCCCTGAGGATCTGGGACAGAGAGACCAGGATTCAGGGGTCCTGGGGAAGAGGCAGCCACTTACTCAGAAGCAGCTGTAGCAGCAGCAGCAGCAGCAAGGGCTGCAAGCAGTGGGCCATGGCGGCCTGTAGAGGAGAGGACCGGGCCAGGCTGAACCCCAATGGGACAGGTGCCTTCTTCCCAGCTCCACCAAGCGGATGAAGCAGAGTGCTGACAGAAGCCCTCCGGCTGCTGGGAGGAGCCTTTGCATGACTCCCGCCCCCACTGAGGCCCCTCCCTAAGCTGCACCTTCAGGTAAATCCAGGAGCCACTGAATCTAGAGCCTGAGTGTGTCTAGATGGACCCCACCGCCCCCTCCTCCCCACAGCAACACCTGCACCGCCCCAGCAGACCTTGTCTCTCCCGGGCTGAACTGTTGACTTTATGAAACAACATTGTTTTTTTCCTTCTTTTATAATTTTATTTTTAACTTTTTCTTCTTAACTAATTTTAGACTTGAACAAAAGTTGCAAAAATGTGTTTCCTTTATATCTTTTCCACAGCTTCCCCTCGTGTTAACATCTTACATAATCATAGTATAGTTGTTAAAATTAGGAACTTGACATTGGTACAATACAATACAATAAACTACAGACCAGCTTTTCCACTAATGTCCTTTTTCTGTCCCAAGATTTAATCCAGGACACCTCATGGCACTCAGTGGTCATATTGCCTTAATTCCCTCCAATCTGGTAGCTCCCCCGTCTTTCCTCCCAAGCCTGGTGACTCCCCATGTGGCCCTGCTTGCCCCCTTTCCTTGGGAACTGTAAGGGATAAAAACTTACTTCAGTGGCATTAACCTCTCCATGCAGTCATCTCTAAAACTCAAAATCTCACAGATACAAAGAACACAGGACAGGGCTTCAGGAAACAGTCTAATTCAGCCTCTTGGCTGCGAGAATGACAGCAAGCCCGCGCTGGCGACTTCCTCCTCCGTACTTGCAAAAATTCCCCCGCTCTTCACACCCTCTGCAATGGTTTTTCACTCCTGTGCCTGTTTCCCCATTTGTAACATGGGGAATAACAACAACACAGGGCTTGTATGAAGAGTCCATGAGTGAATCCAAGTATTCTTAGAGTGCTGCTTGGCTCCTCACTCCCCGCCCCCACCTCTGCTTTAGGGACTAGAGGTTCCATTCTCCTTTCCAACGGGTCACCTTCAACTGAAGTTCATTAGGGAAAGGCCAGCCCAGGCTCAGAGCCCGGCCGAGGCCCTCGGGAGTCACGCTGGCAGACCTGTCACTTCACCTTACTGAGCCTATAAAACGGGGGATAGAAGAGGGGGTTTGTTTTGTTTTAGAGAGAGAGAGAGAGAAACATCAACATGAAAGGGACACATTGAGTGACTGCCACCCGCACGACCAACCAGGGCCGGGGGACAAACTGCAACCGAGCTACATGCCCTTAGCAGGAACCGAACCCGGGTCTCTCCGGACTGCAGGTCAATGCTCCAACCACTGAGCCAAACCGGCCAGGGCAAGAGGGGGTAGTTTTTAAGAGCCAGGTTTAGCACCTGGCCTTCGGAGGAGAATCCAATGACAGCTGTTATAACCAAGGCGAAGCCAGGTGCTCTGGAAGTCCAGAGAAGGACACCCTCTAAACGAGGGTAGAGAAGAAATGGCAAAGATGGTCCCACTTTCGGGCTCTCAAGTAGTGAGCAGGCCTTCATCAGGAGTCCAGGGGGGTGGGTCATGTCAGGAAGAGGTTGGGGAAGAAAAGTCACTGTTGCAAACCTGTCATCTCCTCCCCACCCTAGCCAACACCTTGCCAACCCCTGAGACCTGGGCTGGCTCTGTAACTTGCTTGGGCCAGTAGAGTGTATGGTGATTAACATGTGCCAGTCATGGAATCTCAAGAGGCCTTGCAAGCTTCCAATTAATCTCTTGCAGGATGAGGTGAGGGAGGAACTTGCCTCTGGATCACAATGACTGATGTTTCCTTTTGCCTCTGGCTCCCACATGGCTTGGTGTGACACTGTTACGGATCCTCTCTTTACTTAAAATTTTGATATTTTGTTCATCATAGATTTTTAGCACTAATTTTGATTTTTTTAAAAATATTACTTATCTTGATTATTATTTTTTGTAACCAAAGTAAGTGGGCACACTTACCTCATCCTAACCCTGGTCCTGCTCTCTTAGCTCCCTCCCCAGCTGTCATGTGAACAAGCCTGGGCTAGCCTGCTGGAAAATGGGACACAGCCCATCGAGCCCCATCATCCCAGCCAAAGCCAGCCAAACCCAGAACTGCCTAGCTGACCAGCAGTTGACAGCAAACATATAAGTGAGTTCAGCTGAGACCAATTAAACCACTAGGTCACTTCAACCTAATTTGCCAATCACAGAATTGGTCGTTGTTTAAGCTACTCCATTTTTGGGGAGTGTTGTTACGCAGCAACAGCAAGCTGACACAGAAGGTCACTGCGCAACTCTTGCATGAAGCAAGGGGAGAGGATACGTGGCTTCTAATGTCCAAGTGGGGCAAAGAGATTCAACCAAGGCAACACCATCCTATGCTCAGGTCCATCTGGGGCTCTGGTTACCATCTAAGACTCCACCCACCAGCCATCACCCCTCAGGGAACCCCACAGGGTTGAATTTATAGACAGAAGAGACTAATAGGGGCTCTCTGCTGCCCTTTCTCAATCCCCTCCCAGGGAATGGAGGCTCAGTAAAGTCCAAAGTGAGGACACGCCTCCAGAATCTCAGGTGCAGGACTAGGTATGGGAAGAGGCTGAGAAAGCATCTGGGGGACAAGACAGGGCAGGAAGGGGGAGGAAGGAAAGTCCCAAGGATTCTGTCTGCTTTGCAGAGGCCGGGCTCCAAGGAAGTGGGCTCAGTCTGAAATGTAGGGTCCCCGAGTCCAGGCTCTGACCTAGCAGTCATGCCTCTGCGGAGCTGAGTCGGGTGAAGTGTGTGACCACACCCTCCCCGACAGAGGCCTCTCCCGGCGCCCAGTGTGACCCAGCCTCCTCCAGTGACAGGAGGTCAGTGACTATGTGACCTTTGCTCCTTGGACTGATGGTGTGAAGTCAAGACTGTTCCATGACATAACCGCTGCCAGATCCTCTGGGTCAGAACAGAGACTACTTCCCATAAATCCCCTCAGAGGTCTGCTCACCCCTCCCCTACGTCCAGGCATGCTGGTTCCTGGAACAGACCCTTGCCCTTCCCTGGGCAGGCATTTATCTGGGGTGGGTCACACCCCAGTGCCCTATCCACCCTGCCCATCCTATATAACCCCTTAGTGCCCGCCACATGGTGTGGTGGATATCCATTTGGTCTTGCCGCTGCCCAAGATATGCCTTGTATATAAGTTCTTTTAATAAACTCTGGTAATGGAGTTGTCAGCCTGTCTTTGATCTCTCAGACCTGGGAAGTTTTACATAACAAATGGCTTCTTGGGCTGGCATGAATCCCAGACCTAATGAACGCGGATAACATTGGGCAAATTCGGATGAGGCTCTGGGGTCCTGGAGTAGGTAGGGCGGAGGTAACTCAGGCAAGGTGCAGAAGGTCAGCTGTCTTGCTGGCTCTGTCCCTGGCGGTCCAAGTGCTTGGAGTGGCTGTCAGTAGCCACCTGTCTTTAAGTGACCTCATCTCAGGATCCCCCTCTCACCAGAGACAGGATCTTGGCTTCGGGACTTGATCTGCTGAAAAAGGAGGAAGGGTCATCCCCTGAGAACTAGGACCTCGGCCTGCAAGTCGTGGGACAGGGAGCCCCTGTCCTCCCTCAGTGAGTCCAGATGACCCAAGAAGAACCAAAACTTCCTCCCCTGATCCAGAGGCCTCCGGCATCTGACCTGCATAACCACAGCTTCTCCATGTAGCCATACCTCAGAACTCAAGCTCAGAAACCCCAGAGTAGGGAACAGTGAGCTGAGGGAAAGCTGAGGGGCAATAGGAAGTAGAGGTCCCCACATCAGGGTCCCCCCTACCTTGGGGTGTAGGTAGGCCCACGAAGCACAGGTTTCTCAAGGTGGCCGTTGGGCCCTGGCAGAGATCTCCACGTCTGGAGGCAGTGGGCAGAGAATGGGTGCTGTGAACACGCTGGCAATGGTCCCTAGGGCGGGTAGGGCACTGAGGACTCAAGGTGGCTGAGTGCTACGTGGGGTGGAGGGGGCCCAAGAGTCCATCCCTTCATTTCCCCATCTCCCCCTGCACCTCACTCACCCAGGGGTCCGGGCTCCCCAGTGGTCATCGGGCCCAACTCCAGGGGGTGGTCCCTGAGTGGGCCATCTCTGGGCCTGAACAGTGAGATAAGAGGCCAGGAGGTTGGAACAGTGATGCTGAGCAGGACGGCCCCTCCCCCTCCCTGGGCAGCATGTGCCGGCCCAAGTGTTTCATTGTGTTCTGCCTTCTGCATTGAGTCTCCACCCTTCTGCTCCAGGTCACTCTCTCTAGCTCACTTCCTGCTCCCTCCGAAGAGGGGTACAGGCACTTTCTCCCTCCAGCCCTGGCATCTTCTAGATGTTGGCATCACTCAGGTATCAAAGAGGGTGGACTTACTCCCTAGTGGTAGCTCTGCCTGCACCACTTGCCATTGGGTGGCCCTGCTGTCCTTGATGACTCCAAACCCTGCGTGGCTGCTCGTGCCCCATCTCCCAGGGCCTGCCACTTCCTTCCAGTCTCTTCAAAACAGTCTCTACTGCCCTCAAGACTCTGCCCTGGCAATGACATGCAGTCACCGCCCCCCTGAAGGGCCCCTGATGCTGACACACCCAGCTCTGAGCACCTTGCACCTCTGCCCACCTGCAACCACCGCTTATTGTGTCAAGACCCTCTCACCTGGCACCAGGAACCTGGCTGGTACCCACCCGTCAGGGATGTCCTCTGTCCCTATCTCCAGCCCAAACCCTACCCTTTCCCTCAGCTGTGCTAGGCCAGGCTGTGTCAGATGTGGCCATAAGGTGCCTACTTGCCCAGCAGCCAGTGAAGGGGCAGCCCTAGGTCAACCCTGCTTGGTATTATGGGACCCTCCTCCCAAGACATGGAGGGCAAACCGTTGCCACAAAGGCAGCTGGTGCTATAGTTGACCAGTGGTGTGGAATGAAAAGATGTGTCGGCCCAGCACTGGGGATCTCGAAAGAGGTAACGGCAGAGATTTAGGCAGAGGAAATGACAGGGCCGAAAGCTCCTGAGAAGGAGCCTGGAGGGACCTTGAAGGGCACAGTGGAGCAGGAACTGCATTATGAGCTGGTGGAAAATAGGGCGAAGTCAAAGGTGAGGCAGCCCTCTGGTGGGAGAAACAGGAGAGTGGACAAAAAGGGACTACAGTCGTCCCTCGCCACGGTGAAGCCGCAAAAGTTGAAGCGCGAAGTGGCGAGGGACGACTGTGTATGAATAAAGAATCCTCTGGTCCACAGGTTGACACTCTAACCGCTGAGCCAAACCGGCCAGGGCAAGAATCCTACTTTGCGGAAATTCATTTATCGCAGTAGAGTCTGGAACTCATTAACCACGATAAATGAGGGCCGACTGTAAACCACAGCAATAGGGAGGGGTAGAGGGTCCTGCATGGATCCGCACCATTGGCCCCTGGTGCCTCCTGCTCAAGGCTTCTTTCCACTACCTCAGTTGACCCTCTGCACCTGGAGACAAAGCCTGAATACCCCACCCCAGCTTCCCCAGACCCAGCAGAACTCTGAGGAGCCAGAACCACAGGAGTAGGCTCACGGAGCAGGGAACTAAGCCCTCGGAGCTTACCCACTGCCCCTCCGTGAGCCACACAGGCACTGCTGAAGCTGGTATCTCCACTGCAGCCGGTAGCAGCACCAGGCCAGGCCGGCCCCCGGAAGCAGAGGCAGCAGGAAGCTAAAGATCACTGCCAGCAGGAAGGCATAGTGGTCTGCAAGGGACAGGGCGGGGCTGAGTCCGAAGTAGGTGCACCACAAGGGCTGCCCCCACTCGTCCCCCATGTGCGCACTTTCAGACTGCACAGGGCCGCTGTCCACGCTACCACCCAACCCTGGCTTGTCGCAGGAGGGTGGAGCCCAGCCGGGATCGCAGTGGCAGTTATGGTTACTATTGCAAACCTGCAGAGGAAGGGAAAAGGAGGGTCCCATGGGATGAGGGACCTCAAGGTCACCCCCCCACACACACTCAAGACTACTCACCCCATGGCCATGGCAGGCGGTCAGGCAGTGCTCCAACTCCTGAAAGGTGGTGTTCTGACAGCGCCTGTCCTGGCACACCTATGGGCAGTGATGTGCACTAAGCACTGGGGGGAGTGACGCTTTGGCCCTAGGGACCCGAGTGGCAGGGAGGGGTCAGGTGGGCAGGACTCACCATTGTAGGTCCACACTGGGTGCCTGGCTCTACCAGGCCCAAGTTAGGCAGGTCCAGCTGGGCACCAGGTAGCAGAAAGGCTCCCTTGCAGGTCACTTCTAGGCTGCCTAGGCGGAGGGTAGAGTGCACCGCCATCGTGTGTGGTGCCAGTGGGCTCTGCTCCCCACCCTGGCACTGCAGCTTCCCACACTGCGCATCCCTAGGGACCAAGTGGAGGGTGGTCAAACAGCACGGAGTGTCCCCCTGCCCCCAACCCACTCCCCAGCTTCCACTCCCTCTGCTCCTCTCCCCACCTCTGCGCACACGGCTGGTAGCTGCCCTCTTCGGCCTGGTCGCAGTTGCCAGGGGCGTCTCCTGCAGAGTTCACCAAGTGGAAACAGGCCTCTGGGGCTGGGCGGGAGCCTGGGGAAGCATGGGCGGAGCTGGGGACCATGCTTCCCCCGCCCTCGTTCCCCCTGCCCATCTTTCCTAGAGTAGAAATGTCCTCGGACCCAAGGAGAGGGACGAGATGCAAGGCCACGCGCGTTCTCTCACCAGGTCCCCAGAGCTGCTGGCACTGCTGCTGGAGCGTGGGGCACGCGCCGTCCCGGCAGTAGCCGCGGCCGCTGGCGCAGGGAGAGCCATCGAGTAGGTAAACGTCTGGGGGACAGTAGGGAGAGGCGCCCGTGCAGAACTCAGGGAGGTCACAGTCGCCTGCAGCCTGACGGCACGGCGCGCCCGCCGGCTTCAGCTATACAGGTGACCCGCGTGGCGGGAGAGTGGCCGAAACACGGGAAGACAGTGGACAGTGAGAGATCAGCGCCGACAGCGAGGCGCAGCGGCAGGACAGCCCGGCGGGAGGACGAGGTGCACCCAAGCGCCGAGCAGAGTCAGCACCCGCAGGAGACCGGGGGACGCCAATCAGCCAGGACAAACGGGCAGCTCCACAGCGCCGCTCCGCGCCTCCCGCGCCCTCACCTGGCAGCTCGAGCAGCAGTCTCCGTGGGAACACTGGGCCCCCTCACGCAGCGAGCAGTTGTGGGCGAAGCAGCAGGGGTCGGGGCACTCCTGGAGCCGAAAAGGCGAGAAGGGACCAGGTGGCGAGCAGCAGCGCCCCGGACCCCGGGGAGGGGCGGGTGGGGGCAGCCTTGGCCCGCAGGGGCCGCGCGGACCTAACCTGGGCGGCGCCGCAGTCGCACTCCTCGCCGTCCTCCACGAAGCCGTTGCCGCAGCGCGCCCGCCGCACCGGGAGCCCGGGGCCGGGCGCATTGGAGAGGCACGCGCCGCCCCCCTTGCGGAAGAAGGCGCGCAGCTGGCGGCGGCTGCAAGCGCTGAACACGCGGGGGAACGGGTGCCTACGGGCGGGGAAGGGCGTCGGAGGTGCGGGGACCACCCCCTGAACGTCCTGCTCTCCTCCCACCACGACCACCCGTGCTTGGCCACACAGCCGCGGATGGGCGGCTCGAATCCTCTAGAGGCTGAGCCCAGAGTGGGTGAGTAACCCGAGCAAAGTCACACAGCTAGACCGAGGCGGAAGGGTGTGACGCCAGGACTTAAAGTCAAATCCCAACCCATCGCGGCCAGTCCTGTAGGAGTAACCTCGCCAGGTGTTCCCGAAAAGAATCCATATTCTTGAGAATCCACTTTCCTTGTGTTTCCTCCATTTAAAGCCTCATAAACAACTCAGGACGGGTACTATGATCATATCCCCATTTTACAGAAGAGGAAACTGAGAGGTGAGCATTCACCCAAAGGAATGCAGCGGAGGAAGGTCCCGGGTCTAGTGGAGCCTCCCCAGGGCCCCTCCCCCACCAGGTCGCCCCTACCCAGTAGCTGCTGCCATGACGCAGCCTCCCGGCTCAGCTGCAGCCCCTACGCAACAGCCGTCTGGGTCGTGACTGAGGCCGAGGCTGTGGCCTATCTCATGGGCCATGGTAGCTGCAGCGCCGATGGGGAGCTCCGAGTGATCCTGGGAGGGCGTGGGGATGGTCACTGCGGGTTGAGGACACGGCCCGCACCTCTCCTCTCGTCCAGTCCCGGGCGGAGCTCACCGTGCTCACGCCTCCAGAGCTCTCTACAAGGCACATGCCTTCCACCGGTGCCAGGCCCACGGTGTTGTCCCTGAAAGAGCGGCCCCTGAGGGCGGAGTGCGGCGTGACTCGAGATGCGGGGAGGGGGACCGCTCAGCGGGGGACCCGCGTGGGGTTGGGAGGCACCCACGTGAGCAGCTGCGTTGAGTCGTGTGGCTGCCGCGCCCACAGGCCCCGTCGCCACTGCAGGAAAGCCCAGAGCGTGGCGTTCGCATCAGGCAGGACAAGGCTCTGGTCCTGCTCAGTCCATACTTCCAGGCCGGTCAGTGCCACCTGAATGTCCAGAGTCCTGAGAATCTGTGGTCAGGGCAGGACGGGCCTGAAGCAGGGACAAAGCGCACCACCACCCTGGTGGTCCCGCTCTTCCCCCTACATTCTCTCTCCTCATCCCCAAGACTGCCACGTCCAGCTAGGACCTGCCCACCACTGTGGTGGTGACTCCCATCAGGCCTATCTTCCCACCCACCGCCCCCAACCTGGTCCACGTAATTGGCGATCTCCAGAAGACGCTGTTTGGTGTGGTTCAAGTTCTGGTTCTGGGTCAAGAACTGAAAAGGCAGCAATATAGCCATGTGACAGGCTGAGCTGGTCCCACTCAGCCCCAACAAACCCCTGAGTCTCCTCTCACCAGGGTGTGGTCAGCCACTATGTACAGCTCCAGGTACCTTGGGCTTCTGCGGGCCTCCCGCCGGTCCTGGGGAGAGGCAACAGTGAACCTGAATGGCCCACTGCTGGGCTTGAACCCTGACCACCAACCCCATTCCCCAGAAAGCACAAAATTAACTTAAAAAATTTGCCAGAACTTGTTTCTTCAGCTTCCAAATAAAAATAGGACAGGAGACCCTGCAAGGGGCCACACATTCCTGTCTTTCTGATTTGGTGGGCTATGTATACTGCATTCCCACTCCTACCCCTGCCTGTGCCTCTAACCCTGATCTGGGTGGCACAAGAAAGGCTGGTCTTGCTCCCTTTGTCTCCAGGATCCCGGTGGCCACAGGCCCCTTTCCAGCTAAGTAGCTGCTCTGTCCGGAAGATCCTGTGGCTTGAGATGTCCTGGGCATCCCCAGCTGGCCAGGGATGCACATAATAGCTGGCATTGCTGCTGAGCGTGATCAGACCCCTAGGATGCAGAGGGGTGCAGAAAGTGGTGTGAGAGAATTCTTGCCCCAGCCACAGCCCCAGGCCCAGCCCCCTCCCCCAGATCTCCTCACCTCATCCCAGAGCAGGTGCTAAGGACTACCCAGGAGTCCCGGAAGCCCCTCACTCGCCCATGGTAATAACAATGATCCTGGAGAGCAAGGGATCCAGCCTCCACTCTCAGCCAGGACTGAGTGGGAGGGGCAAGGGAGCAGGCATGGTGGGGGCTGGCTCCAGCCTCTCCTCAGGAACAGGAGAATGGGGAAGGAATGGTGGGGAGGCCCTCAGGGAACGCATCCCCCAGCACCCCTCACCCTGTCCTCAGTGCCCATGGAAGTGTCTCACCGTGTGGTTGGGGACCAGCAGCACTGGCTGCCCATCTGGGCTGTAGTGGGTTTCTGTGTGTCCTGGGGCCAGCAGCCTGCTGGGAGAGGGTGTTGTAGGAATCACTTAATTCAGTTCTGCCTCCTCCAGGATGCCCTCCAGCCTTCCTCCCTGAATGCCAATTGATCATTAAGCACAGGACTTATTGATCATTAGGAATGGCTCTATTAGCCACAGGGCTTAGCATTTAAGAAGTACCCAAAGTGTGTCTTAGGAAAGGGACAGGAATGACTGTGTTGCTTAGCTCAGAAAAACCTGGAGCTAGAGGGAGAAAAGGGAAGGGCAGGAAGGGGCCTTGGTGATGGCGTAGATATGTGAAGTGGGAGTGTGGGAAGCATTAGGGAGAAGCAGCAATAGGGGCAGAGTTTGTGGTCCCTGTGGAGCCTGTGGCAGGCAGCTGGATGCCCAGGTCTTAGGCTGGGCAGGAGGGGAGGACTCAGGAGACACTGCTGAGGAGGTGGGACTTGGAGCCAAGAAAGTGTGGCTGAACTCCCTAGGAGGCCCTTCCTGCTGCCTACTCTTGTTGGGCATCTAGTCATCCTTCTCTCCAGTCCACCTCCCTGCCTCAAGGATCCTTCAAATCTTCTCCTCTGGCCCACAGACCCCACATATCTTCCCAACTGTCCTTCAGTGATGCTCGTCCCCTTCATGATTCCAGCTGTGTGCTCTGTCTCACCAGGACCCTTCCTACTAAGATGGATCAACCTTAAGTCAGTCTCTCCTCTTTAAAGAAAATCCTTGACCCCCGCCTCGCCTTGACCTCTGCACTGCCAGACTGCCCAAAGACCGGTGATGCCTGCGTCCCCACCTCCCAGGCTCTCCTTTACCTTCTGAAGCTTTGCTCCCCCCTCCACACACACACACAACCCTGGGAGGTAGGTGATATGATCAGCCCATTTAATGCGAGGGACACCAAGCCCCAGAGAAACTGGCTGGGCATGGTGGAACTAGTTTGTTCCTAGTCCATCTGATTCCACTGGGAGAATTAAATGCATGGAGTGCTCAGAGCAGTGCCTGCAATGAAACACGCACTTGGAAATAAATAGCTGTTGATAATATAGTCTGGATGGTTTTAAGATCCCATGGACATCCACCCCATCCATCCCTGCTCTGCCTGCTCATTCACCAACTCAAAATCTTTGGCTCTGCACCATCCAGGATACTCAGCACTAAAAATGGCCCCTGTGACCCAGCCCCACTGGGACTCCCCAAATATGTTGCCCATTGCTCCCTTCCCTAAAGATGGAGACCCTCTGGGCAAGCCAGACAAATTGATACACCCTGAATGTGTCTTGATCTTTGTACCACTGCACCTTTGTTCTTGTCACTTCATTAACCTGGAGTGCCTGCCCATCATTAGAACCTATCTTGGATTCTCTTTTGACTCGGGGTTCCTTTTGAGAACTCATTAGGTGATGCTTACTCATTTCTGGCAGCTGACAAGATGCTCCTGGGGCCTGGATGAAGGATGTGGCCCAGAGCAGGGCTGACCCAGCCTAACAGTTCACTTCAGCCTCAAGGGAGCCCTCACCCCTTCCAGCCTCCCTCCTGGGTTTCTGCCAGTCCCTGCCCTCAGCATTGTTCTCCTTACCCCCGGAGAAAGGGGCTGTCTTGGCTCCCTGCCCCCTCACTGGCCTGTACTCACTGGTTCTTCTCCAGCTCCAGCAGGAGCTCCTGGCCTTCAGCCTCCAAGGCTACCAGTCCTGTGTCCAGCTTCAAGACCTGGGCAAGAAGGAGTGCAGGGCTGAGAAGGCAGGCAGCCTGGCCTCCTGTCTGCCAGGGAGCAGGAGGGATGTGGAGCCAGCTGGCAAGGGAGGTCATGGGGAGAACATGGAGTGGGGTACAGAAGGGTCCCCACTTGCCCTGGTGGACATGGATGGGCGTGGGGGTGAGAACACGCTGATGGGTATGGACGGGCGTGGGGGTGAGAACACGCTGATGGGTGTGGACGGGCGTGGGGGTGAGAACACGCTGATGGGCGTGGACGGGCGTGGGGGTGAGAACACGCTGGTGCGCGTGGACGGGCGTGGGGGTGAGAACACGCTGGTGCGCGTGGACGGGCGTGGGGGTGAGAACACGCTGGTGCGCGTGGACGGGCGTGGGGGTGAGAACACGCTGATGGGCGTGGACGGGCGTGGGGGTGAGAACACGCTGGTGAGCGTGGATGGGCGTGGGGGTGAGAACACGCTGTTGGGCGTGGACGGGCGTGGGGGTGAGAACACGCTGGTGGGCGTGGACGGGCTGGGGGTGAGAACACGCTGATGGGCGTGGACGGGCGTGGGGGGTGAGAACACCTGGGCGTGGACGGGCGCGTGGGGGTGAGAACACCGCTGGTGGGCGCTGGACACGGGCGTGGGGGTGAGAACACGCTGGTGCGCGTGGACGGGCGTGGGGTTGAGAACACGCTGATGCGCGTGGACGGGCGTGGGGTTGAGAACACGCTGATGCGCGTGGACGGGCGTGGGGGTGAGAACACGCTGATGCGCGTGGACGGGCGTGGGGGTGAGAACACGCTGGTGCGCGTGGACGGGCGTGGGGTTGAGAACACGCTGGTGCGCGTGGACGGGCGTGGGGTTGAGAACACGCTGATGCGCGTGGGCGGGCGTGGGGTGTGAGAACACGCTGAGCGCGTGGACGGGCGTGGGGGTGAGAACACGCTGATGGGCGTGGGGGGACGGGCGTGGGGGGTGAGAACACGCTGATGGGCGTGGACGGGCGTGGGTGGTGAGAACACCGCTGGTGCGCGTGGACGGGCGTGGGGGTTGAGAACACGCTGATGCGCGTGGACGGGCGTGGGGGTGAGAACACGCTGGTGCGCGTGGACGGGCGTGGGGTTGAGAACACGCTGATGCGCGTGGACGGGCGTGGGGTTGAGAACACGCTGGTGCGCGTGGACGGGCGTGGGGGTGAGAACACGCTGATGCGCGTGGATGGGCGTGGGGGTGAGAACATGCAAATAAAGATGATCCCAAACTCAGTATGTTTGCTGTTCTGACAATAGCCATTTGACATAGCCTGCTAGGTACACACCACTTACTCCCTAGAGAGATGAGGGGTCCCAGAAAGATGCCCTGTCTTGCTCAAGGCTACTGGGCCTTTCCTCGGGCCCTCCCTCTTTCATGCCCAGGCTTCCTCTAGGCAGGAGGACAGTGGGGTCCTGAAGACAGGGCAAGGGATGGGTGCACACCAGGTAGCTGTGGCTGGGGCCTCCTCACAATCTCTTGTTTCAGAGTTTTGCTTCTCCCCATTCTCTGTAGAACTCAGACTTTACTCCTCCACCTCCAGTTCTGACAAACTGCCAGGCCCTGAAATTTTCCTTGGTCTCCAGTAGGCTCTCCCGTACCTGTTTCACTGGTCCTATGAAATAAATGCAGACCCCTACCCAGGGCCAAGAGAAAAACACTGGCTTTCTTGGACAGATGTCAGGAGGGGGCCCCCGACCAGCCTCTCTTTCCCTACAGCTCTGCTGCTTCCATGCTGTGGGAAGACCCCACCTGCCTCCCTTGTCCACTCAGCCTGGCTGGGGGCCCAGAGTCAGAGCCGGTCCAGGAGCCTCCTGGAGAGAGGCTGTGTCTTTGGAATGCTGGCCCCAGTCCTCGCGGGCCCTTCCTTTTTAGTCCACAATGCACTGGGCTGGGCCAGAGGCCAAGGGGCTCACAGTCTTGGAGTGGGGGCTCTTCCTCTGCAGATGGGGAGCAGACAGCTCTATGCCCCAGCCAAGAGCCCAGTAAGGCCCCAAGCATGAGCTCATGGGTCCGGAATGCCTCTTGCTTTGTTAGAGAAAGGTTTGTACTGACGAAAGGCGGCTGCCCAAATGAAAAGTCTCCTCCTGCCACCCCGCACCCCAGAATCCCATCTCTGTCCTGCTGCTGTCCTCACTTCTGGCCCTCCTAGTGACTTAACCCTCACTATGCACCCCGTTCCTGACCTGGCATGAGTGTTTCCTTCCTCTGGGATAGGACGCCCTGCCTCAACATGCCCTCACGTGACAGGCTTCCTGGGGACGAGGGCCTGCAAGCGAGAAAAGCAAGGCCCCTTTGGGATTCCCCTCCTGCTCAGTCAGGGTGACCCGAGCGTGTGCCCAGCCCTTCCCTCTGCCGGTGATGTCCAGGAAAATAATCTCAAAGCTTGGACCAGCGCCATGCTTGACCACTTGAATGGGGACCCTGAGGGTCTGGGGACGCAGTGAGGGCTCTAGGGTTGGGAGCTGTGGGCCTGTGGGAGCCCCCGCCTCCACGGCAGTGCTCCTTGCTGGCGTGGACAGTGGGTTGTTCTTTCTCACCCAAAAATTCAGGGTGAAGAGGGTTTGGAGGACATTGGCCAATGGTTTAAAGTCTTTCCGACCATGTGGGACTCAGACTTCTGGGCTAAAGAGCTGTGTGAACTTGGGCAACTTCTCTAACCTCTCTGGGTTTCAGTTTGCCCCTCTGTGAGATGGGCACACCGAGGCTACGGGCCCCGCGCTTTGCACCACAGCTGTGGGACACATGCGACGGGGCTGTGGCTCTTCTGGACGTGTGTGAGGGGTGGATGTTGGGAGGAGGCTGGGGCAGAGCATCCTGGAAAAGCAAAACGGGGTGGGCTTGCATCCGAGGGCCACCAAGAGAGTGACCACTGCCTCCCGGACAGAAGTGGATTCTGCATGAGCCAGTGAGACTAAAGGTTCAGGCCCCTCAATGGCAGGGTCCTGGAGGCGACAGCAATGTGTCCACAGGGTCACATGTTCTGGTAAACTTTGCAAAAGGAAAATATCTTGGTGTTTTCTTAAAGAGGTCCCTGAAATTTCACGCCTCACAAACTCTGCCGGATGGGATGGGGGTGGACTGGCTAGTTCTGGGAAGGGGGAGAAAGAAAGGAGGTAGTGTGGGGGGGCTGAAAATGACTTCCATGTGTGCAGGCTCACGCAATCTAGATGTCTCCCCACCCCTGCCCGCTAACCGTTCAGGGAGGAGCCTGAAGGACTGGGAGAGGGAATCTAAGGAACCCAGTAAAACTGTCACACTGAAGTTTGGGGAGGGGCAAGGGGCTGGGAGACCTGCAGAGGAAGGGGTGATGCAGCACTGACCGGCTCCTCCAGGGTGATCATGCGCCAGGGTCGCCCATCCAGGACCCAGTGAGGGGTGACTGGCTCTCCAGGGGTGTTTCCTGGTGTAAGACAGAGCACAGGGTGAGGGGAATGGAGGGGAGCGGGGACAGCAGAGGAACAGGGTTAGGGACAGCAGCAGGGAGGAACATCCATCTTCAACAATCCCTGGGGTGTCCTTGGAACTGAGAAGCATCCAGGGAGGTGGCAGAAGAGGCTAGAAAGGATAGTTCAGCTGGGGATGCCCGAACCCCACTGACCTCAGGGGAGGGCTTGGGGTCAAAGGTCACAAGGAAGAGACCACGGCCACCAGTGCAGGGGGGAGAGGAGGAGGAGGCAGCCTTGGATATTTTTAGACTGAGCAGCAGATGCTTAGGGTGAGAGATTTGTGAAGAGGATGCCTGTGTCTCCACCACACTGAGCAAAACAAGAGCTAGATGTTTTCTTGGGAGGCCCACCTTGCTCAGGGCTGCCCTTGGGGATTTCATGCTGGAACTGGAGCTTCCAGGGACCCTGGCCCCGAGGCCCCTCCTCGGGTCTTCAGTGGGGGAGGCAGGGCACAGAGCCCGAGTGCTCCCAGGTGGGATGTGCTTAGGGGGCTCCAGGAGGAATACCAGAGCCAAGCATTACTCAGAGGAGACTGGAATGCTCCCCTGGAATGCTCCCAGTGCCCCCCCACCCCAAGGCCCTCAGCAACTCATTACACATGCCCTGCAGGAGCCAGGCCCCAGGCAGCCCTCCAGCTCCTCTGGCATTAGTCCTGGGGAAACCCAGCTCCCAGAACTGATAACTCCCCAGCCTCACTAGCACTGCCTATGCTGAGATGGCTGCCTGTGGAAGAGGCTGAGCAACTGCCACCCCAACTTCTTTCTCCTCCTCTGTCTCCTCCCTCACCCCCTCATCAAAGACCTGAATAGCAGCTGGCTCCAGGAGTTCCCCTCTCCCAAGAAGCCCTCCCTGATTGGGTGAGTGAGTTGCCATCAAGCAGTTACCTTTAGACTGAGAGGGCAGCGTGGGGAGGAGTCTGAGTGCTTCTGGGGAGAGGGGAGGTTCTCGTAGCGCAGAGAGGACTTAACTGGGGGTCTCCCAGGGTGGAGAGGGGAGGGTATGGATTAGGGGTTCTTCTCATGGCCTTTGGAACACTTCCAGGCCACTGGCACCTTGATGAGGGAGAGGGAGGCAGCGATGGAGCTGTGGTGACTAAATGAATGGGGGCGGAAACTAGGGGAGCCAGTGTGGTGTTGGGGAGCATAGAGCCCCTCTCCACTCCTCGCAGGGGTTGCGTCATCCTCCCCTGGCTCCGGACTGAGGAGGAGGAATCAGTGGAATGTCTGGGGACCATCACCAAGAGAAAGAGAGCTGTCATCCCTCCTCCTGAGGGTCCAGAACAGATCAGGACCCTGTCCCTGTTGGGTACCCCCTCCAGCGGCTCTACAACCTCCCTGCTCTGCCCCAGGCTTCCCAGCACAGCCTGTCCTGCCTCCTCCCTGACCCCTCCCAGGCACTGGATGTACAGGACTCCACCAGTCCTCCCATCCATTCTGGGAAGCTGCTGTTACCAGCCCCACCTCACAGAGGGTTTGGAGGGGTTACACTGGGAGGAGACTGAGCTCAGTCCCCTGCCCCCTGCCGAGCTAACGGGCACCTTCTGTGAGAAGCCCTCCTTCTCTATCTAACCGAACAAGGCAACAATATAAACAAGATACACGCTGTCCCAAGGCCCTAGGATGGGGGGGCGGGGCAGAGGTGGGGGATGAGCTTGGATGATGTGTGTGTGTGGAAGTCTCAGTCAGTCCCCGAGTCTGAGATCACAGCAGGGACTCCAGGGGGCAGTGGGCTGAAGACTTTCCAGAGGAAGACCTTTGAGCCCCAAGGGTTGGTGGTGCAGGAATGTTCCCACTGGAGGATGGAGCCTGGGGCATGGGGGTGCAAGTTCCAGCTGAGAATCCAAGCAGAGGGGTTTGAGGGGCTGGGCGGCTGCCACTTTGTTTTGTTGTGGGCACCCTAGCAGTTGGGCAAATGTGCAAACCTGACCCCTCAGCCCAAGTACAGGTGAGAATTTCTGGGCAGGTCCCAGGGACACCTTCCCAAACCCTCCCTGTTCCCTGGCGGGCGTGGGAGGCCCGGTTCAAAACCTCCGTCCGCCAACAGTGACCAAGCCTGCCCCTCCGGGCGCACTCCCACTCACCGCCAAAGGCCTCGGCCCCCCACACCGGCCACGGCGGCGGCAGCGGCAGCAGCAGCAGCAGCAGCAGCAGCAGCAGCAAGACCGGCGACCCTGCAGCTCTCCGAGAACCCCGGCCCATAGCGATGAGCGCCTCGACCTCTAAGGGGCGGCTCTGGCTCCCAGCTCCCTGCCCCGCCCCGGCTGGATCGCCACCGCCCCACGCCCAGTGCGGCCGGCCCACCGCCTCCGGACCCTCCCGCTCCCGGGTCTTCGCCCGCACCCCTCCCCCCGCGACCCCGCAAGCAGCCCCGACCGCCCGCGCGGTGACTCAGCCGATTCCTGCCGACGCTGGGGAGACCGGACGACCCTCCCGGCCGGAGCGGCCCTCCAGGGGTAGAACCTGCGTGGGCCGGGCGGCCCCTCTGGGCACCGGCCCACGCTATCCCGCCAAAGGTCTCAGGGAGCCCCCTACTTGTGGGGGTGGAGGGTGGCAATGGGTTGCGGACCCTTGGGAAATGTTTTTGAGGACTATAGCGGAGGGGACAGAGGCCACCTGTTGCTGCTCGGAGCTACCCGAAGAGCCTCCCGCCTCCCCCCTCGCCCCACCCCCGTGATCTCCTGGGGTGAACCTCTGTCCCCGGCTGGTCACCAGTTCTGCCCAGAGGCGACCTGGAGAGAACCCAGTAGAAGTGCCCCTAAAAGAAGAGCCCGGGGAGACCCCGACAGGTGCCGAGCTAGTCTCTGCGCCCCGGTGGCGCCAGCCCCTGCACCGCGGCGCGCGGGTGGACGCGAGCGGGCGGAGGCCGCGGTCCTGCCCGCTCCGCGCCGCGCGAAGGCGAGGCGACCGGACGGGCGCGCGGGAGGGGGCGGGGGCAGCCCTTTGTCTCTGGCCGTGGCCACTGGGAAAATTGTACAAAACCGTAGACTCCCGGACATCAGGGATTTTTTCAGCCTCGGTAACATCTGCTTCTGGTTTTAAAGGTCTGTTTGTGTACTCAGTAGTAAATTCGAATAGCGAGTAGTAAGTATTCCCATAGCGAGGGATATTAACTTTTAGGCAAAACTATTTGATTTTGAGAAATCAAAGTGTTGCAGTTTAGTTAGTAAGAGTTCTAGCAGCAAGGGAAATCTATGTTTGCCTGATTAAAACATCAAAAAGTATAAGATGCCCTGGCTGGTTTGACTCAGCGGAGACAACGTGGCCCCGCAGAATAAAGAGTTGTGGGTTCTCAGTCAGAGGCATGTACCTCGGTGGCCGGTTGGATCCCTGGCCCTGGTCAGAGTCCCGGGGGAGACAACCAATCCATGTGCCTCTCTCACATTACCCACCCCCCGCCCTCATTAAAAAAAAAAAAAAAAAAAAATCAATGGAGCCCTGGCCGGTGTACTCAGCGGTTAGAGCGTGGCTGCAGTTTCGGTTCCCCCTAAGGGCAGGTACCTCGGTTGCAGTTTGTCCTGGCCCTGGTAGAGTCGTGCCGGTGGCAGCCACTCTATGTGTCCCTTTCACGTCGATGTTTCTCTCTTTCTCTCCCTCCCACTCTATCTGAACAAAAAATGGAAAAATGTCCTCCGGTGAGGATAAAAAAAAAAAAAAAATCAATGGAGAAATATCCTTGGGTGAGGATTAAAAAACAAACGAACAAAAAAGTATCCCCCAATAGAAAGCCACTCATTACTAGTATAGGCTTTGAGATAATTTTATGCGTTCCTAAGATAATACAGACATATCTTTTTCTCTAAATAACATTTTTCTTCACCTTAATTTTTTTGTTCACTTAATACCCCTTGGATAGTCTTCATATCAGTGAATTTAGAGTGGTCTCATTATCACTCTTCTCATAATTATTAAGGTATAATTTACATACAATAAACTGCACCTTATATGACTGTACAATTAGATGCTTTTTGATAAATTTATGTTCTCTTGCCCCTCTTCCCAGTCTCTCCCACTCCCAACTCCAAGCAACCACTGATCTCTCTGTCTACAGCTAAGTTTTGCATATTTTAGAACCTCATAGAAATGGAAGCATAAAGCATGTACTCACCTGTCCCACTGCCTTCTTTCTTCATGTTTTTGAGATTCATTTACATTGTTTCATGTATCAGTAATTTGTTCTTTTGTGGAGCTGAGTAGTTCTATGGTAGAGGGAAGTGTGTTCTTCTCCAGTTAGGCATTTGGGTTCTTCTACTTTGGGGCTCTTTTAAATACAGCTGTTACAAAATTGCTGTGTAAATCTTTGCAAAAACATATGTTTTTATATCTTTTCTGTAAATGCCTAGAAGTAGAATTGTGGGGTTATATAGTAAGGGCATAATTTAATTTTTTTAAGAAACTGTTTTTCGAAAACAGCCGTACCATTTTACATTCCCACCAGCAATGTACGAGAGTTCCAGTTTCTCTGCATCCTCAGCAACATTAAGTATTGTCAGCCTTTTAATTTTAGCCATTCTAGTGGGTTGTATAGTGGCATGGATAACATCCTCATCATTTTTTATACATGAATGCTACCATGTATTTATTTGTAGTCCCCTCTTGGGCATATAAATGGTTTCCAATACATTCTCTGTTATTACAAACAATGCTGTGATGGATAATTCTAGGCACAAGCTTATCTGTGAGATGATTTTCTACAAGCAGGATGACTAGATCTAAGGATATGTGTGTTTGTGATTTGTGTAGATACAGTTAAGTTGCCCTCCCAACTGTGCCAACTTATAATATTTAGAGTGCTTGTTTCCCCACAGCCTCACCAACACAGTTACCAAACTCTCATAGTATTTGCTAATCAAAGGGCAAAACTGCAGTGTTAACTTGCATTTTTCTTATTATTAAGATTAATATGTGTTCAAACATTTAAAAGCCATTTGTATTTACTTTTTCCCAAATTGCCTGTTCACATCACAGCCCATTTCTCTTTTCTTTTTCTTATTGGCTGCATCCCTCAGCCCTTCACCGGTGATGGAGACTGTAACTCTGCAACCCCGGGCATGTGCCCTGACCTGGAATCAAACCGACAACCCTTTGGTGCATGGGATGACACCCAACCAACTAAGCCACACAGGCCAGGGCTCACAGCCCATTTTTCCATTAAATTGTTGATCTCTCGCCCTGGCCAGTTTGGCTCAGCAGTTGAGCGTTGACCTGCGGACCAGAGTCCCGGGTTCGGTTCCCACTAGGGGCACATACCACACTCACAAAAAATTGTTGATCTCTCTTAACTTGAAGGAGATCTTTATATAAAGGGTGATTAACCCTTTGTCTAGAATATGAGTTGCAAATATTTCCCCCAGTTTATGAAATGTATCCAGACTTTAGCTCATTTATATTCTTTGCTGGGTAGCATTCGACTGTGTAAATATAACCACATTCCCATCTGTCCTTCTGCCCCCCACCCCCATCGATTCTACTGTTGCTGGACATATGAGTGGCTCCCTACTTTTGAGTTGTTACAAAAATTGCTGCTATGAACATTCAAGTGCATATGTCCTTAGCTTCCTCCCTTTGCCTGTCCTGCTCCCCTCACCCTTGTACTGGTCTCCCCTGGGTGCATGTCCCTAATAAATCACCTGCACATAAAATCTCATCTTGGGAACCAGACTTAATACAGACATAGATGGCTTTGGTCATCTGGGAGCTCTAGTGTAGACAGGCTCAAGGGCCATCAACCCCTCCCCCTCTGGATGACTAAACGGGGTCACCATGGGTCCTGACAGCAAGAGAGGGCACCCCTCCAGAGCAAGGCATTCTGTCATACCCAGGTCCATTTTGCTATCTTCTCTTGTTGGGGTAGAACAGTAGTGAACAGAGAGATCCGGGCTTCCTTCTTTTTTTTTTTTTTTAATCCTCATCCGAGGACATTTTTCCATTTTTTGTACAGATAGAGTGGGAGGGAGAGAGAGGAAGAGAGAGAGAGAGAGGGAAACATCGATGTGAAAGGGACACATCAAGTGGCTGCCACCCGCACGACCAACCAGGGCCAGGGACAAACTGCAACCGAGGTACATGCCCTTAGCGGGAACCGAACCCGGGTCTCTCCGGACCGCAGGTGGATGCTCTAACCCCTGAGCCAAACCGGCCAGGGCCGGGCTTCCTTCTTGAACCAAGAGTACAACTAGAGAATCCAGAAGAGAGTGTGGATCCTGAGAAAGGAGAAGTTATGAACTGTAAGTCCTAACCATGGTAAAGAAAACAGTCCTGTGGAGGAAGAAGAGAGAGGCAGCTACGAAAGCCCCAGAAATCACACGGACAAGACAATACCAAATGTGTACCCTGGCAGAGCCTGGCAGGGGACTGGAGGTGGCTTGAGCACCAAATGAGCTGGGGACCAGGAAAGCAGAGCAACCCCAGAGTCGTGGATGGGGAGGCCTCAGCATGGGCATCAGGGAGAGAAGAAGGCAGGGCTCTCTCTCCTCTGGCAAGAATACAGCCAACCGGTGATCTGCTCACACTGCAGGCTGCAGCTTTGGAGACTCCCTGACCCAGAGCCCGGTTACCACCCCCTGCACGACACTTCTCACTGCACCGCATTTTACACAGCGTTATAGTTGCCTGTTTCCTGTCTCTTTCCTCCAGACCCTGAGCTCCATGAGATCCGGGGCTTTCTGTTGTTCACTGCCTCACACAGGGCCTGGCGCAGTCCGTGCTGGTAAAACGGGGCAGCATGGAGCCTAAGAGCAGTGTGAGGATTGACGTCGTCCTTGCCAGATGGATGCACCAACCCAGATGAGCTGTATCCAAGCACATCAGAGGAATTTTCTGCTGAAATCTCAGAGCAACAGTTTCTTTACATTTGAGGGTAGCAGAGGAGGGGATGGGGCCACTGGACCAAAGTTGAGGAAGATGGATCCTAGAGGTGCCACTGATCAGCTCAGTGTTCATGCCTGATAACACCGTGGGAGACAGTTTATCAGATGCCTCGTTGGTGTCACTGTCTAGGGCACTGGGAAGTGTCCTGGATAAAAGGCAGACCAGTGAGAGTTAAATCTTTAAAGTGCTCATATAATGAGCAATTCCCACAACCTATAAACGGGACTCATCCCGAAGAGTAACCCATTACAAGGTGTCCAACGAAGGCACTGCCAGCTGCAGCCCATGCAGATGCCATGCCAATGCTTGGGTGCTGGGCAACATGATGTCCCTTGGCAAAGTGAAGATGTACTCAGCCAGAATTTAGGTAGACTTCCCTGGATAGCCAACAAAAAAGGTGGAAGGTTTTTCAAAACCATCTTATTGAAAATACTGTTCGGTATATTTTCAGAAAAGTGTGTGTGTGTCCTATGTGCCAAGCTCAATGACTTTTCACAAAGTGAACACATCCATAAAACCTGCACCCAGATGAAGAAACAGCATACTGTCCGCCCCCCGAGAGTCCCTTTTTGGTCCCTCCCAATCATGACCTTCCCGCATAAAGAACCACTATTTGACGTTCATCACCTTGGTTAGCTTTGAACTTCAGGAGAATAGAATCATGCAGTCTATGCTGTTTAGTGTCTGACTCATTTCACTCAACATTATGTTTGGGAGCATTGTCCACACCATGTGTAGTTGTAGATCCTCACTGCTGTGTAATATTCCATTGTGTGAACATAACACAATTCATTCATCCATTCAATTGACAACATGCGTTTGTTGTTTCCAGTTTGGCACTGTTATAAAGAGCATGACTTAAACATTCTAGTACACACTCATGGTGGGCATAAACCCTAATCTTTTTGAGTAAATAACCAGGGGGGGATTTCAGGGCAGGAGTATTTTAGCTTTACTAGATAATGTTAAACAGTTTTCCAAAGTTGTCATTCATTCTCTATAATTCCATTTGTATAAGTTCAAAAACAGGCAAATCAAATCTGTGGTGTGAGGAGTCAAGAGAGTGGTTGCCTTTGTGGAGACTGTGACTTGGAGGGGTCACAAGGGAGGCTCTGGGGTGTCGATAATGAATGGTCTGTTTCTTGATCAGAGGGCACTGGTTACATGGATGTGCTGACTTTTTAAAGTCATTGAACTGTACACTTGTAACGTGTGCACTTTTCTGTATGTGTGTTACACTTGAATCAAACTTGATTTTAAAAGTCTTGCTCTTTTCCTCACTGTTTGAAGATCGGCCACCATCATGAACAGCACAGTAACTGTCCAGCCCAGGAAGTTCATGACCAACAGACTACTTAAGCAGAAACAAATAGTCGTTGACGTCCTTCACCCTGGGAAGGCAGCAGTACCCAAGAAAGAATTTGGGAAAAACTAGCCAAAATGTACAAGACCACACCAGATGCCATCTTTACGTTTGGATTCAGAACCCATCCTGGTGGTGGCAAGACTACTGGTTTTGGCACAATTTGATTCCTTGCATTATGAAAGAAAATGAACCCAAGTACAGACTCGTAAGACACGACCTGTATGAGAAGACCTCAAGAAAACAGAGGAAGGGACGCAAGAACAGAATGAAGAAGGTCAAGGGGACTGCAAAGGCCAGTGTTGGTGCTGGCGAAAAATAAGCTGGAGATTGGCCAACCAAAGAAGTACAGATTCTTTGTGACTACATATGGTGATTGTGCAGATTTTTCACACGATGATTAATAAACTAAAGACTTTTTGTGAAAAAAATAAAAGTCTTGAGGAGCCTCAGACCACTGAGGGTGGACATATTGAACCCCTCTGAGCACTCTCCTATCCAAGGTAGACCATGGAGATACACAGAAGCAGATAAAGACTCTCAAGTCAAATGTTCCCAGATCTGCCCTGGCAGGTTTGGCTCAGCGGTTAGAGCGTCCGCCTGCGGTCCGGAGAGACCCGGGTTCGGTTCCGGCTAGGGGCACGTACTTCGGTTGCAGTTTGTCCCCGGCCCTGGTTGGTCGTGCGGGTGGCAGCCACTCGATGTGTCCCTTTCACGTTGATGTTTCTCTCTCTCTCTCTCTCTCTCCCTCTCTCTCCCTCCCACTCTATCTGTACAAAAATTGGAAAAATGTCCTCGGGTGAGGATAAAAAAAAAAAAGAAAGAAAGAAAGTTTCTGCCCTGGCCGGTTTGGCTCAGCGGTTAGAGCATCGGCCTGTGGTCCTGAGAGACCCGGGTTCAGTTCCCGCTAAGGGCGCGTACCTCGGTTGCAGTTTGTCCCCGGCCCTGGTTGGTTGTGCGGGTGGCAGCCACTCGATGTGTCCCTTTCACATCGATGTTTCTCTCTCTCTCTCTCTCTCTCTCTCTGTTCCCCTCTCTCCCTCCCACTCTACCTAAACAAAACAAAACAAAAAAATGTTCCCAGATCTCCCAGTAGCCACCTCTTCTGTGGCCACCCATGGTCCTCCCCTCAGGCTCTTATCCCCAGACAGTCCAAAAACATTGGCTGTACTTGGCTTGCTCTCTCCTAGTCCCACCTCTGGATTTAGCTCATGTCTTCTATCCTGCCACCTGACAACAATGTAGAAAAACCAGGACTTACTTTCTAAGTACTCATCCACTGTGTGCCAAGCATGGTGCTGGTCATGTAGGCAGCGCAGGTGAGCAGCCCCCATCCTCAAGAAACAGCAAGGGGCACAAGTCACTTGAGCATAAGGTTGTTTGCAGTAAATGCATGTAATTTGCACCCACTGGATACCTTGGCAGGTAGTCTTCCAGAATAAACCCCACTCACATTTGAATCCTCTGTGTTCCAGTCCAGCAGTTTGGGTTACAAGAAAAAGACTCACTCCAGTTATGTCATAGGATGGACATTTATTGGGATGAAATGCCAAACAGGCTCCCAGGAAGGTTCTGGCCATCAGGCACTAAAAGGAATAGGACCTTGGACCAGGAAGGGTCCCGACCACTGCTACATGGAGCTCAGAAGGCCTCAAATTTATTCCCAACCTGTTAGCTCCATGCTAATGCCCCATTACTCCCCATGTTTCCCAAATCCCAGAGCAGCACGCTCTTTGCTCCTCCCACCATCTGTCACCAGGCTACCAGGAGAATCACTAGCCTACCCAAGAACTAGCTCCCCTTAGAATCACTAGCCTACCCAAGAACTGACTGCCTGGGAGCATATTATTTCTTCTTGGTGACCTTCATTCATTTTAACAGCTCCTGGGCACGAGCCTCCAGGAAGAGGACGTGAACTAACTGAATCATGGAGAGGAATGCACCTGGAGCAGAAAGAATGATGCTGATGACACTGTGTCTGCTCCCCATGCTCCCTGGGGGGCGGAGGAGGGAATGGGGACACCTCTTCTTCCAGGGGCCAGACCTGGCACAATATATCTGCTCAGGCAACCCCACTGCTTAGCATACTCTCTCTGTAGGGACCACCAAACCTTCTTGATTTCCTCAGTCTTAATGTTTGAGAGGGACCACCTCCTCCAGGAAGCCCATGACCAGGGCACGCCCTTCAGCAGATTGACACTGAGACAGAATGTGCCCTGCTGGCAGCATTCTCATCAATGTCAAAAGTTTCGGGGGTGAGTTCATAGTTGGGAGTCCTTTAGAAATATAATAAAAACGGCACTTCCCAGAATCCCTTTCAGCTTGGAGTGGCCATGTGACTAAACTCTGGCCAGTGGGAAGTGAGTGGATATGACTTGCAAGTTTCAGTTGTGTCCACAATGGGAGTGGTTGTACCTTCAACTTCCACTCTTCTTGCAGCAGGGAATGTGAATGCGGTGGGGTCATTGTGAACCTCACAATCAAGATAAAATAGAAGGGTCCTGGCCGGGTAGTTCAGTTGGTTGGAGCATCTCCCCAATATGCCAAGATTGTGAGTTTGATCCCCGGTCAGAGCACATACAAGAATGAACCAATGAATGCATGGATGGGCGGAACAACAAGATGATGTTTCTCATTCTCCCTTCCTCTCTCTCTAAAATTAATAAATGGAATTTTTTTGAAAAAAAATTAAACCACCATAACATACCCAGAATAGTATGGGAGAGAAAAATAAAATTATCTCATGTTGAAGTTCTGTATTTGGTCTCTTGTTAGAGCAGCCTAACTTACATTCTAGCTAGTAGAGAATGCCTTGGCCAGCCTGTAAGGGTGTAGAAAGCTCCTCTTCAAATCCATCCAAAGAGTCCAGGATGGGCTTGGAGGAGAAAGGTGTGAATAGGCAGTGCATTGGAAAGTAAATGGAGAGATGAGATCCAGAGAAAAGAGGAGAAGTGGACAACATGATCAACTCATTTTTCTTCAGCATCCCCCAAGGTCAACACCCTCCTGGGTAGATTGGGGTTCATCCCCTCCTCTCACCACTATTTTTCTTGGGGGCAAGAGGTTTGGAAGCAGGTCACAGAGAGTCAGATGTCACAGTGTTGTTTTCACAAAGGCAGTCAGGATCCAATGCAGCCTTGTTTACGAAGCCCAAGTTATCACAGATTCCAGTGACCTCCTCCTCATCCTGGGGACAGGCAATGCCATGGGTCAGCTCAGGGACAGAGCACAGGATGAAGCCCCAAATGTAGCTGCATCAGGATCCATGAGCTTCCCATAGAGAAGCCTGGTCACAGGAGGACTCTGGGAGATGTCATCACCTGATCTCTAACTCTGGAGGGCAGTCCCCCAGGCCCTCAAGCCTTGGGTAGGGGTCTCAAGGGGATTGGTGAGACTGCATAGCTAGGAGCCCTGGCCCCAAATGGATTATCTGCAGAAGGGGACACATCAAGGGGGAGAACAACAAGTTTTTCACACTTACCCAGGTGATAGGCAGAGAGACCCCAAAACACAGGTGGGGTTATATGTCTTGGAAGTGGAGAAGTTGCTGCTAAGTTCAGAATGTCTGCCTCAGTCATCCAGACAGCTGCACATGGCTTCCCTCTGCCCCAGTCAGAATATGGTTCCTCCTATCTATTCAAGGGGCCCTGATATTCTCTCTCTATTCTCTCCCCCATTTCCCCCTGGCCACAGGCACCAGCCTATCAAGGTCTCTAGGGGCACTATGGGGTAGCGAAGCACTGTGTGCGCCCACATGGTACATAGATACCTGTATGCTGTCCTTCTGATAAGCCATCTCCATGGATTTCTCACCCACTCTCAGCTTATGGAAACATCTCCTTCTGCAAGGGCAAGAGTGGACTCAGAGCCTCTCCTCCCCCTGCCGGCCCCCATCCCCTCCCCCGCCCACAGGCCTGTCAAACAGCTCACTGCACTGAGCAGTGGGGAGTGAGGTACCTTATCTTCCTTCCTCTCCAGCCCTTTCTTCAGCACAGACAAGAGAGATAAGGAAAGAAGAAAACTACAGCAAGGTGGATTCAGAGATAATTCTAGAAAGGATTCCCAAATTTGGAATGTGAGCAGGGAGGAGGACAGGCTAGGAAATAAGGAGTCTGTGAATTTGGTAGGAGGGACACTGGGGGATGTTAGGAGAAAACAGAGCAGGATGGGCTGGCCCCATCCACCCTCCAGCTCTGGACCCACCTCCAGGCGTAGCAGGCCCCCAGGCCCAACAGGAGGAAGAGGAAGGCAGCCAGCAGCCCCAGGACCCAGAGCAGCTGCTGGAACAGATGCAGGCGCTGCAGGGCTGGAACACAGGGACAGTTCAGGGGCAGCTATGGCTCCAGGCCTCCGCTGCTCCTTCCCAAGTGACTCCCCACAATGAAACCTTTTCTGACTTTCACTTTATCTTAGGAGCTTCCCCATTCAAAAGAACTTCAAGCAACCAGTCTAGACTAGACAGACAAGCTGAAGCGATTCAGAGAAGACCTCAGAAAGAAGCCTTTGGACCTGAGAGCCAGGCCTGGTGCAGAGTGGCCCGGGACATGGAGCCCTCCCTCACCTCTGGTTCCAAAGTAGGTGGAGGCGGAGGCAGAGCCCAGGGCATTGGAGGCAAAGCACACATATTCCCCCTGGTCACTGGGCCTCAGCTCCTCAATGTCCATCCTCAAGGCATTGGGTGTAGCTGAGACACGGATGTGCGGCTCCATTGGAGCACCCAGAGGCTGGCTGGAGGCCACCAACCGACTGCCAAGGTGGAGGGTCAGGCTGGCTAGGGGCTCGCTATCCACTCGACAGTCCAGAATGCCCTGGATGCCACCCTCAGGGTCCACAAAGGCTGTCATGGTGGGTATCTTGGGAGGGTCTGTGGGAAGACAGGGAGTATGGTAATTGTAGGAAACAACCACAACTTCCTCCCCTCCCTGTACCCTTGCAAGGTGACTTTGCTGCTCCCCACTCTTTGATTCTGTGACTCATTTTGACTGCTAGAAAGCAGAAGTGACATTTTGTGACTTCAAGGCTAGATCTAAAAGTCCTCACAGCTTCTGCTCTCCTTGGAACACAAGCATGTGGGAAGCCCAGGCCAGCCTGTTGGACACATGTGGCCCAGCCAAGAGCCAGCCCCAACCACCAGCCACGAGGGTGAAGCCATCCTAGACCATGTAGCCACAGTCCAGCCACTAGACAACTGCAGCCACATTCGATGAGACCAGCAGAAGAACTGCCCAGCTGAGCCCAGCCCAAATTTCTGTCCCACAGAATTGTGAATAAATAAAATGGCTGTTGTTTTAAGGACTAGGTTTTGGGGTGGCTTGTTATGCAGCAATAACTGACTGAAACAACATGAGGCCCTGGTGGAAAATGGAGTAGAGGACCACGGCTGATGCGGGCTTATTGTGTGCCAGGCACTCTGCATACTTTATCTCCTATACGCCTCACAAGGTGATATCACTGATGTTCACAGATGAGGAAACCAAGGCACAAGATCACAGAACAAGTCAATGGGAGTCCTTCAAGCCAGGACTCCATACCTGTGACGTCCTTGATTTTGCAGGCAGAAGAGGAAGAAGACCTGAGGTGGGCATGTGAGGTGTGGGGAGACTGAGGCAGGGCGTTTGTGTCACACTCACAGAGCACACGGAGCATGACTGAAGCAGAGGTAGTGGTCCCAGTGGGGAGCTCAGCCCGGCAGTGGTACACTCCAGCTTGGGCACGGGCCACGTGGGAGAAGGAAAGGATGGGCACAGGCTCCGCGTATAGTTGCCGGCCATTCCAGAACCAAGTGAAAGTGGAGTTGACCAGGGAACTGGGGCCACCAGGAAGGTGACAACTCAGATTCAGCGCTGCACCCTCAGGCACATCCAGGCCTGGCTCAGCCACCACACGCACACCTGCAGGCCAACGACCAAGAGGTGGTTGGGGATCTGTAGGCCTGGATAGGATCTGAGGGGGATCTGAGAGGCCTCTGTGCATTATGGGTAGTTCTGATCTGACTTGGGATCTGGGCCCCAAAGGTGAGACTGTGTCTTCCCCCATCAGACTGAGATCTCTGAGAACAGGGCTGTCTCTCCTCCTTTCACTGGGCACCTCCAGGGCAGGGCTGTGCCTACCTTTCTCATCAAACCAGATGTTCTGACGGATAAGGCTGTTCCCTATCCTCAGATTGGACTCCCCAGGTGTGAGGCTGTACCTCTTCTCTCAGACTGGGCTCTCTGAGGGTAGGGCTCTGTCCCTCTTCCCACCCCAGCTTTCCCTGTGCACCACCCCTGGACTTGGCTCTGTAGGGTTATGTCTCCCCTGCACCCAAGTTCCTCTTGGGCATTGCTACACTTCTGCCCTTATAGGGAGCTCTCCAAGGGTGAGATTATTTCTCCACCTCATGCTGGGCAAACCCCTCCAGTAGGAGCTATTCTTTTTCTATCAGGCAGAGTTATGTCTACCCTTTCAGGCCAGCCAGCCCCCTCCACATGGACTCCCACCCCACAGCACATGGGCCCCATCTCCTCCCCCACTGCCCACTCACCTTCTGCTTGTAGCTGCCCCGTGGTGCTGACTGAGCCCAGCAGGTTGTGGGCCGTGCAGATGTAGGTGTTCTCATCACCTGAGGGCATACCTTGTACCTGTAGCCTCAGGGCATTGCGAGCCACCTGGACAGGGCCTGTCCCCGATACCAAGCCATGGACACTTTGGCTGGTGGCCAGTACCTTGCCATCATGGGACAGGGCCAGCTCAGCAGGTGGCTCGCTGTCCACAGTGCACTGCACCACGGTCATGGGGCTGGTCCTCGAGTCCCGGAAGGAGGACAGAATGGCATCCCGAGGGGCATCTGCGGGTGGAGCAGGGCACAGTTGGGGTCATGCTTAGAAATCCTATACTGTCCATTGTCCACCCTCCCAGCACTGGAGAGGCTGAAGCCTCTGGACAAATAGTCACTTCCTAAAAGTACCACCTTCTCAGGAGTCCTGTGGGAGGATTTCTTCAGGCAGGGTTCACAGGGACCTAGCCCTCTCTCCTCATCATCTATGTCTTTCTTTCCCCAAGTGCCCATTCCCAGCCCACTGCAATCCTGTGCCCACCCCACCGGGGCCCAAAAGTGCCCTCCACCACCTTGGGTGCCCCATCCGAGGACCCCTGCTCACAGAGGACTTGCAGGGCTGCAGGCCGGGAACTCCGTGTGCCCTGGGCATCCTGGACTTGGCAGGAGTAGGCACCCGCGTGAGCCCGCGTAGCGATCGGGAATGAGAGGGAGGCGGCTGGCCCGTCCTGCAGCCAACGGCTGTTGTGATACCAGGTATAGAGGGTGGGTGGGCTGGCAGCAGGGTCCTCACAGGTCACTGTGACGGAGGCGCCCTCTGGGACAGCGGCCGACGGAGCCAGAGTCACCTGCACGCCTGTCCCAAGGAGGCCAGGGTCAGCTGGGCCCAGCCAGACACCACAGCTGATCCCACCCTTGGTGGCCTCGACATGGGCCTTGCCTCACCCTCTAGTCGCAATTCCAGAGACGTGTTGACCTGGCCCAGAGGACTGCGGGCCAAGCAGCTGTAGAGACCCTCATCTCTGGGCCGGGGCTCCCGCAGCTCCAGGCGCAGGGTGTTGGGCACAGAGGCTTCGGTCAAGGAGGCCAGGAGGCGACCAGCATGGCTGAGGGCCAGCTGGGCGGGTGGGTGGCTGTCCACAGTGCACAGGAGCAGGGCCAGCCGCCCACCACGGTTCTCCAGGAGGGAGGTCAGGCGCAGGCTGCGGGGCGGGTCTACAGGAGCACGAAAGGCACAGACGGAACTCAGAGACCGCAGCCATGAGGACGCCAGTTTGCAGGTGCCATTCAAAGCAGGAGGGGCCCTGGCTCCCCACCCCAAGGGCTTCCACTTGCCCAGTCTAGGGCACTGCTGTTCTATCTCCACAGCCCCCCACTCTAATGCTCCTTGTGAAGTGCTCCATCGGCCAGCTGAGTTCTGGTACTGAGTTCCCAGGATGGACACCTGTGGGGCTCTGGCCATGCCCTGATCCCTGGAGGCTGCTGTCATTCCTCCCTGCCGCCAACCACTCACAGAGGACATCAAGGATGACAGGTCTGGAGAAGCGGGGTGCCTGGCCAGGGGTCACCACACCGCAGTGGTAGGAGGCAGCATCCGCGACCGTGACATTGGGCAGATAGATGGATTGGGCACCTGGGCGCTGCTGCCCGTCCTGGTACCATGTGTAGGTGAGCTGGGCCAGGTGGGTGGTCCACACAAGGCAGGTCAGGTTCACTGGCTGCCCCTCCTGCACGGTGGCCTTTGGCCACACCTGCACACTCACAGCTGGGGAGAGGAGAGCGTGGGGACACCAGTGAGGGCAGGAGGCTGTGTAAACAAGCCACCTGTCTCCAGGAGGGAGGGAAGCCCCTCAGCCTCTGGGAGGCACAGGTGGCCCACCTGTAAATGGGCTCAGAGGTGGAGTGTGGTGAGCAGCTCATCAGCTGTCAGGTGATCCCAAGCAGTCTGCAGAGCCCTCCCTAACCCCAGCCCTACTGTGGTTTCTCCTTGAGCACCCCCTTTCTGATTAGTTTTACCCACTGGGCATCTATGTAAATATCTGTTTTTTAAAAAGGCTCTTCCATGAAACCCAAGTTTGGAGACTACTGCCCTTAGAAGGGTGGGAATGGAGACCGTACTTCTGTTCAGCCCTCTTGCCTGTGCCCAGGCTTCCAGAGCCTTCTCCAAGCTCCTCGCCTCTTCATGGAGCCGCCCAGGCACATACGCACCCCCCCACACTGACCCTGGGCATCGAAACGGGCTGAGGCCGAGGTCCGGCCCAGGGCATTGGTGGCCTCGCAGGTGTAGACGCCCTCGTCCTCCAGCACTGCATTGTGGACCTCCAGGCGCAGTGTGTTGGGGGCCACCGCCACCTTTAGCCGGGGGGAGCCGCCTGCCAGTTCCCCTACACCTTGTAGGGTGGAGGCCACGAGGCGGTCCCCATGGAGCAGTCGTAGCTGGGCCAAAGGGTCGCTGTTCACCCGGCACAGAAGAAGGCCCAGTCGCCCAGGGCCAGTGTCCATCAGGGTGGTGAGTGTGGCCTGGCGTGGGGCATCTACACAAAGTGGGGAGTGGTCAGGGTCTGGCCAGGTGGTCCCTCGTGGAGGCAGAGCCCAAGACCAGGGGATCAGCATCTCCTCCCCCAGCCACACCCTTGGGTCCTTCGCACCCCAGGAATCATATGTGGGACGAAAGCACTTACAGGACACGTGGAGGCTGACGGGAGCGGCCAGGCTAGCAGAGGCTGAGCCCGGGGCCTGGGCTTGGCAGTGATAGGCCCCGGCTTGGCTCAAAGTTATGGCTGCAAAGTGGAGTGTGGCCGAGGTCAACTCCTGGAGGGGCTGGCCGTCCCGATACCAGCGGTACGAGGTCCCTTCCAGGGCCTCTGTGGGTACCTTGCAGCTCAGGACCACAGCCTGGCCCTCCTGGAGCTCGGGCGAGGGTGAGACCTGGATCCAGGCTCCTGCCAGAAGAAATCAAAGCAAGTGAGGACCTTCCGCCATATCCTCCCACAGTCTGGGACGGGGTGTTCATCCACGTCAAGGCTGCCCGACCCAACCCTGTGTCCCTGAGCCCAGCTCCCCCACCAGACCACTGCCGACTTCAACCCCATGTTTAGTTGCCCCGACTACCAGCATGGGTCTGTCCTGGCATTTACCACCCACCACCGTGAGGTACGTTCGGCTTTGCTCTGTCAATCACATCTTGCCTACCAGAGGGTGAGCTTCTCGAGGGCCTGACCCACTGGCACGATCTGCAACCCAGTGCCGGGCACAGTGCCTGCGCATGTTAGCTCTTGACAGTGTTGGTTTGACCCCATAAAGCAATGAAACAGGAGGAATGCCAAGGGCCATTGTCCTGATCGTGAGCTGAACTCGGCATGGGAGACTGAGGGCTCAGGAGAAGTGAGCAGCTGCATGATCTCTTCTTTCCAGCTCAACTCTGCACCCAGGCTCGAGGTCATGAGAACCCAGGAACTGGAGACTGAGCAAGGGCAGTCCCTAGTGCCCCCTGGTCTAAGGCAGGATGAGACCAAGGTTGGGGAGTGGGATGGAGGGACACCTGGCGTGGTGAATGAGAATGTAGGCTGTGCCTGGAAACAGAACCAAATGAGTCCCAAGCTAGTGTGCTTGTCGTGTGATCTGGGAAAGCCCCTAAAGGTCTGGCCCTCACCTTCTCTCCCTGTGAACTGAGTATAACACATGAGAAAAGATGTACGGAACCAAGGCCGAAGGAAAATGTTCAAAATTGATGTTTGTCATCGTGGGAGAAAAATTGTGTGTTTTTCTTTGGCCTTTGCAACATTATGGGCATTAACTTTCCTGTTTCCTGGTTCATTCGCATAGGGAGGATTTTTATGGAAGAATATGTGAATATATTCTTATGTATATGTGTATAGATGTATATGTGTGTATACCCACACATTGGTATACATATATTACACATGTATATGCATAATATACATATATATTAGATTTTGTTTGAGATACTTATTATCTAACAAAATTATATTATTTCAGAAGTAATCTGTAAGAAATTGCTCCCACCAAGCAAGCTTCCTTGTGCAGTTGCCCCTGCCTCCTAGTGGCTGCCACAGTTATTACAGGTGAAAACATCTGGCCAGATGCCAAGGGAAGCCTCCTCTTGGCTGGTGGATACTGTCCAGACCCCGTGGCTGGAAAAGAGCTCACGTTTCTGCCTAGCCAGAGTGGCCCCCAGGGCATGTGGTTCTACCACACCTTCAGACGACTGACACTCACCTCGGACCTGGAAGAAGAGGGAGGTATTGGCTGATCCAAGGTCATTTGTGGCCTCACAGAGGTAACTGCCAGAGTCTCCAAGGCCCAGGTCTCGGACCTCTAGCCGCAGGGAGTTGGCCGTGGCCTTAGCATGGAAGCGGCCATGGGATGGGAGCTGGGGCCCCAGGGTGGTGGCCAAGAGGCGTTCCTCGTGGAACAGGGTCAGCTGGGCCATCGGGCTACTGTCCACAGTGCAGACAAACACAGCCATGTGGCCCTTGCCCACATCCAGGAGGGCTGACAGTTTTGGAGGGTCTGGAGGATCTGCAGGGACAGAGAGAAGCTCAGGCCACCCCCAGCCCAGCTCACCATATTCCAGTCACCACACTGTGTCCCACTCCCCCCTCCACACGGTCCAGGCCCGCCCATTCCCATGGCCAAGCCACATTCCTGTCTCCCCAACCCTAACCCCCACCTGGTTCCTCCAAGACCACCCCCTCAACCCTCCAGCGCCCAGTGCTGCCCTTGCCCATCACCCACAGAGCACACTCAGGACCACGGGGGTGGAGAGCTGGGCACCACCCTCGGTGACGATGCGGCAGGCATAGAGGGCAGCATCCGTTCTGGCCACAGGCAGCAGCGTCATGGTCTCCAGGGGGCCCTGGGCCCACAGTGCCCCATTCCGGAACCAAGAGTAGTTGGCAGGGCCACCACTGGCTTCCCGGCTAACATTGCAAGTCAGGTTGGCTTCGGTGCCCTCTGGCAGTGTGTGTGATGGTGCGATGACCAGGACAGTGGCTGGAGAGCGGGAAACACAGGCCCACTTGGGATAGGCCTCACTGCTTCCTCCAGCCCAGGGCCGGTGGTACAGCCTCCCATCCCGGAGCAGGCAGGAAGACCCTCTGGAGCGCCCAGGGGAGGAAAGCACACTTCCACTGCTGACTGAGGTGGTTTCCCTGGATAGACCCTCCTCGGAGTCAGGGGTTGCAAAGGAATAGGGTCCCGAGCACTGGCCCCTGACCCTGTGCCACCATTCCCTGCCCCAACTCACCCTGGGCATCGAAGGTCACGGAGGAGGAGGCGTTGCCCAGAGCGTTGCTGGCCTCGCACAGGTACACACCCTCGTCCTCCAGCACCGGGTCACGAATCTCCACACGCAGCAGGTTAGGGGCTCTGTTGACCTTTGTGCGCTGGGAACAGCCCCCACAGGAGCTGCAGCCGCCCCCTGATGGCGGGGAAGAGGCTACTACACGGTCCCTGTGGAGCAGCCGCAGCTGGGCTGGGGGGTCACTGTCCACACGGCACTCCAGGAAACCTCGACGGCCAACCCCAAGCCCTGCAGCGTCGGAGTCCAGCCGGGCAGTGAGCCGGGGCTGGCGTGGGGCGTCTGTAGGGAGGTAGAACATGGGCATCCATGGAGGACCAAAGCCTCTGCCAGGGCCTCATAGGTCTACTCAAGGCTGGCTAGGATCCCAGAAGACTCTGGACGAGGCATGAGCCCAGAGCTGTCACACAGAGCTGTGCACTGCGCTAGGACAACCAGACCAGGGCAGGAGGAGTTCAGCCCATGCGCCTCGCGCTGAGCCACGCCCCAGTACTTACTGAGTCTTCCCAGAAGAAGCACCATTTTGAGCCCAGACAGATGCACCGTGTGGGCTAGCAGTCACTGCCGTGTGCTCCTGAGCAGGGCACCTCATAGCAATCCCTGTGAGTCTTGCTCTCTGCTCTCTCTCTGCACCACATCCCTTCCCCCAAGATCCTCCCTGCCACTTATCTCTGATCGTCAAGCCAGCTCTATTTAGGGTCACAGATAAGGCCTAAAATGCCCTCTTTCCAGGGGCTTCTGGAGATGAATGGCCAGGGCAGCCATCGGTCAAGGCCTCCTTGTAATCTCACCGGCACTGGAAAACCCCTGAGAGGGGGCTGCTCTTTGGGAAGCCCCAGGACATCGCTCCTGCTAGTGTCAAGGGAGGTTTTCTGGAAGCTAAGTGTGCCCTGAACACTGGCCAGCCCCTCAGGCTAATATGGAGCATCCACTGCTGACAAGACGCATTTCCTGGGCTGGGAGGTTCTGCCTTCATGCCTCTGGGAGCCTGTGAGGGCACAAGCTATGGGGCGTGTGCACATATGTAGGAGTATGGTGTCCCAGGGCCCAGCTCAGGAGGATGAAGCTTGGACATGGTGCCCATGGTGGGTGTGAGGCTAGGGGCAGAGGGCCCTAAAATATGTGGGATTGGAGGGTGGGACCTGGGGAGGTAGAAAAATCCTCAGCCTTGTTCACCAAATTTCAGCCCTGAGTGGAGAGGTCCATGGTGTCCAGGCGAGGCTGCCCTCCTGATCTAGATCCTGGGCAGGACAGGGTCAGGAGGGCCCAGAGGAGGTAGGGATGGCTGCTGGACCCCAGTGGATTGATCAAGCCTCCCCAAGACAGGCAGGGGTGAGTGGGGAGGCTGCTCACAGAGCACCGTGAGGACGGCAGGCGAGGAGGGCCCGCTGGCGCTGTGACCGTCCTGGACCTGACAGTGGTATGAGCCAGCGTCGGTGCTGGAGGCTGCAGGGAGCTGGAGGCTGCTGCTGGGCCCCTCGAGGAGCAGGGCTCCGTTCAGGTACCAGGAGAAACGCAGGTCAGGCGTTGGGCTCAGGCCGCTCCTGCAGCTCAGGGTCACCGCCTGCCCTTCCACCACCTCTGCTGCTGGGCTGATGAGGAGGCGGGCGGCTGGCAGAAGGAGACAGGGAGGGTCAGCGCCCTGGCACATCTGTGGCTCCGTGCCACCCACCGCAGGAAGCCCTCCAGGATCCCACACACAATTGTAGGTAGGTCTGGACTTCGTGCCATCTGCTCTATGAATCTCTTGACGATCAGGAGTTTGGCCTTGAAGGCCCATTCTGATCTACTGATAGTAACTGGCTGCAGCATGGTTGAGGATTCTGAGCTGGAACCCAGGCTGATGTCAAAACCTGGCTTGATCAATTAGCCGCGTTGTCATGGCCTCAGAATGAGGCCATATACCAAGAGCTGGGAGACCCTGCTCTGCAGTGCCTACTGCATCCGACTCCTTCCTAGCACCGAAGCTGCCCCAAACGTCTGATAAATAAGAGACAAATGAATGCATATGCAGGACCTTACAAGTTCCGAGTCAGAACGTATACTAAAGGAATTATACAACCTGTCGTGTTCCCCTTTCTGCCTTGACTTCCATGAACCTCCCACGTTGGGATATGACTGTATAGCCCAGGGTCTTGGTATGATTTTTACCAGCCAGCTAGTTCAGCCCCTCGGTTGAGCCCTCCGGACTCCTAGGGGGAAGAGGCCAGAGCAGGCCTCCTCCTGGTCTCCCTCCACCAGCCCCCGTGGCCATCTTACCATTGGCTTGGAAGTCCAGGGAGGAGGACGCATTCCCGTAGGAGTTGGTGGCTGTGCATATGTATTCCCCACTGTCCGCCAGCTCCAAGTCTCGGATCACCAGGCTCAGAAAGTTGGGGGCAGAGGAGACACTGAAGCGTGGGCTGTGGTGATCCTTGCCGGAGGTGGAGGCCAAGACAAGTCCCCCATGTGACAGCACCAGGGTGGCCATGGGCTCGCTGACCACGGAGCAGTAGAGGATGCCCACCAGCCCTGCCTGCATCTCCAGGAAGGCAGTTAGGTCGGGGGCGAGGGGCGGGTCTGTGTGGAGAAGGGCCTGTCACCCTCAGACGGGGCACTCCCTGGATGCCCCTTTGTAGTCGATGACCCCTGCACCCCCTTTGTCCCATAATGCCCTGGGAGATGGAGGGTGACCCCAGCAGTTCCTGAATGCCTGCTGAATACACCTTTGTCCCTGGGTTGGGCAAATAACTTCAGTCAATCCTGGGGGCACCCCTGAGAGTGGGATCAGGGACCCTACTTTAAAGATGAGGAAACTGGCCCGGCTCCAGTGTGGCTCAGTGGCTGAGCGTTGACCCATGCACCAAGAGGTCGCCAGTTCAATTCCATGCCCAAGCTATGGGCCACATCCCCAGTGAGGGGCCTGCAGGAGGCGGCCAATCGATCTTCTGTCTCATTGATGTTTCTATCTCTCTCTCCCTCTCCCTTGCTCTCTCTCTAAAATGCATAAAGAAAAAACACTTTAAAAATCGCCCTGGCCGGTTTGGCTCAGCGGTTAGAGCGTTGGCCTGCGGTCCGGAGAGACCCGGGTTCGGTTCCCGCTAAGGGCATGTACCTCGGTTGCAGTTTGTCCCCGGCCCTGGTTGGTCGTGCGGGTGGCAGCCACTCGATGTGTCCCTTTCACATCGATGTTTCTCTCTCTCTCTCCCTCCTGCTCTATCTGAACAAAGAATGAAAAAGTGTCCTGGGGTGAGGATAAAAAAAATAAATAAAAAAAATAAAAATAAAAATAAAGCCCTGGCTAGTTTGGCTCAGCAGTTAGAGCGTCAGCCTGCGGTCCAGAGAGACCTGGGTTTGGTTCCCGCTAAGGGCATGTACCTCGGTTGCAGTTTGTCCCCGGCCCTGGGTGGGTCATGTGCGTGGCAACCACTCGATGTGTCTCTCTCACGTCGATGTTTTTCTCTCTCTCTTTCTCTCTCTTCCTCCCTCTCTCCCTCCTGCTCTATCTGAAGATAAATGCAAAAATGTCCTCAGGTGAGGATAAAAAAACAAAAAAGGTTTTTTAAAATAGCTTTTTTCTTTATTGATTTTAGAGAGAGAGGAAGGAGGGGGTAGAGATAGAAACATCAATGAGAGAGAAGATCGACTGGCCACCTCCTGCATGCTCCCACTGGGGATTGGGCCCACAACCTGGGCATGTGCCCTGACCGATCCAGTGACCTCTTAGTGCATGGGTCGACGCTCAACTAGTGAGCCACTCCAGCTGGGCCAAAATAAAGTTTTTAAAATTGGAGGACACTGAGGCCTGGGGAAGTCAATGCCGTGCCCGGGTGTGCAGAGTTCAAGGTCACCCAGGCCCAGGACCCTAACCCTCTTGCAGGGGCTCCACCCTCTGGCCCCACTCCAGCAGTGCCCATCCCACACTGGTCACTTACGGATGACCACCACGCTGACAGGCCCAGAGCGCTCCTTGCCCTGGGCGTTCTGCACCTCACAGAAGTAGAAGCCAGTGTCGGCCCTGGTAGCCGAGTGCAGCTGGAGGGTACGGCTGTGGGCATCCTCCAGCAGGGCATGGTTCTTGTACCAGCTGTACTGCAGCTCGCTGGGTGCTTCTTTAGGCACGTTGCAGGCCAGCGTCACTGTCTGGTTTTCCTGGATGGGGCCTGCTGGGCTCACCTGCACCTCAGCCACTGTGGGGGCAGCATCGGGCTCACTGGAGGTACCCAGCCGACTTGCAGGCCCAACTCCTCAGAGTCTTGGGGTTGCAGCCACTCAGCCTAATCTGTGCACAGTCTACATCACACCCCTTCTGCAGGGGAGTCTGCTGCACCTCTGTGTTGTTCACCGGTTCCTCCACACCCCACCCTGCCCGGGGGGTTTGTCATCTGTCTGAGACAGGGCTGGGACTCCACACCCCTGTCCCAGGAGGCACCTTGACCTGGCTCCCCTCAGCCCTGTGGCCTAGACCCCTTCCCCACCCTCTGATCAAGACCCGGGTTCACCCAGGACTCACTGAAGACGTGGAGGCTGAAGGGGGGTGAGCCCACGGAGCCCACGTTGTTCTCAGCTCGGCAGGTGTAGACTCCGGCATCGTCCCAGGCTACGTGGGACAACTGCAGCATGCGGCTCTGGGCTTTGAGGGGCGTCCCGTCCTTGACCCACTGCACAGAACTGACCTTGGGGTAGCTGCTGTTCACCTGGCAGGTGAGGGTGACCAGATCTCCTGGACGGATGTTCCCCTCCGAAGGGCTGAGGAGGATCTCCACACCTTTGGGGGCATCTGCAAGGCCCGATGAGGGTGTCAGGCAAGGTGCTTTTGGTGGGCAGGGGTGGCACACTTGTCTCCTCTCTCAACACTGCCCTAAGGAAGCCCACCAAGATGAATCGTCAGTCCCCTTGGTTCTCCTGTCCAGGGCTGCACCGCCCCACCTGGCTCCCGGCCCCCTGCTCTCCACCCGGAGTCTGCCAGTGCAGTGCTTGGAGTGCTCGGCCCAGCGTGCAGCCCACACTGCCTCCGGGGGCCTTCTGCCTCATGACACTGTCCTTGTCCTCTGTTCTCTGTGGGGGTCATGGGTGCCACACTGCTTTGGTGGCCTGTGATAGCTGTTGGTAAGGGACCAAGCTGCTGACGGGGAGGCCAAAGGCAGAGTTAAATTAGCTCTGAGAATGGTTAACCCATTTGTAAGGAGGATATCAACAATACAAAGAAACTGCATTTCTTTAAATCTTATTCCAAAGCTCTTGCTATGTAAATGTGCTAATAAAAACTCACATTTTCTTCCTATTGGTGTGGCTCAGTGGTTGAGCATTGACCCATGCACCAAGAGGTCGCCGGTTCGATTCACGGTCAGGGCACGTGCCCAGGCTGTGAGCCAAATCCCCAGTGTGGGGTATGCAGGAGGCGGCCAATCGACGTTCTCTCTCATTGATGTTTCTATCTCTCTCTCCCTCTCATTTCTTCTCTCTCTAAAAAAATCAATAAAGAAAAAAATTTTTTTTAAATAAATAAATAAAAGCTCACATTTTCAAGTACTTAATCTACAGAGATATGAAAATAGTAGAAGGTAATATTTATGACTGGTTAGCATGTGCTCTAATTTTCATAACAATTCTTTTTTTTTTTTTTTTTGTTATTCCTAGCCCGAGGACATTTTTCTATTCACTTTTTAGACAGAGTAGAAAGGCGGGAGGGAGAGAGAGAGCAAGAGAAAAAGAGACAGAGAGAAAAACATCAATGTGAGAGAGACACATGAATTGGTTGCCTACCGCACGACCTTGACCAGGGCCGGGGATCAAACCTGCAATTTAGGTACATGCCCTGAACTAGAATCGAACCCATGACCCTTCGGTCTGTGAGCTGATGCTCTAACCACTGAGCCAAACCAGCCAGGGTTTCATAACAATTCTGAAACAGGAACCTTGTTACCTCCCCGACACAGATGGAAAACAGAGGCAGTGAGAGGCAAGTAACTTGCCCAAAGCCTGCTCGGTTAGTGGATGGTGACGTCAGCATCTGATGTCTGTGAGCAGCAGAGGTTCTAGAAGGGGCTGCCCTGTTTTACTGTGATGAGAAGATGCTCAGTCGAGTGGAAACTCCAGCTTTCTCCCACAGCTTCTTTGTCATGTCCGGGGGACACCCTGATCACCACGAATGTGAGCAGCTTAGGCAGTAAAGGGTTGACGCCCACCCCCAGCATCCTCCAGAGCTGGGCTAGATCTCAGGGTCCTTGCAGCTTGAACCCCAAGGCTCTGGCTCTTTGTCCCCCCTTCTGTGCCCAGCCTGGCCTCAGGGACAAGAGGTGAAAGGGAGCCATTCAGTGTGGCTCATAGTGCTTAGTCCTCTCCCAGGAGGTCGGAGTGCACCCAGCTTTGCCTCAGGGGCGAGGGCCCTGTTTCTATGGGCTAAGAAAGGAACCGGTTTCCACTGGGAGCCACAGATGTGTGCTCGGTAAGGAAGGTGCACCCCCGGGCACTCACACTGCACTTGGAGGAAAATCTCGCCCTTTGTCTTGTGTTTGGCCACCGAGAGCTCGCAGCTCAGGGTCCGACCGTGGTCCTGCCAGGACAGGGCCATATGGAGGGTCTCCTGGTTGCTGATGCCTGTGAGATCGAGCTTCTCGTGGTGGGAGGTGACTGAGCGAGCGGGGTCCTGGCCTTGCCACTGCAGGTGGACGGGCTCCTGCAGGCACGCGTAGGGAGTGGAGCAGTTGAAGTCCGCCTCCATGCCCTCGCGAAGCTCCAATGGTGAGGCGATGGTGGGCACATTGGGCTTCTCTGGGGACAAAGACAGGAGGCTCAGGACTCCTCTTCACCACACTTGAGACCCCCCGCCTTGCAAACTCCAGCTGAGGGGCAAGCCCTGGGCAGGGCAGGGGACTTCAAGGGGAAGGAGAGATTACTTTCTACCCCACTCTCACTTGGGGTGAATGCATGGAGGACACAGAGCTGGGACTGCGCTGGGGCTGGGGTTGGGTTTAGGGCAAGGGTTGGGGCTGTGAGTCATGAGGCCAGAAGCAGCTTGGGAGTCCCTTCCAGGCAGTAGCCAGGCCACTCCACTCCTCACCTGTCACAGTGACCGTTGTGCCTCTGACATCCCCCCAGCGGTTGCTATCACTGATCTCGAAGCGAAATCTGTAATTGCCCGAGTCCTGGGGGCGCAGGTCCTTCAGCATCAGGTTGCACACCCTGTGCTCAGTGTTCCCCAGCAGCTGGGTACGGCCTTGGAAGCGCGCGTCCACCAGCTGGGGCTCGGACGAGTGGTGAACCACCTGCTGATTTCCCGAGTAGACATAGTACCAGATGGTGGTAATGCCTTGGGGCACCTTCACGTTGTCAGGGAAACTGAAGATGCAGGGGATGATGAGGCAGGACCCCTTCACGCCCTGCACAGTCTCAGGACTGGAGATACCCCATGAGGCAAGGACTGAGGGAGGGGCAGACAGACAGGAGAGCGTTGCAGGTCTAGGGTTACCACAGAGCCCTGCCACCTGCCCTATCAAAGGTACCCCAGATGGACCCCCAAACCCTGCCCTACCCCCAGCAATACAGCCCCTCAGCATGCCCCAGGGAAGGTCATTGTTCCCTGCCACTGCCTCCCTGTGCCTGTCCTTCAACCTCAGCAGCCAGACTTGTGACCAGGCACAGTCCGGTCTGCCAGGCCGGCCAGGGCTGGGCTCACGGAGGCCAGGCCCTGTGAGATGAGCACAGCCAGCGAAACTCACCTGTTGAGATGGACGCGGCCAGGTGGAGAAGCGGAAGCAGGTAGCCCATAGCGGTGCCAGTTCCGGTGCAGAAGAGAGTGGCTCGGGCTGTGTTGATTGGGCACGCAGGAGCCTCCTAAGGAACCTCAGGGCACCTCAGCTCAGAGCCTGCCGAGAGTTCAGCCCTGTGTCCCCACATGCCATGCTGGCCAGCCCAGTGAGAAGGCGGAGCTGCCAAGGACCTCTGGGGCAGCCCCAGCTAGGAACCAGGAGCCCACGTTCACGGCTTCAGCTTTACCCAGGAATGCCCTCACTTGGTGGAATGCACTAGAATACCCCAAGTTCTGCTTTCCCAGCCCCTCAAAGACACTACCCCAGAGCAGATGAACAGCTGTTTCTCCCTTTCCCTCCACTTTCCTACCCCTCCCTGCCTCTCCCTTCCACCCAAACCAACAGGAACTGGAACCCAGAGAGGCCCGGTGACCTGCTCCAAGGCACTCAGCAAGAATAATGGTTTCTTATTTAAGACTCAGCTCCCTACCTCTAGTCTTACAAGCTATAAGCCATATGGACCTTGACTGAGCACTTACCAAAGTGCTATCTTTAGGGGCCACTCCCTTGCTCAAACACCTTCGGTGGCTCCCCATTGCCTGTGAGATGTAGGCCCAGCACATCCCTAAAAGGTCCTCATTTCTTACTCCCAGCTCTGCCTCATCCCCTGCTCTCCACATACCCACCCTAGAGCCATTCCATCTGCCCACGGGCTCTCCAGCTGACTCCCTGTGTCCCCACCACAAATGATCTTTGCTTGTTGAAACTTTATTCAGTCTTCGAGGTGTAGCTTGAAGGCAGCTTTTAGCTGAAACTTCCCCTTTAGGGTTCCTGGAGCCACCTAGAGCCATCTCTGTGCTGGCCTTGTCCTTGGCATCTTGTGAGCGCCTGGCACTGGGGACCTGGGCCCTGCAGCACTGCAGAGGCCCCCAACTTGGCAGCGGTAGGCAGAGAGAGATGTAGTCCTTGGAGATTTAGAGTTGGTAACAGGGCAAGTTTAGGTGCAACAGGGGGCACGAGGGCCCCGCACAACACACACCCCACAAACATGAGTTCACGGAGGCCTACAGTATATCATGTGTAAGAAAGTGGATGGACCCTCTGCCATGGGGTGCCCCTGGTGAGGATGGGGGATCTAAGAGGTGTCACAGATATAAGTCAGAAGGGGAAAGAGGGCAGAAACACATATAACTACAAGTATAAAACTGTTAGAAGAAAACATGGATGAAACCATTCATGACCTAGGATCACACAGTGATTTGTTAAATATGACACCAAAAGTACAAGCAACAGAAGAAAAAACAGATAAATTGAACTTGATCAAAATAACTTTCGTGAATCAAAAGACACTATTAAGAGAGTAAAAAACCCCACAGAATGTGAGAAAATATTTACAAATCATGGGATTGGTATCATACATAAGGGATTAATATCTGGCATATATAAAGAAATCCTATCCCTGGCCAGTATGGCTCAGCGGTAAGAGCATTGCCCACGGACCAAAAGTTCTGGGTTCGATTCAGCCAAGGGTGTGTACCTTGGTTGTGGTTTGTCCCCTGCCCTGGTTGGGGTTCGATTCCAGCCAAGGGTGTGTACCTTGGTTGTGGTTTGTCCTCTGCCCTGGTTGGGGTTGTGCGGGTGGCAATCAATCGATGTGTCTCTCACATCGAGTTTCTCTCTCTCTCTCTCTCTCTCTCTCTCTCTCTCTCTTTTCCATTTTCCTCCCTCTCTCCCTCCAGCTCTATCTGAAGATTAATATAAAAAAAAATATCCTCGGGTGAGGATTTTTAAAAAATGGAAGAAATCCTACAACTCAACAATAAACTCCAAACAACCCAAATTCAAAAAATGAGCTAAAGACTTGAATAGTCTTTACATCAAAGATGATGTAAAATGGCCAATAAGCCCATGAGAAGATGCTCAACTATATTAGCCATAAGGGAAATGCCGATCAAAACCACAATGACCCTGGCCAGGTGGCTCAGTTGGTTGGAGTTTCGTCCCATACACCAAAAGGTTGTGGGTTTGATTCCCAGTCAGAGCACACACCTAAGTTTCCGGTTCAAGCCTTGGTAAGAACACATAAAGAGGCAACCGATCGATGTTTCTCTCTCATGTGAATGTTTCTTTCTCTCTTTTTCTTTCCCTTCTGCTCTCTCTCTAAAAAATAAATAAATAAAATAAAAAGAACATATCCTCAGGTGAGGATTTTTTAAAAATGACAATAAGCTACCACTTCACACCCATCACAATGGCTATTAACAAACAAACAAAGTCAGAAAGTAACAAATCTTGGAGAGGATATGGAGAAATTAGAAGCTTAGTGCACGCTGGTGGGAATGTAAAATAGTGCAGCCCCTGTGGAAAACTGTTGGCTGGGTCCTCAAAAAGTCAGACGTGAATTACCATATGATCCAGCAACTCCACTCCTGGGTGGAATAAAAACAAGAACTCACTTTGTACACCCAGGTTCCTAGCAGTGTTATTCACAGTAGCCAAAAAGCGAAAACAACCCAAGTATCCATCAACAGATAAGTAGATTTTTTAAAAGGCATAGCCATACAATAGAACATTATTCAGCCGTAAGAGAGAATGGAATTCTGACATGTTACAAGGGCAAACCTTGAACACACAGTAATCCCTGGATGTTGTGGACCTCAATTTACGGACTTCGGATTTAATAGACAAAATTTCTGGTCTGTATGTCATACGTGCAAATGAACACCCTGTTAATTTTAAAATGCTTTTAATCACGATTTGCTTATAATGAAATTAACAGGTTATTTTTTGTTATTAACTCACTGTTATTTTTAACAAATTTTAGCGAATGGGTCATATGTTGGAAAAAACACTGTAGTAATTTTGCTGACATACATATTACATATCTACAACTATAGTCCACATAGCTGGGAAACAATGTTCCGCGAATGATTAGCAAGTGATCACACAGCAGAGCTCTCAGTAATTGGTTCTGTTGTCACTTGGCGCGACTTTCTGCAGCAGTTTGAATGCTTGTGGTCGATCTTCCCATGAGTACTAAGTCACGCCCCAGCCGTGTGCATTTGTTTACTTCCGTGACTGGTGAATGCGTGCATTTACTAAACTTATTCAGTATAAATTTAATATTACGGTAATTCATATAGAAAATGTCTCTGGCTACGCTGGTGTGACTCAGTGGGTTGAGCATCGTCCTATGGACTGAGAGGTCCCAGTTCGATTCCTGATCAGGGCACATGCCTGGGTTTACGGCTGGATCCCTGGTAGGGGGCTTGCAGGAGGCAGCCAATCGATGTATCGCTCTCAGATCAATGTTTGTCTCTCATTCCCTTCCTCTCTCTCTAAAAAATCCATAAAAATATATATATTAGAAAAACTTTTCTGTGAAATTAAACTTTTCATACATACTTAATTTTAATTACACAAATGTGTCTACACAGGTAAACTAATTTGTCAATTTTTTAACATACGCATCCGGAAAGTCTACTTTATTATATTATGGATTTTCGGCTTTATCGGATCCCCCTTACCTGGATTAGTCCATTATATTGAGGTTTTACTGAATTGTGCTAAGTGAAGTCAGCCAGACCAAAATGGCAAATGTTGTAAGGTTCCACTGAAAGGGATACCCTAAAATAGGCAAAGTCATAGAGACAGAAGGTCGAATAGAGGCTTTCAGGGGCTAGAAGGAGGAGAGAGAGGGGAGTTAATGTGTCGTGGGTACAGAGTTTATGTTTTGGATGATGAAAAATTTCTGGAAATAGATAGTGGTGATGGTTAAGCAATACTGTAAATAAACGAATGCCACTGAATTTATACTTAAAATGGTTAAAATAGTAAATTTTATGTTATGCACATTTTACCACACACACATACAAAAGCTCATGTTGCCAACTCTGCAGTCCTCTCTGGTTCTGCATGCTGACTCTGCAGAGTGAGGGCAAAGGCCTGGGGAGGCTGGAAGTAGGGACAGGAAACTCATGACAACTCCCAGCCTCCAGAGCTCAGCCCAGCTGATTCTGGTGGCTACCAGGGGGCACACCTGGGGAGGACTGAGCTGACACCCAGGGCCTGGGTGAAGCTGGAACTGCCGGTCAGGATGACAAAACAGAACTTAGCCAAGTGTGAGAGGAGGAGGGATGTCCTTGCAGGGAGCACATCAAAGCAAAGGCAGGGAAGGCCCAGAAGAGCACTACTCTTCGGAAAACCCAGACCCTGGCTTGGGCTGCTCCAGCAGACAGTTCTGGTCATTTTCTGAGACCCAAAGGCTCATCGCCAGTTCTTTGGACAATCCTAGGCTGGCCCCTGTTCCAGGAGAGTATACCCACACTCTCCACACCTGGTCTTTGGCCATAGGAAAGGTTCATGCTGGTTCGGATTGGCCCCGTGACCTGGATGCTGGGCTAAAAGGTAGCCCACTGTGCGTGGTTGGGGGCAGGTATGGCCCTGGAGCCCACAGCCACACTGGGTATCAGGGTCAGATCCTCTAGAGCTAGGACATCAGCAAGACAACATGTGTGTTGTCTTGCTGATATCCCCAGCTCCCCCTGCTATTCCCATTTGGGGCCCTGGAAAGGGCAATGCTGAACCTAATGGCGGAGGAATGGTGGGATTTTAGACATACTGATCCCAGAATGGAACAGGGACTCTCAGAACATTTGAGAGGATTCTTTTTAGAACTTACAAAATTATATCACGTAGATGTCACCTACAATTAGCCTAGCCACAGTACCCAAGGGGTTGGTCCCACCGGAGTCTAACTTAACCACTCAGTCTAAAAACCAGCCTCACGCCCAGCCGGTGTGGCTCAGTGGTTGAGTATCGACCCATACGCCAAGAGGTTGCTGGTTCGATTCCCGGTCAGGACAAATGCCTGGGTTGTGGGCCTGATCCCCAGTGGGGGGCGTGCAGAAGGAGGCGGATTGATGTTCTCTTTCATCGATGTTTCTCTCTCTCTCTCCGTCTCCCTCCCTCTCTCTCTCTAACATCAATAAAGAGAAATAAAAAACAGCTTCAGCCCTGGCCGGTTTGGCTCAGCGGTTAGAGCGTCCGCCTATGGTCCTGAGAGACCCAGGTTCGGTTCCCGCTAAGGGCATGTACCCCCGTTGCAGTTTGTCCCCGGCCCTGGTTGGTCGTGCGGGTGGCAGCCACTCGATGTGTCCCTTTCATATCGATGTTTCCCTCTCTCTCCCTCCCACTCTGTCTGTACAAAAAATGGAAAAATGTCCTCGGATGAGGATAAAAAAACAAACAAACAAAAAAAACAGCTTCAGCCCAGAGAACTTTCCTAGAAAAAGGAAGGGCAAGGAGGACCCCAGAAAGAGCATTGCTCCCCAGATCTCAGGAAGTTCCTGAGGTTCATCCTTGTATCCCCAAATCTCGGGTGCTCTGGAGATAGTTTTAAATCCTCATTCCTACCCAGAAATGGTGCAGGTTGCATCAGGCTTGGGATGGGTGGCCTGGCCCGTGGTGGGCACCCATGTCGCTGCCTGCGCGAGAGCTGGCGAGTAGGTCAGGCAGTGTGAGATCACGTGCCCCGGCACAGCTTGGGGGGGGCGGCCTGGGGCCTGAGTCCCTGACCTCTGATCCCAGAAGCCAGGTTCAGCCTGGGGAGGAAAGGTCAGAGCAGTTCCACTGTGGGCAGCTTTCAGGATTCAGTTTCTGTTTCCCAACACCAGGGCTTCCCCCCAACTTCCCTATCAGGCTGGAGAAGGAGGGAAATGGGATGACACCGCCAGCTGGAGTGCTCTGCCCACTCATGGGAGGTCAGGGTACAGCTGGGCAATTCTAAGAGTACAATTTATAATAGTGGAAAGCCCCAAACATTTGGCTCTGGAAGCCATCTAATCCATAAGTGAGGCCTACTGGCTTCGAAATGGGCAGTAGAAATTTCACAGTTTAATCTGGCTAGATGTGCCCACAGCCTGAGCATCCATTACCCCAGCTTTGCTCATGGGTGCCGGGGCCCTGCACTCAGACGAATGAATGACGTGGAGTGGGACTGGGCTCAGAGTGAGGGGAGACGGGGGGAGAGCTGCAGTTGGGCTGGGGTGAAGGTGCTGCTGGGCTGCGATTTGGAATGGGATTGGGATTGACATGGAGCTGAGAGTGATGGGGTTGGGTGCGGGTAAGGGCTGAGGTTGTGGCTGGAGGGAGAGCACGATTAGTAAATGGTTGGGTTGGGATGCAACTGAGGGCGAGGTAAGGCTGGGGCAGGGACCAGGCTGGGCAGGATGGTGGTGGGGATTGGGATTGGGATTGGGATGTGGGTTAGGGGAGATTTGGAACTGTGAAGGGGTCTAGGTTAGTAGCCCAGCTTTTTCTTTTTTTAATCCTCACCCCCAGATCTATTTATCTTCAAATAGAGTGGGAGGAAGGGGGAGACAGGGAGAGAGAAAAAACATTGAGGTGAGAGGGACACATCAACTGGTTGCTTCCTGCACGACCCTGAAAAGGGCTGGGGACTAACTGCAACCGAGGTACGTGCCCTTGACCAGAATCAAACCCAAGACACTTTGGTCCACGGGCCCATGATCTAACCCCTGAGCCAAACCGGCCAGGGCATGAGTGCAGCTTTGATTAGTGTCTTGGACTTGGATTGATTTGGCATCCAGGTTCCACACCCAGATGACCACCAACCAACCTCAGCCGGGCCCCATTCCCAATACACCCCCCCCCCCGCTGTGCCCCCCGCCCCCAGGGGTGGACGCACCTGCTGCGCGGGAAAGGGGCTGGTGAAGCACAAGCAGAACAGGAAGGAAGGCCAGGAGCTCAAGTGCTGCCGACTCCCCGGGGCTCTGCGGCCCAAGAGGAGATCCAGCCTCGGGGCAGCTTCCTCTTTTCCCGAAGCCTCAGCCCTACTGCCTGGCCTGGAGGGTGCTCAGGGAGGCAGCTGCGGGCCTTATGCAACACCAGCGCAGGAAAGACCTCTTTGGCGAGGCACGGTTCCTGGGGAAGCTGGGCACCGAGGGACATGAGCAAGCGAAAGTGGAATCTGGGGCCACACCAGAACCTTCTCTCAGGCAAAGTGGGAAGTGGAGCGTTCTGTTCACCCCTCTCTTTGGGGCTGCTTGACCCTTTTAGGGAGCCTGAGAGTGGAAGGGAGCTTTCTGCACACTGCTCCTCCTGACAGCTGGGAAGGAGGCAAACCCGGCCTAGGTAGGGGAGCTTTCCAGGGCACCCAGACCAAGGTTTTGATTCTCCAAGCCCTTTGGGAGTTTCTCAGTACCCCAATGCCACCTGGATACTTTGAGATGAACCCCCATCAGAAACAGGCCTTAGTTGTAGGGAACACAGGGCCCTAACATCTGGGACACCCTCAGAAGCAGAAAAGGAAAGACTGCAGCATGGCCGAGGTACTGTTATAATACTGGAGCCCATTTTATTGAGGGCCTACTATGTGCCAAGCACTTGACACATGGGACAGATATTAATTGCTCCAAACAATCCTGGATACAAATGACAGCACATTTCTTTGTTTTGTAACACAAATATACTTCAGCTCAGCCCCTGCCTATCTGTAGTGGTGGGGAGCCCAGCCATGGCAAATCAACCTCTCTATCCTGTGGGCAAACCACATGCGCTGGTTAAAAAGGACGTGAAACCCTGAATCGGACAGATTCCCAGGCCTCAGTGGCCCAAAGCAAATGTCTCCTGGTATTCTATCCTGAAATCCTGGCCCCAGAGAACTGAGGTCTCTATCCCTCTGTCCTCTTTGCAGCCCGTGTCACTCCTAACCTCGGGGCATTTCTTCTTTTAACCAAACACAATGGGTTCATCCCATGGCTTCCTCCTCCAACGCTAACACAAGGCTTGCTGGTCCAGAGACCCCCCAGCTCTAGGTCTATGCAACCTTTTGGCCCCAATCCTTCAGTCTGCTGTAGTCTTCATCCATCCCACCACATGGCTGCATAGTAGGCGTAGCATATGCCTTAACCCATTGATGTGGTCTTAGCCAAAACTTCTGTGGCCAATGGATGTGAGTGGACAGGATATAAACAAAGTCTTGAAATGTACATGCATAGCTGGCCTTGCTCTCTTGCATTTCTGCCATTGCCACGCAAAAGACATACTCCAGCTGCCCCGCTGGTCCAAAGAGGACAGATGTGTGGGACCAACCCCACAGCCGGGAACGAAACCCAGCTGAGTCCAACCAAAGTCAGCCAGACCTGTGTTCACCTACAGATATGCGTTTACTATCAGATGCCACTGAATTGTCTATGATTGCTTGTTAGCTGCAGCAGTAAATGGGTACAAGGCCTGTGTTCCAGAACAGCACGTGCAGAACCTGCTTCATTTTTCTTGGGGTAAGGAGAGCAAAGGCTTGTCTGCTTTGCCTAGCCAGGGAACATTACCTTTTGCTGTTCCTTTGAGTCTACAGCTGCCAAAGTAAATAAAAAAAAATAAAAATGTCTAGGCTCTTTCTCAGTCGGTCGCGCTGCTGCACATACTTTCAACTTTCACAAACACTCCGTGAGGTGGACACTGTTATTCTCATTCCAGATGTGAGAGTCAAGGCTTGGGGACATCAGGAGGTTTACTCAAGGCAAATGTTTCTGGCTACAGAGCAAATAAATAAGACCTCACCAAAGAGATATACAGATGGCAAATAAACATACAAAAAGATGCTCCACATCATCTATCATCAGAGAAACATAAATTAAAACAAAAACAGTCTGCCGGTGTTGCTCAGTGGTTGGGCATCGACCCATGCACCAAGAGGTCGCTGGTTTGATTTCTGGTCAGGACACATGCCCAGGTTGTAGGCCTGATCCCCAGTGGGGGGCATGCAGGAGGCGGCCAATTGATGTTCTTTCTCATCAATGTTTTATCTCTCTCTCCCTCTCACTTCTTCTCTCTCTAAAATCAATTAAGGAAAAAAATTTTTATAATAAAACAATAACATACCACTGCATACCCATTTGAATGGCCAACATCCAAGAGACTGACAACAACAAACGCTAGCGAGGGTGTGGGGCAACAGGAACCCTCGTTCACTGCTGGTGAGAAAGTAAAATGGTACAGCCACTTCGGAAGACGGTTTGGCAGTTACTTACAAAATAAATCACACTCTTACCATGCACTCTAACCATCATGTTGCCTGGCATTTATTCAGTCGAGTTGGAACCTTATGTTCACACAAAACCTGCACACAGGTGTTTATAGTAGTTTTATTCATAATTGCCAAAACGTAGAAGCAACAAAGATGTCCTTCAGTAGATGAATGGATAAATAAACTGTACTATATGCCTGACAATGGAATGTTATTCAAAGAAATGAGCTATATATCAAGCCATAAAAAGACACGGAGGAACTTAAACTGCATATGACTGAGTGAAAAAGGCAATCTGAACAGGTGTTGCAGACTGTATGATTCCAAACATATGACATTCTAGAAAAGGTGAAACTATGGAGACAGTAAAAATATCAGTGGTTGCCAGGGGTTAGGGAGAGAGGGATGAATAGGTCAAGCACAGAAGATAGTTTAAGGCAGTGAAAATACTCTGTATGATATTATAATGATGGATACATATCATTATACATTTGTCCAAATCCACAGAATGTGCAGAACTGAGTAAACTGTAACATAAGCCATGGACTTTGGGTGATTGTGATGTGTAAGTGTAGGTTCAGCAATTGTAACAAATTGGTGGGAGATGTCAATAAGGGGGGAGATTACTCACGTGTGGGGACAGAGGGCGTATGGGAAATCTCTGTAACTTCCCCTTATTTTGCTGTGAACTTAAAACTTTAGAAAGAAACAAACAGAGGTCGTTCCACTCACTCTGCTCTCCCAAAAATTTTGGCCATAAATGGTAGGCACTCAACTTTGACATCTTCCATTACATGAAATGAATGCCCTTGACTCTAGACAACTGACGTTTTCCACCTTGAGGCAGGTGGCTCAAAGTGGAGTGCGCAACTACATTCATGTCCATGTTATTTGAAGGTTGTGAGATAGAAGGAATAAAGGTCAGGGAGAAAGATCTTTAACAAATCTTGGACTTCTGTATCCCGAAATTTCATCTCATTGTAATTAAAAGTGTCAGATCACAATCTGTCCTAAGAATGGCAGATCCTAAAACAATAGAACTTTTCAGAATTGGGAAAGAGTGTGAGCAAAGATTTCAAACAATGTTTTTTTTTAGTGGCAATGCTTGACATGTGAAATCTTGAGTATGAAGTTAAATCTGACTAACAAATGAATTTATTTTATGGCTTAATGGTGTCACTTTGAGTGAAATTTTGATAATATTTTTTACTTTTGTTCTGGAATAAAGCAGCATAATTTTTTCAAGTGGGAAAAAAAAAAAGTTTGGCTAACGTACCGGAAACTCAAAATAACAGTGATTTAAATAGAAATGGGACTTCCGGTCAAGATGGCGGCGTAGGTAAACGCGGTATCGCGTCCTCCCACAACCACATCAAAGTTACAACTAAACTACAGAACAACCATCATTCAAAACCGCCTAAAATCAAGCTGAATGGAAGTCCTACAACTACGGAATTAAAGCAGCAGCCACATCCAGTCAGGTAGGAGAGGCGGCGGCGGGCTGGTCCCACCCCCACGTGTGGCGGATAAATATCAGGAGGACACCTTGGCTGGGAAGGTCCTCCCTGAAGACTGAGGGGTCCCCGTCCCACACCAGGTGCGCCGCTCAGGGTTCCAGTGCCAGGAAGAGAGTCCCCATAACTTCTGGTTGGAAAAACCAGCAGGAACTGAGGCTCAGGGAGGCTGAGGAGGCTGGAGCCCCAGGCAGCTCCTTAAAGGGCCCGCGCACGGACTTATCGACTCTCTCCCTCTAAGCTTGGAGGGGAGGCAGCTCGAGGGGCACCAGAGACATACAGGAAAGAACTGCGCTGTTGGGCACTGGAGCGAGGGCTGGAGAGGGGGCTTTCTCCGGGACAAACTGTCAGAGGCCTTTGTTCCTTTGGTGAGCCCCTCCCTGGGGCGGCAGACAGCCACCATATCTGGGACTCCAGCAACCTGGCTCACACTGGTTGCCCCGCCCTGGTGATTCCCTGAGGCCCCGCCCCACCCCACCCAACTTTCAGGCCCACCCAAGCTGTTGCCACTTGCTTAACCATAGGATTGGCCTGTCTTGGATCCTGCTTCAGGTTTTCCTAAATTCTTTCAAACAAGCAGCATCTGGTCTCAGCTAGCCCCATACCTCTTGTTAAGTAATACACAGAAACAAACACAGGGAGGCAGCCAAAATGAGGAGACAAAGAAACAGGTTCCAAATGAAAGAACAGAACAAAGCCCCAGGAAAAGAACTAAGCGAAATGGAGATAAGCAACCTAACAGATGCTGAGTTCAAAATACTGCTTATAAGGATGCTCAATGAACTTAGTGAGAACCTCAGTGAACTTAGGGAGGGCCTCAAGAGCATAAAAAAGGACCAGTCAAAAATGATGGATGCACAGTCAGAAATGAAGGAGGCATTAACTGAAATAAAGAATAATTTACACAGATTCAATAGTAGAGTACGTAAATCCAAGAAGCAAACCATTGATTTGGAATATAAGGAAGCAAAAAACACCCAATCAGAACAGCAAAAAGAAAAAAGAATCCAAAAAAAATGAGGATAGTGTAAGGAGCCTCTGGGACAACTTCTAACGTGCCAACATTCGCATCCTGGGGGTGCCAGAAGGAGAAGAGCAAGAACAAGAAATTGAAAACCTGTTTGAAACAATAATGGCAGAAAACTTCCCTAACTTGGTGAAGGAAACAGACATACAAGTCCAGGAAGCACAGAGAGTCCCAAACAAGATGAACCCCAAGAGGCCCACACCAAGACACATCATCATCAAAATGCAAAAGGTTCAAGACAAAGAAAGAATCTTAAAAGCAGCAAGAGAAAGGCAGCTAGTTACCTATAAGGGAGTTCCCATTAGGCTGTCAGCTGATTTCTCAAAAGAAACTTTGCAGGCCAGAAGGGAGTGGCAAGAAATATTCAGAGTGATGAAAAGCAAGAACCTACAACCAAGATTACTCTATCCTGCAAAGCTGTCATTTAGAATCGATGGCCAGCCCTGGCCAGTTTGGCTCAGCGGTTAGAGCGTCGGCCTGCGGTCCGGAGAGACCCGGGTTCGGTTCCCGCTAAGGGCACGTACTTCGGTTGCAGTTTGTCCCCGGCCCTGGTTGGTCGTGCGGGTGGCAGCCACTCGATGTATCCCTTCACATCGATGTTTCTCTCTCTCTATCCCTCTCCCTTCCTCTCTCTCCCTCCCACTCTATCTGTACAAAAAATGAAAAAATATCCTCGGGTGAGGATAAAAAAAAAAAAAGAATCGATGGCCATATAAAGAGTTTCCCAGACAAGAAAAAGTTAAAGGAGTTCATCACCACCAAACCATTATTGTATGAAATGATGAAGGGTCTTTTTGAAGAAAAAGATAAAATATATGAACAAACAAAATGGCAATGAATACATATCTATCAACAATGGAATCTACAAACAAAATGAACAGGCAGAACAGAAACGTTCTCATAGATACAGAGAACATTTTGTTGGTTGCCAGATGGGAGGGGGGTTGGGGGAATAGGTGAAAAAGGTGAAGGGATTAAGAAGTACAAATTCATTGCTAGACTGACAAACCTCAAAGGGAAAGGGGTTGGGGGGTGGGAAGAAATAAACCAAAGAACTTATATGCATAACCAATGGACACAGACAATAGTGTGGGAAAAAGCGGGAGTGGGGGCGGGAGTGGGGCGGAGGGGGTCAATGGGGAAAAACGAGGAACATCTGTAATACATTCTACATTCAACAATAAAAAATTTTTAAAAATAAAAATAAAAATAAATAGAAATGTACCTCTCTCTCCCTCAAGTGTTGGCGTCTCTAATATGGCAATGGCTCAATCATGAAACTAGAACCCTTCTTAATATTTTGCTCTGCCATCTTCAAAGAGCTACTTCCACTTATGGTCCATGGTGGTTGCTTGATTTCCAGCCATTATATCTGCATTCCAGAAAGCAGAATGGAGGAAAGAACAAACCCCTATCTTTTAAGGGTAATTCCTGAACTTATACATTTTATTTTTGCTGGTATCACACTAGCCAGATGTTAGTCACATGGCCTCATGTCCTTATTCCAATAGATGATGTGCCCAGGTAAATATTGGGGGTTCATTACTAAGGAGTGGGGATGGGGGAGATAAAGTCCTCTCCTTATATAGTGCAATCAGGACCATAATTCCATCATTCATTTTTGGGACCTACTGGGATCCCAGCCCCAGGCCTTTTCCCTCCTCCTTGACAGCATCTCTGCAGAACCTTCTGTGTCCCCCAGAGGGCACCAGAGTCCCCAGTTTCCTCACCTTTGTCTTCAAACCCAATTGCAACTTCTGAGGAGTGGACAGCTCAGTCCATAGTAGCCTAAGGGAGAGCTTCTGGACCCTGCGGGTGGGAGTTCTGTAGCGCAGTGGTTTAGCACCTGGACCCTGCGTAGAGCTGAGTTCAAATGCAGACATTTACCCCTGTGTGATCATGGTGAAGTCACTCAACCACTCTGAACCTGCAGTCTTCCAGATAGCTTGAGTGAAGTGTTCCCCACAGGGCTGGAATATAAGATGAGCTCCGTGAGTACACAGTGAGAATGACTGAGGCTGTGTCCCCCTCTCCCACCCAAAGTACCCTCTAACCCAAAGCTACGCGTGTTTTCACTCATTCAGTCACCACACAGCCTGTGGCCTTTCTCTGGCTCTCCTCCCTGCTCGGGCTCCTGTGCTCGCTCACTCCTGCTCCCTGAGTTTGAGGGTCTGGGGTTCTTAGGGAGATGGAGGGGCCACCCTTCCCAAACCACCCCCAGGTCTGTGGGATAACCTACTGAGGGTCTGGCTTTGAGGCCCACAGAGGCCTCACAAGAAAATAAAAAAGCAGAAGTTATGGGTCCTCCCTTTCTCCTTCCTGTGTGGGGTCTGGGTGTCCAGTGTGAACATTTGCAGCCTCGAGGGGCCTCATCTGTGCAGAACTGGGAGGAGGGAGACACATTTGAACCACCACACCGACTTCCAGTTCTACATGGTGGGCTGAGAACATGGCTCTACCACTCCTAGCCCCTCAAATGCCACCAAAGTACAGAAAGGAAAAGGAAATAAACCCAGAGGAGGGCTGAGAACAGGATGGCTGGGGGTGGGGGACATCAACTGCCCAAGGATTTGACTGACTTCTAGAAAACAGAAAATGGGCTGATTACAATGAGGGACAAATGGGGACAGAGGAACCACAGCCAAAGCACGCCTGAGAGATAGCTGACCCAGAGGCCAGAGCAGGTATGGAGAAAGGAGTGAGCTCCCCAAGGGGTCAACACACCTCACAGGGACGGCAGTAGGCATGCGGACCTCTCCGCCCACACTGCTAATGATCCAGGGCATGGGAAATACTTACATCAGTGCCAATAGCAACCAGCTTTGCTCTTCATTCATAAAGATGAGTTGGTCACCAGGTCTTACCAGACAGCTGGTAGAAAAAAGAAAAGATAAGAAAGATCGAGACAGAGTAACAAATAGCTATTGAATTCTTACTGTGGGCCTGGCAGTGTTTAACTCATGTAATGACCCTCTGAGCTGGGTGCTATTGGTATCTCCACTCTTCAGGAAACCGTGTCACAGAAAGGTAACATACTTGGCTGAGGTCTGCAAGCTAGTGAGGGGCAGAGCAATGGAATCTGAACTCAGGCCGTTTGTGTCCCGCATTACACTGAACTAAGCTATACTGCCTTTTAATAAGTTAAACAAAAGGTGAACAAACTGATCCCAGAGGAAACAGAAAATGGAAAGAATAGAAGAGAACTATTCAAAAGAAAGTTTAATACTATTACATTCATAAAACAAAAAGAGGCAGCTATGAAAATTAAGCAAGTAGTAATCCTTGAAAATTTCAAATAGAATCACTAAAATGCTTTAAAATGTCAATAGAAAGGAGTGTGGACATTTGTGAGTTGGGTGTTCAAAATGAATTTACTCTTCTTTTGGTTAAAAAAACAACAACCCTGAATACCCTGTTGTATTCTCAAACCCTTTGGGTTGGGTGGGATTAACAAGCACCACCACCACCCCTATTTGCTACATATGAGGAATTTGTTGCTGCCGGAAGGCCACCATGAATACCCGAGGGATAAAGACAACACTGAGGGCAGAGGAAAGATATATAGTGATCCTGGGTGCTTGATGACATCGTTGGAGTCCCTGGACCAACCCTAACCTAAAGCTAAAGGGTTGAATGCTTCTCTCTCTCAATATCCATTGATTAAATACCATAGAAGGACTCCATTAATCCATGCCTCAGTTGTGTGTCCATACTTCAGATGAGTCACCATCAAGATAAACTGCCAGACCTTGGGTACAAACCCACCCCAATGGCATTGCAACTGATAAACAAAACCCCAAGTCACACAATTGGACTAAGGGAGAAGCAATTCACCAAAGAATGCTGGGTAAACACAACACTACACATATAAAGGACCCAGGCATGGGAAGTGCACATAGCAAGTAGACTTTGTCTCATAATGGGAATGACATCTGCTTCTTCTCTCAGAAAGGAAAAAGAAAGACAATTAGAAAACCAGAAACAACAAAATCTATTCCAGGGGCCAAATATGAAGCAAACACATGTGAGGCATGATTTTGAGCAATTAGTAGAATGTAAGAAAAGAGACTGTCAGAAAGAAAGAAAGAGACTGTACTTGACCTTAATGTTTCAGACAACAAATATTCCCCTTCAAGGAGCAGAGGGTGGAGAAGATGACATTATGCTTCCTTCATAATAGAACTACCGCATGACTTGGTTCTGCAGTAGGTAATGTTTATATAACCATGATTAGTTACTTTTCAGTATCAAACTAAAGCTAAAGAATGGAAAATTTAATTGTAATTACAGAACACAATGTAAGTGTTATCAACATTGACCATGGGAATGTAAAGATAAGACCAAGAGCCCTGGCTGGTTTGGCTCAGCGGTTAGAGCATCAGCCCACAGATCAGAGAGACCTGAGTTCGGTTCCCACTAAGGGCACGTACCTCGGTTGCAGTTTGTCCCCGGTGGCGGTTGGGGTCATGTGGGTGGCAGCCAGTCGATGTGTCTCTCTCACATCGATGTTTCTCTCTCTTTCTTCACCCCTCTCTCCGTCCCACTCTACCTGAAGATAAATGCAAAAAAAAAGGTAAAACCAACAGACATTAGCAGGAGGTGGGGAAGGATGGTGCCGGAGGGGCTAATTGGCCTTTTATATCGTGGTGGGCTCAAAAAATACTGTCTGAAGTTGATGGAAGAGACTGAGTTTTAAATGCAAGTAGGCATGGGGAGAGCTGAGAGAGAGTGTGGTTTAAATTCTTGGTTGTTGTTTTAATCCTCACCCGAGGATATTTTTCTATTTATCTTCAAGTAAAGAGAGAGGGAGAGAAAGAGAAACATCAACATGAGAGGGACACATCGACTGGTTGTGTACCGCATGACCCTGACCAGGGCCAGGGACGAACTGTGACTGAGGTACGTGCCCTTGGCTGGAATCAAATCCAGGACTTATTGGTCCTTGGGCCAATGCTCTATCGCTGAGCCAAACCAGCCAAGGTTAATTCTTGCTTTAATGATAAATTATCATTAGATGCTCTCTTGAATTACTAAATTGAGAAATGAGATAAAGCATATTATTTAATGCTATGCTGTTAAAACTCTGGAATAGCTAAAAATGGAGAAAGTTCTGAAGAATAGAACTGGGCATAGGGAATTTTATTTTTTTGTTTTGTCCCATTCTGTACTGATCAAATTTCTCTCTCTTTTTTTTTATCCCCACCAGAGGACATTTTTACATTTATCTTCAGAGAGTGTGGGAGGGATAGAGAGAGGAAGAGAGAGAGAGAAACATCGATGTGAGAGAGACGCATCGAGTGGTTGCCACCCACACGACCCCAACCAGGGCTGAGGACAAACTGCCACCAAGGTACCTGCCCTTAGCAGGAACCGAACCCAGGACTCTCTGGTCTGTGGGCTGATGCTCTGACTGCTGAGCCAAACCGGCCAGGGCAAATTTCTCTCTTTTTAAAAAAATATTTTTTCTTTATTGATTTTAGAGAGAGAGAACATTGATTGGTCACCTCCTGCATGCCCCCCACTGGGTATCAGGCCCACAACCTGGGCATGTACCCGAACCAGGAATTGAACCGCGACCTCTTGGTGCATGGGTTGATGCTCAACCAGTGAGCCACACCGCCAGGCCTGATTGAATTTCTTTACCGACACATATTATACCATGTCAGAAGTGCCCCACCCACCCACCCACCGGGCTCTGCCTCCTATGTGCAGATGGAAAGTTGACACTCCCTTCCCGCCTGTTTCTAGTTTGTCTTCCTGTTTGTGCTGCAGAGGCTGGAAAACAAAATTTACATTTCCCAGCCTCCCTCCAGCTACCTTCGTGCCACCACCCCATGCAGATATAACTAATTTCCCACTTCAGCACGCTGGTCAAATAATAATCTCTCCCAAAAATCTGGAACTGGAACTGAGAGACATTGTTTGGCATCTGCTTGTAGATGGAATAAAAGGCAAGTAAATCCAGGAGCTGTGGGATTGATTACATGCATAGAGAATGAATGAATGAATGAATTAATGAATGAATGAATGAATGAATGAATGAATAAATAAATAAAGGCAAGCTTCTAAGAGAATGAAAAACACCATAGACTGGGGAAAAAATATTTGCAAAACGGCCCTGGCCGGTTTGGCTCAGCAGTTAGAGCATCGGCCTGCGGTCCACAGAGACCCAGTTTCAGTTCCTGTTAAGGGCATGTACCTGGGTTGCAGTTTGTCCCTGGCCCTGGTTGTGTCGTGCAGGTGGCAGCCACTCAATGTGTCCTTTTCACGTTGATGTTTCTCTCTCTCTCTTTTCCTCTCTCCCTCCCGCTCTATCTGAACAAAAAATTCTCTCTCTCTCTCTCTCTCTCTCTTTTCCTCTCTTCCTCCCGCTCTATCTGAACAAAAAATGGAAAAATGTCCTAGGGTGAGGATAAAAAAAAATTTGCAAAACATATATCTGATAAAGGACTTGTATCCAAAATATACAAAGAACTATTAAAAACTCAACAATAAGAAATTAAACAACCCAGTAAAAAGTGGGCAAAAGATCTGAACAGATACCTCGCCAAAGAATACATATGGGCCAATAAGCATATAAAAAGACGCTTCACATCATATATCATTAGGGAACTGCAAATGAACATAACGCTGAGATATCACTGTACACCTATTAGAATGGTCAAAATCCAAACACTGACAATAGCAAATGTTGGTGAGGATGTGGACTCTCATTCTTTGCTGCTGGGAATGCAAAATGGTACAATCACTTTGGAAGATAGTTTGGTAGTTTCTAACAAAGCTGAACATAGTCTTACCATACAATCCAGCAATCACGCTTCTAGATATTTACCCAGTTGAGTTCAAGACGGATGTCTACACAAAACCCTTTATACGGATATTTATAGCAGCTTTATATATAATTGCCCCAAACTGGAAGCAACCAAGATGTCCTTCAGAAGGTGAATGGATAAATAAATTGTGTTACAAACATACAGTGGAATGTTATTCAGCAATAAAAAAGAAATAAGCTATCAAACCATGAAAAGACATGGAGGGCCTGGCTGGTGTGGCTCAGTGGATTAAGTGTTGTCCCACAGACTGAGAGAACCCAGTTCCATTCCTAGTCAGGGCATATGCCCAGGTTGTGGGCTCAATCCCCAGTAGGGGGCGTACAGGAAGCAGCTGATCAATGTTTCTCTCTCACATCAATGTTTCTATCTCCCTCCCTCTCTCTCTAAAAAATCAATGAAATGGTTTTTTTTGTTTTGTTTTTTTTTATCCTCACCCGAGGACATCTTTCCATTTTTTGTTCAGATAGAGTGGGAGGGAGAGAGAGACAGAAAAACATCGACATGAAAGGGACACATCGAGTGGCTGTCTCCCGCAGGACCCAACCAGGACCGGGGACAAACTGCAACCGAAGTACATGCCCTTAGCGGGAACCGAACCCCGGTCTCTCTGGACCGCAGACCAACGCTCTAACCGCTGAGCCAAACCGGCTAGGGCAAAACGGTTTTTTTTTAGAGACATGGAAGAAACTTAAATGCAGATTACTAAGTGAAAGAAGCCAAACTGAAAAGGCTACATACTGTATGATTTCTACTATATGATATTCTGGAAAAAGCAAAACTTTAGAGACAGTAAAAAGATCAGTGGTTGTCAGAAATTGTTGAGGAGAGGCAGAGCACAGAGGATTTTTAGGGCAGTGAAAATACTTTGTATGATACTGTAGTGATGAATACATGATACGCACTTGTCAAAACCCATAGACGTGGAACACCAAGAGTGAACCTTAATGTAAACTGTGAACTTTAGCTAATAATGTATTGGTTCTTTTTTTTTTTTTTTTTTTTTTATCCTCACCCGAGGACATTTTTCCATTTTTTGTACAGATAGAGCGGGAGGGAGAGAGAGGAAGGGAGAGAGAGAGAGAAACATCGATGTGAAGGGACACATCGAGTGGCTGCCACCCGCACGACCAACCAGGGCCGGGGACAAACTGCAACCGAAGTACGCGCCCTTAGCGGGAACCGAACCCGGGTCTCTGCGGACCGCAGGCTGACGCTCTAACCACTGAGCCAAACTGGCCAGGGCTATGTATTGGTTCTTTAATGGTAACAAATACACCACACTAACCCAAGATGTCAATAATAGGGGAACCATGTGTGAAGGAAAAGATAGATGGGAACACTCTGTACTATCTACTCAAAATTTCTGTAAATCTAAGACTGTTTTAAAAATAAAATCTAGCCCTAGCTGGTGTGGCTCAGTGGTTGAGCATCAACCCATGCACCAAGAGATCGTCAGTTTGGTTCCCAGTCTGGGTATATACCAGGTTGTGGGCCCAATCCCCAGTGGGGAGCATACAGGAGGCAGCCAATTGATGTTCTCTCTCATCGTTGTTTCTCTCTCCCTCTCCTTTCCTCTCTCTCTCTAAAAAAAATAAAAAATAAAAATAAATAAATAAATCAGTAAAGAAAAAATATTTTAATAAATAAATGAATTAATTAAACAACTATGAAGTATCACCTCACACCTGTCAGAATGGCCGCCATCAACAAATCATCAATCAACAAGTGTTGGCGAGGGTGTGGAGAAAAGGGGACTCTAATACACTGCTGGTGGGAATGCAGACTGGTAGAGCCACTGTGGAAAACACTATGATGTTACCTCAAAATGTTAAAAATTGGCCCTGGCTGGTTTGGCTCAGTGATTGGAGCGTCGGCCTGCAGACCAGAGAGTCCCAGGTTCAGTTCCCACTAGGGGCACATACCAAAAAAAAAAAAGTTAAAAATTGAACTGCCATTTGACCCAGTGATCCTACTTCTAGGAATATACCCTAAGAAACCTGAAACACCAATCAGAAAGCATATATGTACCCCCATGTTCATAGCAGCACTATTTACAATAGCTAAGATCTGGAAACAGCCCAAGTGTCCATCAGTAGGTGAGTGGATAAAAAAACAGTGGTACATATACACAATGGAGTACTATGCAGCTATAAGAAAGAAAGATCTCTTACCCTTTGAGATGACATGGAGGGACCTGGAAAGTATTATGCTAAGCAAAACAAGCCAAGCAGAGAAAGACAAATATCACATGATCTCACTTATTTGTGGAATATAATGAACTAAACAAAGTGCTGAACAAAATTAACCCAGAGACATAGAGGTGAGGTACAGACTGACAAGCCTCAGAGGAAGGGAGGGTTTGTGGGGGAAGAGATAAATGACAGAACTTACATGCATGTATGCATGACCAATGAACATAGACAACAAAGCTGGGGATGGGGTGCAGGGGGAAGAGGACGAAGGTGTCAATGGGGGAGAAATGAGAAACCTCTGTAACAAAAACAAATTAATAAATAAAAATTTTTTTAATAAATAAATAAAGTCTGTTAAAATTTGTAAGGCAATTTGCAGCCCTGGCCAGTGTTGCTCAGTGGTTAGAGTGCCAGCCCTTGGACTGAAGAGTTGCAGGTTTGATTCCTGGTTAAGGGCTGATACCTGGGTTACAGATTTGATCTCTGGCCCCAGTTGGGGTCATGTGGGAGGCAACCAGTCCATGTGTCTCTCTCACATTGATGTTTCTCTCTCTCTCTCTCTCTCTCCCTTCCACTCTATGTAAAAATCAATGGAAAAATATCTTCACGTGAGGATTAACAACAACAAAAAAGGGATCTGCAGCAAGAGAAGAATATAGCAGACATGCAGACAGCAGCAGAGAGGGGAGTCCCTGTGGCAACAGAGGGAGGCAAGTGGCCAGGGTGACAGCTGCCTGGCTGCTGGAATATTTCCAGTTCCTCGTGCCAGGCCCTTGTGAAGCCCAGATGTGCGCCTTTGTCCCTAGATTCTGTCCCCAGATGACACACAAGCCCCTGTGTCCTTGACATAAGCTTCTTCCTTACTTATCGTGGCTCTAAGGGGGGGTTGTTACTTGGGTAACACTTCCCAAAGCCATCATCCAAGTGGACCAGTCTCAGGTGATGTAATGACAGAAGAGGTCCAGTCTAGCAACCAAAAAATAATTTGAGGACCTGGCCGGTTTTGCTCAGTGGTTAGAGCAGAGGTTCTCAACCTGTGGGTCACGACCCCTTTGGGGGTCGAACAACACTTTCACAGGGGTTGCCTAAGACCATCGGAAAACACATATTTCCTATGGCGATTCATAACAGTAGCAAAATTACAGTCTTGAAGTAGCAACAAAAATAATTTTATGGTTGGGGGTCACCACAACATGAGGAACTGTATTAAAGGGTCGCGGCATTAGGAAGGTTGAGAACCACTGGGTTAGAGCATCAGGCCACGGACCAAAGACTTCAGGTTCAATTCCGGTCAAGGGCATGTACCTTGGTTGTGATTCGATCCCCAGCCCTGGTTGTGGTTGTGCGAGAGGCAACCAATCGATGTGTCTCTCTCACATCGATGTTTCTCTCTCTCTCTCTCCCTTCCTCCCTCCCTCCCACTCTGTCTAAAAATCAATGGAAAAATGTCCTCGAGTGAGGGTTTTTTAAAAATGGAAAATAATAATAATTTCAACATATTTCAAGTTCTGCGTGTTTTCTTGAATATAATAAAAGAGATACTTGCAATATCTTATAAAATCTTCTTTTCTTCTCTGATCCACTTTGCCACACACCATAGTTATTCCTACAATTCTCTTTCAAAACTCCTCAATGTGCCCTGTCTGGTGTGGCTCAGCAGTTAGAGCATCGGCCTGCAGACCAAAGAGTCTCGGGTTCAATTCCCAGTCAAGGGCACTGGCCTCAGTTGCAGGTTCGATCCCTGGGTCCAGGAGGCGACCAATCAATGTGTCTCTCTCACATCGATGTTTCTCTCTCCCTCCCTTTCACTCAAATAAATAAATAAGTAAGTAAAAACTCCTCAATGTTCTGGCGGGTGTCTCAGTTGGTTGGAGTGTCATCCTATAACCAAAAAAGGTTGCGGGTTTGATCCCAAGGTGATGTTTCTCTCTCTCTCTTACCCCGCTCTCTCTCTCAAATCAATAAAAACATATTCTCAGGTGAGGATTTAAAAAAAAAAAAAAAAAACTCCTCAAAACAATTTTCCCCAACCCTAGTCTCTACACCTGTGTCTTACCCAGCTTCCCTCCATCCTGACTCTGCATCATCAAAGCCAAGAAGCCTCTGAGGAGACAGAACCCTCCTGAGATGCTGTGAGAAGGGGTGGATGAAACTGAGTGGAAAAGCCGGAGCCGACGGTCCTGGGCACACTCAGCCTGGCTGAACTCATCCCTCTTGTGGCTCCAATTCCCATCCCCTGAGGACGCTGCACAGCTCTGCCCGCAGCTCCAGCTCTGCTCCGGGCTCCAGGTCGCTGTACCAACTGCCTCGTCCACATTTCTCCTTGGGGTCGGGTCAAATAGGGTTACATTCTGCTATGAGTAACAGGGACCGAAAATACAGTATCCTAAACAGTAGAGTTTCTTTTGCGTGTAAAAGTCTAGAAGTGTGCAGCCGTGGGCTGGCACCCGGATTACTCTGTGCCAGCCTCCTTGCGGGTCACTATTATGCTATCACTAGGGGGCGTCCCTCAACCTTATGGTCCAACATGGTGGCTAGAATCCTAGGCACCCCATCCACACTCTCGGCAGCAGGATGGAGAAACGCAGGGTGAGGAACAGGAAACAGTGGGCAACCAACAGCAGTGTTTAAAGTCAGGAAGATGCTGCATAACACATCTCATTAGCCAGAACTTAGTCACATGGCCATGCCCAGCAGCAAGAAAGACTAGGAAATCTATTCTGCGTGCTGGTTGGCCGTGTGCATGGCTAAAAAGAGAAGATTCTATTATTAAGAAAAAGAGAATCGATGTGGGGGAGGAAGCAACCAGTATCATCTACACAGCAGGCCCACAGTCTCCTCCAGCTTGACATGACTGAGATAGAATTATCATTTTCCACCAACGTTTTCTTTCCCCTCCGAGTCTCTGTGCCCCCTCACCCTGGCAAGGGGCAATTCTGTGGAGCAGGGGCTGGCAAGGGGAGGTGTCACCGGAGCTAAGTGAAGGGGTGAACAGAGGGAAAATTGCACAATGAAGCTGAACTCCCAGTGGTCTGGAATAGAGACCGAAGACCCCAAACAGAAGGTACCCAAATGGAGCAAGTGAGGTTGGGGTTTCCTGAGCAAAGGACCAACGGTGCCTGCTGAGGTCTGAGACAAGGATAGGTCTGTACTCAGAAGCTCCAGGGACAAGCACACGCAGCCCCTCATCCAGCTGGCGGCTGATCTTGTCCATCTCAGCTGCCTCCTGTTCACTCCACCAGCCATGCCTTTGTCCACACCCTTTCCTTCGCCCAGAATGCCCTTCTGGCTTCTCCACATGGATATGTCTCTAAGTCATCCTTCTGGGCTCAGATCAGGGTCACCTCCTCCAAGAAAGCTTCCCTATGTCCCTGCTGGGAACTCTAATCACATCGCACTGGAGAAGGGCTTGCAGGTGGGGCAGTGTCCGAGCAGAGTTCTTAGATATGGGGACAATTCGGGTGCTGTGGGTGTCATATGGGAGGCTCAGCAGGAAGGTGGGGCCCCAAGGCCTTTTTTATATGAAGGAGGAGGTGCCAGCTGCCCTTGCAACAGTGGAGGTAGGGCACCACCAAGGCTGAGCCTTGAACTCCTAGCCATGGGTTGGGCCTCCCACATTCCCATCCGCAATGAGGGAAATTATGCAGACAGGCTGTGAGCCACAGAGAGGAAGTCCACTGGGGTGGGGGCAGGTGGAGTAATTCCTGGAAGGAAGCCCACACCTCAGGAATCTGATAGAGAAATACTCTAGAGGCCTCTGTCCCAGGAGCCCCCACCTCCTGCCCCTAGGAAGAGGCAGGCAGGGCTGGACAGCCATCCAGGGGATCTGCCTCTGGGTGCCCAGGTATTTCCCTCCCTTCACCAGCCTCCTGCAACATGTGACATCGGCAAGGGCACAGACTCTGGGACAGCCCACTGGGTCTGTGCTCTGTTCTCCAAGTCTCAGCTTTCTCCTCTGTAGAATAAGAATGGAGAGTCCTCACCACAACCCCAGGCAGCAGAAGTGTCAGAGTAAGGTACCCAAGTAGGCACCAGCACTCCATGAGGCACGATCAACAGGGTCTACTGGTGTAAAAAGCCTCTGCCGCTGTGGCCAGTTTTGCTCAGTGGTTAGAACATTGGCCCAAGGACCGGAGAGTCCCGGGTTTGGTTCCCACTAAGGGCACGTACCTTGGATGCAGTTTGTCCCCGGCCCCAGATGGGGTCCTGTGGGTGGCAACCACTTGATTTTTCTCTTTCACATCGATGTTTCTCTCTTCCTCCCTCTCTCTCTCCTGCTCTATCTGAAGATAAATGCAAAAATGTCCTCAGGTGAGGATTAAAACAAAGCCTCTGCCCACCCTAGCCTCCCTCTCAAGGTAGGCTGTGGGGGCACCTCCCTTCCCCTTGGTGCTCACATATTTGCATGTGTGTGCGCATGCGTGTGTCCCAAGCTATGGGGCAGATCAAGCAGCCAGGTTTGGGCAGGGTGGAGGGAAGACAGAAGTTTTCTCCATAGGCCCTCAACACACGTAGGCTTAGGTGGGGTGATGAAATGTTCTAAAGACAAACGTCACCCTCTGCTCTAACTTCCAGGCCAGGACAGGCAGTGGGCACCAGGAAAGGAGAGCCTTCCTCCTGCCTTCCAAACTCAGAGTCTTCCTAAAAGCCCACCTGGTGGTGAACAGGGCAGGGGGCTCTCCAAGAAGACAAAGCACCCACAACAGGACCCAAGGGGCCAGTTTCTCCCCGAGTGCCCAAGGGAGAGAATGATGTTTCGTCTGAGCAGGTCAGGACAGGTGCTGGCCCAGGTGGGACAAAAGGTCAGAAGCACAGAAGGCAGGTGTGCTCGAGGAGCAGGAGATGAAGCTGGAGGTTCGGGCTGGGACGGGCAGCTTGAGAGGTCAGTCAAGGGCAGTCCACACCTTGGATCTTCTCCTTTAGGTAATGGGGAGCCATGGAGAGTTCGGGAGTGGTGAAGCAATGGAACCAGATTTGCACCTTTTTTCCCCCCTTTATTGATTTTAGAGGGGGAAAAAGGAAGAGGGAGAGAGAGATAGAATCATCGATGAGAGAGAACATCAATTGGCTGCCTCCTGCACACCCCCCACTGGGAATCTGACCCACAACGTGGGCATGTGCCCTGACGGGGAATCGAACTGAAGACCTCTTGGTGCCTGGGTCGACGTTCAACCACTGAGCTGCACCAGCCGGGCAGATTTGCACCTTTGAAAGTCTCCTCCAGTTGCATGATAGGGATGGACTGGAGGGGCAGGGCTGGCAGCACTGGCATCCATGGGAGAAGATCCTGCACAAAGGCCAGAGGAGGGAAGCCTGGCCTGAGAGCTACTGCTCCTGGAGGACCGTCAGGTGGATCTTTCTCGTGGGGCCGCTGCCGAGAAGCAGGAAGCCGATGAGGTCAGAGGGTGGACCCACAGTGGCCCTCAAGGGAAGAGCAGGGAGGTGTTGGGGCACAGAAAGGACAGTAAAGGGCAGGGGTTCTGCAAGACACTTGTCCATGCCCATCTGGGCCCAAACCTTCTGATGGCAATGGAATCAAACCTCCTCTACCTTGAACAGGATTCACGGGGGTTATTTGCTGTCCTCTGTGTCAGGCTGGAAGCTGCCCAAGGGTGGGAGCCTGTGACTCCAGTCAGACTGAGCTGAGGGGACCTGAAATGGGGGAGGAGCAGGGCAGAAGGCTGCAAAGCAGGGCAGTGCTCAGGATCCTCACCTTCCAGTCTTCACTCCTGCTCAGAGCCTGCTGCCAGCCCCTCAGAGATGAGCCAATCTGTGGAGCTAAAGGTGGGGATGGAGGAAAACCAGGAGCAGAGGGGAGGGAAAAAAAAACAAGAGGCAGGTTGCTTTTGAGGGGCCAGACCCTCCCTTCCCCATACACTCACATGCAGCCACACGTCAATTTTCCCCAGCTGGGCTCAATCTCTGGAATGAGGGGAGGCCTGCCAGCCCCCATCACACGTCTGTCACACACTCACAGACAGACAAATACAAACACTCATACACAGACACAAGATACGGTGACATGTATGAATAATACACACAGACATCCCAAGAGACGCACACACAAACACCGACATACATATACACAGTCACAGACACACACAAACACACCCACACATACGAACACAGACACACGAACAGATACTAACACACTTGAAGCAGCCAGTGGAGGCTGCTGACTAGATACCTTGCTGGCTTACTGGCCAGGTAATGACATCCAAAGTGTCTGATGCAGCACACCTCCTACCCCTAACCTCCTTTGCGGGTGGCTCTGGGGCAGTGGCCCTGACAATAAGGATAACAAGTTTAGGAGAGGTGACACTTTAGCTGGGGGCCTTTTAGATGGGCAGAGAGTAGGAAGGAAATTACTTGAGGGAGGAAAAATGGGCCTTGCAAAGGTTTGGAGAGGGAGGCAACTGTGATGCTCAAAGAAGTGTGGGGGCCTTGTCTTGGGGGGGCTGGGGGAGCAGACAGGAGACCAGGCACCTTAGCACACACAGCCGGCCTGAGAAGCAGCCCTCCGCCTGCATCCCACTAGTGTCCATCCTGAGCCTCTCTGGGGGCACATTTGGTGGAGGGGAAGGGGCCAACTCAGGCCTGCAAGAACAAGGAGGTCCTGGGAGCCCCGGCCAGGTGGCTCAGTTGGTTGGAGCATCGTCTCACGCACTGAAGTTCATTCTCAGGCAGGGTGCATACCTAGGTTGCAGGTTCAATGGTGTATGGGAGGCAACTGATTGATGTTTCTCTCTCTCTCTCTCTCTCTCTCTCTCTCTCTCTCAAATCAACAAACATCCTCCTGTGAAGGTTTTTTTTGTTTGTTTTTTGTTTTTAAAAAAGGAGGTTGTGGAGGGCACAGTCAATTGCCTTACAGGGGCCTACCAAAAGGGGGTCTCCACCCAAAACCCCCCTTTTTGGAGGCCATGTCCCAGCATCCCCAAGAGGACCTGGGCTAGGTCAGGAAGAAGGCTGTGAGCCCTCACAGGAAAGGAACTGGGTGCTCTTCGCAGAGGTAAGATGAGTTCTGAGTGAACCCCTTGCCAGGAGTGGGGCCCCAGCCTGTGAGTACGCTTCTCTCTCTGCCCCAAACTTCAGCAAGGACAGAGCCAGGCCCCAGACCCAAAGGTCTGCCTCCTGTCTCTCACCCTCGGAGACCAGGCTGGGGAGCGCAGGGTGGGTGGTCTGGTCAAGCGACTGGAAGGGTCTGGGACAGGGTCCTGCGAGGGGTCTGGGGCGGGCTTTCCCAGATGGGCCGGCCTAAGCCGAGCCCCGAGGGGGGCCTGTTGTGACAGGCAGGGGAGCCCTTCGCAGCTGAGCCGCAGGAGGCCGACAAGGGGTATGGAATTTCTCTTCCCCGCCCTCCGCCTCCCCTCCTCACCCTCTCCCCTACCCACCCCACCTCCCGGGCTGCTCCGGAGCGGCGGCCAGGCGCTGGAAAGGCTCAGGGAGGGGCCCTGGACGCCAGGCTAGGCTGGCCCCTCAGCGGAGGCCCCGCGCAGGCAGGCCCCGCCCCGGCCTCGCACATCTGGGCCGAGAGCGGGGCCCACCCGGCAGCGCTGCCGGCGCGGCCATCCGGCCTGGGGGAGGGGGCGGCCGCGGGTGGGCGGTGCGGGCCGGCGCACATCGAGGGCGCAGGGCGCTGCCACAGGCTGCGGGGCCGCGGTCCGGACCGCTGGACAGAGATCGCTGTCGGGAGGGCGGAGGTGAGTGCTGAGGCAGGGCCGCTGGGCTCCCGGAGAGGAGCAGGGCGCAGAGGTTAGCCATCCTGCCCCGGGCGATCCCCGCCTGGGCTGTCGGCTGAGACCCCACCACAAACTTCCTGAGCCCGAGGGGCCGGGTGGGGGACAATCTGTAAGCCCCTCTCCAGCGGGACTGTGCCTGTGGGCTCCCCTCCAGGCTGTGGGACCCCACACACGCTCTGCAGAGTGAGGGACCGAGAGACTCCTTGCTGTTGGGGGTTGGGGACTGGTGTGGGGCTGGAGGCTGCTCCAGGGGCCAATTTGTGGAGCAGCGGTGCCTAGACTCAAGTAGGTATCTGTGTGTGTGTGTGTGTGTGTGTGTGTGTGTGTGTGTGTGTTGGGGGGGGCATCTGGTATGGGGGGACCTCCCGTATGGGGGGACCTCCCAGGGTCTGTGGTCCCAGAAGTTCTAGAATGGCTGGGTGGCCAGGGTGCCACAGTTCCAGAGTGTGGACTGGCCTCCTGACCTAGGACTCTGGTTTCTCTCTGTGAGGCTAGCCTCGGGGTCCAGGTGGGGTGGGGTCTGGGCTCCCTGCAGGGCAGTGGGGCTGGTGTGGCGGAGAGAGACTGGGAGGGACTAAGCCCTAAAATATAGACTCCCTGTGAGGGCAAAGGCAGCCCTGGAGCCCCAGAAGGTGAGGGAGGTGATGGACTGATGGGCCGCGGATGGGAGGGGCTTCAGGGCCTGGGCTATGTGGGGCAGAGGTTGTTTGTGAACTGGCTGCTCCCATGATGGGGACCCACTGGGGTGGAGCAGGATGTATGGAAAGAATCATTGAGAACGGGAGGGGCCTCAAGAGGCCATTTATGTCACCCCTGTCCCAGAGACAGATTGGAGCCGCTCTTTGGGGTTTCTGATCTGTCTCCTTGGCCCTGGTTGGCCCAATCTCTGGCTTGAGAGAAATGCCTGTGGCCTCTCTTTGCCTGGCGAGAGAGAGTCCAGTCCTGTGCTGTTAAAGGGCTGGCAGGATGCTGAGCAGTGGGTGGGAGAAGCTGGAAACCTGTGGGGGGAGAGGGGAGTTGTGAAGATCCGGGTGGGCTCTCTGTCCTCACCAGCAGAGAACAGGTATGTGTGGAGCCCTGAAATCCAACATCGCATGCCCCTGGTGCTCTGGGGGCATAAGTACCCAGCCTTGACATCTCCACCCTAGGAATAGATCCTTGGAGAATTCTATCAGGCAAGAAATCCTAGGCCTTGTGATTCTGAGGACACTCTAGGATGGGAGTCTCCAGTTTTGAGGCCCTACTCAGCCACACCCTGTCCTGATCCACAATAACTGATAAATCATACTTATTGAACAGAAGTCAGTGCTAGGAGTTATGGTGAAGTTGAAGATTAGAGGTCGACATGAGGTCAAGGGCTAGGGGTCATTAGTCCACAGGCAAGGATAGGTCAGTCCACGGGCAGAGTTAAGGATCTGAGTCTGTAGGTAGGGTAGTGTAGGGATCAGGTTGGGGCAGAGTTTAACCTGCACTTGTACTCAGGAAATGAAGTTTCTTTCTGCATAAATCAGACCGCCCCACCCAATTATTCTCAAACCCAAGCATCAGCAGTCTGAAATTGGTGAACCCCTGGGGCATGGTCTACCTCACTCCATTTTCAGCCGTGGACTGCCCACACATAGTTTTTGGGAACTGAGGTTGTCCTGAGCTACATGGTCAGAATTCTCCTTAAATGGTTCTGGGTATAAGTGCATGATGGGGGGAGGGGGTGTCCCGAAGACAGATGGGGCTGTCACGCTCTTCTACCTTCACCTCTCAAGAAATGAGCAGGATCCTCCTTCTTTTTTTATCTTCACCCGAGGACTTTTTTTCCATTTTTGTTCAGATAGAGTGGGAGGGAGAGAGAGAGAGAGAAACATTGATGTGAAAGGGACACATCGAGTGGCTGCCTCCCACGTGACCCCAACCAGGGCGGGACGAATCACAACTGAGGTACATGCCCTTGGCCAGAATCAAACTCGCGACTCATTGGTCCTCGGGCCGACACTCTAACCACTGAGCCAAACTGGCCAGGGCAGGATCCTCCTTCTTTAACACAAATTGATTCTGGTCTTCCATCCCTCCCTAAAAAATGCAGAATGACTAGAATAAACTCTCGATAAGACCAAAATATTCTAACAAGAGAAAATTCAGAATCCACATCATGAAGAGAAAGAACACTACTCACATCTGTCTAACTCTCTGCCCTTTGTCAAGCACCTTTTTTTTTTTTTTTTTTACCTGAAATTGACTCTCACCAGCTACCTGTGTGACCTATTTTGCAGGAAAGGCACTGGGGCACAGAGACAACAGGACATACTCCAGCCAGTTGCCATTGTAGGCCCTTGCCAGCCCTGAGACCCCAGTGCGGGGCACTGAGTGAATTACATACCCAGAGATGGGAGGTAACCGGACCAGCTTCAGACAGCTAGGGGGATTATAGGCATCCAGTTTGGACGTGGAATCCCCCAGTTAGAGTGATGACTCTTGACTCTTCTCTCCTGGTGGTTCTAGATCGTTTCTCCTCCAGATACAGTAGTATTGGTCCAGAAAATCCATTTGTTCATTCAACAAAGTGTTTCCCCAGCCCTTAACTCAGAACCTGGCATAAAGAAATGCTCAATAAATTTTTGCTAAAGAATCGAAACAATGTACAAATAGGGCTGCCAGCTTCTCTCCCTTGTGTCCTTGATCCAATGTTTTACAGTCAATTCTGCAAAAGGGAGAAAATCCTGAGTTGTAGTGTTTTCCTATTTCTGTGGTGTAAATGCTCCCATCATGGCTGGTTTTGAGCCACCAATGTGATGTCAATGAATGTGGAATTAGGAAGAGATGTACAGAATCAGTTTTTGCCAACTGGTGGGAACCAGTTCAAGCATGCCACTCCATCACCCTGAACTGGGTTCTTGTCCCTGGCTCTCAAGGGTCTATTTGCTTTCCCTTTCCTCAGCATCACCCACCTGCTGTACAAGTGCCCATGACCAGCCCCTATCATTCCCACTGATTCTGATTTTCTGAAGAGATAGAAACATCGATGAGAGAGAACATCAATTGGCCGCCTCCTGCATGCCCCCCACTGGGGATCGGGCCCACAACCTGGGCATGTGCCATGACCAGAAATCCAACCAGTGACCTCCTGGAGAATGTGTCAGCGCTCAACCACTGAGCCACATCATCCAGGTGCCCCCTGACTCCTGGGCATCCAACTGTGAACCTCCAGTGACAGCAGGATTGAGTGTGTCTGGAAATCTCCATGGTACTGGCCATGTGAGAGTATCTTGGGCGTGTCTGAATGTCTGTGCATGATGAGGCTGAGTTGTGTGAACTGGGCATGAGCAGGGTGGGGGGCAGTGCCCAGTTCTGTGTCTGTCGGTATTCTATTAGCAAAACTTCCTGATAAGGCCACTGGCTACGGAGAGGGAGTGAGCTCTGGGCAGCTCTCCTCAAGCTTTTTTTTTTTATCTTCACCCAAGGACATTTTTGCATTTATCTTCAGATAGAGCAGGAGGGAGAGAGGGAGGAAGAGAGAGAGAGAAACATCAATGTGAGAGAGACACATCAAGTGGTTGCCACCCACACAACCCCAACCAGGGCCAGGGACAAACTGCAACCGAGGTACATGCCCTTAGCAGGAACCGAACCTGGGACTCTCTGGTCCAAGGGCTGATGCTCTAACCGCCAGGGCACTGTCCTCAAGCTTTGTGTTCCCCTGGGTACTGCCCATACTTCAGCTCCTGACCTCAACCACCTTCCTGTAACAGCGATTCTCAACCTGTGGGTTGCGACCCCTTTGGGGGTCAAATGACCTTTTCACAGGGGTCACCTAAGACATAACAGTAGCAAAATTACAGTTATGAAGTAGCAATGAAAATAATTGTATGGTTGGGGATCACCACAACATGAGGAACTGTATTAAAAGGTGGTGGCATTAGGAAGGTTGAGAACCACTGCTTAAGTGCTAGCTCCATTCACTCACCCTCTGCCCTCTCCTCGCCTGGGCTTACCTGACTCCTACCCCTCCCCATCATTCCACCTAAATGCGGCCCTGAGCCATTCAAACAGGTTTCCAATCTCATCTAACAACTGAGATGTCATGAAACCAGAGCAGGCATCTTGGTCTCTGTGGCCAGCCCACCTTCCTGGAGTCAGCCTTTATGCACAGGTCCCTCCCCCTCATACTCTGCTCTCTGCCTGTGACCCCAGACGCACATTTCCACCGTAGCTTCTCCCTGATCTCTAGGTCCTACATCCTCTGGCTCCTTGGTCTCTCCATCAGGAGTTTCAGAACTGCACCCAGAGCACTGCCCCTTCCCTCCTGCAAGCCTGCCCTTCTCCAGTGGTCTCCATCTCACCACCCATCTGCTAGTTTGAATCAGATAATGTCATCCTTGACAACCTCCTCCATAACCAATCCAGCCATCTTCCAACAGCCCTGTTGGTTTTAACCTCCACTTCTGTCTCAGGATACACAGCCATGACCATCATCAGTCGCCTGGAGCCCTGATTGGGCCTCTGCTTCCATGTTGTCCACTGCAATCCACAGCCCATGCAGCCAGAGGGACCTTTCAAAATGCAAATCTAGTCATGCCCCCACCTCCACTCTGCCACTTCAGACCTTTCAAGATTCGCTGTTGCCCTTCATGTAAAACCAAATCTAAAATGAGGTCCACGAGGGCCTGCCGGCAGGGTCAGGCCAGCCCAGCCCCTCTCTACGGCCATACCATGCTCCCCTCTGCCCCACTGGTATCCAGCCGTGACCTTGAGGGCATCATCTGTAAACTCAAGTCCACTTGGGTAATTATCTGATTATAATCAGCCCCCCGCACTGTGGGCCCCTGGGGCAGAGACAGTGTCTCTCTGGGTCTCTGATGTCCCCCAACACGTGGCACAGAGTGGGCACCCAGAACATACAGGAGCATCCTGAGTCCAACAAAGCAACTGTTAAAAAGACCTTTTTGAGCCCGGCTGGTGTGGCTCAGTGAATTGAACATTGCCCCATGGATTGAGTGGTCCCAGTTCGATTCCTGGTCAGGGCTCATGCTCAGGTTGCGGGCTCGATCCCCAGTAGGGGGCATTCAGGAGGCAGCAGGTCGATGTTTCTCTGTCACATCGATGTTTCTATCTCTCCGTTCCTCTCTCTCAAAAACAAAAAGAAACCAACAGAAACATATTTTTTAAAAAGACCTTTTTGAGACAAGCTGGGACTGTGGAACTGAGCATTAGATGAGATTAAGGAATTACTGTTGACTTTGTTACACATGATAATGGTGTTGTGACTACGTTTTTTAAAGTCTTTATTTGTTGGAGAGACATACTAAAGAATTTATAGGTGAAATAACATGATGTCTGGGATTTGCTTCAAAGGACTCCAGCTAAAAGTAAACAAATAAGCATTCAGTGAGGAAACAAAGGAACAAATAAATGCCATTCTGCATGTCTGTTCCTGTTCACAGCCACAGGGCCTGCAAAGATGCTGGCTGTGCCGGAGCTGGGCCTGCAGGGGCTGTACATCGGTAAGAACACCCCCACCCCACCCCCCGCTCTGCGTGCTGCGAGCACGAGCTCACAGGACACGTCTGCTCCTGGGACCCCCTCTGCCTGTTAGTGTGTGTGTGCAGAGCAGTTCTGTGTGCAAAGGACTGTATGCATGAGCATGTTTTGTGTAGGGTCTGTGTGCACAGGACCTGGTGTGAGTGTGCGTATGTATCTGTCCATCTGTCTGCCTGAGGGCAGATCTCTGTGCACAGGGCCTTGTGTGAGAGTGTGTATGTATGCAAGTAGGTCTGTGTGCACAGAATTCTGTGTGTGTGTGTGTGTGTGTGTGTGTGTGAGTGTGCATCTGTCTGTGGCCTCTCTGCAGGGGTGGGAGGCCAGGAGGCAGGAGGGACACTCCTCAGGAAGTCCACTCACAAAGACCTGGTGGGCTGGGCCTTCCTTCCTGCCTCCCTTCCCAGGCGCAAGCCACATAGCGACTTGGCCCCTTAAGCTGGAGCTGGTGACAGAGCCTAAGCCCATGAGGGCCGCCTGAGGGTGTGACCACCATGTCTCTGCCTCTCCAGCACCCCAAGACAGACTCCAGCCCTGTCTGGGTGCTTTCTAGAGTCCCCTTCCTTTCCTGCCCCTCCCAGGGTACTCCAAGGTCAGGAAGGGCTGGAAGCTGTCAGGGCTGCACACCAGGGCAGCCGCTGAGGGAGCAGAGGCCCTGGGCCCTGGCTCGGCCGGAAGCCAGACAGACCAGTTTGCTTTGTCCCTGGGTCTTCATGCCAGACCCTATCAGCCTCCCCATCCCCATGCATGAATCTCAGGGCAGCCCCAGTCCTCTTCACAGGGGACCTAGCAAAGCCCAGTGTGGTGGAGACAGGCCACCAGCCCACACCTCGGGGACGTCTAGCCAGACAGACCCCTGAGCTGCCTGAGGCTCCAAGCCGGCTTTGGGCTGCCTTCTGGAGGCTGCGCTGCTTCTCCCACCAAAGGTCCAGCTCAGTCCTGGGCCTGGGAGAGAGTCTCATTGGGGCCTCATGCCCCCCAGTGCTGGCTCCAGGTGTATGTATTTTGTGGGGGGAGGCTTGGGATTCACTTCCTATTTTTGTGGACACCCCTGAGCTCAGGGCTGGGCTGGAGAGGTGCTGCCCTGCCTTGATCCTCACCAGGCAGCCAGCTGGGCCTGTCCTGGGCGCTTGGTGGGCATAAGGGGTGGCGGGCGGGAGGGCTGCTCCTTCAGGTTCTGATTAGAACCATGAACTCTAGGGGGAAGGGAGCAGTTAGGTCTGTAGTTCCCCCATTTTTTCTGGTTTCTCCACCCTCCATGCCACCCCAGGCAGGAACTCACCCACCCCATCTCTCTTGCTCTTCTATCTCTGAACTCAGTCTCCTCCACCCCCTTAATGCTTCTCTGTCTCTCCCCTCGCCCATTGTTTCTGAGGGGCTCTGGGGGAGATGAGGAGTCCCCAGGTGAGGCATGTTATCCTCCAGGCATGGGGATGGTCACTTCTAACTGATAATTAGCCCTTCGCCTGCTCCTGCCTCAGTCTCGTTCTTCCTCCCTCCCACCCTGCCCTCCTTCCTCAGCGGGTCCCCCCTTGCCTTGGCCCAGCAAGGACTGATGGGCGAACCTCCCAGACCTGGGGCCCAGCTGCCAACTCCCTACCCTGCTTGTGCCAGAATGACTTACCCTCTCTTTGCAGGCTCCAGCCCAGAGCGGTCCCCCATTCCCAGCCCCCCCGGCTCCCCAAGGACCCAGGAAAGCTGTGGCATTGCCCCCCTCACACCTTCACAGTCTCCTGTAAGCCTGGAGTGGGGATCTGGGATGTGGGTGGCCTGGGTGGCATGGAGGGGGGGGGTGCCCAGAGAGCAAGACCTGGAAGGGCCTGGGCTGAGCCGGGGGTGCCACCGTGCCGCCTGCCCCAGCACACTCCAGTCATGCTCTGCAGAAGGGTTAACCTTAGGTGACCTTGAAACATAGGGGTAACGGTTCTACTGAGGTGAGCCCCATGTACTACTACCCAGACACCCCCCTCCAGGACGACCTCCAGGCCCCTGCAGCCAGCCTACCCAGGGCAGGTGTATTTCTGAGCATGCAGTTTTTCAAGGTCTGCACTGGCCCTCCCAGAGTAGCCCCCCTCTCCCTCGTCAACTATAGCCCTACCTGAATATATCTGGGCACGAGGAGACACGCTGCTAAAAAGTAGTTTGGAAAGTACTAGCTTGAAGTGTCCAGGACATAACAGGACATAACCCTCCTCTAAGCTCCCTGGGTCACCCTCCCCCACCAGATGGCCTACCCCGAGTTATCCAGCCTGGGGACCCCTTTGTTCTCAGGGAGCCCAGGCCTGGCCTAGAAGGCAGGGACCACTCTGGGCATGTGCACAGGGCCTCTCTCCTCTGCCATAAAACCGACAGTCTGGTTGTGTCACTGTGGCCACAAAGAGCAAGAGGGTCAAATATACACAGGTCCATGTGCTGGGAAGCTGCCAGGAGGAGCATAATTGCTCCCAGCTGGGCCGGGTTGAAATGGTGTGAGATGGGGGTGGAGCTAAGGCTGTGCAGACAGAAGATGGGCAGAGAACCAGAAGCAGGAAAGCAGGAGTTTGAGCTGAAAGCTGCACAGAGCTACCTGAGAGGCGGTTGACATCTCCAGGGATCAGCCTGGAGCCTGGGAAGGGAGGGAAGCCCAGGCAGGCAGGCAGGTGGGTGGGGGTGAATCAGGGCTGGCTGGACCGCAGCCCAGGGAGGGCGGGGCTCCCATGTCCAGTCAGCCTGGCCCTTGGGCTGCCCCCTAACTCTAGGTCTTGCACTTGCAGAAGCCTGAGGCCCGAGCCCCCCAGCAGGCCTCCTTCTCTGTGGTGGTGGCCATTGACTTCGGTACCACTTCCAGTGGCTATGCCTTCAGCTTTGCCAGTGACCCTGAGTCCATCCACATGATGAGGTGAGGGCCGCTGAGCTGGGAGATGGGGGCTGGGGAGGATGCGTTCTCACACCCTGGGATGGGCCTGGTCCCAGAAGTACTCTCACTGAGGAGACATGGGGTACCCTCAGAGCGCCTTCCACTCCGAGTCTGGGCTCCCTTCTGGGGTAAACGGTTGGGGTTGGCCCAGGCCTGGGCCCCAGCCTTTATTGGAGCAGCTCCCTACCCTCTGCAGGAAATATTGGGCTCCATTTTTAATTTTAAAACATTTTACTGAGATATAACAAACATATAGTAAAATAAATATCTGGACTTGTATACAAACACATACACACATATGTATATATGTGTGTTTTTAAAATAAAAGTGGGATATCATACACTTTGCCTTATTTTAAACTTCCAACACTATTTTGTAGACATGTCATGTCAATACATAGCTACCACTTTTTTTTCTTTGTTAATCCTTACCTGAGGATATTTTTCTATTGATTTTTAGAGAGAGTAGAAGGGAGGGAGGGGGAGAGAGAAAGAGAGAGAGACATCAATGTGAGAGGTACACATCGACTGGTTGCCTCCCACACGACCCCAACTGGGGCCCGGGTTCGAACCCACAACCCAGGTATGTACCCTTGACCGGAACTGAACCTGCAGCCCTTCGGTCCATGTGCCAACGTCTAACCATTGAGCCAAACCAGCCAGGGCCTCCATTTTCTTTTAACATTTGAATAGTGTTCCATAGTATGGATGTGTCATAATTTATCCTTTCTTCTCTTGATAGTTTTTGTTTTGTTTTTGTTTTTTTTAAGGCGAGGTTCTCTAATTTTTTACTGTTAAAAGAAATGCTGTGCATTCCTTGAAAACGTGTGCTGGGGTTTCTATGGAGTAGATTCCTAGAGGCAGATTCCTAGGTCCAACCTCTCAAATGAAGAACAAGGACATGAAGGATCAGAGGGTTAATCAAGTTGACACAAGTCCCACAGTTATGATGAAGAGTTCGAAAAATCCATTCTGGTGTCAAGTTTTATTTGAACGAAACATTTCCTTAAATACTGCCTTCAGACCTGCAGATCCTGATCCTCAGAATGTATCTTAGTGGGGTGCCGCCACTAGGTGGAGCTATAGAAGACCCCCAAGGCTCCCACCCTGACGGAATTGGGGAGCAGGAGGCTTCCCCAGGCCCGGCAGGCTGGATGGAAGGGTGGACTGAGAGACAGATAGAAAGGTCACTGTCCCAAAGATACAGGGCCTTGACCTTCTTGAGCCTGGACTGCTGTCCCCTTTCCTGCTCCCTCCACATCCACATGAAATCATAGAGGCTCTGAGCTTGCACAGCCTTCCAGGAGTGAGCACACAGCCGCTGAGGCCATGCTGGCCCCATGCTGGAGCCAAGGACATGTGAAGGGACATTGTCTCTGTCCTGTGGAGGTGACAGTGATAGAAAGTCAATGGGGAGCATCCTGACCTCCTCCCAAGCCCTCTCCACCCCTACCAGCCACCAAGTCCCATCATTTCTGTCTCCCTAGTATCTCTGGAGTACCCATCCACTTCTCTCCACGGTCACCACCCTCTCTCCCCTGGATAGCTTTTCTTCCCCCATCCTCCCTTCCCTCCAGTCTGTTGCTACATGGGGACCAGTGACCTTTCTTTTTATTAATTTATTTTTGTTATAGGTGTTTTTCCTTTTTCTCCCCATTGACACCCTCCTCTCCATTACCCTCCCCCCACTGTCCCCAGCTTTGTTGTCCATGTTCATTGGTTATGGGTACATGCATATAAGTTCTGTGGTTTATCTCTTCCCTTCCCCACCACCCCCTCTTCTGAGGGTTGTCAGTCTGTACCCTACTTCCACGTCTCTGGGTCTACCCTATTCCTCAGGCTGTTGTGTTCATTATATTCCACAAATAAGTGAGATCATGTGGGACCAGTGACCTTTCTGAAGGCCAATGTGGTCATGTCTCAACCTAACTCCACCAAGATAGAATTCTGATATGGCATCGGCTGTTCTTCAGCTGACCTTAACACTCCTGTATTTTCTCCTGCTGCAGTGAGCAAACCTACGGCTAGTTCTCCTGTTCTTCCACCCTCTAAGCTTTTGCACATACTGTTCCTTCTGCCTGGGTTCCCAGTTCCTTCCCCAAAGGGCCACAGTGGCAAGCCTGGCCTCGGGGCGCCAGGGCATCAGGGAACAGTGAGGAAGGGGGAAGGATCTGCCAGGTCAGAGAACTGGGCAGGGAGCTCTGGGTGGAGGTCTGGATGTGCCTATGGATAGGGGAGTTTGGAATCTCATTCAGGTTTTGGGGGGCCTGGCAGAAGTGCAGTCAGCTGGGGTGTAGCTGCTGAGGTCAGATAGGCATGTCATGAATGCCTTGAAGGAGCTTGGCTGTGGAAGACAGCCATGAGCAGAGCGAAATGGCTGGCTGGGAGGAGGCCTCCGCTAGGTGCTGGAGGGTCACCTCAGGAAGCCAGACGCAGGCAGAAGGATGATGGCTTGCTGCTGCCTGTTAAGGGTGCAAGGAGGCGAGGTCAAACGGTATACCTCTTGAGAGCGGAACCAGGGGTGTCAGATGGATACCCTGGCCCCATGGATAGGAAGGATCCCAAGAGCAGTATTCATGGAGATTTAACTGGATGCCAAGCACCATCTTCATCTTCACAAGAACCCAGAGGCAGGTACTATTATTATTCCCATTTTATAGGTGGGAAGACTAAGCCTGGGGGAGGCTAAGTGGCCTGCCAAGATCACACAGCTCATCCCAGAGCCATCACCCAGCCCCCTGAAGAGAGGGTTGCTGCTGACCCCACTGATAGCCCTGTGTCTCTGCAGGAAATGGGAGGGTGGGGACCCAGGTGTGGCGCACCAGAAGACCCCGACCTGCCTCCTGCTGACCCCAGAGGGGGCCTTTCACAGCTTTGGCTACACTGCCCGTGATTACTACCACGATCTGGACCCCGAGGAGGCTCGGGACTGGCTCTACTTCGAGAAGTTCAAGATGAAGATCCACAGTGCCACTGTAAGTCACTTACGGCCCAGGACCGGCTCCTGCCAGGGGGGCAGGGTCAGGAGGGGAAGGAGCAGCTGAATGGAGGGTGGGCAGAGCTAAAAGGGGAGGAGGGGCAGGGTGTAGTGGCTAATGGGGCGGGCTTGGAAGTAAAGGGATGAAGACTGGGAGTGAGCATAGGGTTAGAGGATGGACAGGGCTAAAGAGGGGCCAGGACAGAACTGGCCTGTGAGATTAGAGAGTGGGATGATGCCCAAGAGGGTAAGCACCAGGAACCGGGGTGATCTTAAGAGAGAGGTCATCAGGAAATGGGGGCAGAACTATGGCCTTCTGCAGAGTCGCCCTGTGTCCCTGCCAGGATCTCACCTTGAAGACCCAGCTGGAGGCAGTAAATGGAAAGAAAATGCCTGCCCTGGAGGTGTTCGCTCATGCCCTGCGCTTCTTCAAAGAGCATGCCCTTCAGGTGCACTGCGACCCCTCCCCTGGCCATGGTGGCCAAGGGACCCCCAGGCCCACTGCTTCCCCTTAGCTCACCCCTTGCCCATCTGATGGGTAGCCACTGTCAGAGGTTAGAGGTCATCTTCTCCACTGGTAGAGCCTGCATGGGCCACGTCCGTGTTGGTGGAGCAGGGAGTGGTTGGGGTTTTCCCAACTTCTATGGGAAGTCCTTCCTGAGGCTTGACTAGTTCTTCCAGCTCCCATAGAGGGCTGACACCCCTACCTCAAGCCAGCCGTTCATCTCACTGCCTGCTCCTGCTCCAGGAACTGAGAGAGCAGTGCCCATCGCTGCCAGAGAAGGACACTGTGCGCTGGGTGTTGACGGTGCCCGCCATCTGGAAACAGCCAGCCAAGCAGTTCATGCGGGAGGCTGCCTACCTGGTGAGGACACGCAGGCAGAGGACGTGCTCGGGAGGGCCGCGGGGACGGCCCCATACCCTCATTCACTCCACCACCCTTGGGACCAAAGGTTCATTGTGTGAAGACCTCCAGCCTTTCCCTGCTGGGCATTGTGGAGGTTTGCTGCCCCTGCGGGTGGGGGCTGCAGGAACAGAGGGCCGAGGGACAAGAGGCTCAGCCAGGCCAGCGTAGCCAGTGTCTTGTCAGGTTTCCTAAAGCAGAGCCCAGGATGGCGATTCTTGTACGTTGGTCTCTTGAAGATGGGCTCTCAGGAGACGGGGTGAGGGGAGCAGGACAGGAGAAAGAGCTGAGCAGGGATGTGGTCTCAACTGGAGTCTGGCCTCGGCCTAGTCCCATGGAGAACTGTGCAGGGAGAACTGTACCCCAAAGTTGGCCACGGTGAGGCAAGGGGGCCAATTTTTGTGCATCCGTGTCAGTGTGTCACTGGTTACTGGGGAGAGGGGATCCTCTCAAATGAGGTGGTCCCCATTCAGCAGGGGGCAGCTCTCCAGAGAAGGGGGCAGCTGTGAGCCAATAGCAGCCGACACTGCCAGTAGCTGGGCAGGGCACCGAGAACATCCACTCCAACCAGCATCAGCATTTTCAGGAACCCCACCACCACGGCCCCAACCACTGTAAATTCTTGAGCACAGGAAATAGGACAATAAACTATGAAGGGAGGTGATCTGGGTCAATGTTTGTTGGTTTTCCTACCATAAGAGATACCCAAAGTTTTGGAGAAAGGAAGAGTACAGCTCAGACATCCCCTCTCCAATAGAGATGGGGAAAGAAGAGAACGTAGCCTTCCGGAACAAGACTCATTGCTTGGTCTTGACCTTGGGGCCTTGGAGGACAACCTAGGACCTACAGAAGGAATCTCAGGCCTGCCTGTAGACCCCCTGGAGGAGAGCAGGGCCCCCAACCTACAAGTACACCAATGTGTGAGTCATGCCCCAGGTACCTACATTTGTCACTGGAAGGAGAAAACCCTGAGCCTAGTGGGCATCCCCCTGCAAAGGCCAGAATGAAAGCGAGGCTGTGCCCAGCCAGAACAAACACCCTCCAACCATAATGCCCCTCCCCCTGCCATCCTGCTTCCTCCCACACTGTTCCCTGGCTGCCAGCTCAGGAAGGGCTGGCCCTGGGCAGGAAGACTCGATACCTACCCCTCCCCATTGCCCACTGGTCAGAATTCAGGGAATCCCATAAAACCTATAAACGTTTCACAGGGATTCCCCTGTCCTGATGCAGGAAGTAACAGCTCCTAAGTGTTTTTCTCCCCCTAAATGGTCTGTCTTGGTGCCTGGAATTTCACTGTTAAAGTTTCCTTCCTCCTACACTGGATTCTCCAGGAACAAAGTTCTCCTGGGAGTGGCTACTGTCTGACACTAGCCTGGTGAAGGAGGGTTCAGTGAAGCAAAGGGAGCCTCCCACCATCTCCTTTGATTGATGGTCTGCCCATTACTTACCCCCCCCCACACACACACACACACATACACACACGCACTATCGTAGAGTTCCCACTAACACCCTCAGTGCCCAGCTGGCCAACCAGCCCTGTTCCTGTGAAAGGGACCTTGTTGCAGCCCAGGCCACATTGGGCAGCTCAGAGGGGCAGATTCCAGGTGCTGTAGGTTTTCACTCTGTCTGGGGTCTCGTCCTGCTGGGCAACCCCACGGTGTTCTCGGCTGTGGCCATGCTCCTGCCCAGCTTATTCACAGGGTGACTGTGAGTCAGCCCCAAATTTGTGCAGCATGGAGGGGCCTGAGAGGCCTAGCTTGGGTGGGGTGTGATGGGGAGGAGGTGGGAGCCCCACAGGCCCTGGTTGCCTGCCCCGGGTGCCATCTTAGGTGTGCTAGCCAATGGTGCTCCTGGCCCTACCTCCACCCATCCCCAGGCCGGCCTGGTGTCCAGAGAGAACGCGGAGCAACTACTGATCGCCCTGGAGCCTGAGGCCGCCTCTGTCTACTGCCGCAAACTGCGCCTGCACCAGCTCCTAGACCTGAGCAGCCGGGCTCCAGGCAGAGGGCACCTGGGGGAGCGCCGCTCCATCGACTCCAGCTTCCGGCAAGGTGAGCCACCTCCAGGGTCACGGAGACCAGAGGCTCAGCTTTGTCCAGCATGAAGGAGAGGCCCCCCTGCTCTGGACAAGCCCAATCTGAGAGGGCAGAAATACCCAACCTGGAGTTCAGTCTGAATGAGGAGACACAGCCCTGACCTGGGGGAGCCCAATCTGAGGGCAGAGGTTTCACCTTGTCCCAAGGCAGCACTGTCTGAGGAGAGCAGGACTCAGCCTTGCCCTGAGGCTGGGAGTCTGGGGAGACAGCCTACCCTGGTGGGGGTGCTGACAAAGGAGGACATCAGCCCCCACTCTGAGCTAAAGGGGAGGTCTTCAGGAACTTTCCCCCAAACAACCACTGAACCCTCCCCTCCCTTCCTGACACATCAGCCTGGGGCTCCTGCTGCCAGGGCCAGGCACTGGGACAGCTATGGTCAACTTTGTTTACCGTGACAGGGAGAGGTTCCAAGTCCTGAGCTCCCTGGATCCCCCAAGACCTACCTTGCCCACACGCACAGCTCCTTCACACCCTTCTAACCCTAATTTTGCCACAACCCGAGCCCTGGTCCTGTAGCCAGAAAGACGACCCCTCAGCTGTTGGTTACAGAGCATGAGATGATCCCATCAGGTTTCTCCAGGCCGTTGGGGGTCCACTGCCCTCTCCCATTTAGGAGTGGAGGTTTCAGGAACACTGGCTGCTCCAGATGTTCACGGAGGGCACTGGTGGGAGGATGAGGACTGAGTGTGATAGCTGGGACACCTTCTTCTAACCTCTCCGTCCTGCTGTCCCTTGACCCCCAGCCCGTGAGCAGTTGAGAAGGTCCCGCCACAGCCGCACGTTCCTGGTGGAGTCAGGGGTCGGGGAGCTCTGGGCAGAGATGCAAGCGGGTGAGGAGATGGGGGGATGGCGGGATAAGCTTTGGGCTTATGGGGCACCATATACTGAGAGGGGGAAGGACACATTCACAGTTGGCTCCAGCCCCTAGAAACCCTGCCCCTCCCTCCAACATCTGCTGTACCTAACCCAGCTGCCCCTTCAGTCACCTGCACCCTCACCCCATTCACAGCCCCTAACTCACGCCCCTTCCAGGGGTTCTCTGCAGATGGAATTGCAATGCCCCAGACCATTTTCACACACTCACCTTGTGCCCCTACCAGGTGGCCTTAGCTAAGTTCAAGCACCCTGAAGCCTCACACTCCACATCACCACACCCGCAAGAAAACGGGACCTGGGGCAGGGCTGGAGGGTGGTGAGGAGGGGGTGTGGGGCCGAGGGTGCAAAGCAGGCCACGAGTGTGTGCCCATGCTTACCACTGCAGGAGACCGCTACGTGGTGGCAGACTGTGGAGGAGGCACGGTGGACCTAACCGTGCACCAGCTGGAGCAGCCCCATGGCACCCTCAAGGAGCTCTACAAGGCGTCGGGTGAATAGCCAGGCAGCGCCTTTCATACCCAGCCTGCCAACAGCCCCTGAATGCGGGGTCTGCATTGATGTTCCCCTTCACCCCTGCCCCACCTCAGGTGGCCCCTATGGCGCTGTGGGCGTGGACCTGGCCTTCGAGCAGCTATTGGGTCGCATCTTCGGCGTAGACTTCATCACCACCTTCAAAAGGCAACGGCCAGCAGCCTGGGTGGATCTGACCATCGCCTTCGAAGCCCGCAAACGCACGGCAGGCCCTCACCGTGCGGGGGCGCTCAACATCTCACTGCCCTTCTCCTTCATCGACTTCTACCGCAAGCAGCGAGGCCACAACGTGGAGACAGCCCTGCGCAGGAGCAGGTGGGCCTGGGGGCCACGGCTCAGGCAGGGTGTCGGGATGGGGAATGCCCCTGCAAGGGAGGGAGTGGGCCGCAGGGAGCGGTGGGAGTCAGCCTAAAGCACAGCTGGCGCTCCTCTAGCCAGCCTGGCGGCAGGGGGCGGAGCATGAAAATAGCCCACCTAGAATATGCGGCCCCAACTGGGGCAAGAAGCAGGCCCTAGCTAAAGCCCCTGGGAGAGTGGGGCTGGGATAACACACAACGTGCAGTTAGTGCCCAGACACATCGGCCTGGAGCAGCAGTGGGACTCAGGACCCTGACATGGTCCTGTGCCCCCTTCACCTGCAGTGTGAACTTCGTGAAATGGTCCTCACAGGGGATGCTCAGGATGTCTTGTGAGGCCATGAACGAGCTCTTTCAGCCCACGGTGAGCGGGATCATCCATCACATAGGTGAGTGCCTGAGCTTGGGCCCTCTGTGTACGCCCACGTACACACCCAGGTGCGGGAACAACTGCCACTTTTAATGCCTGAAACCACACATCAGTACACTGGAATGAGACTGAGAACCACCTGGAACACCTGGCTGGGAATTAAGGTGATGTGTAGTCTTGCCAGGTTAACTTCTGGTGCCTCAGTTTTCCTGTTTATAAAATGCATTGATAGTATTGGGTCCCCAAAACTTGTCACAGGGATTTAAATGAGCTGCGGTATCTAGAGAGTGACCTCAATGTCTTGCAGGCAGTATACCTTTAACAGGTGCAGATCCTTCTCTCAGGCCCTCCATGTGGGAGGAGGGGTGCACTGTTGGGGAGGCAGAGCACGAGAGGATCGCTAGCAGCACTCAGTGAAGTGCTGTGTTTTTCACCAAAACCGGGCAACTGTTTTACAGTTAAAACGGCTAGTTTCTCATTGTCAGGCAGATAGAGGGGAGGTGCCCATGGCCGTGCAGTGGTGGCCTCAGCAGCTCGAGCTGTCCCTCTCCTCCCCTTACCTCCTCCTTACATCCACCCCATCCCGCAGAGGCGCTGCTGGCGCGGCCGGAGGTGCAGGGTGTTAAGCTGCTGTTCCTGGTGGGCGGCTTCGCGGAGTCCGCTGTGCTGCAACACGCGGTGCAGGCCGCGCTGGGCCCCCGCGGCCTGCGCGTGGTGGTCCCACACGACGTGGGCCTCACCATCCTCAAGGGCGCCGTGCTGTTCGGGCAGGCGCCCGGCGTGGTGCGGGTGCGCCGCTCGCCGCTCACCTACGGCGTGGGCGTGCTCAACCGCTTCGTGGACGGGCGCCACCCGCCCGACAAGCTGCTGGTCCGCGACGGCCGCCGCTGGTGCACTGACGTTTTTGAGCGCTTCGTGGCCGCGGAGCAGTCGGTGGCCCTGGGCGAGGAGGTGCGTCGCAGCTACTGCCCCGCGCGCCCAGGCCAGCGGCGCGTGCTCATCAACCTGTACTGCTGCGCCGCCGAGGACGCGCGCTTCATCACCGACCCGGGCGTGCGCAAGTGTGGCGCGCTCAGCCTCGAGCTCGAGCCCGCGACCGCCGACGGTGGCCCTGACGCCGCTGGTGCGCCCCCCGGTCGCCGCGAGATCCGTACTGCCATGCAGTTTGGCGACACCGAGATTAAGGTCACCGCCGTCGACGTCAGCACCAATCGCTCGGTGCGCGCCGCCATTGACTTTCTTTCCAATTGAAGGCGCGCGGGCATAGTGCCAGGCCGGCTCTGTCCGACCCGGCCCTCTTTCGGTCCCGGGCGCTGGGGACCTGGCAGGGGCGCACAAACGTCTTTGTTCTCATGTCGTTGCCCTTTATCCCACCCTCCTGCCCCGGGAGATGAGGTCCCAGGAGGGTGGGTGGGGACACATCCAGTCTCTGGCTTTGGGATTGGGCCCTTGTTCGCTGGCTGTAAGGCAGAAGGGCTTTGCCAAAGGCTGAGGTCAAGACTTGGTCAGCACGCCCACAGGGAACACGTGACTCTGAAGACGGAATGCTCCAGAAGATTGGGCCCTAGCCTGAACTGAGGGTGGGGTGGGGGTGGGGGGTGAGTTGGGAGGGAGAGGCCAAGCAAGGCCGTTAACTGGAGAGGCAGCGAGAAGGAGGCTTGCTGGAGGGCCCAGTGCACTGATTGATGGGCTCAGCCCACACATGCAGCCGGGCAGAGCAGCCCTGTGCCACAGAAAAATGACTGGAAGCTGACACAAGAGGGACCTTCCGGGGTGTGGTGCTGACCACCCAAATATGACTGTTAATTGTAGAAAGGGCAGTGGCAGGCTAATGAGAAGGAAGGTACAGGGTGAAGGCACTTATGAGGGAATGTGGGGGTAGCATGCTGGGGGCAGGCTTTCCTTCTGGACAGATGGCTCGCCTGGGAAGGCCCCAAGGGCAACCTGTGAATGACCCACTTGAACCCTATCCCAGCCACAAAATGGGAAGGGGGGTGCACTAGGAGGTCAGAGGGAACTTGAAGGACTGGTCTCAGCTCTGCCAGTCAACTCAATGCCTGCCCACGACACGCAACAGCCCTACCTGCCTGAGGTGACAACAAAGTGACAATAAAGCATTTATGCTGGTACCTCACAAGAGGGGACCCCAGTGGTGTGGTCGAGGGGCCTGGGTTCCATAAAGGAGAAAGCCTTCAGCTGTGTGTGGAGCTCGGAACTGACCAGGAGAGGGTGCTGCTGTCTTATCAAGCACCAGAAACAGAACTCCCGGAGTCCCTAAGACCTCTCTCTGGCCTGGGCAGAAGGCCCTTCCTCATCCAAACTGTCTTGGCAACTATTCCCAGGCCTAACATGCCATCACCTGTAGACAGCTCTTGGGGGCTAGATGCTGTACTAGCACACAGTGCCCTTGCCTCCTACAAGTATGAGTGTAGCCAGAACTGTTCCTTGGTCCATTGTCGAAGGATTGGGCATTCTCGGAGCCCCGAAGAACAAAAATCCCACTGGCCTCTGGTATCCACTGAAAATTTTATTTCTTTAGGGTTTTATCCCAACCAGTTGTTTAAAAACCAAGTAACACACACCTGGGGGCAGGAGCTGGGAACTGCACCTCCCTCCTACTCACCATGGACAGCAGTGGGGAAGAGGGAGGGGGCAGGAGAGGTGGCTTAAATGAGACAGCAGCAGCAGTAACGGGATGACATCACAGAGCCAGCTCCCTCCTCTCCCAGTCCCTGGCTGGAGCTCCTATGGCTTGCAGTGGGGGAGTGGGGGGAGTGTATAAAACCCACCCCAGTTCCTCCCCATCCCCCACCCCTCCTCAGATAGCCTCCTTGGGGGCTCAACCCATTTCTTCCCGCAGGAGACTGAGGCACATGGAGAGGAGGAAGTGGGAAAAGGAGGACGCAGGAGAGGCAGGGAGGTGGCATCAATGAAGGCAGAGGTGAGGCGTGGGCGAGGCCCCAGCTTGGAGGTCCCTAGACACCTCACCCCACGCCCACTCCGGGAATGATGAGGAAGCCACACCATCATGCAGCACTCGGGAAATGAGGTGGAGATTAAGGCTGAGGGGCCCCGAGGTGGGCTGGGATGTGGGCCTCAGTCGAAGCCGTGCCAGTCGCTGTGCTCCGAGTCGTATTCTAGCTCAGCACCCACGCACTTGACACCGTCCAGCAGCATGGGTGTGCCATGGTGCCGGTCTGCAAGGCAGGCTACAAGTCAGTATGCCAGCCTGGACCCCTGGCCCCACCCACTCCACGGGGACCTCCTCCACCTTGTCTCTGGGCTCTACTAGGGGGTGGGGAGAAAGACACTCACCAAGGAGGTGGGGAACCCCAGCCAGGGCAAGGATCCCTTTTTCAGACTGGAGGAAGGCAGAATCCCCTTTTGGCCAAACTGGCGCCCCCTCCCCTAGCCAGATGCACGCCTTACACTCTCACCCATGACGCGTGCCTGCACCACCACTCGCACACAGGTGCCTGCGCCACCTTCACAGGCTAGCAGCATCTCCTCCTTGAGGACGCCCTCCTTGTGCGCCGTGTACTCACATTTGATGCTGTAACCTGTCCGGGCAATCAGCACCTCCATGGTCTCCTGCCCCCGCCCAACACTCCCTGGCCCACCACCAAGGCTGGCCCTTTCCTCCAAAGGAGAAAGATGGCCCAGGACCCATGCATGCCCCCAGGGCGGGGGCACAGGCATAGGGAATTTCCTCTTCTTCAAAGAGCTCTACATGCCTCAGGCCTGTGGCCGCCCCATTAAGGTTCCAAGGGTCACACTTAGGCTTCCAGGAGGACTGCCTGCTGATTCCCCAAAAACGCAGGCAGGGAGAGGGAAAAGGGGTGGGCAGGCCAGGACTTAAGCAGATCAGAGGCAAGAGGCAAAGGCCTGAGGGAGTATGCACAGTCCACTTAAGAGCAAGGTCATGAGGAGGTGGGGGACATGTAACTGAAGCCGGGGCTTCAGCACACAGTGGAACTTACACCCCAGCCTATGGAGGGGGTGGGGGCTGAAGCTAGCAGGGTAGGGAGAAGCAGCCCCCAGTCCAAAGCCCAGGTGGGTGCTAGGAAGAAGCCGCACAGAGTTTCTGGGGCTCCAGGAGGTTTTTCTTGAGGGACTTGAGGAAGGGAGGGCTGGAGGTCCAGAGCCAGTTCCTCAGTGGCCCCTATCACCCCAGTGAGTGAACTGTCAGGCAATGGGAAGACAGGCCAACAGTGTGAGCCCATGGACTTCTGTCCAGGGAGTGAGGCCTGGGGCATGGGACCTGCCACATTGCCACACTGTGAGCCCATTTAGAGGCATCATGTCCCTGGCTGCCGAGTTGCCCGTCTACCCTGTATGGAGGGAAAGGAGCACCCCATGTTCTCACTCCCACTCACACCCAGGCCCTGTGGGAGGAGGGCAAGCCTCCAGTACCCTGAGCAGGGGACGCACCTTCTGGGACAGGCATGACGCTGAGGAGCTTGAGGTGCAGGCTGGGGACAGGTGCCTCTCGGACGTCCTTGCTTAGCCTTTGCACCGAGGGCAGGGTGAAGGTAATCTCATACCTGTGCAGGATCTTCAGGAAGCCAACCTGCAGCAGGAAGGGTGGAGGAAGAACCTTCACTTACAGCCTCCCCCAGGGCCCGCCCAAGGTGTGCCATCTATGATCCTGTGGGCCTCTGCACCTGTCTCCTTGAGGATCCTAAGGGGCCTTTCTCCGCCCACCACGCCAGCTGGTCCACACCCCCAGCCTGGTGACTCTAGGCCCTTCCCCTGAGCACCTAACCCCAGAGCTCGGCCACACACTCCTCAGCATCTGTCTCAGGGACCCCACAGCTCCTCAGTGGCCCATTTTATACACTAGGAAATGACTGGCTGAAGTGAAGGCCTCTTGGCCACTTTTGTCATGAGTAGCACACAGCAAGGCACCAGCCACTGCCCAGAAGGGGCCATCCACTGCCCCCATCACTATACCAATAGCCCTAGGTCAGGAACACTGGCTCTCTAGTCACTTAATGTGGAGACATGGGGCAACACAGACTGTACAGAATGAAGACTGGGATAGAATTAGAAACAGGCCTGGCACTGGCCATTGAACCCAGGATCCTGCCTGCTGGCATCTGAACACAGAAGCCAGCCTGCCCACTCAAAGGCTCACTGTATCCAACAGCCCTGACGCAGGGTCCAAGCAATTTGTTGTTCATACAGTGCTTGGCAACCGATGCCCTCTGAGAGAGATGCCATCCTTGGGAACTCCAGCTGTATGAAGGGTCACAAGCTGGGGTGGCTGCTGAGCAGGCAGGCTGACAGGAATGCCAGTCCAGGGGGCACAGGGGTGCACGCTGCACCCACAGCTCCTGTGCACAGGGTTTCAGGGGCCGGGGGGCCCTGTCCCTGGGGGCCAGTTGGGATCGGCTACATGGAACATTGAGCCTTTCAGTGGGACCAGGCTGATGTCACTGCATGATAAAGCTCTGTGTGGCTCCACACTCTGCAGGTGGAGGGCACACTTCTCAAGACAGCTTTCTGGCTGGACCTGCAGTGATGACCCTGTGACACAGCTGCACCACTTGCAAAATTTTCCAGGGAAAATATTCAGAGATGTGCAAAAAATACTCATCACTGTCCTATTTATAATAGTAAAAAATAGAATCGGCAGTAACACCAAGAATAGGGAACCAGCTGAATCAATGATGGTACATATAATGGAATACCAAGCAGTTGTAAAATCTTATGGAAAATTATTTACTGACAGAGGCAGGAAATGGTTCACAACAGAAGCAAGCAAAAACAGTGTTACACTGTGGTATCAGCTTTTTGTTTTTGGAAACAAAGCTATAAAAAAAGACAGAATGACACAAATAAAAATATAGATTCTATAATTCTGGGTACTTTTACATTTCTTCCAAATTTTCTCTAATAGACAGGAAAGGATTTTGCAATGGGAAGTGGGGGAGTGGGAGCTGTTTTTTTGTTTTGTTTCATTCTGTTTATTCCCTTAGGAAGCTGTCAGCCACACGAGAAAGAACAAGGATAGGGCAGGAATGGGGATGAACCTGGGCCCCTTCTCAGGGTGGTCTCGATGGGCCAAATGCCCCCCTCTTCTCCTGGCATTCCTGCTGAACTCCAGAGCCCTGGTTTATTGTCCCACCTGGGGGCCTCTCCCTGTTTCCCCCAATCCATTCCCTCCGAGACTTTCCCCTCCCCCTCCCCAGTGGATGTGGGATCCCAGCTGTGTCCCAACAGTTGGAGAAGCCACACTGGAGGGTGTGTGAGGTGTGACCAATAGGAGAGGGCATGCCCCACTGAGCAGAAAACATGGGAGTGAATCAGCCAAAGGTACATAAACCTTGTTATCAGCATAATTAGTCTCACACCTGTGTAACATACCTATGTTCGTCCATTTTATTCTTGAACCAACTCTATGTGATGTGAATTATCTTCATTTTAGAGAACAGGAAGCTGAGGTCATCTGCCCAACGTCACAGAGCCAGACTAGCAGGCCCGGACCTGAACCCAGGCCTGTGACACCACAGCCTTGACACCCTCCTTCCATGGCTATTGTTAGGGTGACATTGATTGTAACAAATGATTAAACAATAGCTCCTTTCTGATCACCTCATTCGAGGTGACATTCTAAATGCATTCATCTCATTCAAATCTCACCACCTCCTACTTTACAGGTGGGGAAACCAAGGCCCAGGGGGGGATGAAGCTATGTCTATGGAGCCAGCTTAGAAGATACGGAACAGACAGGCCCAGGAAGCCAGGCAGGGCTGAGGAGGAGGTAGAGGGTGCAAGGATGATGGTGGAGGAGGTGTGCACATACCTTGACCAGAAAGCTGCTGTCACTCTCCTGGGTGACCATGACCACCGAGTCATGCAGCTTCTCATCAAAGTGGACGTGGCTCTGGGAGCCTTCTGCATCATGGCCTGCCGCAAAGCGGATGCTCCGGACTCTGGGCTTGTTGCCTAGGAAGAGAGTGGGAGAGGACTCCGGGGACTGCGGGCCTCCTCCACCCCCCGGGACTGACTCCCCCTTGCTGCCCCCAACCTCCTGCAATTGCCCCTGACGTCACTCCGCACCCACTGGTTGGGCTCCTTTCAGGGCTAGGCACGTCCTACCGGACTCTGGGGATCATGAGGCGTGAGGCCCAGTCCTCCCGCAAAAAGTACCCTGAGCCCTGGCCGGTTTGGCTCAACAGTTAGAGCGTTGGCCTATGGACCGAAGGGTCATGGGTTCAATTCCCAGTCAAGGGCGCATACCTGGGTTGCAGATTCGACCCCCAGCCCTGGTCAGGATCGTGTGGGAGGCAACCAATCGATATGTTTCTCCCCACCAAACCCCTCCCCCATATAAAAAGTAATGGGAAAATATCCTGAGGTGAGGACTGACAACAACAAACCCTAAGAATGGGTGTTGGGGAGAGTCGGGAATTGACTATGACACCTCACTTAGAGGGAATAAGGCTGACACCAGAGACAAGAAGAGACAGTCTTCCAGACTCTCACCTAGCCTCAGACAGAGGAAGACTCAGCCCTGGTCTCAGGATCCCTGCCCAGGGCTCTCCTCCACAGGGCCAAGCTCCCCATCTCTGGGACCTTCTCTTCCAGGCATGTCTGTACCTGAGGTCCCTGCCTGCCTGCCTGTCCCAGCTGATGACCCCAACCTGGTAGAGGTGAGGGGCAAGGACAGGAACAGGCTCCATGGGACCTGTTTGGGGGTGGGAAAACCAAAGGTGGCCAAAACGCACACTGAGCCCACCCACCTAGGAGAGGCTGCAGCTGCCTCTAACTCATCACTGACCAATGGCAGGAAAGACAAAAGAACCCAGGGGAGCCTCCAGGATCCTTCCCAGAGACACCCTCTTCTGCTTAACCCCTCACAAGGCCCTCAGCTTTCCCCTGAGGGATCAGGGTCTCCAGAGCCAGGAGGCAGGGGGTTGAGACTGGCAGAGTATTGGGAGCTGGGCTGAGGGCCTACACTGGGGGAGGTCTGTCTTACCAAGAGCACGACCCTAGTCCTCTCTGGCCTCCACAGCCCTTAGGCCTTCCAAGAGCCCTGCTCAGAGTCCTGGTGTGAGGGCCTGGGCCAGCCCTGGCCTGGGTTCTTGGACACCCAACAGAGGCCCAGAGAAGCCAGCCTGGCACTTCCACATTCCTTGCTGAGACCCCCACACCTGACCCTCAAATCTCACCAGACCTCCTCTGTCTAAAACCCTCCATGAGCCCTTCTGGACTCTAAATAAAACCAAAATTCCTTTCTGTGGCTCTACCCACCTTGCTAATCTTAGTGCTCACCCAAGCCCCTCGTTCCCTTCAACCCCCTCCTGCCCCCCCAACTCCCACAGTGCAACAGGAAGGCTGGAACATGGGGACATGAGGGCACACACCTCCATAGACCAGCACACCAGGGAACCAGCAGGGATACCCACGTTCCCTGCTAGGGCTTGGGTGTGCCTAGGACCTGGCACAAACACTGGTGCAATTACTGATGGAATTTGTACTCCCGTTCAGACACACAAACACCCCCCACATACAGCCAACGCAGGCCCCACATGCAATAACACCCCTCCCACCACGGCCCTCTGGAGGACCCTGCGAACCCCACCAGGCCAGGAAGGCACTCACCCTTGTTGGCTGCAGCCATGGATGCCCTCCCTGCCACAGCGGAGAGACGCGCAGCTCCTACTGGACCCTGCCACTCAAGCTCAGCAGCCTCCCATGCTCCAGGGACACCAGCAGGAGCCTGAAGGGTGGGGGTGGGGAAGGCATGGGTCAGGGCCACTCCTTTAGGAAGGACCCAAACCCCTGCTGCTCTTAGCAGCCCAAGTGGTGCCGGCACCCTCTAACACAAGGAGCTCCTGCTCCCCACACCGCACATTCACCAAGAGCCCTCACCCCCACCTGACACCTTGACCCAGGGCCCAGCCAGCATGTGCTGAGCTGCAGCTTCTGGATCCTAAGCACCAGCACAGGACACGTGTGCCCAGGTCACCTGAGGCTGATGGGAAGGGCAGTCTGGAAAGAAGGGGACTTCTTTGCACTTCCCAAGAGCCAGTTCTAGAGCCAGTGACCCCAAGGGCTGGACCCTCCTGCAGCCAAAGTCCACCTTATTCAGGTCATACACCCAGTACAGCTAGGTCCGGATCAGAGTCTACAGTATGCTTGGAGGAGCCTGGCCAGTGTGGCTCAGTAGTTGAGCATCGACCCATGCACCAAGAGGTCGCCGGTTCAATTCCCAGTCAGGGCACATGCCCAGGTGGTGGGCCCAATTCCCATGGGGGGGGGGGGGCATGCTGGAGGTAACCAATCAATGTTCTCTCTCATCGATGTCTCTATCTCTCTCTCCCTCTCCCTCTAAAGATCAATAAAGAAAAATAAATTTTTTAAAAACACACAAAAAACAGTATGCTTGGAGGAGAGCAGAATGGGGGCCCACATAAGACAACATGTGCTTGGAGCTTTCCCTACCGGTGACTGATCAAGGTCATATACAGAACAGATGCCTGTGGAGGGGTCACCTCCCAGCTCAGCTCCTCAAAAGCAGGCAGCCTCATGGCAAGGGCAGGGGGAAGTGTCCCAGAAAGCCTGTGTGAGAAGTCTGGTCCCCATGGGCTGAGCTGGGACCATCTCAGCATCAAAAAGAATGAGTGCAACCAACAGAAACAGATGAAATACATAAAACTGGAGCATTCACAGAGATTGGGGGGGAGGGGGGAGGGAGAGAGAAAGCCAAACAAACAAACCCAAGCCCTCATTTGTCACCACTGACAGTAGCAATGCCCTAACTCTTTACTCAGAATTGGCAATAATGAGAAATAAATCAGCCTGTCTCCTGGCCTTTCCCAGTAATGAAATTGTCCCTGTGGTTAAAAGAAAGCTCTTCTTTACAGAAGAGTTCTTGCTATTAAATAACAAAGGAGTGACCAAATGCCAAGCAATTCAGCAACCCCCAACTCATGCTGGAGGCAATGAGTCAGTGGATGGTAAACCAGGAGGAAAAAGGTTGACAGAAGTAGATGCTCACAGATGCCCACATGTCACCAACAGATGACCTAGGGTTCTTGAGGGGAATGACACAAGTTTGCGATGGAGAGATGTGACACCGGCCAGTCATGCAGCAGTCAACTGCCCCTCACTCACAGTGGAACCTGACACACTGGTACCTCCTGATGTGAGGCAGTAACTGGGCACAGCACCTGCCCAGAATGTCTGACCCGAATCTAATCAAGCCCCTACCTCCAGCGTCTGGCTTACTGACAACACGGAGGTTAGTGGAACAAATTAAATGACTCCACAAGAAAGCAGTAAGACAAACCCAGAAGGTAGAACAGTCTATAGGACAACTGACCTGTTTTGTTTTTTTCCCCAAACTGCAAGAAAAATAAAGGAAGGGGGTTTTTCAGATAGGGGATAGACAAAAAACAGACCGTGGGACCACCGCCTGTTTTTTGTTTGTATTGATTTTAGAGGCAGGAGAGAGAGAAAGAGAGAAACATAGACATGAGAGAGAAACACCAATCAATTGCCTCCCAAACGTGCACAGACCAACCAGGGATGGAACCCACAACACAGGCATGTGCCCTGAGACTAGGAATCTAACTCACCACCTTTTGGTGTATAGGAGGATGCTCCAACCAACTGAGCCACAACGGCCAGGTCCACCACCTTTTTTTTTTTTAGTTTTATTGGAACTCATCCACACTCGTTTGTTTACATCTTGTCTAAAACTGCGTTTGCACTAAAGCAAAACTAGTTTGAGTAGTTGCCACAGAGACCACATACATAGCCTGCAAAGTCTAAATTATTTACTGTCTGGCCCTTCACAGAAAAAGTCTGCCAACCGCTGTTCTAGATTAACACACACAGAGACCAAAAAGGCAGGATACTCTATGGGACAAATGACCTGGTTTTTTCCACTACACCAGCTGCAAGAAGAAAAATAAATGAGGTAGGGGGTTTCTAACTACCCATAAAAAATGCATTTGGGGGATAATCAGGAAATGGGAATGGGACTGGATCTTAGATGACATTAAGAAGAAATAAGAGCTGCCCTGGCCGGTTTGGCTCAGCGGTTAGAGCGTCGGCCTGCGGTCCAGAGAGACCCGGGTTCAGTTCCCTTCAGTTCCCGCTAAGGGCACGTACCTCAATTGCGGTTTGTCCCCGGCCCTGGTTGGGTTGTGTGGGAGGCAGCCACTCGAAGTGTCCCTTTCACATTGATGTTTCTCTCTCTCTCTCCTTCCCACTCTATCTGAACAAAAATGGAAAAATGTCCTCAGGTGAGGAAGTGTCCCTTTCACGTCGATGTTTCTCTCTCTCTCCTTCCCACTCTATCTGAACAAAAATGGAAAAATGTCCTCGGGTGAGGATAACAAAAAAAAAAGAAATAAGAGCTGATCTTGTTAGGTAAAGTAATGAAACTGTATTCTGTAGAGAAGTATGTCCTATTTTTCAGAGATGCACAGTGAAGTATTTAGACATGAGTGACCCATGAATGACCGTGGCTAGTCCAGGGAATGAGGAAGAGAAACACAGATTAGCAGCCTTATACTCAGGGTCTGGGCCTGTGGAGGGCATGACCTGGAGGTCTCTCAGGTGCTGAGCGGTGTGGGAGCGGGCCTCACCTCCCTCCCCACTTCCCAGTTCAAGAAGCCCACCCAGGCCCAAGCCCTGCCTCATGGGCAGGGTGATCAGTTTGGGTGCCAGGAACCCCTGATAGAAGGAGGCATAGGGAGATGCAAGGAAAGGGTCTCAGGAATGCAGGAGCCACCAGGGCAGGTACAGCCCCAGGCCAGCACACATCTCCACCCCCTAGGAGGCTAGCACCCAGGTCCCACTCAACCCAGGGTGCAGGGAGGGGAACATGCCCCCACTCATCTCTGGCCAGGGCTGCTCTGGGTCAGGTCCAGAAGGGCAGCCCCTTAGCCCCGGGATGCTCAGCTTGTCCTCAGGAATCCTGGCCCTTGGAGAGAAGCCTGCCCTCACTCCATCCACTCCAGCCACCCTCTGAAGCTATGGACTCAGAGCAGGTGAAAAAATGGCCACACATAACATAAAGGTACCAGACCACCTTCCTACCTTTCGAAGAGGCTGTTCTAGCCTCACCCCTGCAGCCATGGGGGAATGACTGCCCGATGCCCACAATATCCCCGCATCTCGCAGGACACTTCTTGGAGGCCCAGGTGAAACTCTTAACCAGTGGCCAGTCAGCAAAGACTCTTGGGGTCTCTTCACAAAACACTCTGACCCAGTACTTGCAGGGTCCCCTCCCTGTCTTCTCCCATAATGCACTGCCTGTTGCCTGCCCAGAACAATCCTGTCCCCTTGGCCTGGATCTCAGCCCCAGAGGACCTTTCTTAGGGTAGCACACCACCACCCCACTCCTGCCCATCACAGCATAGGCCTGAAAAAATTTTAATTTTTTTTTTTTTTATCCTCACCCGAGGACATTTTTCCATTTTTTGTACAGATAGAGTGGGAGGGAGAGAGAGGAAGAGACAGAGAGAGAGAAACATCGATGTGAAAGGGACACATCGAGTGGCTGCCACCGCACGACCAACCAGGGCCGGGGACAAACTGCAACCGAAGTACGTGCCCTTAGCGGGAATCGAACCCGGGTCTCTCCGGACCGCAGGCCGATGCTCTAACCACTGAGCCAAACCGGCCAGGGCTGAAAAAATTTTAAAGGATCCCCTTATCATTTCCCCTTATCATTTGATACGTATGTTCCCCACCTTACAAGGGCAGTGACTGTTTTTGCCAAACTCTGTGTCCCTAGCACCCAGCCCAGCACCTGGCAGAGAGAACCTGTGTTCAGTTCATATTTATTAAATGAATGAATAACCAAACTGAGGGGAGCCCAAGTGTGGGCCTTGGCTGGGCCCTCTAGGCAGCTGTGGGAGCTATCTTACCAAATGCTCTCAGGAAAGGAATGCCCCACCCCACTCTCAGCCACCCTCTGCTCTGGAGGGCACCTCCTCCACCCCACCCCACCCCCAGCTCAAAGTATAGCCTCCCACTAGGCATTCTTCTAGCCTTGCAACCATCAACTGGTGACCTGACCGGTTCATCCTTGACATGGAAAGCCCAGAGAGTAGGACCTGCATCTCATGCACTGACCACAGCTCATGCTGGAGGAAGCAGAGGGGGACGCAAGTGACTTCAGGGGCCCAGAGGAGGCTGGAAAAAGAAAGCCTCCTTTCTTGCACCAGGAGTCTGTCCCCTGGAAGCCAGACTCTTATCCACACAATTCCTTATCAGAAGCAGGAGAGGGTATCCAGCCTCCTCCTGCTGCAGCTGTGTCCACAGGGAAGCACAAGCACGCTTCCTATACCAGCCAAGTCCTGAGTGTGACCCAAGCCGTAGAGCTTCCCAGAGCCAGCAGGGACATGATCAGGAGTGTGGGTTCCAGAGCCCAGCAGTCCGGCTTCAGATCACAGGCAAGTTACTTCACAAGTCTGTGCCTGTTTCCTCATCTGTAACAGGGAAAGCAGTGGCCTCTTCCTCAGAGGGTTTGGTGTAGCTGGTGTCTGAAGCTTTGACAAAGCTCCCCACTCTACCCCCACCTTTGCAAGAGCAAAACCCCAAAGGCCTGGTTTCTGAAGCAATGGCAATTTCAGCCAGCACTGGTGGCGAGAGAGGCACTTCAGGCAATCCTGGAGCAGCCAGGAAGGGCCCTCAGGGTGAGCCCCCTGGGGTTTCAGGCTTCTCAGAATACAGCTCAAGGGTTGAGGGGCCTCCCTCCCCTTTTCCACCTCCTCCTGTCTTCCCCCTCCCCCACTCCCAGGCCAGGCAGGTCCCCAGAGATCAACAGAGAACAACAGACTGCAGGGAGTCTGATGTTCCCTGCAACCAGAGGGATTCACAAAGCAGATATGTAGAATGTACATCGTGGGAAAGTCCCCCACCCTAGCAAAAAAACCTGACACCACCCCACCCCCCTTAGATGGGCTGTTAACAGGTCAGGGTGCTACCATGGACAAGTCACAGGATGGGGAGGGCTAGAAAGCTAGAACAAGGGCCTTGCGGGCTTCTTTGGCTCTCAGTTACTCTCAGGGAAATTGGAGAAAACTTCTCTCTGGGGGGCAGAATGCTGCCAGCTTAGGCCCCTCTCACCTTTAGACAGAATGGCTGTCTCAAGGTTACCCTACCCAGGGCAGGACTCAGCCAGGCCCAAGGACATAACAAATGAGCAAACAGAAGGACAGTTATACAGAAACCCATAGCTCTCAGCCCCCTAGACTCTTGCCCCACAGGGTGGTAGCTGCTACTGCAGGCTGTCCCACACTAGGGCCCAAGGCTCCAGACTGGAAGGAGGGCCAAAGGCAGTCTGTCTATGGCAAGTGGAGCTCCAGAACCTTCCATTTTCTTGCCCCCCCCCTCCACCCCACAGCTGCACCCCCACATCATCTCTCTGTAGCCCCCAAATTCCAGGCATCACAAGGTCAGCCACAGCTTGTCCTCTGCTTTGTGGCTTGGGACAAATCTCCAGCCTCTTGGGGCCTCATTTTTCATTCATTTTTCCAATCCCCGTTCTCAAACTGTTCAGGGACTTTCTGAGCCAGGAATTCCACAACCTTCCACCCTCCCCACATCCCCAACCTAGGGCTCAGTCCTGGCTTAAGCTCTCAGTACATCAGAAGCACTGTACATCAAGCTTGTAGCCCTGGCAAGTGTGGGTCAGTTGGGTGTGTGTTCTCCCTGTCCACCTCTGGGCACATGCCTGGGTTTCAAGCTCCATCCCCAGTAGGGGGCGTGCAGGAGGCAGCCGATAGATATTTCTCCCATCAATGTCTCTGTCTCTGTCTCTCTCCCTCTACCTTCCTCTCTCCCTAAAAATAAAAGCATATTTAAAAAAAAAAAAAAAAAAGCTCAAGCTCATAAAAAGAGTCCACTGAAGCCACAATGACCTGCTGATTCTAGAACTTGACAATGGACTGAACACACAGTGGGGGCCCACATACCTAGATCAATGCCTGGAAAGGCAAGACTGGAAGTCAGGTGTGGCTGTGGTAGTTTTACATCAACTCAGTCTGGATGTGACTCCATTTCCTTGCAAGACTAGGTACGAGTGTTCTCTCTTTCACCCACCATGCCACACCCTCCTTTCTCCCCAAGAAGAGCTGCCCTCCTCTGCCCAGCATCCGCTCCCCACAAAACCCCACCCCAAACCCTCAGCTAGAGGGTGCTTAGATTCCCTCTAGCCTCCAGACTGCCTGCCCCACCCTGGCGGTCCCAACAAGTAAAGACCAGGGAGGGTTCAGGGATTTTCTGCTACCGCTGACTTTCTTCAGTTCCCTGGGCAAATGAACGCCCTACTCCAGCTTCATAATGTCAAAATTCAAGAGGAAAGGCAACCCAATGCCTCCTTTCTCAGTCCAGCAGGGTCCCTGCTCCCTAACAGGAACACTGGCCCATAATAACCTAAATCGAATCCCTCCTGCAGCATGACAATGGGAGTCCCCAGATGCACCAGGGGCCCGAGTGTAGGACCCTGTATCCTCTCCCGCCTCCATCCCCGTGGGTGTGGCGCCCCCATCCCAGCCCCATTCTCATCCTTTCCGAGGACAGAAGAGGCTAGAGGACCCCCACCCATCTTACCCCTCCCGGGCTGCGAGGCGGCGGCTCTGTCCTCAAAGATAATCCTGTGCCCTCCCCACCCTGACCTCTGTTGACGCAGTCTCGGGAGCCCGCACTCCCCAACATCACCGCTCTCCTACCTGAGGGTGCCAAGGCACGCGAGGCTCAGAGAGGCTACCCGTCCAAGGTCACCCAGCGAGGCGGTGGCAGTAGCTGTGGGGGGATGCTGATGACGCTGACCCTATTACGCCCCCACCCTCACAGTGCCCCACATGCCCGGGACAGCGTCCCGCGGAAAATATCCCAGCGACACTAGCTAACGGTCATCCGCGTCCCCGGGGCCGGGCATCTCCCCAGCTCAGATCCAGGGAGCCCTCCAGAGCCCGGCCCCGACAGCGGCGCGCCCCTCCATCGCCCCAGCCGAACAGGGTCTCATGCACCGACTGCTTAGGACAGAGGCTCCGCCGGGAGGGGATCTCCGCGAGCCGGGAGAAACCGGGAGGTGGCAGAGGAGAAGCAGTCTTACCGTGCGGGTGCACCCCAGAGCTGAGTCGGGACGACCGAGGCAGGGGGCGGGGGCGGTCCCAGCAGCAGCGGTCGCGGTAGCAGTGGGGAGCTGTAGCACGAGGAGGGTGCCCCGAGGGGCACCCACCCGCCTCACGGGCACGCCCCCGCCTCCAGCCATTGGTGGACCGAGGGGGTGGGGCGATGATGCTTTGGACCAATAAGCGGGCGCCATCGAACCGCCAACGGGTATTGCGCTCTCGCGTCACGTGCAGGGGACCCTGCGGCTGCGCAGTGCAAGCCCTCACTTAATCCAGGGCCCGGGGAGGTATCGCGAGGAAGGCAGCGAGGCCTCCAGACATAGCCTGGGGCCAGCATCCGGCCGAAGGGGAGAGGAAGGAGGAGCGCCTCGAATAGGCCCCGCCCGCGTCCCACCTTCAGTTGTGGAGTTTGCACCTCCCGCCTCTGCCTCAACTTGGAAGGGACCTCCCCGAGGCTCTGCTCCCCCCGCCCCGAGTGATCGTAAGGCGGGGCTCAGAGCTAGGTGGGGCACACGAAAGCTGCTTTCAAGCCCGCTTCCGCAGTCGATTCGCGTATTGCTAGTCCCTTTCCAGAAGCCACTCTGGACCCCCGGGTTTCAGCCTCTTTCCACCCCTTCCCCTTGCCTCGAAGGAAGCGCTAAGGCGCGGACCTGAGACGCGTGCTGGGAGCCCTGCACGCCGCGATAAGCATCAGAACAAAGGAGGCACCGGGAGTGGGGGTTGGGAGAACCTGTGCTGGCGCCCTCGGGGACCGCGCTTCTGTTCCGGATCTCCAAGGAAGCGGTCGTCATGGCAGCAGGATGCGCCTAGCTCTGCGCCGCAGGGTGGGCAGTGGGCGCCGGCCCAGAGCGGGAAGAGAGAAGCGTAGCCCCTGGGGCTTCAGCAGTTCTAGCCGCAGTTCTGCCTGCCGATCGTTGAACACTCACACATACACACACGCACACACACACCCCATTTCGGTGGACTGGACAGAGTACCTAAAGTGCCCGCTGGGAGCCCTCGGAGCAGGCAGCTCCCTGCTTACAACCTAACTAGAGAATTGGCCTGAGCGACTGAGGACCAGCTTCTTTTCAGAAAGAGCGGGTCTCTGCCTTGGGGGAGTCTCTAAGGCTCCTACCCTCCACTGCATCCCTTTGCTCTTTGTCTGCACTCTTTTGACAAACTAATTTTCTTGAGCTGTTGTTCCCATCCAATCTTACCCTGCTGCAAAGGGCTCCTTGTTCTGCCACTGTCTCCAACAGAGCCTCACAAACTTTTCAGCAGCATTTTGAGTGATTCCTACACACACTGGCGTTTGAGATGCTGTCCTCCAGCGCCGGCATTGGGAGGTTTCCACATTCTGATCCCAGACCACCTGCTCCTGTAAGATGCTCTCTCACTACCCAACACCATGGTCCATGCGCTGTACTGTGCTCCCCCTCCAATTTGTCAAAGAAACCTGTAGATAATTTTTATGAGTTTGAGCCAAACTGATGACAATTGCCAGGAAGCAAAACCTCAACAGATTGAGGAGATAAATAGCAGTTCTGCACCCTGCTTTATGTATTACAATAAAAAGAGAAGGCATAAGTGGGTTACATGAACTACACTAGTAATAGACTAGGGAGACAGGAGAACGCAAGGGGGCGGGGACCTTTGGGATTGGATGAAAAATAAAATGATAGACACAAACTTCTTTTACATAGGTGGGTACAAGAGAGTTGACAGTCAACAATTGGCCCATGTGGCTCAGTTGGTTGAGCGTAGTCCCATGCACTGAGAGGTCACAGGTTTGATTCTGAGTCTGGGTACATGCCCAGGTTTCAGGCTCAATCCCCAAAGGGGGCTTGCAGGAGGCAACTGAGATTGATGTTATTCTCGAGCTCGCTCTCTCTCTCCCTCTCCCACTCTCTCTCCCTTCCCTACTCTCTTACCCCCTCCCCCAAAACAAAAATCAATAAAAGCCCTGGCTGGTGTGGCTCAGTTGGTTGAGTGTCATCCTATGTATGTACCAAGAGGTCACTGGTTTGATTCCCCATCTGGGCACATGCCTGGGTTTCAGGCTCAATTCCCAGTAGGGGAGTCTACAGAAGGCAGCTTATTTGTTTCACTCTCATTGATGTTTCTCTCTCTCTCTCTCTAAAAAAAATCAAAAATGTTTTTAAGTAATAATTAATAAACAATTATGATAACAACAACAATGAAGAGATTTATGGTCTCTTCTCTGGTGTGGTTGTTGTGCCCCGAGGGGTCCGGAAAAAGGGAAGTTAACTTGACATTCCAAAGACATAGTATCATAGATGCAAAAAGACAATAGACAGGCTCAATTATGGTAAAGATTGACTTGTCAGGGGTCAGGGAAGATTCTAGCCTAGGACTTGACTACCCAGGATAAACTTTTTTTAGTTAAAAAGTTTTCATTTCAGACCATCCTATGTGGTTACTACTGTAGGTCTCTGAGTTTGTAAGACCACCACACAGACCTCCCCTGAGCTTGTGAGGTTTAGTATGTGGCTCCTTTTCACCTATAAATTGTATTCTAATGTCTATTCTATTCTTCAAGGTCTAAAGTTGGCAGACAGTGGGCCCAAAGCAGCTGCAGCTGTATTTAGTTTGGCCCACATGGGCTTTTAAAAAATCTAACTCTTCTTTTCCTCCTCTCCCTCTTTCTATTCTTCTTCCTCCTCTTCCTCTACTTATTCCTCTTTTGAAATATCAGAAAATCTAACAAGATGGACTCACATTCCAGCTTGGCACCAAAGCCTGGCACATCAATTTGCTATAGTCCCCATCAATCCCTATTTTCTCACATTAATTTTACCTTCTGGGTCTGTGCACACATTTGATTTTACATACCTTCATTATGCTACCTTCTCACCTGGAATGCCCTTCCTACTCTCCTCTCGCGGGCAAAACTTGCCCTCCCTTCAAGAACAAGTTAAAGCCTGCCATTTTTTATGTCTTTCTAGCCAACTTCCCAAATCCACCCCTGGCTCTTTAAACACAGAGACTAGCTGCTGGCCGGGGACTGCCTGGTACTCCAGTAGTCCTCCCCTGATCCATGATTTCGCTTTTTGGGTTTTCAGTTACCTGCCATCAACTTTGGTCCCAAAATATAAATGGAAACTTCCAAAAATAAACTACTCATAAGTTTTAAGTTGTGCACCATTCTGAGTAGCATGAAGTCTTGTGCTGTCCTGCTCCATCCTGCCTGTTACATGAAATCATGCTACATATGCTACCCACCCGTTAATCACAGTAGTAATCTCTGTTATGAGATTGGTTATCAGAGAAAGAGAGAGAGAGGGATCACATTCGTATAACTTTTGTTACAGTATATGGTTATAATTGTTCTATTTTATTATTGTTGTTAATCTGTTACTGTGCCTAATTTATAGTTATGTATGTGTAGGAAAAAACTATGTATAGGGTTCAGTAACTCGCCAAAGCTTCAAGCATCCACTGGAGGTCTTAGAAGGTAGCCCCTTCCAGATAAGGGGGGGGACTACTATATATTGTAGTGCATATTCTAGTGCATGTCTTGGTAAACATATGGATGCATTTCTCTTGAATATATATTGAGGACTGGAATTGCTGGAACATAGCTGTGGTGGCTTTATAATGTGCCAACTTACGAGGAACTACATTTCCCAGAATCCTCTTCCATGTATGTTTCCAATTAGGGTAGGCCACAACAGACATTTTTACATGAGATTTGGAGGGTGGAAAAAAAGCAGTAGCTATACTGCTTTTTACACTTGCAAGGTCTAGGCAGGAGCTTTGTAGCCCATGCACTTTGTTGCTAATCTGCTGGCTTACCTCACTGACATGAGGGCAGCACCCAGGCTCGTAACTGCTTCACCTTGCCCAGGATCCTCCTTCAGCTTCTTGACTCCTGGGCCAGATTAGAAAAGGGCACCAGTTTCTAGTATGACACCCACACCAGCAAATTTGGAGGCAGTGGGATACCCAGCTGGTGTGGCTCAGTGGATTGAGCAGGGACCCATGCACCAACAGGTCACCAGTCTGATTCCCGGTTTTGGGTTCAATCCCCAGTAGGGGGCGTGCAGGAGGCAGCCAATCTATGTTTCTCCCTTTCCCTTCCTCTCTCTCTCTAAAAAAACCAATAAAAACATATCAAAACATTGTTTTTCTTTTTTTTATTGATTTTAGAGAGAGAGGAAGGGAAAAGGAGAGAGAGATAGAAACATCGATGAGAGAGAACATCGATTGGCCGCCTGGTTCCCACTGCCTCCTGCATGCCCCCCACTGGGGATGAGGCCCACAACCTGGGCATGTGCCCTGACCAGGAACCAAACCAGTGACCTCCCAGTGCATGGGTTGATGCTAACCACTGAGCCACACCAGCCGGGCAATAAAAACATTTTTTTTAAATGGAGGCAGTGGGAACTAACTTTGTCCTCGAGGGTTCCAGCTTGGGCTCTTGGATTTCAATTTGTCCTTTCTCTTCCACACTTTACATCCATCTTCCTTTCCCAAATGCCTGACCTGTGAACTTTAAGCTCCAGCATCAGATGCAAAACAACAGCCTTACAGAGCCTACTTAACAGTTACCTGATGTCAAATCCCTGTAACAAATTATTTCTGCTTCTCTGATTGAACTGATACACTAGCATAGGCACATCCTCATCAGTATAAAAATTAGCAATTAATTTTGTAAAATCACATCGCAAACGAAGCAGGGCAACGGGCCACCAATCTTCAGCCTCTGCTCTGAACCATGCCCTTGTGGAAAATATTTTATTTTATTTATTTTTATCCTCACCCGAGGACATTTTTCATTTTTTTGTTCAGATAGAGTGGGACAGAGAGAGAGAGAGAGAAACATCGATGTGAAAGGGACACATCGAGTGGTTGCCACCCACATGACCAACCAGGGGACAAACGTGCCCTTAGCAGGAACCGAACCCGGGTCTCTCTGTACCGCAGGCCGACGCTCCAACCGCTGAGCCAAACCGGCCAGGGCCCTTGTGGAAAATAATATCACAATATCTATCAAGATGGCAAATACAGTCCTGGCAGGTGTGGTTCAGTAGTTATAGCATCAATGTCACAGGTTCAATTCCCAGTCAAGGGCATGTACCTGGGTTGCAGGTTCAACCCCCAGGCCTGTCCTGATGCATGCAGGAGGCAACCAATCGATGTGTCTCTCTCACATAAATGTTTCTCTCTCTCTCTCTCTCCCTTCCTTCCTTCCACTTTAAAAATCAATAGAAAAAATACTTTCAGGTGAGGATTAACAAAAAGAAAAGATTGCAAATACATGTATTCTTTGACCTAACAACCCAGTTCTGGAATTTATTATGCAAATATACTTGTACACAATACTAAATTATGAATGTGTGAAATTATTCATTGTTGTATTATAATAAAATATTAAAAACCAATCAAATGTCCATAGAGGACTGATTACATTTGGTACAGACAATAGAATTCTATTTGGTACAAGCAATAGAGCTTTAAAAGCAGAGGAAATTTTCACTGTACATACTGATATGGAAAAATCTTGCATTAGTCAAGGTTCTCCAGAGAAACAGAACCAATGGGAGACAGAAACAGATGAATTAGCTCATGCAGTCCTGGAGGCTGGCGAGTTGCAAGATCTGTGGGATGAGTCAGCAAGCTGGAGACCCAGGAGAGCCGATGGTTTAGTTCCAGTCCAAAGGCTTGCAGACTCAACACCCATGTTTTGAAGAATCCATGGAAGAATCCATGTTTCAGTTAGAGTCCAAAGACAGAAAAAAGCCCATTTCCTAGTTCGAAGGCTGTCAGACGAGAGGAATTCTCGCTTACTTAGGGAGGAAACAGCTTTCTTATTCTATTCAGGCCTTCAACTGATTGGAAGAAGCTCCCACATCAGGGAGAACAATCTGCTTTACTCCATCTACCCACTTAAATGTTAATCTCATCCAAAACCACTCTCACAGAAAACACCCAGAATAATGTTTGACCAAATATCTGGGCACCGTGTGACCCAGTCAAGTTGGCATTGGCCATCACGTATCTATAAGAGATCCTGATGAGTGGAAAATCAAGATACAGGAAAGAGTGGGTAGTCTGCTTCCCCTTTATGTTAAAAAAATGATGGGAGAAAGATAACAATAAATGTGCATATTTGCTTGTATTCACATTAAGACACTCTGAAGGAACACACAAAAACGAAAGAAAAAGGTTATCTCTTGGAGGTGTGTGGGGACCAAGGAGAGTTTTCACTTTGTTGTTGTTGTTGTTGTTGTTAATCCTCTCCCAAGGATATTTTTCCATTGTTTTTTAGATAGAGAGGAAGGGAGGGAGAAAGGGAGAGAGAGAGAAAGAGAGAGAGAGAGAGAAACATCGATGTAAGAGAGACACATCCATTGGTTGCCTCCCGCATGACCTTGACCGAGGCTGGGGATTGAACCTGCAACCCAGGTATGTGCCCTTGACTGAGAATAGAACCCGTGACCCTTTGGTCCTCAGGCCTATGTTCTAACTGCTGAGCCAAACTGGCCAAAGCAAGAGAGATGTTTAAACAAGAGTTATAGACTTATAATGTGTGATGTAACCCACCTTCATATATATTATTTTTAAAATTTTTATTTATTTTATTTTTTGCATTTATCTTCAGATAGAGTGGGAGAAAGAGAGGGAGGAAGAGAGAGAGAGAAACATCAACAAAGAGACACATCGAGTGGTTGCCACCCTCACGACCCCAACTGGGGCCGGGGACAAACTGCAACTGAGGTACGTGCCCTTAGTGGGAACCGAACCCAGGACTCTCTGGTCCACAGGCCGACAGCTCTTAACTGCTGAGCCAAACCAGCCAGGGCCCACCTTCATATTTATTCCCAAGAAACATTCAATAAAAGTCTCTATTGCCTTTGGGGTTTGATCTGTAGGGTTTTGAAATATTATTGTGGGTCGAGACAGATCCAGGCATATCTGGGAGTAGGAAAATGGTGAAGGAACTCAAGGAAGAGGAACCTTCAGGACCTGGCCCAGCCTCTGCTATGGAGAAGGTCAGCAGACTCTTAAGGGGGTAACCCCCATCACTGAACCTGCATTCTGGGTCCACTGTGCTCCTGTCAGGCAGAACCATGCCCTACCCCACATCCTGATCCTCAGATCCCTCCAGAAACCATTCCTACCAGCTCACACACAGAAGCATACAAGTATGGTCCATGGATGAAAGGTTCAGAGAACAGAACTCTGGAGACCCAATGCACACTACAGAGGGAGAACAGCGCTAGAGCTGGGCTCAGTACATGTGCAGGGCTGTGGTCAATTTGGGGAAAGGCAGAGGGCCAGGCTGAAGCCAGTGTTAACCTGAGACCAGGCTGAGTGCAAAGGAGGGGCACAGACCAAGGTCAGGAGTAGTCATCAATTTTTATTTTATTATTTTAGGAACTTGGGTAAACAGAATTGGACTCCACATAATCCTTGGTTCACGACCCTCTCTCCCCACTTGTCCATAAACAGTCCACTTGTGAACACCTGTAAAACCACCACTTGCCCCAAGAACTAAAACATTACAAATAATATATCTAGCCCAGCTGGTGTGGCTCAGTGGTTGAGCATCGACCCATGCACCAAGAGGTTGCCAGTTTGATTCCTGGTCAGGGCACATGTCCAGGTTGTGGACCCAATCCCCAGTGCGGGGCATGCTGGAAGCGGCCAATTGATGTTCTCTCTCATTGATGTTTCTCTCTCTCTCTCCCTCTCCCTTCCTCTCTAACATCAATAAAGAAAATTTTAAAAACCCACAAATAACATATCTACTCATGTGCCTCTTGCATCTCTGCCCTCTGCTCTCTCTCAGAAGTAACCACTAGCTTATATTTTATCCTCCATTGCTTTTTCCTCTTTGTAGTCAGCTTCTAAGATGGCTCCCAGTGATCCCTGCCTCCTGGTGTTCAAACCTATATGTTCCTCTCCCTTTGAATGTGGGCTGGACTAAGTGACTTATTTCAAATAAACAGAACATGATGGATGTGATAGATGCCACTTCATAATTGCAGTAGGTAAGACTACTACTTCCATCTTGCTGCAGATTCTAATTCTCTCCCTCCCTGGATGACAAGGAAATGAGGGCAGCCACCAGCCAATAACCAGCAAGGAACTGAAGCCCTCACTCCAACAGTCCACAAGAAACGGAACTCTGTCAACAACCAAATGAACTTGGAAGTGAGTTCCCCCCCAGTGGAGACCACAGCTCTGGCCAACACGTAAATTGCGAGAAACCCTGAAGCAGCTCTGAGGACCCAGCTAAGTCATGCCTGGACTCTTGAGTCACAGAAAAGATGAGATAATAAACGCATGCTGTTTTAAGCCATTAAGTTTGTGGTAATTTGTTACACAGTAATAGATAACAAATACAAATTCTTCTCAGTCCCGCCCTGGCCGGTTTGGCTCAGCGGTTGGAGCGTTAGCCTGCGGTCCGGAGAGACCCGGGTTCGGTTCCCGCTAAGGGCATGTAACTTGGTTGCAGTTTGTCCCCGGCCCTGGTTGGGTCGTGCGGGTGGCAACCACTCGATGTGTCCCTTTCACATCGATGTTTCTCTCTCTATCTCTCCCTCCCACTCTATCTGAACAAAAAATGGAAAAATGTCCTCGGGTGAGGATTAAAAAAAATAAATAAAAAAAAATAAAATAAAAAAAAACAAATTCTTCTCAGTCCTTTTGCTATTACAAAACGTTTTGTTACAAACATTGCTATACATGTGTCCCAGAACACAGAACACAGAGCTTAAGTTTCTCCTGGGTATATGCCGAGTATATGCCTAGGAACAGAACTGGGGGGGGGGGGGGCTCAGGATTTGCCAATGTTCAGAGTTACTGATCAGAGTTAGGGTCATGTATCCTGATCAGGATTGGGAGTCGAACTTGTCTTCAGTCCATGGAACTTGGGATCAGTCTGTGAGAAGGGTTGAGAGTCATACAGAGGACACATTTAGGAGTCAGTCCACAGGCAGGGTTTAGGGCGAGTATGTGGCTACGTTTGAGGAGAATATGAAGTCTGGGTTTGGACAGAGTTGGAGGACACTGTGAGGGTGGGTCTGCAGGGCAGACTAGTAAGGTCAGAGATATCAGCCTCTCCTAGTACAGAAGACCTGACAATGTAATGTCATCAACCTACCAAGCAGTGGCCACCCAGGGCTCAGCTGCCTACAAGGTAAAATCCACTCTGGGCCCAAAGGCTCTTTCACTCAAGGGGTGGAGGGGCAGTAAAAGGAAGGCAGGACCTCACTGTCCACAAGGACCCAGGCAGAGAGAAGGCAAGCTCAGGAAAGAGAACACAACACCTTTAATGGGGGCAGCCCTGTCCCATATACTCCAAATATTCTTAACGATAGCTCATGGGAGGGGAGGGGATAGGCACAGCAGATGTCTTTCCCACCTAGCTGAGCCCACTCCTACCCCTTCCTCTCCAGGGGCTGCACTCCAGCCTCCAGATGGGTCCCAATTGAGCACCCAGGAGGGGCAAGGGACACCCTCAGCTGCCTGGAGCAACTTCCCCCATGGCCCAGGGCACAAAGAACTAGCCTGGATGGAGACACCACTGTTCTCACAGCTGGATGGGAACCCAGTTCTAGTGGTGTGGACCCAGCAGGGGTGGGAATGGGGGTGACCACCCCCCAAAGCCCAGCACAGGGAGCTCCAAGGTGGAGCCCCTGGTGTCTGGCACTGCTGTGGGGTGCACACCAGGTCTCCGCACATGGTTTCTGGTTTCTGGGAAGCAGTCCATTCTCCTGACCCAGATGGAGTGGAAGGAGGTGGCTCAGTCCAGGACTTCCGTGGGAAGGTTCCTATCCCACCACCCCGCCCACGCTCACCCTCACCCCAAGGGAGGGGCATCCTTAAGCCCCAAGAGGCTCCTTGGAGCTGCTGGACCTGCCCGCCCCATTAGTCTCTCTGTGGGTGCTTTGGCTGCAGTGTCAGGGCTCTGGTGGATACTGAGGCATCCCTGCGACCTGAGCTGCTGCTCGCCGCTGGCTGCTCACCGTTGCTTACGTTCTGCCTGCTGGAGCCGGCGGGAGAGGTCATCGATTCGCACATTCTTGAGCTGAAGGAGGTGCTCCAAGCGCCTCACCTTCATCTGGAGGACCTGGGCCATGTCGCACAGAGGTCAAGCCCAGGGACCCGCTGCCCTCTGTCCCAGCCTCTGCAGGCCCCAAGCCACCGTACCTTCCCAGTATTCTCACCTGCACGGTCTCCTGTGAGGCCAACAATTCCTGCTCCTTTTCGGCGATCTGGAGGACGAAGCTTGGATCGCCATGCAGCACCTGGCTATACCCAGGAGGCCGGGGCGCTGGCAGTCTGCCTCCCCTGGAGTGGGAAGCAGCTTAGCGGAGGCCTGGCCCTCGGGCCCCACACTTCCCCTTCCGGTGCCCCTTGGCCAGGCACCCCCCATCCCCACCCCACACCTCTTTCTTGCCTTCCTAGGAGCATCCCAGTTCTGTGCTGGGAGGTCACCTGTGCTGGGAGGTCACCTGGACTGGTAAGGTCAGGAGCTCCCAGCTTCCTTACCTGAGCTGTCCCCCTCCCTGGGGGTCCGCGGCACCTTCCCCTCGGGCCTTCTGGGACAAACCTGAGAAGAAGTAAGTGATAGAGTAACCCTTCTGGAGTTCTATCCCCCCACCCCCACCCCCACCCCCATAGAAAGGAAAGACAAGAGGAAATCTCCTCCTGGGAGGAAGGAAAAGTAAAAGTCACTTTACCCACATCCATGTAGCCAGTGCCATCCTGAGGAGCCAGCTCCTAAAAGAACCCGGGGGTCCACTGTGAGCTCACTCTGATCCATCCCCAAGGAGCCCTATGTCCCTTCCACCGTCTCCCAGCCCAGGCTCCCTTTAACCAGGCACCTTTCTTCCATACTTATCGCCAAGGTGGGGGCTTTCTGCAGCCTGGGAAGCTCCTTCAGAGCAATGGGAGAATAAATCTGAGTAGCGTGGCACCTGTAAAGAGCCGGAGTCCTGCTTCCTGCGCCGCAGCCGATCTTCCAGGCGCTGCCTCAGCGGAATGAGCACCAACTCAACCACGCCTGGCGTGCACTGCGCGATCTGGCGCATCACATCCTCCGGTACCCAGAAATTCAACTTGTTCAGCACCTTCCTGGGGTAGACACAGGGATGGCAGACCAGGTCCTCAGGAAATGAAGTGAGGGGGTGGGAAGAAGAAAGGGAATGCAGCAGTTGCTGTACTAAGTGTGCAGCCCTGGGGAATGGAAGGGCTCCACACCTGAGCCTCATTGTTGGGTGTCCACAGTTACTTTGTTGTCTCCCAATAGAAGAGTTTCTTGATTTTGTTACCAGACAATTCTGTCTGCATTGACTCTCACCACCCTGTCATCAACACCATCCCGGCCTGGGTTGTGGAGACCATAGGAGGTGGAAGGGCTGCCCCCGCCCAGGGTACGGACTGGAGATCCCGCTAGGGCACCTAGATATTTGGCTACCTGTTCAGGTGACCCCAGTTGCTGAGCTTCTGCTGGATAGAGTTGGCAGGGACATAATTGTGCATCTCCACCATCTTGGGGAAGTAAAACTTGATGACTTCTGCAACCAGGACTGAAGGAGTGGGAGTGGGAGCAGACATAGAAGATGGGGGGATGGCAAAGAGAGAAATAATGGGTGGGATGGGAGAATCAGGGGTGGCAGAGTGGTGGGGCCAAGTGGAGAGGTGGAGATGTGGAAAGGGAAAGGATGATAGGGAGGGAGAGGATAGGTGGGGGAGGGGAGATAAAGGAAGTGAGATCAGTGATTAGCTGGAGACTAAGCCTCCAGCATACCCCAGAGGGGTTGCATCCCTTCCCCACTAAATCTGGGCATTTGAAAACTGTGGTCTCTGGTGTTCTAAAAGAGAATGACTCTCCAAGGGAGCCCTTCAGGATCTTGGGGCTCCATCCTAGGCATTCATATAGATGCACACACATACCCCAACACCAAAGTCCCAGGAGAAAATCACAAACACACAGACACAGGTGATAAGATCCCTCTACAGATATGCACATGGTACAAAATGTGTAGACACACAGGATACATACATGCCCAGACACACATAGGCACACATACAGCACATACACGCTACACATGCAAACACACAGAGATGGACACATACACATACATATATTTCCATTACTGGAATTCCAAGAGACAGTTACTAACATACACACACAAGCACAAAGAGTCACATATTAAAATCCCAGGAGACAATCTTAAACAGATACCTACACAACCACAAAGCAACATATATGCACACAAGACACCCCTACATACATACAGTACAGAGTGTGTCAATACACATATGAACACACACACGCTCAGACTCCTATAAGACAAACATACAGAATACAGCAATGTGCATGCACACAGAGGTGCAAAAATACATACACAGATACACATCTTAATCATTAAGTCCCAGGAGGGAGTCACAGACTCATACTCAGACACATCTCTACAATTGAAGTCCTAGGAGATAGTCAGACACTCCCCCCCAAACATACGCACCCCACATGCACACAAGCATAAAGACATATTTGCACAAAGACCCCTTACACACGTGCGTACAGGACAGAACATGTGGACACAAACAGGTGCACACCTCCGTCACTGAAGTCCCGGGAGAGATTTCTCTTGGGCCGGGACAGAGGGATGTTGTCTACCCACAGGTACAGCTGGTGCAGTGCCTCCTCGTCCACGCTGCCCGCCATTGGCACCCTGGGCAAAGGCAGGGCGTCCCAGCCGTGCAGCGTCCAGCCTCAAACTCAAGGCTGCTCAAGCGCCTCCTCCCTCGCCGCTGAGGGCGCCCAGACCTTCTGCTTCTCTAACCCTGAGACTCCTGTCCCAGCTGGGAGCGGACATATTGTTTTCTGAAACCATGACAACCATTCTTGACTCCGGGGAGCAGAGGCTTCTGGGAGTTGTAGTTTACCCGGTTACCTCCTCTCAGGCCCCAGATTTGATGAAAAGACGATTATAGGTGGCCTTGTCTTTCCCACCTCCCAAGAAGAAATCATTTTTGCCTACGCCACCTGCTGACCAGCTACTGGCTCACTCTGGGTCCTGCCAAAGCCAATCAGGCCCCAGAACCCCTGCGCCAGCATCCCCAGGGTTGGGATCCCCCTTCCGGATCCTTAAGCAGTCAGCCCCAAGTGAAGGCGGCATCTGCTGCTTCCCATCTGGACTGTGTGATAGTGCCTCCTTGCTGGGTCCCTCCTCAAAGCTCTGTGCTCATAGGTCATCACCACTCCTCCAATTCCAGCAGTGTCCTGGTGGGGCATTTAATGTGTAACCCAGACTCCCAGGGAGAACACCAGAGCTTGAGGATAGTGTCTTGGTAAGGTCATTTAACTCCTTAACCCTATTAATATCCTTTGTGAAATGCGGACAGTTCTCACCTATTTGTTTCAATGGGGTAATGGAGAGAATAGGAAGGGTATTTACAGAAGACCTGTATTTGCATGGGGACTGCTAGATTAGGCGTTGTTATAGGTCTGAGTTGAAAGAAGACCTGTGGACACTTCCATATCCCTCATCTACCTCCAAAATGCTATTCTTTCATCGGTTAGAAATTGATTTTAGTAATCAGTTCCATTTCAAGAGGACTACTTTTAGGAAGATTAGGAAGATGGGCCTTTCTTTAGTGGAGCACAGTGCACCAGTAAAGAGCCACTTCTAGGGTCATCCTGGGGAGAACCCTTGCTTCTAGACTAGTGGTGTAGCTTTGGGCCTCCCCTGTGCCTGTTTTCTCATGGTTTTACCTACCTCATAGGGGCTTTGTGAGCATCTGAAGTGCTTGGCACAGCGCCTGACGTGTGGCAAGAGCCCTATTAACATCAGTTGGTGTTATCAGTAATGAGATGGTCCCAGTTACAGCAAAAGAGGCAAGAGACAAATGGAAGGGATTTGCCTTATTTGAGGTGAGGGACTTAGATCAGCCAGGGACACCTGGAGAGAAAGCTACTGCTCCCACCTACTTACTCCAGAGCAGGCCAGGAGGTAGGCTGGGCTTCCTCGTGACTTTCTGGTCTGCTCTCCAGGGCACAGATGGGGGTGGGGCAGGATGACAGTAAGGGAAATACCTACTACATTTTGCTGTCACTTAGTTTCCAAGCCTTCAAGGCCTAAAAAAGGATTTCTGTTTGCCAGGAGTGCAGAAAGTCAAGAATGACGTGATGACTCCCCTTTGTTTGTCATACATAGTGGCCTTGCCTTACTAAAAGGGACCACACCCAGGGCAGGCAAGAGACAAAAGATTACCTGGATATCCCCTATACCCCCTTAACATTCTAGGGTGGAGAAAGGAACTGCAAGGGGGCGGGGAACCACAGGGGTGATATGCCAGTCCTAGCCAAGGTGGGAAAACCGGTTTGGGGCCCAGAGCTGCCTGCCCTGCTAAAGCTCTGGCCCTCCCCTAGGTGGAACCGCTGGGGCCTGAAGGCCTCAATGCTGGAGGGCCAGGAAGGCAAGGCTGGCCAGGCAAGAAGAAGGGGGGTAAGATCACTGAGAGACCTGTCTTCACCTTTGGACTGGGGGGCCCCCTGGAGAGCACCGCACAGGGAGTTGCTAATTCATCTTCAGCCTCTTGGGGCATGCAATCTCTCCCCAGCTATATTATCTTTTTTTCCCATCACTGTCCCTAAAGATAGCCTCTAGGATTGAAGATGCTCTCTTAAGGCACCTGTATGCCTTTCCAAACTCCAACCTGGAGCACAGGAGCTGCCCTAACACCCCTTTCTTTCTGCCCTCTGGCCCCACTCCTGCAAGGACCCTTAATGAGCCTTCACAGGCCTAGTTCCCAGGTAGCTACAGTCTAATTTAGCCCAACAGAAACTGTTGGCTCTCTTCCTCCTGTCCCAGCCAAGTGACCCCCAAGCTCCTCTCTAACTCCAAAGCAATGCAAGGCCCGGCTTCCTTAAACCCAATCCCAGGCAGGTGCACTGAAGACCCCTACCTCTCCAAGTCTAGATAGCATTTAGATATGGAGGTGGCCCCTCACCTTAGTCAGGGCCTAGGCTGTGGTCACTCTCTCAATACTTGCTTTAATGTCCCACCAGAACAAGGACCAAAGGGCACAGGGAAAGGATGTGTCCCCAAGACAGACGCAAGCCCAAAACCATGAAGGATGCACCCTTGGCTGTTAAAACATTCACCCCCACAAAAGGGAGGTGGACGGATTTATTGAATTCAAACTGGGAAAGGAGCAGCTGGACGACTGGACTCTGGGCCCAGCCCCAGGCCCCCTGCCCAGGATAGGACCCTGCCAGACAAGAAGGAGAGGCATGGGGCCTGCAGCTGCCCTCAAAGGAAACGCCCATTTTTACTCCCCTGGAGGGCCTCTTGGGACCTCCAATCTGTTAAAACCAAGGGCCAAAGTAACATGGGCTAGGCCAGAGAAAGGGATTGGGGAGGTGGGAAAGCAGGCAGAGGCAGGCTCAGGAGCCTGCACTGAATTAGACTGTGCTTCTCGAGGCGGTCTGGGGGTGAGGATGGGGGGCTGCCAGCCTCGTGGGGGCCTAGGCTGGACCTTCCTCTGAAGCCCTTCCCAGAATGGCTTTGGGGTCCCCCCCCACCAAAGACCTGGTGTGGACGGCAGAGGGGAGAGGCACTCTCTGGCCAGGAGCTTCCAGGGCTCATCCCTGGTGGTTGCTGTGGCCTAGTCCACTGATGGCATGGTGTGGTAGCACCGGACAGCTCCCCACCTGGTCCCCCAAGTTCAGGGGCAAATGGGGAGGAAATAGGACTCTGAGAAAGAGGCATTAAGCAGGCAGTGAGGCTGACCCCAGGCGAGCCCTACCAAGGTGACTGGGTTTGTTCACAGGGCCTGGGGAACATCACTAAAGGATCTGGGGCTCCCCAATCTGGCTCCATCCACAACAGCTGCCCAAAGAGTCCTTTGCCCTGGGCTGGTGCTGCCACAACCGGGTTAAGGGCATGGCTAGGCCCAGTGGCTCAGCTTTGATGTCCAAGACCCCGAACTCCTGCCTGCCTGGCGTGGTTCTTCCTGGTCACATGGACCAGATCGTGTTCCAAGTGGAGGATGTGGCTCTGCACACGATCGTCAATGGGGAAGGAGGTCAGGTACCTCTTTACCATAGCAAAGTAAGCCATGGCCTCCCCAAAGCTGGGCACAGGCACCTCATCACCATCCTCCTCCTCATCTTCATCATCTTCTTCATCATCGTCGTCGTCATCATCGTCATCGTCCTCCTCTTCCTCACTGTCTGACTCAGAGTCCTCCTCACCTTCCAGGAAATGGAGGGTAGGGTACTGGGCCTCCTCCTGGGCACCATAGCCTCCGAAGCTGCCACCAGCCTCCACTACACCCTGGGCCCAGTCCTCTGCTTCCAAGCCCTCAGAGGAGCTCTCCTCCTCTTCCTCCTCCTCTTCATCACTGTCATCTACATCACCCTCCTCTTCTACCTCCTCTTCCTCTCCCAACTCCTCTCCTTCCCCCCCTTCCTCCTCTTCTTCCCCTTCTTCCTCCTCCTCTGCCTCCTCCTCCTCCCCTTCTCCCTCCTCTTCCTCTTCCTCCTCTTCTTCTTCCTCCTCCTCCTCCCCCTCACTCTTGAGGGCAGTGGTGATGGTAGCATTTGGGCCACCCCCGAAGCCAGCCTCACGAAAGCAGGCAGCTATATCAGAAGGCTCCACTGCCTGCCAAGCTGCAGCCACGAAGTGCAGGGCCTCCATGAGGCCCAGCTGAAGGCCTGATCGATCTTGTCCCTCTAGTGCAGCCATGGCCTTAAGCAGCATAGCCTGGCGGTAGTGGCCCTTCACCTGCTGGACCACTCCCCGCTCCAGTGGCTGCACGGTGCCCGGCGGAAAGAAGGCCAGCTGCACATGCCGCAGGCCCGAGGTATCCACCGACTGGGCAGCCAGGCGGCCGGCAAGTAGCAGGACTCGGCGAGACTCTGCAGCCATACGGGTGTCTAGGGCCTTCAGGTACTTGGCCAGGGCCTGGGTTGTGACACCACCCTTAGAGTTGGCGGTGTAGTCGCAGGGCAGGCCGGCTTGGCCTGCACGGGGCTTGGCTGACTTGCCCGCCACCAGTGGGGGCAGTTTCTCGCTGCCGTCGGCGTTGGCGCACAGCAACACACTAAGGCGCTGGGTGGCCCTGCGCGCCCGTCCATCGCTGCCACACAGCCCCGCGGCCTGATCGGGCAAAAAGTCGTACCATAAACTGGTCTCAGTGGCGCTGAACACGTCCTGGGAGGCGTAGCCCTCGGCCACCGACGGCGGCTGCTCCTCCCGAGCGCGCCAGCCCGTCGTACCCCCACCACTGCCCTCCGAGGGCACGGCAGGTGGGCTGGCGGGCGCTGCTGGGGCCCGGGAAGCAGTGCTGCGCGAGCGGGCGCGGGCCACGCCACTGCAGGACACTACTCCGTGGCGCCGGCGGAAGCGGTCCAGCCAGCCGTTGGAGGCAGTGAAGTCATCCATGCCCAGCTCCTCGGCTATCCGCAGAGCCTTCTCCTTGAGAATGATGCCCTTCACGGGCAGGCCGGCGGCGCGGATCTGTTGGAACCAGGCGATAAGCAGCCCCTCGAGCTTGTCGTAAGGGGACAGCTTGTTGGTCTTGCGGCAGGTGGAGGCCACACCGTACTTGCGCTCCGACGCCAGGATGGCGCGCTTGTTCTTCAGGATGGTGCTCAGCGTGGACGGCGGGATGTTGAAGCGCCGCGCGATCTCGCCCTTGCGCAGGTCCGGGTTCTCCTCCACCTCCTGGATGATCCGCGACTTCTCCCGGAACGTCAGCTGCCGCCGCTTGGGGCCCATCCCGGCGCGCCCCCCGCCCCGGGGCCCGGCGCCACCGCCGCCTCCCCGGGGCGGGGGGCACCTGGTGGCCTCTCCCGCGCGCCCCGCCCGAGACAAAGCGGCTCGCGGGGCAGCTGGCAGGGTGGCGACCCGGCGGTGCCCGGGACACCTTCGGGGGCGCCGGCGGGCGCGGCGCCGGGCGGCGGGCAGCAGGCGGCGAGCGCGGGCGAGGGCGGGTGGCGCGGGCACGGAAGGCAGGAAGTGGCGCGGCACGGGGAGCGGGGAGCGCGGCGAGCGGGGCGGAGCGGGCGGAGCGGGCGGAGCGGGATCTCGCGGGAAGCGCGGGGACGCCCGGCACCGCCTCCCCGCCCTCCGCGTCCACCCCCTTCCCTGTCCACCCCCCCTCCCCGCCACCCCTGACCGACCGCCGGGAGGCGCTGCGGTCTGCTGGACCGATCAGCGCTTGGGCTCCCGGTGACCCGGGGGCAGGGGCGCGGTGTCCGGCCACTGAGCCGGGTGGCCTGAGATTTGCTGCTTGTAAAGAATAACTACTGTGTTTTGTATTTTATGAAGGTAAGAACAATTCACGTTTTGGGCAGAAACTGAAAATACAGGAAACTAGAAATCACCTATCACCCCCCAACACCTGGAGAGATGCGCAGGTAACATTTTGATACATTTTCTTCCAGTCTTTTCTCTAGGGAGGAGCATGCAGTTTTCTTTTTTAAAAAATGTATTGCATAAAACTGGCATCAGACTGTATAGACTGTATATCTGGCATCTCCTGCCACTTTACCTGGCATCAAGTGATGAGAATTTTGCCATATCGGTAAAGTGTTGCCAACATGCTTTTTAATGGTTGTATATTGTTCCAACTATGGGTGAACGCTAATGTATGTAGCTTATTGTTACACATTTAAGTTATTTTTATAATAGCCACACCAGTTTTAAATCTGTTTGTTGGTGATCTCACAATCCATAGATAAACACTGATAACATCTCAGTGTGTCACATGCATATAAACATAAATGTATGAGTTTGTAACTACAGAAATAACATCAGGTATATACATAGGCATACATACACATGAACCCTGAAACCTCTTGTTCCTGCACCAAACACATAAAAATGTAATTCTTGCCCTGGCCGGTTTGGCTCAGCGGTTAGAGCATCGGCCCGCGGACCAGAGAGTCCCGAGTTCGGTTCCTGCTAAGGGCATGTACCTTGGTTGCAGTTTGTCCCAGCCCCGGGTGAGGTTGTATGGGTGGCAACCAGTCGATGTGTCTCTCTTACATCGATGTTTCTCTGTCTTTCTTTCCCTCTCTCTCCCTCCCGCTCTATCTGAAGATAAATGCAAAAAATGTCCTTGGGTTCGGATAAAAAGAAAAATGTAATTCTTAATTATTTATTTGTTTATTTATTTATTTTTCTTTATTGATTTTAGAAAAAGAGGAAGGAAGAGAGAGATAGAAACATAATGAGAGAGAACATGGACTGGCCGCCTCCCGCATGTCCCCCGCACTGGGGATTCAGCCCACAACCTGGGCATGTGCCCTGATTGGGAGTTAAACTGGCAACCTCTTGGTGCATGGGTCAATGCTCAACCACTGAGCCACACCAGCTGGGCTAATTCTTAATTCTTAATACTTTGAATGTATTACAGTGTTTTTTAAAAAAGCCTCTTAGAGCCCTAGCCAGTGTTGTTCAGTGGTTAGAGCATCCACCCAAGCACCAAAGGGTCATGCATTCAATTCCCAGTCAAGGCCATGTACCTGGGTTGCAGTTTCCATCCCTGACATCAGGGTTGTGTATGTCTTCCTCACATTGATGTTTCTCTCTCTATCTCTCTTTCTCTCTCCCTTCCACTCTCTCTAAAAATCAATGAAAAAATATCCTCATGTGAGGATTAACAAAATAACAATAATAATAATAAAATATGGGCTTACATATGCTTGTAAATGTATAGACCTGCCCTATTCACTGTGGTAGCCACTAATCCCATATGTAGCTATCGAGCACTTGAAATGTGTCAAGTCTAAGTTGAGATGTCCTATGAATGTAAAATATACATTGGACTTTGAAGACTTGATACCAGAAAAAGTATGTAAAATATATTATTAATAATTTTTATGTTAATAACATGTTGAAATTATATTTTGAATAGATTTGGTTAAGAAAAATAAACTTTTATTTTTATTTAATTTTTAATGTGGCTAATAAAAATGTTAAATTACATATGTGGCTCGTATTTGTGCTTCGTATTATGTTTCTGTTGGCTTGGACTGTTATAGACTATGCAACAAATTTATAATAGTGGCTGCCTCTGAAGAGGGGTCCTGAAGATTTATGTGGGGTGGGAGATTGAATTTTCACTACTTTTTTGTACCATTGAATTTTTCTTTTTTAATTTTGTTTTTTATCTTCACCCAAGGACTTTTTTTTTTTTTTTTTGATATTTTATTCAGATAGAGTGGGAGAGAGAGAGAGAAAGAGAAATATTGATGTGAAAGGGATACATCGAGTGGTCACCACCCACACGACCCAACCAGGGCAAGGGACAAACTATAACCGAGGTACATGCCCTTAGTGGGAACTGAACCCTTCAGCCCAGAAGTATGGTTGGATGGAAGGAGTTGATCCTCTATCTATGATGTTTGCAATTTCTTTCTTTTTTTAATCCTCACCAGAGGACATGTTCACTGATTTTTTATTTATTTTATTTATTTAAATGTTCTTTATTGATTTTAGAGAGAGAGGAAGGGAGAGGGAGAGAAAGATGGAAACATCGAGGAGAAAGAACATCAACTGGCTGCCTCCTGCATGCCCCTCACCAAGGACTGGCCCACAACCTGGGCATATGCCCTGATGGGGAATCGAACCAGTGACCTCCTGGTGCTTGGGTCAACGCTCAACCACTTAACCACACCAGCCAAGCATTCTCTGATTTTTTAAAGAGAGAGAGAGAAACATCGATGTGAGAGAGAAACATTGATCTGTTGGTTGCCTCCATACACACCCTCACTGAGGATCAAATCCAAAACCTTGGTATGTGCCCTCACCTGGAACTTTGAATCCAACCGGCAACCCTTTGGTGTATAGGATGATGCTCCAACCAACTGAGCCACCTGGCCAGGGCTACAGTTTCTTTTAGTTTATTTTTAATGACTAGGTATATATTTTTTAAAATATATTTTTATTGATTTTAGAGAGGAAGGGGGAGAGAGAGAGAAACATCTTGATCAGCTGCCTCCTGCATGTCCCCTACTGGGGATTGACCCAAAACTCAGTCATGTGCCCCAACCAGGGATCGAACTGGTGACTTTCTAGTGCACAGGATAATGATGCTCAACCAACTGAGCCATGCTGGCCAGGGCTAGGTGTTTGTTTGTTTGTTTGTTTTTTAGTTGAATACATAATCTATGATCTAATTGGCAAAAGGAGAATTCGGGAAGGTACACAGAGTTGCTGTGTGATTTTAAGGGATTGGAGTATAATTGCCCTCTCACCACCTCCACCACCTCTGCATACCCTGTAGGACCATGTGTGTGGTCACCCCTGCTGGGCTGATTTTGAAAACGAAACCCTGTGGTCTTTTGGGTGGGAGGCCCCCAGGACAGTCACAGCCTTGACCCTTGACCCTTGACTCCTGCCTGCTAGCACATAGCATAGTTCCTGGCACAGCACAGGAGCTAGGCAAAATGTTGAGAGAAGGAAAAGTCACAATCCCTACCCATGTTATACTTCTGAATTAGGACTGGGGTCTTCCCATCCCATTCCTCTACACCTCTGTCCCCTGGCCAGCCCAAACCCCCACTACCCAGCCTTTCCTTTTGCCACCAAGGTCCTGTGGTTGGAACTACCCGGAAAGGGGTGAAAGGCTGCAGCTCCTGCCTTCCCAAGCTGTGCCCCTCCCAGCTGGAGACCACCTCTTCCCTTGGAAGACAGGGTGTAAAAACTGCTTAACCCTTCCTGCCTCCCAGGACAGCGGGCTTGCTGGAAGGTGATTAGATAATTAGAAAATGCTTAGATTAAACTAGTGACAAATTCAGCCTCCCAGATCATCAAAGAAACACCAATTAAACAGTATGATGCCCGTTGGCACCACATTAGCTAAACCATCAACGACTGGAGATACTTCCATAACTGGGTTTGAGGTCACCAACACCCTCCTGGCCCCTCAGTGCTAAAATCCTTGGCTAGGCCAACCATGAGAGCCTCCTCTGGCACAGCCTGAGAAAATTGAACCCCATGGTGTCACGTCTAACCTGGGCACCCCACCCCACCCCAGGAATGCCCATCAGTTACGTGTTGGCCCCTACTGAAGGTCTGCCTCCTACGCTGGGGGTGCCTGGTGGAAATTAGGCTTTGGGGACGCCTGTCGCGGGGGCAGGGAAGCTGCATGAGGAAAGGTGCCTGGAGAGAATGTCGGCTCCCCACTTGCCCCACCTTGTGACCTTGAACAAGTTAATGAACTTCTCCGAGCCTCAACGTCCCTGCCTGTAAAGGGGCGAACACAAACCGCATAGTGCAACTGCGTTTGGCAAACTCCTGGAACGGTGCCGCTCGCGGAGCCTACTGGTGTTTGTAAAGGATGTTAAACCGCAGGGGTCCCTTCTAAGGCCACCCTTGGGAGTTGTTGCTTCCACTGGGGCCCTCTCTGCCGGGGGCATGTAATTCCAAACCACATCCCGAGAAACGGAATCTGGGAAGCCAGGAATCTTGGGCCCTGGCTTCAGGGTGGGGGTGGAGCGTGGGAGAAACCCCAATTCCTTCGCTTCACCCAAAGCTGGAAGTTGGGCGGGGCGGGGCTCGTCTAGCCTCCGCGCCTTTCACCCCGCGGGCCCCGCCCTCGGCCCCGCCCTCCACTAACCCGAGCCCCCATTGGTGGCGTCCGGCGGCGCGGCCGCTGTTATTTTTCGAATATATAAGGAGGTAGAGGTGGCAGCAGCTGCTAGAGGCTTCCCGGACGGGTGGCCGGTCCCCACGTCCCTCCATCCTTCCCCACCCTCCCCGCTTCCCTTTCCTCCCTCACTTCGACCCCCTTGCTCTGCTTCCCTCCCCCCCACCTCCACCCCGGGCCCTCTTTTCCCCTGGTCCTGGCCATTTGTGCCCAGCGTTTGTGGGTCTCCCGGAGCCCGGCCTCCGGCCAGCCTCTGCGGGCCCAGCACGATGGAGCTGCCCCAGCCCGACCGCGCCGCGCCGAGCCTGGCTCTCAGTCCGGCCGGCGTGCGCGGTGGCGCCGAGCGTCCGAGCCACCTCCCGGACCTCCGGCTGGGCGCTCGTGGCCTCCTGGGATCCCCGGAGCGCGCGGTCACTTCCTCGCCGGTCGCCACCCTCACGCAGACCATGCACAACCTCGCTGGGCTCGGCAGGTAGGGCGCCCCAAGGAGGCCGGGTATGGGGTGAGAGGTTGGTTCTAGGGTGTTGGTCCAGAGCCTCCTGGGGAGCCCAGCACGAGGTCCGAACCTGAGAGGCGGAGTGAGGAGGCATCCCTGGCAGAGCCTACTCTGGGGACCCGGACAAGGCAGTGAGGCCAGGACTGTGCTGCTCACGGTCTCCAGATGACCTGCTCTTGGCAGGCACAAGACTCTGAAGACGCACTCACCCCCCCCCTCCTCCCTCAGTGTACCTCTACCATTCTGCCTCCCTAAATTCTGCCCAAGTCGCCACCATTTTGCCCCAAGCCAGGGGATCGGGAGCCTGGAGGGGGAACTTGAGGGTGGTAGGGCAGTTCAGTCCTCTTAAGTCCATTGCCCTTGCTCCCTCTCTACCCCTAGTTCTTTCCTGGGGGTTAAAGGGTTAAACGTTGGTCCTGCTCCCTGAGCTCACCTGCAGGGTCCAGGCTGGGTTGCCCTTCCCGAAACAAAAACCCAAATCTTGGCCCTTATGGGTAGGAGCCTAAAGACCCTCCTGGGCTCCTCTGGGCTGCTCTGCTGCCCCAGCATCCCCCAGGATGATCCCCAGCCCAGCTCCATCCGCTTGTCTTGGGCTCATTTCCCCCTGTAGAAAAAGAGAGAAATATCAATGTGAGAGAGACCCATAGACTGGCTGCCTCCCTCACGACCCCAACCAGGGCCAAACCAAAACCGAGGTACGTGCCCTTGACCAGAATCGAACCCGCGACTATTTGGTCTGAGGGCCAATGCTCCAACCACTGAGCCAAATCAGCCAGGGCAGGAAGATCTTTCTTAAACCAATTGACAAAGAGAAGACAGGGCCTCTGTAGAAGGAGCCTGCCTTGGCTGAGAAGAGAGATGGTTTTCCATGCCATCTCCTCTCTTGAGGCAGTGTGGAAGCTGAATGGGCCCTTCAGAAGTGGGTGGTTGTTGGGAACATGGGCCAGACAGCCCTTGAACCCCACATTTACCTTTCTGCTTCCCTGGGTCCCTGCTCCCTTCCCAGGGAGACCCCAAAGAGTCAGGTAGGCAGCCTGCTCACATGCCTATCCCTGTCCCCGCGGCGAGCGTCTGCATCCTCCCTGTCGTCTGAGTCCTCTGAATCTTCTGATGCAGGTGAGGCCCAAGGGTGCCAGGGGAGTTTGGGGGGCTGCCTGAGCCTCCCCCTTTCTCTGTCAATCAGACTAATGTCCTTCCAACAACTTGGGAGCCTGAGAAGCCTGCCCCTGCCTACCTCTGGTGGAGCTCACTACATCCAGCCCAGAATGGCAGAGCCAGTGGTTGGGCGGGGCCTTCTGCAGGAGATGAGATCTCACTTATTTAAAACCAAAACCCCTGAACCACAGCCCCACCTGGGAGGCATTAGAGCTTAAAGCTGGTTATTTTATAACACTCACTTGCTCTCAGCTATAGTATTTTTTTTTAAAGCTGTTATCTCTTCCAGAACAAATGATCTTAACCCAGTTCAAGAAAAATGCTTAGAGTTTTGGTTTACAAACCATGTAGAGGTGTAAATGGGGAGTGGCCCCTGGGCAATTGGGGGACAGTGTCAGCCCTTGGGGCCCATGGGTGGGTTTTGCTTCATTTTTTAATGTGTCAAGATCTAAAATAGAAACCCATTCCCCCCTTCTCTGAATAGGGTTGGGACATGGTGGGAGAAAGTGTAGAAAATGGCACTACTTTCCACTCTGTTCCCTCAGGTGTCTGCATGGATTCTCCCAGCCCCATGGACTCCCAGATGGCGGAGCAGACGTGAGTGGAGAAGAGGGATCCCCACTACCAAGGAGTTAGCACCTGCCTTTGGGAATCCCAGCTGTAGTATAAACTCACTGGGGAATCCTGGGAGAGTAGACAGACCCCTCTGGATCCCCACTACTTGACTTTCCTAAGTTCTGGGATTCTGCTCCCTGTCTCAGAGAAGGGTCTGCTCTCACAGGAACATCTGAGAGTGGGCTCAGGGGCAGGGTGGTGGGGACAGTGGCCTCTGGGAGCAGCAGATACCTGATGTCAGCCAGCCCTTATGGGAGAGTATAGGCCTGGCGTGTGTCCTGTTTTCCTTTCTGCTTATACGTGTTTTTTTTTTGTGTGTGTGTGTGTGTGTGAAATGTCACAACTTTAAAATATGGTCCAACAAATTCAAAACTTTTATCAGTCTAGGCCAAACAAAATAGTTGCTATAGGCTAGGTTTGCCCCTTGGCCATCCTATCAGCAACCTCTGGCTTTAGTGACACTTGACCCTCAGGTCCACCCCTGGGCCAGGCTCTTTGTGAGAGGGACTGGAGAGAGAACTGGGGGGCTCTGTTCAGGACAGATCCCACCCCCCTTGGTTGTGGGGCAGGAGCAGTACCTTCCAGAGCACAGCTGTTCCCATCCAGCTGTTCAGGTCTCGGCAGGGAGAGCAGCTGCCAGGCATTAGTGAGAACAGCTGAGCATCCCCAACCTGGGCTGGGGGACTGTGGCTTTGAGTTTAGGGCAGTGGCTGTTTTCCTCCCACTGCTTTTGATCAGACTGGGTTGGGCGGCAGGGTTTGTTCACAAACAGGAAACGGGGAGAGAATTGGGTGGAGGGACTGCAAATTAGGTTTTGGTGGCAACACAGAGCCGTCCCTGCTTTACCCCAGGGTACAGGTGCAGACTGGAAACCAAGCCAGTGAAATTGGTCATCTCTGATGCCAAGTTGGCTGGGCACAGCCACTCCAGCACACACACCTTGGGACCAACCCTCTGACATTTTAGTCCTCAGTGCCCCTCCCACCTCTGCACCTGCTTTGACCGTTACACAGTGTGTGTGTGTACACACATAGATGCACAAAGCCCTGCGTGGCAGGTGGTCTCTGGCAACATAGCTAGGGTGGTAAGGCCTATCTACAGAAGCTTGTGCTCCAGCCTCAAAAGGAACATCTGTTGGAATTCCTTCCTAAGGCAGGAGGAGGGGGTAGGACAAAGGCTGGGTTCTAAAAAATTCCATAGGAGGGAGAAGAGGATGTGACTCTACACATTTGTCACTAGGGGGTCTGGCATGGCAAACTGGCTCATCCAGGGGCACACTAAACCAGGCCCCTGTCCTGGGGGGAGGGGGCAGGACAGCCCCACACAACTGAAGGGAAGCCCAGCCTTGCTGGCATTCGGGCCCTGGAGACACTCACATTGTTGGCCAAGGATGAATGCCTTTCCTGGTGGCCATATGGCCCCGCTGAGGTGATTTGCATACAGGTGGAAGGCCTGTGGGCAGGCTGGCATGACCGTTGTCTGGGTAACACTCAGCCACCTTTCGACCTAGCCCAGCTGTCTCCATTGCTGCCCTTCTCTGGGCCGTCTTCCATTCAGGGCAGCCTCTACAACCCAGGCTGCCTCTCGTCTTCCCTCTCCTCAATACCCGGGTCCCCAGGTATTGACATTCTTTCCACTTCCTCTTTCCACTGTCCTTAGCCCTAGTCCCCGGGTCTTGTGGACTGGGGACCTGATGCTGGTGGCGGGTGAGGGACTGTGGCGGGAGGTGGGCTGCACAGGACTCTTCTCTCTCCTAGGTTTGAACAGACTATTCAGGCAGCTAGCCAGCTTATTCGAAAGTAAGTGCTTGGCTTTCCTCTTGTAGGCTCTGGTGGTCTACCCACCAAAAGCTACCTCTGCCCCCACCCCCGGTTCTCTGCCCACCCATCCCAGGCGCTTCCGTGGGGAGGGGGTGCACAGGGCTCTGGTGGAGGGGCATCCTGCGTGCTCTCCTTTATGGTCCCAAACTCTCCAGCCCTGATGTGTCCCTGTTTCATTCTGCAGCAAGCAGATCACCATCCGACGTTTCCAGTCCTTGCCGGTGAGTGCCCTTTGCGGCCTGACAGGAGGCTCAGGCCCACTAGCTGAGACTGGGGAAGGGCAGGAGGGTTCCAAAGCCCAATTCCTAGAGGGTACATTTGGGATCAGATGTCCTTGGTCTGGCTGTGGGTGATGGGGTTTGGGGGGAGGTGGATGGACAAACGAGGGGATTCAAGGGAGGGATGGAAGAAGGTAGGGCCTGGGCTGGTGCAAGAGAAATGTAACTCCAGTGCCTGCTGCCCCCCTGGCTCCCCAGGTGAGGCTTCTGGGCCACAGCCCTGTGCTACGGAACATCACCAATGCCCAAGCGCCTGGCAGATGGAAGAGCGAGACTCGTGGCCAAACTGCCCACAGCTCTGGGGAGGATAAAGAGAATGTACGCTCCTGGCAGGCCAGAGTGGGAACACTCCAGGGAGAGAAGGGGGCATGCTGGGGTGGTTCCCTGGCATTTGATGACCCCCCACCCCCTTCTTGCCCACAGGATGGATTTGTCTTCAAGATGCCATGGAAGCCCACACATCCCAGCCACACCCATGCTTTGGCTGAGTGGACCAGCCGCAGAGAAGCCTTTGCCCAGAGGCCAAGCTCGGCCCCCGACCTGATGGTACATCAGGAGAGCTGACCCTTGCAGGGCAGGCGTGCGCACAGGGCAGATGCCCCCGAAGGCAGCCTGGGGATGGGAGAGTGATTCGGAGCCTGAGGCAGGGGAACCTTTTCTCAGAAGGGTAGGGGTGGGGCTGCCTTGGGTCCCCACCCTGAGTAGCCTGTGTTTGTTCATCACCCACACAAGTGTCTTACCCCTGAGCGGAAGATGGAAGTAGAGGAGCTGAGTCCCCTGGCCCAACGCTTCCCCCTGACCCCCACCAAGGGGGCACCTGACGAAGATGATGGGTTTGTGGACATCCTGGAGAGTGACTTAAAGGTACGCAGCCTTGCTCCATCAGGCCCCCTACATCTCCTTCTGAGGTCTCCCAAAGAGGAGAGCTCTGAGCTCCTGCAGCAAGACTATGATCTCATTTCAATGTCAGAAGAAGAATTGGAGGTAACTGAGTCACAGCCTGACCTTTGGCCAATCAGAGAGCAGCTGGCTGGTGCTGCAGTGAGGGGAGGATGGGCAGAGTGGGGGGAAGGCGCTCCTGCATGCCTCCTCCTGGTTCTGCGCAAGCCCCGGCAGTGAGGGGTCCCTGCCACCCTGCCACCTCCTGGTTCTGGGGGCGCTGCCCTGTGTGGAGGTGCTGGCAGGGCCAGAGAAGGCTGCTGGGAGAACAGAGAAGGCAGTGCTGGAGGACTGGGGCCTCAGGGGTTTGACCTGTGCCTGTTGGTGTGACCCTATCCTTGTTGATTTGGCCTCAGGATGATGATTCAGTTCCCCCAGGCATGGAGAACCTCATTAGTGCCCCACTGGTCAAGACTTCGGAAAAGGAAGAGGAGCAGGTGAGCTTCTGGGGTGGCCCACTTAGACCTTGGAGGGGTGGAGCCCTATCCTCCAGGTAGGATTGGGGGAGGGCAGGAGCTGAGACTCTGACCCCTGACCTACGGCCCTTACCAGGACCTCATCATGTACAGCAAGTGCCAGCGGCTCTTCCGCTCTCCGTCCATGCCCTGTGGTGTGATCCGACCCATCCTGAAGAGGCTGGAGCGGCCCCAGGACAGGGACCTGCCTGTGCAGAACAAGCGGAGGAGGAGTGTGACCCCTCTGGAGGAGCAGCAGGAGACTGAGGAACCTGTGAGAGCCCTCCTCCTGGGGTGGGGCTGCCACCTTCCCAACCTACTCTGCAAGCCCTTCTCAGCCGGGATGCAGGCAAGGGGGGTACCAGCCAGGCTGGGCACAGAGGGGAAGCCTCCCCCCTGACCCTGGCTGCCATCTATCTCACAGAAAGCTCGTGTCCTCCGCTCCAAGTCCTTGTGTCACAACGAGATTGAGAGCATCCTGGACAGTGACCACCGTGAACTGATTGGGGATTACTCTAAGGTACCAGCTGGCAAGACCCTCAGGCTCCACGCCTTACCGACTGCAGCCCCCTAGCCCAGCAGCTGCTGCAGTGCTGCCCTCTCCCCTGGAGGCCCCTTTTCTTTTCTTTTTGTTTTAGAGAGAGGAAGGGAGAGGGAGAGAGAGATAGAAACATCGATGAGAGAGAACATCAATTGGCTGCCTCCTGCATGTCCCCCGCTAGGGATCCGGCCCACAACCTGGGCATGCGCCCTGACTGGGAATCGAACCAGCGACCTCTTGGTGCGTGGGTCGACGCTCAACCACTGAGCCACACCGGCCAGATAGGGCCCCTTTTCTTTGTCCTCTGCATCCTATGGTCCTTGACCCTCGCCTAGACTCTACTCTCTGGCTCTCCTTGGTCTCCTGATCTATCTCACATATGGCATCAGTGGTGTCTCCACCTTGGAAAACATTTCCAAATACATGTCTAGTTTGATCCTGCTCGGGTCTCATTCCCGGGCTTGGCAGAGCTGAGGGCAGGAGGCAGGAGTCCATCCCTCTGCTCCCCTTCAGTTCCCCTTGAAAGCTTCTTCCCAGGGTATCAGACCCCAAAGGCACCTCTCGGTTGCTATGGGAATCAGAGCTGAATTTGAAGGTCAAATCAGGTGTGGCCTTGGCTTGGGAAAAAAGCTCCATCCTTCCCATGCTCATCTTACCCATTTCATGTTCTTCTTTCTCAATCCCTTTCTCTCCTCTCTTCCCTTCAGGCCTTCCTCCTACAGACTGTGGATGGGAAGCACCAAGACCTCAAGTACATCTCACCAGAAACAGTACGTGCAGATGCGCTGTTCACCCGTTGACCTTCCCCGAGAACAGGCTGCAAGCACTGGGTAGGGTAGGGGTAGGGGCCGGCCCCTGCCTCCCGGCCTGACCTGCTGGGACCCACCTCCGTGGCCTCTTACAGATGGTGGCCCTGATGATGGGCAAGTTCAGCAACATTGTGGAGAGGTTTGTAATTTTGGACTGCAGATACCCCTATGAGTATGAAGGCGGACACATCAAGGTGAGATGGTGATGAGAGAGGTGCTGAAGACCCCCCACTTCCATCCTTCCTTTGTAGGGGTGCCCTCTTGTGGGGAAGGGTCCTGCCCAGCCAGAGGTGGGGTCACCCATTTGAAAGACAGGAACTGCATAGGGGAGGGGTCTGCCACCCAGGCCCAGAGCTGTGGCCTGACCTCCAGCCACTCTGGCAGACTGCTGTGAACCTGCCCCTGGAACAGGACGCCGAGATGTTCCTGCTGCAGAGCCCCATCACACCCTGCAGTCTGGACAAGAGAGTCATCCTCATTTTCCACTGTGAATTCTCATCTGAGCGTGGACCCCGGATGTGAGTCCCAGCTCCACCCAAGCTTGTGGGTGCTGGAACCTTCCTATGGCCCGAGGCCTGATCCTGGCCCCTCGTTGGCCTGGGCCTCTGTCTCCTCTGACTGCCTGGAGCAGACCTCACTCTGCTTCCTTGTGCAGGGCACCCTGCTCCTATCTCCCTCTCACTGTCTTTTCCATCAGGCCTCACCCTCCATCCATCGCCACCACTCCCATAAAATCTGATTCCAAGCCTCTAGCGGTGTCCTTAAAATCCAAGGGCCCTGTCCCAGTCCTCAGTGACATGGACCCTTCTGGTGTTCACATGGCCTTTCCTTGCCCCACTTCTTGCCCTCACTAAGTCTTGTCCAGACCTCCTGAATGTATCTCTTGAATTTTGTCAACTTCTTTTTATTCTGCTTCGCCCTTCCTAGTCCAGGCTAGACGTCACTAACAAAGATTCTGCAACTGCCTTCCAGAAACAGAGAGGCCCCTTTGAGTAGCTAGACTGATCTAAAATTGCCTGCACTCAAGCCTTCTGTGGTTCTCCAAGGCCCTCAAGGCAGGGGCGCAGGGAACAGGTTCTCTGAGGGCCACCCTGCTGCATGGCCGGCTCTGACCACCATACCCATTGGTGCCAGGTGCCGTTTCATCAGGGAACGAGATCGGACCATCAATGTCTACCCCAGCCTCTACTATCCGGAGATGTACATCCTCAAAGGCGGCTACAAGGACTTCTTCCCACAGCACCCGGTACGGCAGGGGCGTGGCCATGGCCTGCATGGGAGGGTGGACTGCAGGGAAAGGGCTTGGCCAGGCATCACCCTGAGAGAAGAAGGGAGGGCTGCCCTCCCCAAACTTACTCCTTCCCCCATACTGATTGACCTCCCCTGTCCTTCCCTAGACCTTCTGTGAACCCCAGGATTATCGGCCCATGAACCACGAGGCCTTCAAGGACAAGCTGAGGACCTTCCGCCTCAAGACCCGCAGCTGGGCTGGGGAGCGGAGCCGGAGGGAGCTCTGCAGCCGCCTGCAGGACCAGTGAAAGGCCCGCCACGGACTCACCTGCCTTCAGTGCCTGACTGGCCTGAGCACCGGCCACCCGGGGGCCTGTAGGACTGAGGGTCTGCTGGAGGCCCCAGGGCCTGTCCAGGGAAAGACTGAGGGTGTGCTGTCCATTTGCCCCCAGCCCTGATCCCCTGGTCTCACTCCAGCCGTATTCCATATCCTGGTGCCATCCCGCTACCAACACCCCAGCCCCTAGAAGAACCCCGCCTGTCGACTTAGTGGAATTGGATTAAGTCCAACTCAAAGGAAGTATTTTGTGTTCAGCAGGAGCCTTTTCACTTTTCTCTTTCTTGTTTGGATTAACCATTTGTCTTCCTGTGTCCAGAAAAGCCCCCTTTTTTCTAGGGGCTTTGTTTGTATGTATGAGGCTGGGGGAAGCCACAGCGCCCGCCACGGTGGGCAGAGCTGCGCTCCTCCCTTCCTGGGAGTGGCACGGTGCCCGGCCCTCACAGCACTCCCGCGTGTGTCTGCGTTTTCGCTTTCTCGTTGCTTCTTTCCTGTCCCTCCTTCTGTGCACCTGCAGCACAGACATAAGCTCTTATTCTTCCTGTTTCAGTGTTACCTGCGTGCTTGATTTTGTCTGATTTTTTTGCCCATCTCAGGACATTCACAGGTGGTCAGGCAGTCACCCTCACCCTAAGAGAAGGCAGGGCTGCCCCACCCAAAGTTACCCATTAGGCTCCCCCTGTCCATTTGGGGTTAGAGACTCAAACCTTAATTCCCCAACTGGCCTGTTTTCTGTTGCCTCGGAAAGGGATGTGATTCGAGGGGTGCCCTGGGTGAGGGTAAGGCCTGTGTCCTGAACCTCAATGGAAGCCCAACCCCTACTGCTGTGAACCCTGGGGCCTGACTTCTGAGAACGTACTGCTGTCTTGTGGATGGACAGAGGGATGAACGAACGGGTGGATGGATGAATGGTAAATGGATGGATGGCCGTAGACTTGCACATACAAACCACTGAGTGGAAGCGTTTCAGTGAGTGGGACAGCCTTCGGCAGGAGTCTATGTGGATAAAATCTTTACACTTTAAGGTTTGGAAATATCTAAGAGGAAATGTCATTGAAGCAGCTAAACCAAGGACAGAACCACCTCTGACTTAACCTCAGGATGTGGGAAGGGCTGTGCTTGAAGGCCCTGATGAGTCATCTGCTAGGGCCTTGTTTCAATAAAGCACTGAACAAGATGAGCAACCACCACTGTGTCCTCTTGACAAGACTACAGCAGACCCTGATGGTGGCATAGGGCAGGGGTGGTTCAGAAGATTGGGATGAAAGAGTCCTGGGAGGTAGCTTCATGCTCTCTTCCCAAGTCTCGCCATGACTTGGGATTTGGCCTCCCTCTTCCCCTCATCTGGCTGTTCAAGCACCTCTGGGCTCAACCTTCCTAAACTTTGAACCTTGAAGGCAAGAGTGACTCCGTCACTCCTCTAGAATTGCCAGTGGCTCCCCATTGCCGGCAGAATAACCTGGGCCTTCCCCAGCCTCATTCCTCACCTCCAACTGACTCAAATGTTCCATACCTTGCTCATCACAGTTCCTTGCCTTTGCGTCTACTGTGCCATCCTCAGAGCTGTTTTCTCTTGTCTGTTATTCCTCCTGTAATGATCACTTCCTCCCAGAAGCCTTCCTGCCCTCTCAGGGAAATGGCTTTCCTCTCAGTGTCCCCGGCACCCAGCAGAGATTCCACCACCTAGGAGATGCCGAGTTCAAGATCAGACAATGGGAAAGGGTCGATCTGGGAGAACTGGTCCCAGGCCCAAAGCTGGTGCTTCTCGTCTCAGAACACCACTGCTCTGTTAAATACCCCTCCTGCCCCCCTCCAGTGTGAGCTGTTTGTGATTGCAGGGACTGCTTTACAAATGTACAAATAAGATGCTGCCTGATACAGAGTACACACACATCCGGGGTCACACCACTTTCTGTGGAAATTCATCTACCTTCTGCAGTAGGTGGTGGGATAATTACTCACTCCATTTTGCAGATGGAAAAGTGGAGGCTATTTTTAGCAACAAGAAGGGACTCCAGATTCCCAGGCTGAGTCTAAAGAACACTTGCCCTGTCTTCAGCTTGACCCTCACGTTTGTTATGCCTAAAGGATTGGTTTTCACTCCTGACCCAGAGCCCCCTGCAAGGATGCAGCGGATGGGGGAGTGTCTGGGGCTGGGCCTCTGCTCAGGGAGGTTGGGGCCTTGAAGACTCCAGAATCCCCCCTCTGTCCACCACGCAGGCAGTTGACACAAATGTCAACATTTACTGGGGTGAGGGGGCTTGCCCCATAAAAGGAGAAATAGCTCTGAAGACCCCTGGGAAAGAGAGTGAGCCCTGGGTATCAAGGTGCTGAGACTTGCAGCCCCACTCTGAGTGCTCAGGTGGTGTCCTATCTGGTTTTACCGAGGAGGAAGGGCAACTGGATGCTCAGAGAGGGCACTCACTTGCCCCAGGTCACGCAGCAGATAGAAGGAGAGCAGGCATTCTAGCTGCCCAGATCTCTCCTACTCCTCACTTCCTGCCCTGGTGACCAGAGCAGCCAAGGGGTGGGGCTGGGCTGCCTGGCTTCTGCTCTGAATGTACTCCTCCCACTCCACCAGTCTGGATCAGACCACATGGGGAGGAGGGAGCAACGGGCACCGAGTGTTTAACAATGCCCAGGCCCTGTGCCAGGTGCTGACATGCACAGCCATGCCTGCCCCCCTTATAATCCACCATCAGAGTCATAGTCACTTAGTCTGCTCCAGACACTTGTACATATTATCTCCTAAACTCAGAATGGTTTTCAGCTCATTTTGCAGGGAAAACAAGAGGAGGGCAGGGAGGAGATTTGGGGCAAGCCAGAGAGAAAACTTCCCCAAGAGAAGGCCCTGGTGCTGGCACCTACCCTGAGAAAGGCGCAGGCCTGAGCCTGGGGGAGGGGGTGCCAGGAGTCACCTTCTCAACTCAAGCCAGGATCCCCTCTGACTCTGGGAAGTTCAGGGGATGAAGCAGAGGTGGCTCAATCCCCCAACCCTCCAGCAAGAGAAGCTATAACTTTCTTCCTGGGTGTTCATAAAGGGAAGAGGATCAGACAAGGAAGTGGTTTAAATCCTGGGCTGCTGGCCAGTTTTAAAGGTTGTTTTGCTTGGGCTAGGGTGGGGCAGAAATTCCAGTCTGCAAGGAGCCATGTGCGGCCAGCTCACGTGGGTAAAGAGCTGCTTGCAGTTGGGCGAAAGTTGGGAGCTGGACTGTGCCAGGCCTGGCCAAGTCAGTGGGCATGCATGGGGTCCAGGCATTGTCCGAATTGCTTTCCAGGCAACTTGCAATGAAAATTTTTTATTTATTATTTTTTGTTAATCCTCACTCAAGGATATTTTTCCACGGATTTTTAGGTAGAGTGGGAGGGAGGGAGGGAGGGAGAGAGAGACACACATTATTGGTTGTCTCCTGCATGACCCCCAATCAGGTCCAGGAACTGAAACCAAAACCCAGGTACGTGCCCTTGATGGGGAATCGAACCCAAGACCCTTCACTCTGAGGCCAGTGCTTTGACCATGAGCCAAATCAGACAGGGCACAATGAAAAAAATTTTAAATAATGTTTTAAGCATGCTTTCCCTCTGGGGAGTGCCCGTGCCATCCTCCTCCTCCTCTCCTTCCCCACTTCTTACCCCGCAGGTACCATCTCCCAAACTCTAAGGGACCCCAGGACACATGCAACCAGGGGATTAGTGGGCAGAGGCAGCTCGTCCTGGGCTAACCCCTGAACCTGTCTCCAAGGCCCCTTTTCTCTGACTTCCCAGAGAGCTAAGGCAGCCCAGCCCAGGCTGTCCTATGGCTTCCTCCTTCCTAGGCACTTCCTTGTCCCCAGCTTTAATAAATGTACTCTCATAGTAACATATAATAATAATAATAAAATAAAAATAATGTTTTGAGTTTTTAAAAATATATTTATATTGATTTTTTAGAGAGAGAGAGAAATATCAATGTGAGAGACATTGATCAGCTGCCTCCTGCACACTCCCTGCTGGGGATCCAGCCTACAACCTGAGCATGTGCCCTGACTGGGACCTCAGTCTATAGAACAATGCTCAATCCACTGAGCCACACCAGCCAGGCTGTTTTTTTTATTATTATTTTTTAATTGATTTTAGAGAGAGGAAGGGAGAGGGAGAGAGAAACATCCAGGCTGCCTCCTGCACACCTTCGACTGGGGATTGAGCCCAAACCCGGGCATGTACCCTGATCAGGAATGGAACCCACCACCTTCTGGTGCTTGGGACGAATCTCAATGAGCTGAACCATACCAGCCAAGGCAAAATAACTTTTTTTTTTTTTTATCCTCACCCGAGTACCTTTTTGCATGTATCTTCAGATAGAGTGGGAGGGAGAGAAGGAGGAAGAGAGAAAGAGAAACACCGACCTGAGAGAGACACATCAAGTGATTGCCACCCACACGACCCCAACTGGGGCTGGGGACAAACTGCAACCAAGGTACATGCCTTTAGCGGGAACCGAACCCGGGACTCTCCGGTCCGCGGGCCGACGCTCTAACCACTGAGCCAAACTGGCCAGGGCTTGTTTTGTTTTTTAAGTTGAATAATCAACATTTCCTCAGCAGCACACATCTTAAACGTGGAGCAGAGAACTGAAGGACCACCGCGCAGCTCCAGGTACAGGAATGTCTCCAATTCCAGGAGGTTTGCTCGTGGTCCCTCCCAGTTGCCTGAACTCCAAGGTCACCATTATTCTGGTCGCTATCAGAGCAGATTAGTTTCACCTGTCCTAGAACTTCGTTTACATGAAATCATACAGTTCTTACTTTTTTGTGTTTGGCTTCTTTCACTCAGCATAATAATTTTGAGATCCATCCATATTTCCTTTAGCAATAGTTTATTCTTGTTCATTACTGTGTAGCATTTCATTATATGAATATACTCCTAAATTGAATTATTTATTCTGATTTTTAAATTAAAAAAATATTAAGGTGTAGCCCTAGCCAGGTAGCTCAGTTGGTTAGAGCACCTACCATTATGCCAAGGTTGTGGGTTTGATCCCGGTCAGGGCACATATAAGAATCACCAATGAATGCATTAATAAGTGGGACAACAAATTAATCTTTCTCTCTCTCTTTCTCTTTCTCTCAAATCAATCAATAAAAAATTTAAATTAGGGCCCTGGCCAGTTTGGCTCAGCGGTAGAGCATTGGCCCGCGGACCAATGAGTCTTGGGTTCGATTCTGGCTAAGGGCATGTACCTCGCTTGCGGTTCGTCCCTGGCCCTTGTTGGGGTTGTGCGGGAGGCAACCAGTCGATGTGTCCCTCTCACATCAATGTTTCTCTCTCTCTTCCTCCCCCTCTATCTAAAGATAAATTTTTAAAAATATTCGTGGGTGAGGATTAAAATAATAATAATAATTTAGCCCTGGCCGGTTTGGCTCAGTGGTTAGAGTGCCAGTCCTCGGACCAAAGAGTCCTGGGTTCGGTTCTGGTCAAGGGCACGTACCTTGGTTGTTGTTCGTCTCTGGCCCTGGTTGGAGGCATGTGCGTGGCAACCAATCAATGTGTCTCTCTCACATCGATGTTTCCCTCTCTCTCTCACGCTCTCTCTCTCTCCCTCCCTCCCTCCCTCCCACTCTGTCTGAAGATAAATGTAAAAATATCCTCGGGTGAAGATTTAAAAACATTTTTTTTAATTAGGGTATAATTGATATGCAGTAAAATTCACCCCTTTGAGTGTGTAGTTTTTTATGAGTTCTGACAAATGCACACCGTTGTGTAATCTCTACCACAATTGAGATATAGAACATTTTCATTCTTCCCTCTGTGGATTATTTGCGACTATTTCAATTATACTGAGAATATGCCCAGGAGTGGAATTGCTGGGTTATAGTGTGTGGGTTCAGTTTTAGTATTTTCCACACACAGTTTTCCAGGGTTGCTGTACCAACTTATTTCCCACCAGCAGTGTCTGAGAGGTCTGTTGTTCCATATTCTCAGCAAAATTGTTACATTTTAACCTCTCTTTCTTAACTAGAAAATGTATTTGTTGTAGCAAAGAGCTCTGTGGTCAAGCTGGGTCTACACACCATGACACAGCAGTGGCAGGGATGGTAGCCTCACAGACCCAGCCTGTTTTCTGATTCTCTATACTGAAATGTTAGCCTAAGTCTTGATTTTTTTCTCATCAGATTCTTTAAAAAGTTAAAGTGACTCTGCAATTAATTGGCTGCATGTCACTGGCTTGCATCCATCCACTGACGACAGCTCACAACCATCTAGAAAACTTGTGATTTCTAAAAAATCTTTCTCCCTGGAACTGAACGCACAGGCACCATACTTTCCAGAGGCAATAAACTGTTGGTGCAGAAGGGTGTTTAGACATGGCCACGTGGGATCTGGAAACAATCAGGAGAGGGAAGTTGAGTAATGATGGAGAAGTGGCTGTTTTGCAGCTATGAAAGTCAGGCCTGAGAGAATGTTGGATGATGTAAAGTTCTTCGCAGTCTATTGTTTAAAGGAGGCAGTTGGTTATGGGACAGAAGGTAAAAAGCAATCCCACCCAACTCCCACAGCAGTTTCTGTGGGTGTCAGGCAGTGCTGTGGGGGTTGCCTCTGCCCCACCCAGCCCACACTGCACACACACCCCTGGGAGGGAGTGACAACGGCAGCTTCCAGGCTCTGAGTCAGTGGGGCCTGGGGCAGCGGGAGGGGAAGGGGCCTCACGTGGCTGGGCCTGAGCCACCTCGTGGGGCCTCCTGGCTCTCCGCCCTGCAGGAAGTGAGGCCCTTTGAAAGGGCCAATCACACTTGGACTAGTCTTCCTGGGGCCCAGCCAAGGCTACTTCCATGGGCCCTGGGGCTGTAGGAGGGGGCTTTCTGGGTTGGGACTGGGAGCACTGGGAAGGAGGTCAGCCAATCTGGGTGGGAAGAAGTTCCCAGGCTTGAGTTGTAGGGGGTGAGTAGCACTAGGCTGATGGCCTCCCAGACCTGGGGGCAGGAGCTGAAGCAGCTCCTGGCCCCTGGGGTGACCAGGAGGGGACAGGGGAAGCAGGGGAAACCCAAGGAGAGGGGAAGGAGAAGGCTGAAATCAATCTCTTTGACCTGCACACCTCCCTCAGCACATGCATAACATTGGAAAAGTTACTTAATCTCTCTGTGCTTCAATTTCCTCATCTGTGAAATGGAGATAATAAAGCCCCTCCTTCAAATGGATGAGATCAAATGAGTTGGTGTACGGGAAACACTCAGAACAGAGCCTGCCTACAGCAAGTTCCATTTAAGAGTGCTATGGCTGTCCTGGCTGATTTGGCTCAGTGGTTAGAGCGTCGGCCTGCGGACCAAAGAGTCTCGGGTTCGATTCCGGTCAAGGGCACATACCCGTACCTCCTCCGTTTCAGTTCGTCTTGGCCCTGGGCCCTGGTCGGGGTCCTGCGGGAGGAAACCAATCGATGTCTCCCTCTTCCTCCCCCACTCACTCTATCTTAAGATAAATGGAAAAGTATCCTTGAGTGAGGATTTAAAAAAAAAAAGTCTGCTATGGTTGTTATTCCTTCGGGCACGTATGGGTGTCAGACAGGCCAAAGGGTTAGCCTAAAAATATTTAATTAAAAAATTTTTATCCTCACTCGAGGACATTTTTGCATTCATCTTCAGACAGAGCGGGAGGGAGAGAGGGAGGAAGAGAGAGAGAGAGAAACATCGATGTGAGAGAGATACATCAAGTGGCTGCCACCCACACGACCCTAACCAGGGCCGGGGACAAACCGCAACTGAGGTACATGCCCTTAGCAGGAACTGAACCTGGGACTCTCTGGTCCGCGGGCGGATACTCTAACCGCTGAGCCAAACTGGCAGGGCTAATTTTTTTATTTTTAATTATTTTTATTTTTGGGGGGGGGGCTAATTTTTAAAAAATAGTTTTTTCTTTATTGACTTTAGAGAGAGGAAGGAAGAAGGAGAGAGAGATAGAAACATCGATTGGCCGCCTCCTGCATGCCCCCCGCTGGGGATTTGGCCCCCAACCTGGGCATGTGCCCTGACTGGGAATCAAACCGGCGACCTCTTGGTGAATGGGTTGATGCTCAACCACTGAGCCACACTGGCTGGGCAAAACATTTAATTTTTAAAATGGGGACAGCCTGGGTGTTTCCTCACCTTTCTGCATGTGGAAAAGCCCCTCCGTGATGGGTTACAGTAGAAAAACTCAGCCTCTGTATATAGGAAGCAGGTGGACTACTGCACTAGTTCGAGTAACAGGAGGCTGTGACTGGGGGTGTGGGTGGCAACAGAGGAGGAAGACGTCTGGGTGGCCCATGGGAGGCTGCCCACATGGGACAATGTCATCTCTGAGCTGATTCAGGGAGTGGGAGGGGAATGAAGGAGAAGGCTTGCCTGACTTTGGTCCCCTTTATTCTAGGGCAACCATATCCACTCAGTGTCAGCTGGTCTGTGTTCTCAAAAAAGCAGGTCCCGTCTCCCTCTTAGTTTACTACGCTCGTCTTCATGAAAAGGCTAGATATCTTTATCAGGGAGTCAATCAAAAAAATCCATTGCCAGCCTTGGACATTGTGGCTCACTTGGCTAGAGTGTCGTCCTGTGCACCAAAGAGTCACAGGTTTGATTCCCAGTAAGGGTACATGCCTGGGTTTCGGGTTTGATCCCCCATCAGGGCAAGTACAAGAGGCAATCAACTGATGATTCTCTCCCACACAGATGTTTCTCTCTCTTTCTCGCTCTCCCTCTCCCTTCCTCTCTCTAGAATCAATGAAAAGCATATCCTCATGTGAGGATTAAAAAAAAATTCCATTGCCTGAGGCTTGCAAATTCTAATTGCTCTCCCCATATCCAGAAGTGGGTGGTGGCTTGATTGGTGTGGCCTGACATTTCAGGGTCTATAATCCCTGATAAGGGTTTCTAGCTGTCAAAAATCAATAGGGGTGCCCTCAGGGAGTGAACTCCCTGTCTCTGGAGGTATATAAACAGGACCTGGGGTTGGTCCTGATGTATGGGAGAAGCAGCAGAACTACCCAAGCTGGGCTGCCCATCAGTGATTCAGGTCCCTGCTGTGCTTGGGTAGGTGGGGAATGGAACCTGCTTTCCAAATTGAGTAATCCTAGTGGTGGGCACCAAGGGGCAAGCACCAGGATGCCTGCCTTTGTGGGGCAGGCCTCACCCTGACCTGGGTAGAGAGCAGAGGAAGGTAGGCATGTGAGGAAAGGGCCACTGTGTGGGTCTGTAGGCGACCCACCCAACTCAGAAGACCACTGAGAAGAGCAGGGCTGGGGGAAGCTATGGTCACCTCTGCCCACAGCCAGAGGGAGGGGAGGGAAAATGACAGGAAGGTGTAGCCTCCCTATCCCGAGTCCCATCTAGGCAGGTGGGCCAGGCCTCAAATCAGCCATCTATCTGCTTCCTTCAAGCTCCTTTCATTTTTTTGTTGTGCTTCATTAATTTTACTTTTCTTCCTTCTCCTCTCTCTCTCTCTCTCTCTCTCTCTCTCTCTCTCTCTCTCACACACACACACACACACACACACCCATCTATCCATATCCCACATATAAATTGTGGGCCTGGCCCCACCGCAGTCTCTAGAGCAGCGGTTCTCAACCTGTGGGTCACGACCCCTTTGAGGGCCGAATGACCCTTTTCACAGGGGTCGCCTAAGACAGTTATGAAGTAGCAAAATTACAGTTATGAAGTAACAATGAAAATAATTGTATGGTTGGGGGTCACACCAACATGAGGAACTGTATCAAAGGGACTGTATTAGGAAGGTTGAGAACCACTGCTCTAGAGTAACTATAAAAGCCTTGTACAATGAACATGCACACCCATTGCCCCCAACACACTCAGACTGTTCCATTTTTGTCTTCAGGGTGGGTCTTATAACCCCAGGAAGAACTGGGAAGTTCAGCCTGTCCATCCCCCTGCCTCTGAGCTGCCACCAGGCCAGAAGGCTCCACCTGCTTCCCAGCTCTGCTTTCCTGTTCTGCCTCTGGATCACCAACATTTATTGATTTACTAAGTGCCTACTACGTGCCAAGCTCCATCCCGCCCACTTCACAGGCTGCCTCACTTAGGAAGGAGTTAGGCTGCATGTAACAGAAATCCCACACAGCAGTTTAACAAAATTAAAGCATGTGTTCCTCACCCAGCAAGCAGGCTCTGTGGCATCTGCCACCCAGGCTCTTTCCTGCCTCACTGTCTTCAGAACATGGCTTTTATTGTTTTGTTTGTTTATGTGCCTCAGGCATGAAACAGCTCTGGCCACCAACACAGGCTTCAAGCTGGGATGAACTAAGGACTGCGCTGCACGTTTGCTCCGCCCCTGACTGCAATAAGAGCAAACACCACCAATCAGGTGTCTCCTTGCCCATTGCCACAAGTAGCTTTTTTAAAAAAAAATGTATGTTTTTATTGATTTTTTAAGAGGAAGGGAGTGAGAGAGAAACATTGATGTAAGAGAAACATCAATTGGCTGCCTCCTGCACGCCCCCTACTGGGGACTGAGCCCGAAACCCGGAAACCCATGTATGTGCCCTGACCTGGAACGAAACTGTGACCTCTCTCAGTCCATGGGACAACGATCAATACACTGAGCCACACTGGCCGGGCAGCTTTTTTTTTTTTTTAATGCCCCTGTGGCTATTTTTGTTTGTTTGTTTAGTTGATTTTTTGAAAAAATTTTTTTCTTTGATTTCTAGAGAGAGAGTTAAGTAGAGGAAGAGAGAGATAGAAACATCGATGAGAGAGAACATTGATTGGCCGCCTCCTGCATGCCCCCTACTGGGGACTGGGCCCACAACTTGACCTCTTGGTGCATGGATCAACACTCAACCACTGAGCCTCACCGGCCGGGATAATTGATTTTTTTTTAAGAGAGAGGAAGGGCCTGGTCGGTGTGGCTCAGTGGTTGAGCATTGACCCATGCACCAAGAGGTCGCTGGTTTAATTCCCGCTCAGGGCACATGCCCAGGTTGTGGGCTCGATCCCCAGTGGGCATGCAGGAGGCGGCCAATAGATGTTCTCTCTCATCGATATTTCTCTCTCTCCCTCTTTCTAAAATCAATGAAGGAAAAACGTTTGAAAAATAAAAAGAGAGGAAGATAGAGAAACATCGCTACATTGATCAGTTTCCTCCTGAATGGGCCCCGACCAGGGATCAAACCCTCAACCTGGGTATGTTCCCTAACCGGGAATTGAACCCGCCACCATTTGGTGTATAGGACAACACTCCAATTGAGCCACACCGGCCAGGGGGTATGTGGCTTTTCATCTCATAAGCTGGCTGAGTGCTGTAAAAAGTTAGGAAGGGCACCTGAGTCCACCCCACTTATCTAGACACCACCTCATCTGGGTCCCCCACTGCCTTTAGCATAGTGGTTCAGGTCAGTTTCTCCATGCTGTTTCCTCCTCCATGCACCTCACACAGGCCAGAGCCCCTGTGGCCTGGGACTTGGACTGGACTCACTGCCTGAGGAATGGACAGAGGCTGGAATATTGTGTCCCAGATGCCAGGTGGCCCCCAGTAACCAGAGCCTTCTGCCAGCTCTCTGCTGTAATCAGCTGGCAGACATGAGTCCTGGCTGAGAGCGATAGGAACTGGGGACCAGGAACTAAGCCAACCTCACCCCGGGTCTTTTTTTTTTTTCATCCTTACCCGAGGACATTCTTCCATTTTTCGTACAGATAGAGTGGGAGGGAGAGAGAGGAAGAGAGAGAGAGGGAAACATCGATGTGAAAGGGACACATCGAGTGGCTGCCACCCGCACAACCAACCAGGGCCGGGGACAAACTGCAACCGAGGTACATGCCCTTAGCGGGAACCGAACCCAGGTCTCTCCGGACTGCAGGCGGACACTCCAACCACTGAGCCAAACCGGCCAGGGCTCACCCCAGGTCTTATGGCTGAGGCCCCACACTCTCTGGGCCTTCCCCTCCATCTACAAATATATTTGTATGTTGTACTTGTGGTCAAAATGCCCACAGGCTTTGGCCACCTCCTGCAGGCTCCCTTCAGTGGCCCCCGCCTAGGGCCTATGGCCAGAAGTGCCCCGAGTACATGCCCTTGGAGGCCCTGGTGCCAGGGTCCCTGCCCTGTCCTTCATTTTTTCAGTCATCCTGGAGTGTGTTTGGGTTGGCTCCAGGCCTGTTTTGAGTGTGGCCCTGGGGAGTGAAGTTGGGTGCCAAAGCCAGGCTGGATCCCATGAGAGACATCACTACCACAGGCAGACCCTAGGTGCAAAAGGGACACCTGAAGGCTAATGGGTAGTTTGGACAGGAAAGCTTCCCCTAAGTTTTGGTCTGAGCACATTTTGAAGGGCAAAAAGAGGGGGAAAGAGCCTTCCGGGCTGAGGGAACAGCCAGTGCGGGTTGGGGTGGAGGGCTGAGAAATAACACTGGGACACATCTGGGGAGGCTCCAGCAGCTCATATGCCAAGAAGGCAGGCATTGAGACCCAAGACACCTTGCGGGGGCCCCAAACACCTCTGGGCCAAGCCCCCAATAGGGGCTTTTACCCCACTGCAGGGTTCTGGAAACTGGCACCTGGTTTGTCCCTCTCAAGTTTAAGGAATAAGATTCTTCACTATGACTTTGATGACAAGGACCGAGCTTGTTAGAGGTGGGAATGTGAAAGGAAAAACTGGTTAGCTTACTAAATTCTATGGGCTTCACTGGGGCCCAAAGAAGTGACTGACATGCCAGGGACACGCAGCTGGGACAGGGTTGGGAACAGAGTTTGAATAGTTCTATTCCAAACGGAGTCCTAGTCTTAACACACAAGCCAGAAATTCCCTCCCCCCAACCAGACCGCGTAAATAGGCATGTTTCCCCCAAAGGCATACTTTCCAGGAATCTGTATTTTATCAGAAGCCCTAATTCCCATGCATATCGGTCAGTTTGAGAACTCGGCCCTGCACGTTCAGGTCCCACAAGCCTTACAAGGCTGGTAGGCACCACGGGAGTCTGAACCGCGCCCTCTAAAGACAACGCAGCCACCCGGCCTCTTCCTGAAGGTCCACGGGGCGGGTCGCTGCGCCCCCTTGCGGCCGCCGGAGCTCGGCTGATCCAGGGCTTCGAGCCAGAACCCTGCGAACCGGCCAGGAGAGACCCGCGTGGGCAACGCCCGGAGCTCCGAACTAGGGACCTCCCGTGAGATTAGGAAGGTCTCCCGCGCGGAATGTCCAGAAGTGGGAACGCTTGTAACGCCCTCTCCTGGCGCACGGAGCACCGCACCCCGCGCGCGTCACCCTCGTGCACGCGCACGCGATCGCGATTCGTGTGCGCAGGCGCGTAGAGGCTGCGCAGCCGCCATTGCTCCCCCGCTAACGAAGCCTCCGGTTGGAAGTCTGTGGAAGCAGAAGGAAGGGTGAGTGCGACGCCTGGAGAACTGCGGCCCCGGGCTGAAGGGGTAGCATACTTAGGGGAGGATTCCCCGCTTAGGCCTGGCCGAGTGGATCAAGGAACTACAGCCCCCAAAATGCACTGCGCTGCAGGGTTGCGCGAGACAGTGACGTAAAAGGTCTTTGCTGCTACCATTTCTCTACTAGGGGAACGCCCTGGCCCCGGGCTGGCGACGCGTTCTGGTGGCTAGAGGGTCACTGGAGGTCAGCGGGCGCTGGTTCTGAAAACGCATCCCTATATTTTTTTCCTGTTTGACCAATTTATTTTATTATCCTCACCTGAGGACTTTTTTTGTTTTTTGCATTTATCTTCAGATAGAGCAGGAGGGAGAGAGGGAGGAAGGGAGAGAGAAACATCAACATGAGAGAGACACATCAAGTGGCTGCCACCCACACGACCCCAACCCAGGCCCGGGACAAACTGCAACCAAGGCACATGCCCTTAGCGGAAACTGAACCCGGGACTCTGGTCCGCGGGCCAATGCTCTAACCACTGAGCCAAACTGGCCAGGGCTGTTTGACCAATTTAAACCAATGATTTATTTACTCCTTTAAAAAAAAAAAAGTTTTTATTGATTTTTTTTTAGAGGGAGAGAGAGAGAGAAACACTGATGTGAGAGAGATACAGAGACTGGTTGCCTCCTGCGTGACTCCACCAGGGCCAGACTGAACTGCAACAGAGGTACATACCCTTACCTGGAATCGAACTAGACTCTTTGGTCCGCTGGGGTGCTCTAACTGCTGGGCCAAACTGGCCAGGGCCCTCCTCCTCATTATTTAGGCTTTATTTTGAAATAATCTCAAACTTATAGATTTTAAGAATTTTATTTTATTTTTTTTTTTTTTTTTTTTTTATTATTTTTTATTTTTTATCCTCACCCAAGGATATTTTTCCATTTTTTGTACAGATAGAGTGGGAGGGAGAGAGAGGAAGGGAGAGAGAGAGAGAGAAACATCGACGTGAAGGGACGCATCGAGTGGCTGCCACCCGCACGACCAGCCAGGGCCGGGGACAAACTGCAACCGAAGTACGTGCCCTTAGCGGGAACTGAACCCGGGTCTCTCCAGACCGCAGACGGACGCTCTAACCGCTGAGCCAAACCGGCCAGGGCAGATTTTAAGAATTTTAAAAATAACTCACATATCCCCCTTGATAATTAAGTTAGTTGCAGATGTGAAGCCACTTTCCCTCCACGTGTAGAGGTCTATCAAGACATTCCCCGACGTTCAAAATCAGGAAATATTGATCAAAACTGCTATCTAGTCCTGGCCGGTTTGGCTCAATAGTTAAGAGTATCGGCCTGTGGTCCAGAGAGACCTGGGTTTGGTTCCTGCTAAGGGCGTGTACCTTGGTTGCAGTTTGTCCCTGGCCCGGTTGGGGTCATGTGGGTGGCAACCAGTCGATGTGTCTCTCGAATCGAATTGATGTTTCTCTCTTTCTCCCTCTCTCTCCCTCCCACTCTATCTGAACAAAAGATGGAAAAAATGTCCTCAGGTGAGGATTAAAAAAAAACAACCTGTTATCTAATGTGTAGTCTATATATAAATGCTTCCAGTTGGCCCAGCATTCCATCCAGTACGTTTCCTTCAGCTGTTTTGTCTCTTTAGTCTCTGTCAGTATGGAGCAGCTCCCCAGTTTCCCTTGACTCTCATGACTTTGACATTTTTGAAGATTCCTGGCCAGTTGTTTTGTAGAGCTGAACTGGGGTTGTCAGATTTCTTCACTACTGTTATGGGCAGAGGTAGTGCTGACCAGACTGTTAATCAGAGGCTGGGGTGTATCTTGGGAGGCTGAGGAGGACCAGTGACCAGCCACGCCAGCTTCCAAACATACTTCCAGACCTTGCTAGGCCAGACCCTTTCTGTGGTTGCCTCCCCTGTTGAGGTTTCACACTCATCTCACTGAGGTGTCTGGCTTTCCTGTAGCACCCACCCTGGAGCCATGGTCCACGCTTTCCTCATCCACACCTTACGGGCCCCACAGGCTGAGGACATAGGCCTTTGCCGAGTGCTCTACTCCTGCGTCTTTGGTGCCGAGAATTCACCAGATGATCCACGACCACACGGTGCTGAGAGAGACAGGCTTCTCCGCAAGGAGCAGATTTTGGCAGTGGCCAGGTAACCGCACAGCCCAGTCCAGCCCCACACCTTCATTGAACATATGCCTAATTGTGATAGGTTTTCTGGGGGGACACAAGAAACGGGGACTAAGAATCAGAGACATTTTCCAAAGAGCTTTTTACAGTTGTTCACAGGTGTTATGTGAAAAAGGGTTAAAGAAAACAAAAATGCTATTATTACTGTTCTAGTTAGCATTTATTTATTTATTTTTTTATCCTCACCCAAGGACATTTTTGCATTTATCTTCAGATAGAGCGGGAGGAAGAGAGAGAGAGAGAGAAACATTGATGCAAGAGAGACACATCGACTGGCTGCCACCCGCACAACCCCAACCGGGGCCGGGGACAAACCACAACTGAGGTACGTGCCCTTAGTGGGAACCGAACCTGGTACTCTGGTCCACAGACCGATGCTCTAACCGCTGAGCCAAACTGGCCAGGGCAAGTTAGCATTTATTCAGCCTGAAATATGTGATGAGCATTTATGTTCTAAGCATTTCATGTATATGAACTCCTTTAATCCTTGTGACAGTCTTTTGAGGTAGGTACAGTTATTAGCCTCACCTTACAAATGAGTAAACTGAATACAGATTGTTTAAGGAACTTAACCTGCAAGTTAGAAAAGCAGTGGAGCTGGGATTTTTGTTTGTTTATTTTATTTTTTTTGGTACGTGCCCCTAGAGGAAACCGAACCCAGGACTCTCTGGCCCGCAGGCCGACGCTCCAACCGCTGAGCCAAACCGGCCAGGGTGGAGCTGGGATTTGACTGTAGGTAGGCAAACACCAGTACAGATTAGACATGCTTGGCAGTGCAAGATTTCTCAGGGCCTTTAGTGTGCCTGTAAGCTTTATACATCCCTAAGTAGGAGAGAGAATATGATACAGGGGGACTCTTTATGCCCAGAACCTTTCAAAAGCCTGGGATCCAGAGTGCAGTTTGGGAAACTCTGTTCTAGATGGGGTGTCTGGCCTTGGACCTTCCCATCCTAGACGAAGCCAGCAGGTGCCAAAATCTTCCAGTCTCTGTACATTCTGGGTGGGGGATTAACACTCTGGACCAGCCCTGTGTCAGACTCCTGCCATCCCCTTGTTCCTGTGGGCCTCTGCTCCCTCCTGTGGCACAGAAAACCAAACAGATTCCTTTAAAACCAGCCTGTGCTTGCCCTAGCCGGTTTGGCTTAGCAATTAGAGTGTCAGTCTGCAGACCAGAGAGACCTGGGTTCAGTTCCCGCTAAGGGCACATACCTCGATTGCAGTTTGTCCCCGGCCCTGGTTGGGGTTGTGTGAGTGGCAACCACTGGATGTGTCTCTCTCACGTCGATGTTTCTCTCTCTCTCTTCCTCCCTCTCTCCCTCCCACTCTATCTGAAGATAAATGCAAAAATATCCTTGGGTGAGGATAAAAAAAAAAAATAAATAATAAATAAATAAATAAATAAAATGAGCCTGTGCTCAGCCCAAGTTGGAAGGCAATTCAGGAGGAATGAGAGAATGCTTTCAATAAGCCTAGATGGCCAAGTGAAAGGTCTTTTTTATTTGGAGAGGGTTACAGGATAGGAAGTGGGTAGAGAATTTGGACAGCCCAGATTGGAAGTGGCTTTTACATTACTTTTCATTGGTTGCTTTTTTTTATGTTGAGAAGGTCTCTGTGAAGCAGGTAGGTGAGGATTTCTTCCCTTGGTGTTCAAAATCTGCCTTCTCTTGGCCACACTTAGTGAAATGGTTCAGGACCTGGAAGCTAGAGCCTGGATTTCTGTTTCAGCTCACACCTTCTTTGTGGCTCTGGGCAGGTTATTTCATCTCTTTTATACATTTTATACTTTTGAGATAAGGGGATAATGGAAGCTCCCAGCTCCAGGGGTGGTCATGAGAATGATAGAAATCAAGCCCTGGCCGTTTTTCTCAGTGGTTAGAGCGTTGGCCTGTGGACCAAAGAGTCGTGGGTTCGATTCTGGTCAAGGGCATGTGCCTCTGTTGCAGTTTGATCCCTGGCCCTAGTTGGGGTCGTGCGGGAGGCAACCAATTGGAGTGTCTCTCTCACATCAATGCTTCTCGCTCTCTCCCTCTGTCTCTCCCTTCTTCCCACTTTATCTGAAAATCAGTGGGAAAATATCCTCGGGTGAAGATTAAAAAAAAAAAAAAGTCAATAAAAATAGAAATCAGTGACCCACCACTCTCTCCAGGCAGGTGGAGTCCATGTGCCAGCTGCATCAGCAGGCCTCTGGCAGGTCTCCCACAGACCTGCAGCCTCAGTTCTCAGATGAGCCGGTGCTCCTGCATGAGGCCCCACGAGGGGCCTTCTGCCTGGCGGCAGGGGACCCTTTCCGGGAGCCTCGGACGGTTGTGTGGCTGGGTGTGCTCTCATTAGGCTTTGCCCTGGTGTTGGATGCCCATGAGAACCTGCTGCTGGCCGAGGGCACGCTCCGGCTGCTGGCACGCCTCCTTCTCGACCACCTCCGGCTGCTGACCCCCGGCTCCAATCTCCTGCTGCGGACTGACCGAATCGAGGGCATCCTTGCCCGCTTCCTGCCCCATGGTCAGCTCCTCTTCCTCAACGACCAGTTTGTCCAGGGTCTGGAGAAGGAATTCAGTGCTGCCTGGCCCCGATGACCCCTCCGAGAGGGCATGGAGGAAGGTCAAGGATGTTCGGACACACAGCCAGGTAAAACTTGGCATCTACCTCCTACCCAGCCTGCTCCCAGCTCTGGTGTGCTGCCACACCCAGGACAAATAGATGGGACAAGCTGGCAGAAAAGGGAGCAGGGCAGAAGGTGAAGGGGAGGAATCACGGAACATTCTGTGCCTGGAGCTGCTACAGTGGGCCAGCCCCTCTTGTCTTTGAGTCTACTTTCTCCCATCCCTACCAGCCAGCCCCATAAAGTCCACCAGTCCCTAGTGCTGGGGTGGTGAGGAGCGGCTGCCTGGAACTTGGCCCACCTTTCTCCAAACCCACAGTCATAACAGTGCAAAAAGAGTCTGAGACTCAGCTCCACCACAGTTCACAAATATGGCAGTCATTCAGGGGGATTCTGTAGGTTCTTTTGGGCCCAGCCCATGCACACTGAGCAGTCTCAAGATAATCATGGGCTTGCTCTACAGGGAGAGAAGGTGCTGTCGGATGGGTGCAAGGATTCTGGCCTGGATGATGTTATCTTTCTTATTTTGAATTAAAAGCACCACTGTATGATTTTGTCCCAACCCCTGTGGGTCAGGGACCCAAAATCATGGTGGTTCTGCTCAGTGTTGCTTGTGCCAATAGAATGAAACTGGTAAAGCAGATCAGAAAGTTTATTCGTTGGCCAAGTGATTGAGAAGGATGAGTTATGTTTAAAAGATCCCTTCTAGCCCTGGCCAGTTTGGCTCAGCGGTTGGCACATCGGCCTGCGGACCAGAGAGTCCTGGGTTTGGTTCCTGTAGGGGCACGTACCAAAAAAAAAAGATCCCTTCTAGCCCTGCCCAGTTTGGCTCAGCAGTTAGAGGACTGGCCCAAGGACCAAAGAGTCACAGATTCTATTCCAGTCAAGGGCACGTACCTCGGTTGTGGTCAATCCCCAGCCCTGGTTGTGGCAGGTGTGGCTTGGTTGGCTGGGCATAGTCCTCTGCACCAGGGGGTTGTTGGTTTGATTCCTGGTCAGGTCATGTGTCTGGGTTTCGGGCACCATTCCCAATGGGGGGCATGTGGGAGGCAACTGATCTCTTTTGTTCTAGCGCAGATATTTTTTTCCCCTCTCTCTCCCATTCCCTTCCTCTCTCTTTAGAAAGTCAATGAAAAAATCTAAAAAAGAGATAGAAAAAGACTGTTCTGGGGCTCCATCTTCATCAGCTCAAAGCATATTTTCTTTCTTTTTTTTTAATCCTCACCGGAAGATATTTTTTCTATTTATCTTCAGATAGAGTGGGGGAGGAGGAGAGAGAGAGAGAGAAACATCGATGTGAGAGAGACACATTGACCGGTTGCCTCTGGCATAACCCGACCAGGGCTGGGGACCGAACCTCAATCAAGGTATGTACCCTTGACCAGAATCGAACCCATGACTCTTTGGCCTGCAGGCTGATGCTCTAACAGGTGAGCCAAACCAGCCAGGGCAAAGCACATTTTCAGTTCTGCTTTGAAATCACAAACTCTTATGGGACTTGATTAAATTCTCAGGCAAGACTTCCTTCTGCACTAATGTCTGTAAGCTGGACCATAAAAAGATATTTGCTTCCAGAGATGAATCACGCATTCCCCTAAGAGGCAGGTAGAGCTGTACTAATTTATTTAACGGTTTTCTCCACCCACCCAACTTCCCATTGCATATGTTTATTTGTGTGTTATTTAATGTTTCCTTTTCCCATCAGGTTATAACTTCCAGGAGGGTTTATACTGTGTCTCTTCTACATTAACACCTGGCACATAGCAGGCACCCTGTATATATTGAACAACTGAATGAATGAATGCATGAATTAATAGGTGGTTTATGGGAGACCCTTGGGGCCAGGGACTCTGCAACATCACCATGTAACAACTTTTTGAAACAAATAGAAACAATAGACTGTATCTGTTTTAGCTCAAGGGTGGTAGCTCAGAACCACACGTCCCTTTCCCAACTGATAAACTGCTTGTGACCGCAAAAGAAGCAATTATGTAGCATTTGCAAGTTTCCTGCTACAAGGCCCCCCCTATCTTCATAAATTATGCTGGCTTGCCTTCTACACCACTAGCAATGAATAGAAATGATCTTCCCCTCACTGTTCTGAAAGTAGGGTATTGCCACAGGCCTATGATTTCTGCCCCTAGAAAAGGTGAATAAAGTGATCAGAACTTTCATCTCTGAAACAGTCTCCTGGGTTTACAAAGCCTAGCAGTGGTCAGAATGACAGACAACTTTTATATCCACCCCAATACAAGCCTTGTGAGTCTAGAAGTCTTTGAACCTGCAAAGATTCTACCTTAAGCTAGAGCTGGGAGCATAATGTTTACTATCTGAGTATTGGTTGGGAGTGAGACTTGATCAGAAGTAAAAGGACATTAAAACCCTCTGACAGCCCCAGCCGATGTGGTTCGGTTGGTTGGGCATTGTCCCGGGCACTGAAAGGTTGCTGAGTTTGATTCCCAGTCAGGGCATATGCCTGGGTTGCCAGGTTGCAGTTCTGATCTCTGGTAGGGAGCGTGCGGGAGGCAGCCAATCAATGTTTCACTCTCACATCGACATTTCTCTCTCTCCCTTCTTCTCTCTCTAAAAATCAATAAACTATTCTTTAAAAAAAGATAACATCCTCTGACAGATCTCTGGCTCATGTGGTCCTGTAATAGCTGTGCTATTGCAAAGTAAGTTCTGGCCAAGAAAGGAGCCTCCCTGACTTGAAGAGGCCCTCAGGTAGGTGACTAACAAAAGTGATAAGCAAAAATCAGTACTTCCCTATGTTCATGAATAATGGGTTAATAAATGTAATGAAAGACAAGATCCCATTCAGCATAAAGACAAAAAATATAAAATACCTAGGATCAGACATAATTAGAAATACACTGAGTCTATACAAAGACCTATGAACTATACTGAGAGGCTAAAACCAGTGAATGAATGGTTGATGCGGAATAGGATTTTTACATAGCATCAAAGTGCCTTTTTGTGAATTACTTATTAATTAAAAATGGGGAAATAGTGCCCTGTCCATGTGGTTAGAACACCGGCATGTACAGTGAAGGGTCTTGGGTTCGATGACTGGTCAAGGGCACGTACCTGGTTGCAGGTTCAATCCACAGCCCTGGGTGCATGTGGGTGACCAATTGATGTATCTCTCTCATATTGATGTTTCTCTCTGTCTCCCTCTCCCCTCCCTTCCTCCCTCCTTTCCACTCTCTCGAAAAATCAATGGAAAAAATATCCTCAGGTGAGGATTAACAAAAGAAAAATAAATAACATCGAGCCCTGGCTGGTTTGCTCAGTGGTTAGAGCATCGGCCTGCGGTCCAGAGAGACCGGGTTCGGTTACTGCTAAGGGCACGTACCTCAGTTGCAGTTTGTCCCCAGCCCTGGTTGGGTTATGCGGGTGGCAGCCACTCGATGTGTCCCTTTCATGTCAATGTTTCTCTCTCTCTCCCTCCCACTTTATCTGAACAAAATATGGGAAAATGTCCTCGGGTTAGGATTAAAAAATAAATAAATAACATCCAGTCACTTTGTAGGGGGGAAATAGTAAGTCTACAGAGGAGAAACCCGGAGGCACTCCCTTTACCAAGTGATCAAAGTGAACATCCTCAGTAATGAGACAAAAGAACATCCTTGCCTCCTGATACGCAAGAAGGACACACAGTCACTTCTGACCATCAGCAATCTTTAACTTGAATTTGATCAGGAAGAAACCACAGACAAGCCGAAATACAGGGAAATTCTGGCCTGTCATCTTCAAACTGATCACGGCAGTGAAAGGCCAAGGAAGTGCTTCAGATGAAAGGAGATGGAAGAAATACGACGACTCAAGGCAATGTGTGATCACACAGTAGAGATTGTTTTGGGAAACAAGTTTATTTTACCCTATCTTGCCTTTTGTGTTTGAGGTTGGTTTTTATTATTTATTATTATTATTATTATTATTATTATTATTATTGCTTTGAGAGAGAGAGAGAGACATCAGTTGGTTACCTCTCACATGTGCCCCAACTAGGGATTGAGCCTGTAATCTGGGTATGTGCCAGGAATTAAATTTGAGACCTGTCAGTGTACTGGACGACACACCTATCAACTGAAAACCACACCAGCCAGGGCTTTTAATATTTTCTTGTAAATATTTTGTAATATTGTAGTGAAATGCATTACAGTGTAATTTCCTAATACGTAAGCAAGATTTGTGGAAAGAGAAAATGGACAATTCTTTGATTAAAATTATTCCCTACTGACCTAAAGTTTGAGTGTTTCATGGAATACATAAATGCATATTCTACACCAACAGAATTTTTTCCTGAATGAGGGAATATAATAGTTATTGTTGGGGTATTATTGGGACAATGATAGGATCTCGGAGCAACAGACCTTCAAGAAACCATGATAGAATTCAGGGGATTCTGCATACTAAGATGGGGGCGGGGGGGACGAATGCATCTTTTCTACTAATCATTACTAATCATTTATTAAAATTAGCATTTCCCCCTTTTAAAAAATGTTTACAGTTTTATGAGTTACAATCAGCATACAATAAGCTGCTGTAAGGATAGATAAAATGAATTTTTGTTTGTTTAGTGAAGGAGAAAGCTGCTCACATTAGGATGACTCCTTAAAAAATATCATAGGCCCAGCTGGTTGGTCAGGAGTTAGATAACCCAGTCTGTGATTTCACAGTGCAAGCCTTCTGACCTTAGAACCCTATTCACCAACCTCTGAAATTAACTCAGGTATCTCCTGAGGTGGACAGGAAACTCACCAGGTTCATTCATTTGTCTCCCAAGGAAATGAAAGAAGTTTTCATTGTTCTTTCTTCTACTTTACTGGATAAGAAGTGTGAAATGCTGCCCAGACTCTGTATGTCTCATGAAGTAACTGTATATTTGTCATCTGATGCATTTTTACGGCATTTTTTTTTTTTTTTTTGGTACATGCCCCTAGTGGGAACCGAACCCCGGACTCTCTAGTCTGCAGGTTGATGCTCCAACCACTGAACCAAACCGGCCAGGGCTATCTGATGCATTTTTAAAAGGGATTTTTTTTTTTTTTTTAAAGAGAGGAAAGGAAAGGAGAGAGAGGGAGAGAGAGAGAGAGAGAAAGAAAGAAACATTGATGTGAGAGCAATCTGGGCTGTCCTGACCAGGAATCAAACCAGCAACCTTTTGGTGCATGGGATGATGCTCAACCGAGACATGGGCCAGGGCTGATTTTTAATACTAGTGTTTGTTTTTTCTCTATATATTGTTGCATGGGGGTCTTTCTGTTGTCAGGATTCTTTCTTTTCCCCAAACTACACATATTTAAAGTATACAATTTAACAAGATTTGACATGTATATACCTATGAAACCATCACCACAATCAAGATAATGAACACATATCCCTTACTCCCCAAAAAGTGTGCCTTTTGTAATTTTCTTCCTTTTTAAATGTTGGCCACAAATGACAATGGTATCAGTAGAATATGAAAGTCTTGGTCATCAGAAGAAATTATGGATATTTTCTCTTAATTTTTTAAAAATTATTCTAGAAAGGAAGGGAAAGAGAGAAACATTGGTTTCTTGTTACACTTATTATTTTTAAAAATATGTTTTTATTGATTTTAGAGTAGAGGAAGGGAGAGGAAAAGAGAGAGAAGCATGGATGTGAGAGTGAAACATCAGTTGGCTGCCTCCTGCACACCCTCTACCAGGGATCAAGTCCACAACCCAGGCATGTCCCTGAAAAGGAATCAAACTAGTGACTTAGTGCATGGGACAGTGCTCAACCAACTGAGCCACACTGGCCAGGGCTGTTGCTCTACTTATTTATGCATTCATTGGTAGATTATTGTATGTGCCCTGATTGGGGATGGAACCTGAAACCTTGCTGTATCAGAACAATGCGGTAACCAACTGAGCTACCTGACCAAGGCTGGATATTTTCACATCAACTGTAGAGTTGATGCAGATACCTCAGATGATCACTTATGCATGACACTACTTAAATATTTTATATATTTACTGAAACAAACATTTATTTAATAGTTTACTAATTATATTTAAATACAATTGTTATTAGTCTTTTTTTTTTTTTAATATATAATCCTATGTATCTCTAAATGCCTATAAAAACATTTTTCTGGCCCTGGCCAGGTTGCTCAGTTGGTTGGAGCATCATCCCATACCTGGCTGGGTGGCAGGTTCGATTCCTGGTCAGGGCACATACCCAGGTTGCAGTTTCGATCCCCAGTTGGGATTTGTACAGGAGGCAGCTGATCGATGTTTCTCTCCTACATCGATGTTTCTCTCTCTCTTCCTTTCTCTCCCTCCCACTCTGTCTGAAGACAAATAGAAAAATATCCTTAGGTGAGGATTAAAAAAGGGGGGGGGTAGACTCTCATTACTATTCTCAGTAATTATATTCAGGGAGATATCACATCCATAAATCAAAGACAGGAACAGCAGGGAACAAGAACGAATTCTCATACAATAGCTAAGATCTGGAAACAGCCCAGGTGTCCATCAGTAGACTAATGGATCAAAAAGCTGTGGTACATATACACAATGGAGTACTATGCAGCCGTAAGAAAGACCTCTTATCCTTTGAGACGATATGGAGGGACCTGGAAAGTATTATCCCAAGTGAAACAAGCCAAGCAGAAAAAGACAAATACCACATAATCTCACTTATATATGGAATATAACGAGTATAACAGTCTGAGGAATAGGATAGACCCAGAAACACAGAAGTAGGGTACAGACTGACAACCCTCAAAAGAGGAGGTGGAGGGGGGTTGGGAAGAGATAAACCACAGAACTTATATGCATGTACGCATAACCAATGGACATGGACAACAAAGCCGGGGATGGGGAGGAGGGTGTCAATGGGGTAAAAAAGGAGAAACATCTGTAACAAAAATAAAATTAAAAAATAAATAAAATTATAATGTTCAAGAGAAAAAAAAAAACGAATTCTCAGACAATAACTATTATTGCTTACATTAAAAATTAGCTCTGGCCGGTTTGGCTCAGCAGTTGGAGCGTTGGCCTACGGACCAGAGTCCTGGGTTTGGTTCCCGCTAGGGGCACGTACAAAAAAAAAAAAAAAAAAAAATTAGCCCTGGCTGGTTTTGCTCAGTGGTTAGAGCGCCAGCCCACAGACCAGAGAGTCCTGGGTTTGGTTCCCACTAAGGGCACGTACCTTGGTTGCAGTTTGTCCCCGGCCCTGGATGGGGTTGTGTGGGTGGCGACCACTTGATGTGTCTCTCTCACATCAATGTTTCTCTCTCTCTCTTCCTCCCTGTCTCTCTCCTGTTCTATCTGAAGACAAATGCAAAAATGTCCTGAAAAATTAATTAAAAGATTTGGTAAATAAAGTTAAGTAACCCAGGTAACAGGACAACATGAAGGGAAAGAAAAGGCAAGATATAGGGAATCTTGTTGCTTGCACAACAAAGAAACTTGGGATTTGCTACATGGTTTCAGGAGAGGTATGTGGGTGCTGTGGACTAGTGTGGTAGATTTCCCTATATTCACACCCTTGCAGTATGGTTCTACATCACCTCTGGAAGAGGTGGAGTTTATTTCCATTCTCCTAGCTAAGCCCAGCCCCAGATCTCCAATCCACAGAACTGTGAGCTATATAAATGGTTGCTGTTATGTTTTGGGGTAACTTTCTTATTCAGCAAAAGCCACCTAATACAATTTGCTCCTTCTACCTCCTACAGGGTGCTTTCCTATATTTTGCAGAGGCTGGAAAAACAAAAACAAAAAAAACCGTACATTTTCCAGACTCCTTTGCAGCTAGAGTTATGACTATAAACTAAGGTCTGACAATTTGGTGCCCCATCAGAGATTGGAGGGGTAGAGGCTGTCTTCCTGCTGCCACTTCTGGTGACAGCAAGGATACAAAGATGTGTGGATCTAGAGCCAGTTTCACAGCCAGACTCAACATTCCTGTACCAACCAGATGTTGAGACAGAGCCATGTGGAGCTGGGAGTGGCAGCAGTGGCCTCCCATGGTCACTTCTGACCATGGTTACGGTGATGTGCTCTTGAACTCAGTTACTGTGATGGCAGCCTCCTGATTCTGGCTCTTCCAGCCCCCATCACAACATTGCATCCAATCAATTTCCTGTATTAAATTCCTTCCTGTGAAAAAATTGGCTGTGTCAAGTGTTGGGGAAGAAGAGGACTGGCCTGGCTAGTGTGGCTCAGTGGACTGAGCATAGTCCTATGGACTGAGAGGTCCTGGTTTGATTCCCAGTCAGGGCACATGCCCAGATTGCAGGCTTGATCCCCAGTAGGGGGCATGCAGGAGGCAGCTGATTGATGTATCTCTCTCACATCAATGTTTCTATCTCTCCTTTTCTCTCTAAAAAAATCGAAAAACATTTAAAAACAAACAAACAGCCAGGGCCAGTCTTGCTCAGTGGTTAGAGCGTTGACCTGCAGACCAGAGAGTCCCGGGTTCAGTTCCCACTAAGGGCACATACCTTGGTTGCAGTTTGTCCCCGGCCCCAGTTGGGGTTGTGTGGGTGGCGACCACTCAATGTGTCTCTCTTGCATCAATGTTTTTCTCTCTCTCTTCCTCCCTTTCTCCCTCCCACTCTATCTGAAGATAAATGCAAATGAGTGTCCTCGGTTGAGGATAAAAAAATAAAAAAAAAGCCCTGGCCAGTTTGGCTTAGGGGTTGGAGCATTGGCCTGCGGACCAGAGAGTCCCAGGTTCAGTTCCTGATAGGGACGTACCAAAACACACACACACACACACAAACAAAAACCAAACAAGCATTGAAAAAACATAGAAGAGCTCAGCTGATGTGGCTCAGTGGTTGAGCATTGACCCATGCACCAAGAGGTCACCAATTCGATTCCTGGTCAGGGCACATGCCCAGGTTGTGGGCCATGCAGGAGGGGGCCAATTGATGTTCTCTCTCTCCCTTCCTCTCTCTAAAAATCAATGAAGAAAAAAAAAATTGCCCTGGCCCGTTTGGCTCAGTGGTTAGAGTGTCGGCCTGTGGTCCAGAGGGACCCGGGTTCGGTTCCCGCTAAGGGCGCGTACCTCAGTTGCAGTTTGTCCCCGGCCTTGATTGGTCATGTGGGTGGCAGCTACTCAATGTGTCCCTTTCATGTTGATGTTTCTCTCTCTCTCTCTCTTCCTCTCTCTCCCTCCCACTCTATCTGAACAAAAAATGGAAAAATGTCCTCAGGTGAAGATAAAAAAAAAGGAAAAAAAAAATTTTTTTTTTTTTTAAAGAAGAGCCCAGCTGGTGTGGCTCAGTGGTTGAGCGTTGACCCATGCACCAAGAGGTCACAGATTTGATTCCTGGTCAGGGCACATGCCCATGCTGTGGGCCAAATCTCCAGTGGGGGGCACACAGGAGGCGGCCAATCCTTGTTCTCTCTCATTGATGTTTCTGTCTCTCTCTCCCTCTCCCTTCCTCTCTCTTTCAAATCAATAAAGAAAAAAAAATAATTTAAAAAAGAAAAGAAAAAGAAGAAGAGGACTGTACTTTAGGACCTGGAACCGTCAATACACTGCTGGTGGGAGTGTAAAGAGGTACAACCACTTTGCAGAAATGGTTGGAAGCTTCTAATGAAGCTAAACATTGCCCAGCACTTTTAAAATAAGTGCTTAACTCCACAAAAAGACTTACATGTGAATATTCATAGCAGTTTTATTCCTAATAGCCCAAATCTGGAAAAGCCCAAGTATTCCATTAAAAATATAGAATGAATAAACAAATTGTGATATATTCATATGCTGGACTACTACTCAGCAATGAAAGAACAAATTCTGATACCTGCAACAACATACATGGATGTCAAAAACATGTTGAGCCCTGGCCGGTTTGGCTCAGCGGTTAGATCATCAGCCTGTGGTCTGGAGAGACCCGGGTTCGGTTCCCGCTAAGGGCATGTACCTCGGTTGCAGTTTGTCCCCGGCCCTGGTTGGGTCGTGTGGGTGGCAGCCACTCGATGTGTCCCTTTCACATCGATTTCTCTCTCTCTCTCTTCCTCCCACTCTATCTCAACAAAGTGTTGAAAAATGTCCTCTGGTGAGGATTAAAAAAACAAAACAAAACAAAAAAAACATGTTGAGTGAAAGATGCCAGACACAAAACAGTATGTATTATCTGATTCCATTTCTATTAAATTCAAGAACAGGCAAAACTAAACTACAGTGATGAAATCAGAATAATGATTGGGGTGGAGACTGATAAACAAGGAGACCTCTTTGGGGAGATGGAAATATTCCAGGTGTTGATCTAGGTGTTGGTCACACAGGTATTTACTTGAATAAAAATTAATCAAATTGCACACTTAAGATTGATGTATTTCATGGACTGTAAATTATGTTTCAAGAAACAAAACCCTTTCATCTACAAAATACCTAGAGAGGTTTCTGTTTCCTGCACTGAGCTCCAGATCCTGGGGGAGGGGCCCTAAGACAAGAGACAGCAGAAGGGCTGAAAGCAAGCAGGGCACCAGCACTGTGGTAGGAAGCTGGGACCAAGGAGGGAATGTAGCCAGAGGAAAGTCTGCACTGGAGGTCTGTAAATTTTAGGAATGCTGATATCTAACTTCAGAGGCATGTCCTGCCCATGTACTCATTTCTATTTCCTGCCAACCCCCATTTATTTTTATTTTTATTTTTAATTAGTCCTTACCTGAGGATATTTTTCTGTTGATTTTTAGAGAGAGTGGAAGGGAGGGAGGGAAAGAGAGAAAAAGAGAAACATTGATGTGAGAGAGACACATCCGAACAATCCCAACTGGGCGGAGATCGAACCTGAAGTGCTTCAGTCTCCTGAGCCAAACAAGACAGGGCCCAACCCCATTTAAATGTCTGTTGCCAAGCAACTGATGTCAGTGGTTCTTAGAAATGAATAGCAGAATGGCAACGCCTGAGTGGCAGGTGACCAGCGACACATTGCCCTGAGACTGATGAGGAGGCCACACTGACCACAGGGGCTGCACGGCTCTGGAGGAGCTAGATGCAGCAGGGAGTGACCCATGAACTGACATGGTCCAAGCCTCCTCCTCCTGAGACCCCTGAGAGGTAAAGGCTCAAACTAGAGACCCCCATCATATCCTAGGTCATGACCTGAACCATCTCATGTGGCTGGTCAAGGCAAGGGGGACTCCAGGAAGCCAGAGGAAAAGAAAATACTAGAAAAGACACTGGAGTATCACTAACAGTTTCTCCTGGGTGGTGGCATTATGAGTACAGATTGTGATTTTCTTCATCAAACACGTCTGTTTTCCCTTATATGAACTATATGAGCATATATTAATTTCCCCCAGTTTTATTTTTTATAATAAAATTGACAGACGCCCTGGCTGGTTTGGCTCAGCGATTGGAGTGTTGGCCTGCGGACCAGAGTCTTGGGTTTGGTTCCTACTAAGGGCACGTACCCAAAAAAACAAAAAAACAAACAAACAAAAACTGCCAGAGAAAATATAAAATAGTTTAAAGAATAGCAGTTTAGGAACTTATTTAAAACAAGGTTGTAAAGGCAGAGGTTGTATTTTGGTTTTCCTTTTGAAGCATTCCTTGAAGGGACTTCGACATGAGAACATGTCCCTGTTTGGGGCCCTCTGGTACTATCTTTGGGTCTGACTTTGTTCTCTGGAGGAAATGTGAGCTGGTGGTTGCTGAGTCATCATGTATGAGTCACATGAGCCACAGTCTTCCTTGGAGCACTGGCCTGCAGACATGGGCCACCTGCCTAGAGTGAGCTTTACTGGGGAGGGGGAGCCCTCACTGGGGGAGCAGCCTGGTGTATAGATCACTTTTTGGACTCACCCTTCCACTAATAAATAGACAATAATCAGTGAATTCTATTCATGAAATGGGGTGGGATGCAATCAACAGTAAAATATAGCTAGTTTTATTTGACCCAAATATTTGTCATTTTCTGTTTGTTTTAATAATAGTCATCTTAATGGTTGATATGTGCTATAGACTGAATGATTATGTCCGCTGCCACCTCTCAACCCCTAAACATATATTGAAACCTAATCTCCAATATGATGGTATTTGGAGATTTGGAGGTGGGGTCTTTTCGAGGTGATTAGGTCATAAGAGGAAAGCCTTCAGGAATGGAATTAGTGCGTTTTTTTCTTTTTCTTTTTCTTTTTTTTTTTGTGCAGATAGAACAGGAGGGAGAGAGAGGAAGAGAGAGAGAGAGAAACATCGATGTGAAGGGACACATCGAGTGGCTGCCACCCGCACGACCAACCAGGGCCGGGGACAAACTGCAACCGAGGTACGTGCCCTTAGCGGGAACCGAACCCGGGTCTCTCTGTACCGCAGGCCGATGTTCCAACCGCTGAGTCAAACCGGCCAGGGCGCATTTTTCTTTTTAAAAATTATTTTTATTAAGTATTGTTACAGATGTTTCTCCTTTTTCCCCCATTGGCACCCTCCTCATCCCCCTCGCCCTGTCCCCAGCTTTGTTGTCTATGTCCATTGGTTATGAATACATGCAAAAGTTCCGTGGTTTATCTCTTCCCTAGTGCTTCTTTTTTCTATATATCTTCAGATAGAGTGGGAGAGAGGGTGAGGGAGAAACATCAACATGAGAGGGACACATTGACTGGTTGTCTCCTGCATGCCCCCCACTGGGAATTGGGCCCACAACCTGGGCATGTGCCCTGACTGGGAATCCAGACTGGCGACCTCCTGGTGCATGAGTTGATGCTCAACCACTGAGCCACACCGGCTGGGCAAAGAAAAAAATTCAAAGAAAACCTCAGTGAGCTCCTTTGCTCCTTCTTCCATGTGAGGACAAAGCAAGACCACTATGTCTGTGAACCAGGAAGCAGGCCCTAACCAGATAGCGAATCTGCCAGCCCCTTAATCTTGGACTTCCCAGCCTCCTGAACTGAGAAATAAATGACGTTTAAGCCACCCAGTCCATGGTATTTTTGTTACAGCATTCTAAGTGGACTAAGACAGTATCTCACAGTGTTTATGAGTAAGCTGTTGTTTTTTCTTTCTAAATTCTCACCCAATGACATCCTTTCGTTCTTTGATCAGATAGAGTGGGAGGGAGAGAGAGGAAGAGAGAAACAGAGAAACATCGATGCAAAAGGAACACATTGAGTGGTTGCCACCCACACAACCCAACCAGGGCCGGGGACAAACTGCAACCGAGGTACATTCCCTTGGCAGGAACCGAACCCGGTCTCTCTGAACCACAGACCGACGCTCTAACCTCTGAGCCAAACCAGCCAGGGCGTAAGCTGTTTTTTTTTTTTTTTTCTTTCCCTTTATTGATTTTTAGAGAGAGAGGAAGGGAGAGGGAGAGGGAGAGAGAAACATCGAAGAGAGAGAAAATCGATTGGCCAACTCTTGCATGCCCCCAACTGGGGGTTGAGCCCACAACCTGGGCATGTGTCTTGACTGGGAATTGAACTGGTGACCTCTTGGTGCATGGTTGATCCTTAACCGCTGAGCCACACTGGCAGGGTAAGCTGGTTTTTAAAAAATAAATGCCGCCCTGGCCGGTTTGCCTCAGCGGTTGGAGCGTCAGCCTGCAGTACTGAGAGACCCGGGTTCGGTTCCCGCTGAGGGCACGTGCCTCGGTTGCAGTTTGTCCCCGGCCCTGGTTGGTCGTGTGGGTGGTGGCCACTCGGTGTGTCCCTTCGCATTGATGTTTCTCTCCCTCTCTCTCTCTTCCTCTCTCTCCCTCCCACTCTATCTGAACAAAAAATAGAAAAGTGTCCTCGGGTGAGGAAATAAATAAATAAATAAATAAATAAATAAATGCCTGTGAGGTCCAGCAAAAATGGGTGACAACTGCATTTGAAAGCAAGGCATCACACTCCCAATGCTCTGCCTCAAAGAATTAGATATGAAGTCACTGGATTTGGCATGGGTAGCAGGCAGCAGTAATTTTCGAACCAATCAACGTTCACCCCATCTTGGCTAAACAAGGCAGAACTGGCTTTATTACGGTTAGTTAAGTCTAAGTGTGAGGTTAACATTCTGTAAATGCTGAATATTGTAATATATCACAAAGTTACCAAATAAAATAATAAAATCTCATCTGAAAAGTGTTCAGGCATCTTGCGGTTCAGTTTGGGAGCACTGGCTTTGGAGACAGGTGTGTACTCAGGCATTTGCATGTGGTCTTAGCAAAAGCTTTTAACCCCTCAGGTGTTTGTCTTTTTGAAGTTGCAGTGTAAAGTGTAACAATCTTAAGTGTACAGCTGATGCATTTTTACATATACACAAGCCCAGGTACCCAACACTCACATCAAGATTCACAATATGTCCATCTCCTCAGAAGGCTCCCTTGTACCCCACCCCTCAACATATCCAGAGGTGACGAGTGATTTGATTTATATTTCTTTTTTTAATTCTCACCCGAGGACGTGCTTAGAGAGAGAGAAACATCTATGTGAGGGAGAAACATACATCCATCCGACACCCTCCACATGCCTGATGGGGATCAAACAGGCAACCCATCCCCCCCCCCCCCCCCACTACTGCAGGACCACGCTCTACTAACTGAGCCACTCCAGCTAGGATGATTTCTCTTTCTTTCTTTCTTTCTTTCTTTCTTTCTTTCTTTCTTTCTTTCTTTCTTTCTCTTTTTTTCTTTTTTTGGTACGTCCACCTAGCAGGAACTGAATCCGGGACTCTCTGGTCCGCAGACCCGACGCTCCAGCCGCTGAGCCAAACTGGTCAGGGCATGATTTCTATTTATGTAGATGGGTTTTTCCTGTTTTTGAACCTTACCATGTGACTGGGAACAGATAATATGTACTCTCTGTGCTTGGCCTGGTTAGCCACAGTGCCCATTCATCCTGTGAGATTCAGCCATATCCTGTGTATCAATAATGTGTTCTGTTTCACTGTTGTATACTATTCCATGAAGTGAGCACATCAGAGTTTGTCTCTTCATTCTCCTGCTGATGAACCTTTGGGTTGTTTCCTCTTGAGAATAAAGCTACTATGAACATTATGTATTGTGCATGTTTCTAGGTGGATGCGTACCTAGGAGTGGTTGCTGAGTGATTGGGTTGGCTTATGCTTAAACTTTAGTAAGAATGGCCAAACATATTCCCAAATCTTTAAATCTCTCTCTTTTTTATCCTCACCCGAGGACATTTTTCCATTTTTTGTTCAGATAGAGCGGGAGGGAGAGGAAGAGGGAGAGAGAGAAACATCGATGTGAAGGGACACATCGAGTGGCTGCCACCCGCACTACCTACCAGGGCTGGGGACAAACTGCAACTGAGGTACGTGCCCTTAGCGGGAACTGAACCGGGTCTCTCAGGACTGCAGGTTGACGCTGTAACCGCTGAGCCAAACCGGCCAGGGCTAAATATCTTTTTAAAACAGAACAAACAGCCCTGGCCGGTTTGGCTCAGCGGTTGGAGCATCGGCCTGCGGTCCGGAGGGACCCGGGTTCGGTTCCCGCTAAGGGCACGTACCTCGGTTGCAGTTTGTCCCCAGCCCTGGTTGGTTGTGCAGGTGGCGACCACTCGATGTGTCCCTTTCACATCGATGTTTCTCTCTCTCTCTCTTCCTCTCTCTCCCTCCCGCTCTATCTGAACAAAAAATGGAAAAATGTCCTCGGGTGAGGATGGTAAAAAATAAATAAATAAATAAAACAGAACAAACAAACCTCTACCCTGTATTGTGAGAGATTTAATGGGCTCAAGGATATGGACTTTAAGCCTGTACCTGGAACACAGTAGGCGCTCAAAAGTGCTGGCTTCTGCCCCAGCAAGTGTCCTCTGCCGCATCAGAGGAAGGACAAGGCCGTTGGCCTTTCACACACAGCGCTCAAGGCCCACACCCAGGGTACCAGGAGAGCCAACCTTGGAGCTCATGCCCTGCATCGGGAATTTGCTTCTTCAGGCCCAGCAAGCGTCGCTTCCTGGCTGGGCTCTCGCGCCCGTGTCAACTTTGCAAGTCACCGGATATTTATTAAGCACTAATTGTGTGCCAGGCCCTGGGCATCCAAGAGCGAACGACGTAAAGCCCCCCACCCCTTAAATTACTGGGTGGGACGAGGGGTTGCTTCGCGTAGGAAGCGTGGGAACCGAGCTGGCTACAGACCCTGAGGTCGACTGCTCACTTGGTTTCCAGCCAGACCCTAGCCTTCTCCTAAAAGTTGCTCAAGACGGACAGGAGAGAAAATAATCTGCTCCTTAGCGCCCCAGCAAGAACCTAGGTCGGTCTGGAAGGCGGTTCTAGCGGATCCAGGTCCAAACCCAGTGCCCGCCCCTGCCGCCCAGCTGCCCACGCGAGCCTAGACGAAGGGCCCTGTCGTCTGCCCATTGGCCGCGAGGCCCTGGCCCCGCCCCTCCCTGCGGAGGGGGAGAGTTCCGGGCTGTCGGTGGCTGTCGGTGGCGGTCGGTGGCGGTCGGTGACGGTCCGCGGCTGTCCGCAGGTCGCCGGGTCGTGGCTACCCTAGGTAAGCTCGCCACCCCGTGGGTTCCGTCCTTTGGGCTCAGATCGCACGGGTGCCTTTCGGAGAGGTGGCCCGCGGGGGCAGGAGCCGAGTAGGACTCCGAGTCTGCCAGGGCGCGCGGAGTCTGGGGCGCGCGGGGGGCGTGTGGGGGGGCGCGAGACTCGGGGCAGCGAGGGCTCCACGCGCCGCGTCCATACCGGGGGCCGGGAGCTGGGTGGCGCAGGGCGTGCGGGGAGGACGGGCCAGAAGAAGACGTGCGTCCGCAGGCCCAGGGTGACCTCCGGGCGGGGCCTATCCTGGGTGCACTAACCTTGGGCGGCTGTGGCGGTGCCCGGGGGTCGAGAGTTACCGCCCTCCCCTAAGTCTTGACAGTTTTCGGTGGTGACATCTACCAAGAAGAGCAAGCCTCCCTGCCCTCCGTGGACTTTGGGTCTGGCCCAGGAATCTAGAAATCTGAGCCCAGGCTGGAGGCCTCACCCCAGCCGCTCTCGGAGACCGAGGGAGTGGGGTTCGGAACTCTCCGCCACCCACCTTGTCTGAGACCATAAAGATGTGCCAGGGCGCCCTGGCCAGTTTTGCTCAGTGGTTAGAGCGTCGGCCGGCCCGCGGTCCAGGGAGACCCGGGTTCGGTTCCCGCTAAGGGTACATACCTCGATTGCAGTTTGTCCCCGGCCCTGGTTGGGTCTTACAGGAGGCAGCTCGGTGTCCCTTTCCCGTCGATGTTTCCCTCTTCCTCTCTTCCTTTCTCTCCCTCTCTATCTGAACAAAAGTGGAAAAATGTCCTCGGGTGAGGATAAAAAAAAATGTGCCAGGAAAACATTAAAAACCAACCAAACAAAAAACACACCACCCCCAAAACGACGTTCTCCATGCAGATGCTATGGAGCCTCAAAAACATCTAGGAGAGTCGGCGACCTGAGAACCGCACTGCTGTGGAGCGCACGGTTAGGTCTTCCGCCGTATCTGAAAGATCGCCATTTCTCACGAGGGACTAATGTCGCATTCTCCCAGGCACACCCTCTCCTAGCGACCCGCCCCCCTCACTCAGGCAATGCCCTTATCCCCTCCCTGAAATTGAAGGCAGGGGGCTGAGTCTCACTGGCTGCAGGGCCTCTATGCTCTGCAAAGTGTATGGTGAGCTGCAGTGAGACCCTAAATCCTAGGTTCAAATCCTGTCAGGGCCACTGGCCAGCTGTGCAGTTTGGCATGACTTCTCTCATGGTATTGTAGCAAGGATTAAATGAAAGAAATTTAAGATGTGCCTGCCTATAGTGGATCCTTAATAAAAGTGAACAAATATGCATTTCCTTTCTTACTTTTTTAATGTTTTATTGATGTTTTCAGAGAGAGAGAGGAAGGGAGAGAGAGATAGAAGCATCCATGTGAGAGAGAAACATCAGTTGGCTACCTCCTGAACGCCCCCATTGGGGATCGAGTCAGCAACCCAGGCTGACCTACAATCGAACAGGGACTTCTCAGTCCATGGGATGGCGCTCAATCCACGGAGCCACACCAGCCGGGCATGGACTTCCTTTCTTTTATTTGCTTAATTTTTTATTTGGAATGTTTGGGAATGAACACAGAGCCATGCTTAAGATCCTCAAATATTTTGTTAGAAGTTCTTGAAAAAATGTTTTTCTTTTCGATTTATTTTTTATCCTCACTCGAGGACATTTTTGCATTTATCTTCAGATAGAGGGAGAGAGGGAGGAAGAGAGAAAGAGAAACATTGATGTGAGAGAGACACATCAAGTGGTTGCCACCCACACGACCCCAGCCAGGGCCGGGGACAAACTGCAACCGAGGCACATTTCCTTAGCAGAAACCAAACCTGGGACTCTCTGGTCCCTAGGCCAACACTCTAACCACTGAGCAAAACTGGTCAGGGCTAAAAAATGTTTTTCTACATTTATTCTTTTCTTTATAATTTACCCTTCATATTTAGGACTTTAAATTCATTTAGAGTTTTCTGTTATCCATTTTGTAAGATTAGGATTTAATATTATTTTCTCAAAGAGCTAATTTTATGAATAATGCCTTCTAAACAATTATTTAATCACTAATTTGTAACACTATATGTCTGATGCTTGTACAGTTCTCATCTGTACTATTGGTTAGTTTTCCATTCAGTGTCTTTGGTCTCTTTGTTCTTGCTCCAATATTAGTCTTTTTTTTTTTTTATCCTCACCCAAGGATATTTTTCCATTTATCTTCAGACAGAATGTGTGTGTGTGGGAGAGAGAGAGAGAGAGAGAGAGAGAGAGAGAGAGAGAGAAAGAAACATACATTGATGTGAGAGAAACACATCGACAGGCTGCCTCCCACATGACCCCGACGACCAGGGCCGAGGACGAACTGCAACCAAGGTACAGTCGGCCCTCGTTTATTGCGGTTAATCAGTTCCAGACTCTACCGCGGTAAGTGAATTTCTGCGAAGTAGGATTCTTTATTTAATGTACAATTGTCCCTTGCCACTTTGCGCTTTGACTTTCACGGCTTCACTTTATCATGGGTTTTTCAAATATAGTATGTATAATATTTGAAAAAACCGAGATAGAGTGAAGTCGCAAAAGTCGAAGCGTGAAGTGGCGAGGGACAACTGTACATGCCCTCGACCGCCATCGAACCTGTGACCCATTGGTCTGCGAGCCGACACTCTAACCACTGAGCCAAACCAGCCAGGGCTCCAATATTAGTCTTTTTAATTTTTAAAAGTTATTCTGGCTTTGTTACATATCCTTTTTTATTTTTTATTGAATTTATTGGGATGACATTGGTTAATAAAATTGTTTAGATTTCAGGTGTACAATTCTATAATACATCATCTGTATATTATATTGTGTGTTCACCACCCCAAATCAAGTCTCCTTCCATCACCATTCATCCCCTCATATCCTCTTCTAACTCCCCTCATCCCTTGTTCCATCTGGTAATCACCAAAGTGTTGTCTGTGCCTTTCAAGTTTTGTGCTTTTTTGGTGCCCCCCCTTAATCCCTGTACCTTCTTCACCCGGCCCCCAAATCCCCCTCCCCATACAGCTGTCAGTATGTTTGGACTTCCTTTCTTTTTGGTGGGACAATGCATATCATAAACCAATGCCTCTCAAACTCTTAGGGCTGAGGCTGGGATGCAGAAGAATGTATCACCTGATTCTCTCCTGGAACCTCCCTGGATGTCATGGGACGGAAGGAGAAAAGGATCTGTTAGCTACCACAGAGTTGTTCTTTGCTCATCTCCTAACGTCTCCAGACACATACTTCACTTGACACCTCTCTCTCTCTCTCTCTCTCTCTCTCTCTCTCTCTCTTTTCTTTTGCCTCAAAAAGTGACATTTATTCAAAGGAAGAAAAAGGAAAAACAAAAAGACAAGATGTCCATCCCGTGGTCCACTTGACCTCTTGCCCCACCAGGAACGTAGCACCTGGTTGGCAAAGCAAGTCATGCAATGTGAGGCTGGTAGACAGGACTGCTGCCCTGCTTCCCATGTGGTGAGGGACTGATGGCCTCAGCAGCTTTGGGGCACTCTCTGCTCTGCAGCACTGTCTCCCAGGGCTCTCACTTAAGCCTGCCACCTACATTTCTACTCCAGCCTGGCCTTCTCTGCCCCCTTTCCTCCCTGAAAACCCATTTGGAAATCTAGTAGCATCTCAAGCTTCACTTGTTCAAAATGGAGCTCTGGAGTCTCCTGACACGGCTGCTTCCCCTGAATTCCCTGGCTGGCTAAATGGCCCCATACATCCCCCCAGTGCCCATGGAGTCATCCTTGATTCTCCTCTCCCTCACTCCCAGATCCACAAAACACCAAGAATCCAACCATCTCTTGCCACCTCCGTGCTTACTATCCCAGCCATAACCATCATGTGTTTGTCCCCTGTTGTGGCCTCCTGACTTGTCTCCGTCCTTCCATTATGGCCCTTCCACAGTCCAAGGTCCTCACAACTGCCAGAGAGGTCTTTAACACAGATCAAGTCCTCTTCCTTCCCTGCTCAGAACCCTCCAATGGCTCCCTGTTTCACTCTAAATAAAACCTAACATCCTTTCCTATAACGCTATATATGAGTGGATGCTCCCAACCTCCTTGACCTTGATCTCTGCCCGTCCCCCTAGTTTTCTGAACCTGGACCACCTAGACCTGCTTTCTATTCTTCAAACATGCCAAGCTCATTCCCACCTTAGAACTTCTCACTTGCTGTGCCCTGTGTTGGAAACACCAATCTCTCAGCCAAGACCAGCTCAACTCAGGTGTGGTCAATTCCAAAAGGCTTCTCTGACCATCCCAGTTCAAGCAGCATGCCTCTCTGCATCAGCTCTGTCTATTACCCTGCTTTATTTTCTTTGTAACTTTTTTGTTACTATCCAGGATTCTTATTTATATATACATTTACTGATTTATTATCTGTCCCACAAAATAGAATATAAATTGCATAATGGCAGAAATGTCTCACTCCCTGAAGCTCTCCCCGGGGGGAGGCAAATAAGAAAGGAACAAACAAATGCATCTATAATTGCAAATTGTGGTAAGTGCTACATAAGTGACTGGCAGTGATTTCTTGTATTTAAGGCACTTGTAAATTTCAAGCTAATAAGGCAGAACTATGGTATTGTGAGAACAAGCTCTCTGAGCCATTTTACATGTGTGGAAAAGACTGGTAACTTGCTCCAGGTCAACAGTGAGTTTAGAGCAGTGGAACTCAGCCTCCCACACTAAGAACATGTATGTAGCAAGCTTTAAATGCTGGGCCTGCAGTAATGCTCTGGAAAGAACCTCATCATGGATCCTGAAGACCTCAGTTCTTTGCTCTTCCACTAACTAGCTTTCTTTCTTCCTTTCTTTCTTTCTTTCTTTCTTTCTTTCTTTCTTTCTTTCTTTCTTTCTTTCTTTCTTTCTTTCTTTTCTCTCTCTCTCTCTCTCTCTTTCTTTCTCCTCACTGGAGGACATTTTTTTGCATTTATCTTCAGATAGAGTAGGAGGGAGAGAGAGAGAGAAACATCAATGCGAGAGAGACACATCGAGTGGCTGCCACCCACACGACCCCAATCAGGGCCGGGGACAAACCAACCGAGGTACGTGCCCTTAGCGGGAACCGAATCCAGGTCTCTCTGGTCCACGGGCTGACACTCTAACTGCTGAGCCAAACCGGCCAGGGCCCCTTTTTTTCTTAATATTTTGTTTTCTTTACCTTTTAAATAGGATGGATTCTATTACTATCATGTTGGGCTGCTGCTTTTTTCCCCAGTGTGCCTCAAAGAAGAAGCCCTTCTAGGTGGAGCCCTCCTGCCATCAGTGGCTAGGGGCACAACAGACTTGGGGACAATGGTGAGGAGCCAGACCCTCCCCAACACCGACCAGCTTGCAGGGCAGAAATAGACCCTAGATCTTCTGGATCTGATTTATTTTGGCCATCAATTTATTTTTAAGCAAATTCCTTGAGGGACTCTGGGACTCAGGCAACAATGAATTAGGATGATTAAAGAGAAAAGCCACAGTTTCAGAGTAGAGACAAAGAGAATTGCCTTTTGTCCAACCCCACTTTCAGACCTGTTGTCATGTGTGGTCTGTTTTCTTCCAGTCTTTTTTCCTCTCAGTCCATTGACGGGCCGGAGCCCTCCGTCACTTCAGAACCAGGACAGTGATGAGGATTGCTGAGGAGAAGACTTACGAATATATCCGCCACCACTTACACAATTTTTACCGTATTCATGTTCTGGAGATTCTGCCTTACTTGTCTTGCCTCACAGCAAGTGACCAGGTGAGCTGGGGCACGGCAGCCAGCCAGGCTGGGGCAGGGCCGTGGGACTCAGTTTCACCCAAGCCTGAGCCAACTCCTTCCTTCCCTGTTGTCTATCCCACTTCCTGTCCTTGCCCCTTTTCCAACTTTCAGAATGAAGTGTGGTTCCGGCTGGCCCTTCCAGCTTTCCTGAGCTCCCGCTGGTTTTGTTTCGGTGTAGTGCTCAACAATATGGCAGTGGCTGCTTGAAATTTCCAGGCACCCACTTTTATCAGAACTGCCCTTCTCTTCCTCTCTTGTCCTTGTTCTGGCTCAGTTTTTTTAAAAAAATTATTATTTATAAATATGCTTTAATTGATGTTTGAGAGAGAGGGGAAGAGAGAAAGAGAAACATGGATGTAAGAGAGAAACATTGATCAGCTGCCTCCTGCACGCCCCCTACTGGGGATCGAACCTGAAACCCCGGGCATGTGCCCTGACGGGGAATTGAACCCGGACCTCTCAGTCCATGGGACAACACTCAGTCCACTGAGCCACACCAGCCAGGCTCTGCCTCAGTTTTGATTCCATTCTCTTTGTTGTGGGATCCTGTTTTGGTATGGAACCCAGGGCTCAGTTTTGAAAGTTCGTGAGTGCCAGAGCACCCCAGCACCCTCAGACCTGCTGGAGGCCCCTAGTGAAGTGGGCCAGAACCTTCCCAGTTTTTGCTGTTCTTAGATTGAACTCCCCTGTTCTCGGCTTCCTCCCCACAGATGCTGGTAGCACCAGTCTGTGGCTGATGGGGTTTGGCCCCTCCCGCTTGTATTTTGGGGTTTGTGGGATACCCGGTCATCTTGTTCTTCAGTAAATGGTTTTTTGTGGGTTTTTGTTTCTGTTGTTTGTTTGCTTGTTTGCATGTTTGCATGTGGGAATTCAGGTAGATGTACAAACTCTGCAGCTGCTTCATCATGTCAGAGTGTCCCCAGTGCCTCATCTTCCCTGGTTCTTCTTTTTTTTATCCTCACCCGAGGACATTTTTTTTTATCCTCACCCGAGGACATTTTTCCATTTTTTGTTCAGATAGAGCGGGAGGGAGAGAGAGAAAGAGAGAGAGAGAGAGAGAAACATCGACGTGAAAGGGACACATCGAGTGGCTGCCACCCGCACGACCCAACCAGGGCTGGGGACAAACTGCAACCAAGGTACGTGCCCTTAGTGGGAACTGAACCCGGGTCTCTCTGGACCACAGGCTGATGCTCTAACTGCTGAGCAAAACCGGCCAGGGCTTCCCTGGTTCTCATTGTTGGCTCGTCTCTTCCATTATGCCTTTCTTCATCTGCTATTTCCTACGCACCTTTTTTTCCTCTGCTAATCGAAACCCCTTTGCCTCGGAGGCTGTATAAACAAACCCCAGGCTCAGGCACCAGACTAATTGGGTTCAGATTACTGCCCCGCTGCTGTGTGATCTTTGCTACCTTACTTCCGTGAAGCCTCAGCTTCTTCAGCAGCAGAGTAGGAATGAGAAATTATATAAGATAATTCATGCAAAGCCCTGAGCTAGAGAGCTTAGGACACAGTAGGGGCCTCTTTCCTGGTAGCTGTCTTTGAACTTGAACTCAAACCCGAGGCGTGTCCTGGGCTCTGTCCCGGTTTCAGATGGCTGCCTCCCTCTTATGGCTTCTTGGTGCCTCTTTCTACAGTTGTTCCTCTGGGGTGGGGAAAGGGTCCGGGCCACCTGGTTTGAGCAGGGCCATGGCTGTGTCTTCCAGGACCTCCTGCGGGCCTACTTCAACAACAAGGGGAACCAGAACACCATTTGGGACCTCTTCCACAGCCTTCAGCGGCGGAGCGGCTGGGTGGAGTCCCTCATCAAGGCTCTGAGGGCCTGTGAGCTGGCTGCTCTTGCTGACGAAGTGGACCGCGTCTATCAGAGCAACCTGCCCTGTAAGCCTCCTGCCCTGGCCCTCCTCTTGGAGCCCCTGTTTGTTCCCCTGCCTTCCACTGTCCCTGTCCCCTCACCCCTGTAGGCCTCCATTCCTCTGTCACCCTCCCATCACTCCTGGGCAGTAGACAAACCTGGGTTTAGATCCTAACTTAGCTACTTATTAGCCATGTCCCTTTGGCCAAATCCCTTAATTTCTCTGAGCCTCGGTCTTCTCTGTAAAACAGGGCTAATGGCAACATCTACCTCAGGGGGCTGTGGTGGATACCACGGGACGTCAGGTGCTTCGGCGGGGCTGAGCATCTCCCTGTGCTCGGCAAATGGGGCCCCTCTTGTGTTGGTGGCTGTGCCTTCCACCCGTTCTCACTTCCTCCCGTCTCCTCCCCCTCAGTTCCCCTCTCCCCACTCCTCGCTCCTCTTTCCCTCCCTTTACTGTCTCTTTTTTTTTTTTTATCCTCACCCGTGGACATTTTTTCATATTTTATTCAGACAGAGCAGGAGGGAGAGAGAGGAAGAGAGAGAGAGAGAGAGAAACATCGATGTGAAAGGGACACATCGAGTGGCTGCCACCCGCACGACCCACCCAGGGCCGGGGACAAACTGCAAGAGAGGTACATGCCCTTAGCGGGAACCGAACCCAGGTCTCTCTGGACCACAGGCTGATGCTCTAACTGCTGAGCCAGACTGGCCAGAGCTACTGTCTCCTCTTTATCTGTCCTGGGTTTCTTCTTTCTTTCCCCTCATCTCTTCCTCTCCCCTGGTTTCCCTTAGAGCCTTCTGAGTTCCCACCCCAGTGACCCCTCCGCTCCCCTCAGCATTCCCTGCCAGGCCAAATGCCCCAGGGGGTTTTGTGAGGTCAGGGTCTGAGGGACTGAAACAGGAGGAAAATGAAAGCCAGCCCTATTTTTTAAATATATGTTTTTATTGACTTTTAGATAGAGAGAAAGGGAGAGGGAGAGAGAGAGAGAGAGAAACATCAATGAGACAGAAACATCGATTGGCTGCTTCCTGCATGCCCCCTACTGGGGATCAAGTCCACGACCCGGGCATGTGCCCTGACCAGGAATGGAATTGGTGACCTCTTGGTGCATGGGACAACGCTCAAGCCACTGAGCCACACTGGCTGGGCGAGCCGGCCTTATTTATATTTCAGACTAGAGAACATTCCTGAAGCCCTGCCTAGATTTATAGCCTTGCAACATCCCCCTGCTTATCTTCTGTCGTTTTTCTCTACCTTCCGTCCCCCCCCCCCTTCCTTCCAAATGTGTCTCTTTACTTGTGGAGATTAACAGTGATTCCCTGAATACAAACGACTGTGGTGGGGCCAGGGGTAGGTGATGGGGGCAAAGGGGTGGGGCTGAGGAGGAGGCAGCATCAGGTCAGGGGTCAGTTGGTGGTGACAATCACCCACAGGAGAAAGCCACTGGGTCCCAGAATGCCTAGGGTCAGAGGAGTGGTGCTTGCTGACCCAGTCTGGGTGGTGAGAGGCCAGTGAAGTACCCTACACTCTCCCCTTCCTTCTCTTCCACCTTCTCCTTGTCCTCCCCAACCCCTCCCTCCCTCCCACTTCTGCCTTCCACTCGTGAAGCTTCTCTCCTCTGCGGAGTGCATCCCAGATCAGGACTTTTGGAGCTGTGGGAGTTTCAGCAGCCCTGGCCCTGGGGATCAAGAGCACCCAGGCCTCTCCTGATTTCTCCTTGACATCACTATGTCTTTGTCTTGCAGTGAGCCAGAGACGACCCCCAGCCCCACCGGAGCCGCCGTCAGCTCCTGCTAAGGCTCCAGGGCCCTCCACACCCACTGTGGCCCCCAGTGCCTCCCACAACAGCTACAGAGATGAGGAGCCGAGTTACCCCATGCCTGTCCAGGACACCCAGGTGCCAGTGTCCCTGGGAGAGGTAGGTCCTCACGATCTACCTGTGCCCCCTGCTTTTATGTTCCTGTCTGCCTACTTCTGCTCACCCAGCCTTCCAGAAGCCCTCTCCTGCACCCCAGAAATCATGCTCAGAGCCCCAGGGCTCCCCCTGTGGGGATCTGCCGCAGACCTGCTCCCAGACTGCTGACCAAGGCCTCGCTCCGTGGCAGCAGCAGTCCTCTCATTAGCTGTGAGGTCACAGTCAGATCTTTACACTGGTACCTGTGAGAGAGCAGCGGCTGACCAGATGAGGGGCATGAGCGAGCAGGAGGATGGGGTAGCAGTTGGAGGGTAGAGCTATATTATTACCAACAAAGTGAAGTTTGGGGAAAAGATGACTAATTCTATTGGGATATGACGAATGGGCAGTGGGTGTCCTACAGACACCAAACCCATGGAAAGGGGTCTGTGCAATGGCCTTACAGACGGGGACCTTTCTGCATGGCCAGACAGATAGGGACCCCCCCGGGGATGGTATATGTGTTTTCTATGAGGTGGGTTCAGAGCCACCTGTAGAAAGAGGGTCTGGCGTTGACCAAGCCAAGGAAGTGGCTTCCTTGTTCCCTGTGCTCCTCGGTGTGGGCTGAGGTCTGTTGGGACTGCCCCGCAAGCACAGGCTCTCCTTTGCCAGCTCCTGGGAGAAGCAGAGGACTTACTCACATTTTGCCTCTTGCAGAGTTCAAAGGAGGCCCCGCAGCCAGCCAGCTCTGGGGCTGTTTTGAAGAGGCCCAGTGGCCCCTTGGAGCCCTCCTCTGACATGGCGGCCCACAGCCCTCTGACCTCGAGTGGGCCTCAGGAGCAGGACACAGAACTGGGCAACACCAACAAAGCAGGTATGTGTGGAATCTGGAGTTATAGGGCCTTTCTGACCTCTGAGTGAGGGGGAGGGTTAGAGTTGCTTCTTTGGCTTCCTTGGAAAAGAGGCAGGGTGGGAATAAAGGGAGTTTATCCAAGGGAGAAACCCAATTCCTTAGAGGGTGTATTGGTTAGCATTTACTGTGTAACAAACAGTCCTCAACTTTTTTTTTTCTTTATTGATTTTAGAGAGAGAGGAAAGAAGAGAGAGAGAGAGAGAGATAGAAAGAAACATTGATGGCCCTGGCCAGTTTGGCTCAGCGGTTAAAGCGTCGGCCTGCGGTCCGGAGAGACCCGGGTTCGGTTCCCGCTAAGGGCATGTACTTCGGTTGCAGTTTGTCCCTGGTCCTGCTTGGTCATGTGGGTGGCAGCCACTCGATGTGTCCCTTCACGTCGATGTTTCTCTCTCTCTCCCTCCCTTCCTCTCTCTCCCTCCCACTCTATCTGTACAAAAAATGGAAAAATATCCTCAGGTGAGGATAAAAAAAAAAAAAGAAAGAAAGAAACATTGATACATTGATGAGAGAGAACATCGATTGGCCGCCTCCTGCATGCCCCCACTGGGGATCGGGCCCACAATGTGGCATGTGCCCTGAACGGGAATCGAACTGGCAACCTCTTTGTGCATAGGACTACGCTCAACCACTGAGCCACGCCGGCTGGGTAGTCCTCAACTTTTAATAGCTTAAAATATGATTATTTATTTAGTTCATGATTCTCTGGGTCAGCAATTTGGGCCGGCTCAGCTGGTTCGGATCTTGGCTGAATTCCCTCTTGTGTGCACACCAGCGTACACATAAGTTCTGCTTATGGCTGTGTCTGGGGCACCTCGGTTCTCTTCCACGGGTTTCTCATCCTCTAGTGACAAGCCTGTTTCATGGCAGCTGATCAGAGTTCTGAGAAAGAGAGGGCTCCTGGGACATAGGCTCAAACCTGCACAGTGTTCCTCCTGCCTCATTCTGTGGGCCACAGCAAGTCACAAGGCCTGCCCAGGGTCGAGGAGTCGGGAAACACTCCATCCTTAGATGAGAGGACTTACAAAGTCACATTGCAGAGGGCGTGGGTACAAGGAGGAGAAGAGAATTAGGGCTACTTCTGCACGCTACCAAAGGGACTCCGTGGGGATCCACCAGCACCTGGGGGTAGTGCAGAAGGGAGAGTACAAGGCTGGGCCCGCTGCGGGCAGGGGAGCCCTGAGGCACAGCTCTGCCCTCAGACAGTCTCTATCTCCCAGCACATCACAAATCTTCTCAGCCCCCAGAGGAAGTATGGTCTTCATCAGCCAAGGGCCTGGATCCCCGCGCCCCACCTCAGTGCCTCCCTTAGGAATATAGAGCTGTCCCCTCTGACCCCCCCAGGCTGGCATCTCTGCACCACTATTTCCCAAACTGTGTTCCACATGACACTGGTGCCTGGCCAGCCCTCGGTGCCCCTGGGACAGCCACAAGGCACATGAGCAGTCAAAGGCTCAGGGAAGACATCATAGTGCCCTACACTTCTGTCACCTCAAAACTCTGCCCCAAGCACCCATTTGCATTTTGCAGTGTCAGCTTACCAACAATGCCTTTCAGGAAATGCTGCTGTGGACCTCAGAGAGGCAGAGGGCACTTGGATTTCAGCTGTGTGTGGGCAGGTCCTACAGGATTCTGTGCTGGTATATTGGGGTCGGGGGCACATCGGAATCACTCCTGGCCTTTGTCAGCTGTAGGGCCTGGCGTGTGCATTCTCAGAGTTCCATGGAAAATCCTGATGTAACCACCTTATGGATGATCACCACCTGCTCCCTCCTGCTTCTGCCAGGACAAGCCCTTCTCCCAGGGGTGGCTTTGTGCCTGCACCACCCCCACCTCAAGCCCTTAGGCCTCCTAGATTTGCACACACTGGGGGTTAGCTGGGCATCTGGAACCACGTGACTGGTATGAGCTCTTCTGCTTGAGCCATCCTGCTGCCCCTGGTCCAGGATTGCTCCTGCTGGGGGTGGGGTGGGGAGAAAAGATGTCGGGGAGGAGCATTCAGGATTCCACCAAGCTAGGGAGAAGATGGAAAAGGCAGTCACTGGAGGAAAGAGGGATGTCCCAGGCAGGAGAACAAAAGCAGAGTCTGGCTGGTGTGTCTCAGTGGTTGAGCATCAACCCATGCACCAAGAGGTTGCTGGTTCAATTCCTGGTCAGGACACATGCTCAGGTTGTGGGCCTGATCCCCAGTAGGGGGCATGTAGGAGGCAGCCAATCGATGTTCTCTCTCATCAATGTTTCTATCTCTCTCTCCCTCTAAAAATCAATACAGGAAAAAAAAAAAAAAAAAGAGTTAAGCCAAGGCAAGCTGGATTCAGTGATTAATCCTTAAAAAAAAAAAAAAAAGCAAGCAGAGTGGAGTGGATAATTAATGATATTCACGCTCCTAGAGCCTTTTGGAGAGATGGACCATTTCACTCTTGTGAGAGAACAGACTCAGTGCTATAGGTCAAGGACTGAGGACAGACAGGACCAAGGATGTGCCTGCAGCTGTTAGGCCTTCAGGCCTGGGAGCAGTGACCAAAGGGACTGGGTAGGAAGTTGGGAGGCCTTGATGCTGTAGAGATGGTGTAGCTGGGGCAGAGGGACCCTTTTCCAGCCTTCTGATCCCAGCCCTCTTGTGGGTGTGTTTCCTCTTTTATTCCCCTGCAGGCATGGTCTCCAGCCTTACATCACCCCATGGGCCTGTATCTCCAGCTGTCTCCTTCCAGCCCCTGGCCCGTTCCACCTCCAGGGCAAGCCGCTTGCCTGGACCCCCAGTGTCAGCTCCATCTACTGGCACCTCTTTCTCCTCTTCAGGGGGTGCTAGTGACCAGGCTGAGGCTACCATCTGCTCCAGTGGGGTAGTGATGCCCACCAAGTCTGTGACTACCAGCATAGCACCCTCCAAGATGCCCCTTCACTCAACACTTACCAACACAGTGCCTTCCAAGTTGCCCACCAGTTCAAAGTCCCCTGGTATAATGTCCACTAATGTGCCCACCAGTCTGGCACCATCCAAATTGCCTATCAACTCAACACGTGCTGGCACAGCGCCACCCAAGGTACCTACTGTCTCGGTGCCTGACCACAGGATGCCCATGAGCTCGGTGCCCAGCAAGGTGCCTGCCAACCCAACAGCCACCATCAGGAGTAGCAACAGACCCATGGAGGTGAGTCTTCACCCTTCCTAGCAATGATCTTGGCCCCTTCCCAGTCTCCCTTCTGTCTCCAGCCTGAGCTGGTCCAGAGCCTCTTTTTGAGGGTATAGGGACTGCTGAGAAACAGCCTCACCCAGACCCCACACCATGTCCTTTAGAGTAATAATAATCATCAGAGCTCTCAGTGCAGCTGCCTCAGGAGAGCCAGGCGTGGTGGGCTACCCGCGCTGGTCGTGTGTGTTAATCTATTTAGATCTCACAGCTCCCTGCTAAGCTTGAGAATTCCATTTTGCAGAAGAGGAAGCAGTGAGGGAGAGAGCAGGATGGCCTGTCTGCCTCGACACTTTGCTCTGCCCCTCCATGACCAGGGTTTTACAGACAGCAGTCCCAGCCCACCCAGCTGCTCTGACCTCGCAGCCCCCACAGCTGCCCCTCTGAGCCTGCACATATCACCCTACTGCTGCTCTCTGCCCAGAGGAGCCACACCCATGGGGCCTCTTGGGTGCATGGCCAGGCCTCTGACCCGATGGCCGGCCACTCCATGGCCCTCAGGAGGGCGCAGGCTGAATGTTGATGCAGGATGGGGCCACATACCACCAAGGGCTCCCAGAAGTGGGGCCAGTGAGTAGGGCTGCCCTGGAGGATGTCACCACTGATGCTGTTGCAGGGCCTGGGTTGCCTCCCCCCTACTGCCTTCCTGCACTCTCGTTGGGTTGACTCCCCACGAGAGGGTGGTCTCACAGGCACTGTGGGCTGGGATTTACAAGGCTAGGGTGCTAGTTCATGCCTTGGCCTAGGAATAGGGCAGCCCGACCTGGCTTGTCCCCCTGCCATCCCCAGTCCCTTCCATCCTCTCCTCTCTCTCTTTTTTTTAATAAGGAGAAGCCAGTGCCTCCAGCACCCGCAGGTGCCACTGCTGGAGGCAGCTCCCCCTGTGCAGACAGCAGACAGGACAGCTGGGGCTCAGGGCTGGAGCTGAGCAAGCCAGGCAGGCTGTCTTCTGAGATGGACAACCCGCCGCTCTCCTGCTGCTCCGCAGACCTTGCCATCAGCCACAGCAACAACTTGGATGGAGAACCTGACAACACTCCAGAGGAGAATGAGTACACGTCGGTGGACACCTTTAGGGTCCATGTGTCTGAGGGTCCCAGTGCTGACCTCCTGTCAGGCAACCCTGAGCTGCATGCTGCTCCCCAAAGCAAGGCAGAGGAGACGGAGTGTGTTCAGTGGGCCCCGCAGGCTCTGTGGCTTGGGGCGGCTGCTGCCGGGGTGCTGCTGGCCACAGTCCTGGCTGTGCTGTACCAGCGGCGGCGCCTACTCCAGTGAGGCCCTCTGCCCTCCCTGCCATGCATCTGCTCCCTTCCCATCGGTACATCTGACCTGAGCCACGGAGCCAGTCCCACTCACTTTGGCCCTTTTTCGGGGCTGGCAGAGGCTGGGTCAGAGGGGGGCCACAACCCTGGGTGGAGGCTGCACCATTGCTGACTGAGTCCTGGAGGCAGCGTTTCTGTGCCAGACGGTGCGCTCTACAGCTCCCTTACCATCCTTGGCTTGCTGGGCTCTGATCTGCCCGTGCCCTCCAGATCTGCCACCCAACGATCTGGGTTGTTGCCCTTGTCCTCTGGAGGAGGTGCTTCCGTCCAGGCCTTATCTCTCTTTGCACCAGCCCATGGATCAGGACGTGCTGCTGGAGAGTGCAGGGGGTGGGCAACACCCCTGCCCCAATCCACGTCCTGCCCTGGTCCCTGGCAGCAGATGTCTGGGGAGGAGGATCCACAGGACCTCGTTTCTGACCCCCAGCAGCCCAGCCTGAGGCCATTGTCCTTGGCGCAATGAGAGAACATCGGAGCTGTTTCTGGTCCCCTGCGCCTGGGGTCTTCCACCCATGCCAGGCTAGGTTGGAAAGAGCTCTGGAGGTTCCTGTTGAACCTGGGAAGGCCCCTTTCCAGTCTCCACTGAAATTTGTATTTCAGCTTTACCCCTTCCTGGGCTATGTGGGCAGACAGATGATAAGACGCCACTGGTCTTCCTTCCCCACAGGGACTGTGAGTACCATGGCGCATCTTTCACTCGGTTATAATGAGATTGATGCTTACAGGTGTTTGTCAAGTACCTGGCCCAGAGCAGGTGGCCTCTAAATGCTTCTCCCGCCTCTCCTCTGCCCACCCTGGAGAGATGCGGGCAGGAGAGGCAGAGTGCTCTGTGGGTAGGGGTGCACCTCTGCAGCATAGGATAGCCTAGGCCTGAGCCTGCTCTGCCTCTCGCTCTCGTGCTCTTGAGCAAGGTGTTAACCTCTGTGCCTGTTTTCTTAGCTATGAAAGTGGGATGAATAGTAGAAAAATAAGTAAGTATATATATATCTGTATATCTATATATATTTCTCCTAGTGTTCTTGTGAGAATTAAATTAGTTTATATAAATCTTATAATGGTTTCTGGCGTTTACTAAGGGTGGGAAATATCACTGTTCAAATTGGAGGGGGCTGGAGCACTTGGCTACACCTTTAGAGGGAGACTCAGATCCTACTGCCTTCCCACCTTTATGTTTGCCCCTTACTTTATCCTGTGCATTGGGGAATTGTTAGGGCGTGGGGAGAGGGCGTGTCCCCTGAGGCTGCTGTGCAGGGTGGGGACTGGGTGCTCCGCAGCAGCCAGATGGCTTGGGGAATCCTTGTGCGTTCTTATCAGGTGACCATTGCAAGACAAGGGGCAGGCAAGGAGTTCTCAGGAGCTGATTCCATTTCTGGGCTCTGCAAGGGATAGGGACTAGAGCCCTGGGGAGATACTAAGGGTGGCACTGACGGTGGCCCAGCCCCAAGCTGTCAGCCTGCAGAGTTCTGCACCTGCTTTGACTGCTAGTCTTTCTTTGCACAGTTCTAGGGGACTTCAGCAACCTCTGCCTTTAATGACCTCCATCTCTACCTCTGAACTCTTCTTCTTCACTCTGAACCCAGCAACCTGCACCGTGGGACCAGGAGAGGTCCCCACCCAAGCTGTCTGTACAGCTCCCTATCAACCTTACTCTGAACCTGTTCTCTGTGCTTCCCCCTCCCTCAAGGGTACACATGGTGGGAAACATTGTTTGGCTGCTTCCTGCACGCTCCCCACTGGGGATCGAGTACACAGCCCAGGCATGAGCCCTCACCAGGAATTGACCGGGGACCTCTCAGTCCATGGGATATTGCTCATTTGACTGAGCCACTCCGATGGGCTCCATTAATGTTCTGAGAGAGTGGAAGGGAGGGAGGGAAAGAGAGAGAAAGAAACATTGATGTGAGAGAGACACATCGATTGGTTGCCTCCTGCAGTGCCCAGACCAGGTGGGGATTAAACCTACAACCCAGGTATGTGCCCTTGACCTGGAATCCATCCATCAGTGTTTCTTTCTCTCTCTCTACTCCCTCCCGCCTTCTCTCCCTCCCTTCCACTCCCTCAGAAAATTAATGGAGCCTGGCTGGTGTGACTCAGTGGACTGAGCGTCGTCCCATGGACTGAGCGGTCCCAGTTTGATTCCCCGGTTGGTGCGCATGCCAATGCTCTAACCATGGAACCACACCAGCCAGGGCCATAGGTGCTAGTTTGTTTTTTTTAGCTTTTTTTCTTTATTGATTTTATTATTTATTTTCTTGATTGATTTTATTTATTTAAAAAAAATTTTTCTTTATTGATTTTAGAGAGAGAGAGAGATAGAAACTTCAATGAGAGAGCACATTGATTGGCCGCCTCCTGCACGCCCCCCACTGAGGATCAGGCCCACAGCCTGGGCATGTGCCCTAAATGGGAATCGAACTGGTGACCTCTTGGTACATGGGTCGCTGCCCAACCACCAAGCCACACCGGCCGGGCCATAGGTGCTCGTTTTAATGTGTTCCCCTCCCAGGGTATCTTTGGAGAAAAAAGCATCTCAAGAAACTATGTGTAGCCCCAAAGAATATTTTATTTATTTATTTTTGAGTCAACATTTTAATATAAAAAATTCACTGATGTATAAAAATGTGAAAGTGTGACAATGACAACATATGAAGTCCTGTGATTGAGAGTCCCCTGGAGAGCATGCCGTGGTACACGCACACCCGCCCACACAGACTCTGGTGTGGAAACATAAACTAATGCAAACCAGTGCTACCAAGAAGAGCCAGCGTGGGTGCACTCCACTCGCCAACCGGATCCACGTCTACCCAGACATCAGTAACAGAGTACAGCACCTCCCAGGAACAGCAAAACAGCTGCTTACGATGAACCAGCACAAATAAACCCAACAAAAAGAGTAATGTATACTTAAATTTAGGATCGTCATTCATGAGGATTGTCACAATCCCAGTATAAGGAACAAATCCCCTTGCTCTCCCCATGACATCTTTTTTCTTTTTAAACTTATCTTTACTGTTGAATGTATTACAGATGAGCATCCTTTTTTCCCCTCTTGATCCCTCCTCTCCAGCCTCACCCCCATTCCTACCTTCCCCAGTTATTGTCTGTGTCCATTGGTGATGCATATATGCATATAAATTCTTCTGTTTATCTATTCCCACCTCCCTCCCCCCTTCTCTTTGAGGTTCCTCAGTCTAACAACCAATTTATACTTCTTAATTTCTTCACTTTTTTCACCTATCCCCCAGCCCCCCTCCCATCTGGCAACCAACAAAAAGGTCTCTGTATCTATGAGTCTGTTTCAGTTCTGCTTGCTCATTATTTTGTAGATTCATTGTTGATAGAGATGTATTAATTGCCATTTTATTGTTCATAGTTTTGTTCTTCTCCTTCAAGAGGACCCTTCAACATTTCATATAATACTGGTTTGGTGGTGGTGAACTCCTTTAGCTTTTTCTTGTCTGGGAAACACTTTATATGGTCATCGATTCTAAATGATATCTTTGCAGGATAGAATAATCTTGGTTGTAGGTTCTTGCTTTTAATCACTTTAAATATTTCTTGCCAAAATAAAAAAAAAAATAAATAAATAAATATTTCTTGCCACTCCCTCCTGGCCTGCAAAGTTTCTTTTGAGAAATCAGTTGACAGTCTTATGAAAGCTCCCTTGTAGGTAACTAACTGCTTTCTCTTGCTGCTTTTAAGATTTTTCTGTCTTTTTTTTTTTTTTTTTTTTAATCCTCACTCGAGGATATTTTTTTATTTATCTTCAGGTAGAGTGGGAGGGAGGGAGAGAGAAACAACAATGCAAGAGGGACACATCGACTGGTTGCCTCCTACATGACCCTGACCAAGGCTGGAGATGAATCACAACCAAGGTATGTGCCCTTGGCTGGAATCAAACCCACAACTCATTGATCTGTGGGCCAATGCTCTACCACTGAGCCAAACTGGCCAGGGCATTCTCTCTGTCTTTAACCTTTGGCATTTTGATGATGATGTGTCTTGGTGTGGGCCTCTTTGAGTTCATCTTGTTTGGGACTCTCAGTGCTTCCTAGATTTGTATGTATGTTTCCTTCACCAAGTTAGGGAAGTTTTCTGTCATTATTGTTTCAAATAGGTTTTTAATTTCTTGCTCTCTCTTTTCCCTCTGGCACCCCCATGATGAGAATGTTGGTACACTTGAAGTTGTCCCAGAGGCTCCTTACATTATCCTCATTTTTTTGGATTCTTTTTTCTTTTTGCTGTTCTAATTGGGTGTTTTTTGCTTCCTTATATTCCAAATCGATGGTTTGCCTCTTGGCTTTACCTACTCTACTATTGATTCACTGTAAATTAATTTTTATTTCAGTTAGTGTATCCTTCATTTCTGACTGGTCCTTTTTTATGCACTTGAGGTCCTCACTAAGTTTCTTGAAGTTCTCACGAAGTTCCTTGAAATTCTCACTAAGTTCATTGAGCGTCCTTATAACCAGTGTTTTGAACTTTGCCTCTGTTAAATTGCTTATCTCCATTTTGTTTAGTTCTTTTCCTGGAGTTTTGTTCTGTTCTTTCATTTGGGACATGTTTCTTTGTCTCCTCATTTTGGCTGCCTCCCTGTGTTTGTTTCTATGTATTAGGTAGAGTTGCTATGTCTCCTAGGTTTCCTAGGGTGGCCTGTTGTAGTAGGTGTCCTGTAGGGTCCAATGGCACAGCCTCCCTGGTTACCCGAGCTGGGCCCTTGAGGTGCACCCCTCGTGTGTACACCTTTCTGTTGTAATTGAGTCTTGATTGCTGTTGGCATGTCAATGGGAGGGATTTAGGCTGATCAGTTGGAAGGATTGGTTGTGCCCACTGACCACTGGCCTCTGACTACCTCAGAGGTGTGTAGGGGCCCACCACACAGAGCAAGACTTACTTCATCAGGGCTCTGGTACCCACTGAGTCCACTCATTGAGTGTGTCACTTGTGGAGGTGGTTGGGTGGTGGTGCTTCGATCTGGTCTGAAACTGTCCACTGGGTGTGCTGGCTCTGGAGCAAGGTCAGCCACTGCCTGTGTTCTACCCGGGGCCATCAGGCATAAGCTACAAAGTGATCTGCAGATAGCTGCTGCTTGGGCTTGGCGGTGCCCAGGAAAAGCCAAGCTGTGAACCAAGCCTGGCTGCGTCTAGTGCCAGGCCTGGGGCCACTAAGACAGAGATATGGGGCTTGCTGAGGCCAGATGCTGCTTGTTTGGGAGAATTTAGGAAACTCTGAAGCAGGAGCCAAGACAAGCCAATCCTATGGTAAAGCCACTGGAAATAGCTTAGGTGGGCCCGAAAGCTGGGTGGGGCAGGGCCTCAGGGAATCACCAGGGCGGGGCAACCAGTGTGAGCCAGGTTGCTGGAGTCCCAGATATGCCCCAGTCTGCCTGCCTCGTGGGGGAAGGGCTCAGCAAAGTAACAGCCTCTGCCAGCAAGCCTGTCTGGGAGAAAGCTGCCCCTCCAGCTCTCACTCTGATGCCAAACAACTCAGTTCTTCACTGTATGTGTCTGGTGCCTTTTAAGCTGCCTTCCCCGCGCTGGAGCCCAGGGGGAGCAAGTATGAGTGAGTCTGTGTTCAGGACTCTAAGAGGAACTGCCTAGGACTCCAGCAGCCTCAGCCTCCCTCAGCCTCCCTCAGCCTCTCTCAGCCTCTCTCAGCTTCTCTCAGCCTCAGTCCCCGCTGGTTTTTCTAGCCAGAAGTTATGGGGACTTCTCTTCCTGGCACTGGAGCCCTGAGCTTGGGGGCCTGGTGTGGGACTGGGACCCCTCACTCCTCAGGGAGGACCTTCGCTGCCAAGGGTCCCTCCTGATCTTTATCTGCCACACGTGGGTGTGGGACCAGCCTGTCTCCACCTCCACCCCTCCTACCAGGCTGGATGTGGCTTCTTTAATTTCCTAGTGGTAGGACTTGCATTCAGCTTGATTTCAGGTGGTTCTGAATGATGGTTGTTCTCTAGTTTAATTGTAATTCTTTTTTTCATCCGTGATTTTTAGAGAGAGGAAGGGAGAGGGAGAGATATAAAAATATCAATGGAGTGAACGTCGATTGGCTGCTGCTTGTGTGCCCTTCGCTGGGGATTGGGCCCACAACCTGGGCATGTGGTTTAACTGGGAATTGATCCAGCAGCCTCTTGGTGCCTGGGTCAATGCTCAACCACTGAGCCACACTGGCTGGGCTAGCTGTAATTTTGATGTGGTTGTGGGAGGAGGTGAGTACTGCGTTTACCTACGCCGTCATCTTCCCCACGACATCTTTTTTCTCTACCCAACGTTGTCCTTGTTTATAGGGGCCTTGGTCATCAACTGCATTATTGTCTCTTTGCTCAAAAACTTGATATGTTCATTTTGCTTTCCATGAATATTCAAGACTCGATGATCTGTAGGAATCTCCCTTCTATTCTAAAACCAACAATTTCTCCCACTTGTATGGCTCTTCAACTCGATTTGTTAGAAAGAGAATACCTCTATGAAATGCAGTTCCATCCTGCCACCGAGCAGCACCACACTGGACTCTCACTTCCAGCTGACCACTCACCCCTTCCAGATCATTAGTGCTGAGGAGACAGTCATGCCAAAATTTAGGACTTGATCGTAGAGCTGCCGCTTATTCATCCACTACACATCCTCCAAAAAATCTAGAGACAGCATGGTGGGGCCAGGAAGGAGGACACTGGCAAAAGAGAGGGTGTGATGTGACCAGCAGGCAGAACAACTCAAGAATGCTGTTTATCAAGCACAGTGACCAAGTGTGTCACATGGCACTGGGCCTCTGGCCCCAGCCCAGCGTTTACCCCGAGGTGAGTGTGTTTTCTCAAAAGTGTGGGATGTTGGGTAAGGTGTGTAGGAAGCACTCAGGCACTTGTCAAGGTATGCTGCCCAGAAGCCAGTGTATCGAGGCCTGTGGCCAGGAGAGAGCTGTGGGTAGCTGATAAGATGTGTCAGATGTCCTGAGTTTGGAGTGTGGCTTTCAGCTGCAGGAGGTTGCATGTAGGAGGGAGACCAGGCAGGTTGTCCTCACAGCCATGTCCTGGATGATGGAGGCCAGCACCCAAGGAGGGGAGAGAGGGCCTCCACCCGCAGTGGCGGGCCCAGCCACCTAAACTCAGACTTAGGAAAGCACACTTTACTTCAGGCTAATGGGCTGGGCTGGGCTGGGGCCAGAGACCCAGTATCAACCTGTATACTTGGGGCAGACTCACCAGCAGCCAAAGTGGCTGCATATAAAACATTCCTCTCCAGCCCGGCCAGCCCGTGTGGTTCAGTGCTTGAGCGTCGACCCATGCACCAAGAAGTCACCAGTTCAATTCCTGGTCAGGGCACATGCCCAAGTTGTGGGCCAGATCCCAGTCGGGGGCATGCAGAAGGCGGCCAGTTGATGTTCTGTCTCATGGATGTTTCTATCTCTTCTCTCCCTTCCTCTCTCTCTCAAACCAATAAAGAAAAAATATATATTAAAAAATCCGCCCTGGCCGGTTTGGCTCAGCGGTTAGAGCGTCGGCCTGCGGTCCGGAGAGACCCCGGTTCGGTTCCCGCTAAGGGCGCGTACCTTGGTTGCAGTTTGTCCCTGGCCCTGGTTGGGTCGTGTGGGTGGCAGCCACTCGATGTGTCACTTTCACGTCGATGTTTCTCTCTCTCTCTCCCCCTCCCACTCTATCTGAACAAAATATCGAAAAATGTCCTCGGGTGAGAATAAAAAAAATAAAAATAAAAATAAAAAATCCCCCTGCAGCTGAAACAACATTTCTCTCAAAGGTCAAGAGCTTTCTCTGCTTCTCTCTCCCTGGAAAACATCTGAGGATCCTGCTTGGTGACTTACGGAACCCAGACCAAGGCCACACCCTCCCCTTATTTCCTTCTGGAGGAGCTCATGTTCCATTGCATTTATGGGAGTTTCTAGGCAAAGATCAGGAAGTTGCCTTTACCCTGCCAGGCCTTGGATTATTCATAGCTTCTTTTAAAAAACATTTTTTTGTTCTGGAAAATTTTCAAACACACACAAAACTAGAATGTAAGAACTATGTATAAGAGAAAATAGAATAAGAACCCTCTATGTGCCTGTCACCCAGCTTCAATGATTATGGACTCATGGGCAGTCTTGTTCATTGCTGCCTGGTTCTACTTGCTCTCTACAGGTTCCTTTTGTAAGTCAGAGAATGAGGGGTTCAGCAAGCCAAGGGCCGGACTTGGGTTGGCGGGGTTTCGTAGTCCAGGCCCGTTTTCGCCCACGGCAGCATTATGCATCCCCTCCTGGTTTCTCGGTCTCTGCGGCTGACGTCCCACTTGAACCAGTTCCGTGTGAAAGCACTGGGTGTGCGCCATTATCCACTTGTGCAGTCAGTCTCTCAGAGGGAAGAGTGTATGCTCTGAGAGGCCTCCACGCTGGGCTAGGAGGAGGCGGCAGGTACACAGCTCCTCCAGCTGTGTCTCTCCCTGGAGCCAGTGGTACCACCGTGAGGATGAGGCCAACGGCTAGAGTGCTCTGCTCCAAGTCATTGCTTAGCTACTACATCTGCCAAGGTCCTTTTTTCCCTTAAGTCCTGGCTGAAAGCCCAGCTTCTATTGGAAGCCTTCTTTGATTAGACCCCTTTCACTTACCAGCCTTCCTAAATTGCCATGGCTTACCTCGAATGCTGCAGTGCAAACCCCCATCCCCGTGCCTGCATCTTAAAAACCTGTCCTGAATAATATGGACCAAAAAGGGGCCACACACTAAACCCGGCATGCCAGGGGAGGCCTGCATGGCAGGGCTCACAAACTGAGACCTAAAGGAACCACATAGGATGGTCTGAAATGAAAACTTTCTAATTAAAAGTGAGTCATGGTGGGGAGTCATGTCCTAGGCCGATATCTTCCCTGACAAAGGTCGGTCTTTACCTTAACTGAGCCTGGCTAGTGTCTTTTTGCATTTATGACAACATACCTTTGGAATGTCAGAGTAATTTCCTTTCTCCAGACCCTCAGGGCGCAATCACTGCACCAGAGCAGGAGACCACACACCCCCTCAATGTTTTTTGTTTTTAATATTTTAAATCAACTTGGTCTCTTATTTATTTATTTTTATTAACATATTTTTTTCTTTATTGATTTTAGAGAGGAAGGAAGGGAGAGAGAGAAAGATCGATGAGAGAGAGCATCGATTGGCCGCCTCCGGCATGCCCCCCACTGGGGATTTGGCCCACAACCTGGGCATGTGCCCTGACCAGGAATCGAACTGGCGACCTCTTGGTGTATGGGTCAACGCTCAACCACTGAGCCACACTGGCCAGGCAGAACCCCTCATTGTTATTGTTAGCTTGTTTATTGTTAACTGTGAACTATCCTATACCTACCAATGTAAAATAAGTATGTGTTTATTTGTTTTACTTTTTATTTAATCCCAGAGATTTCCTGTTTTGCTTTCTCCTGCCTCCCTAATCTGTCACCAGTGGACTTCATGTAACCCCTTACCGCTTCTCTTTTGATTCTGATGTATAAAATAAGTGGTAGAACTGCCATTTCCTGGAGTAATTTCTCTGTCCCTGGAGATTTTGTCATCAGTTTGGCTCAAACTCATAAAAATTCTTTACAGGTTTGCCCTGGCCTTGTGGCTCAGTTGGTTGAGCATCATCCCATGCACTGAAAAGTCACCTGTTTGATCCCTGGTCAGGGCACATGCCTGGGTTGTGGGCTTGATCCCCAGGAGGGGGCATGTAGAAGGCAGCCAATCGATGTTTCTCTCCCTCTTCCTTCCTCTTATGTCAACAATATCTAAAAGGTATTCAGACAGAAAGGGCAGGGTCAGCACGAAGGTGGGAAGTGGGGAGAGGAAAATGAGAAAGGGCAGGTGAAGAGAGGAGGTGTCCCTGGGTGCTGGATCCACAGCCAACTCCTGGCATCCCTTACTCTCTTGAACCCACAAACTGTGAGGCTGACCAGATGATGTCCAATCCTTCCTCTTCCAGAGCCCTTGAGTGTCCTTGGCACAGATGACGCTGCACTGCTTCCTCCTCCTCCTGTGCCTCCTCTCCCCTCCCCAGGTGCCATTGCCTTGCCATCTGCCTCACTGATTTCCTAGTAATCAGATGCTGTCTTCTATTTCATCAATTCTCTTGTATTTAACATAAGAAGAAAGAAAACCCTTTCATTATCACAAGCAGCTGGAAATCAGCGTCTTGAGGGAGGCCTATTCAAAGGAGTTTGGATAGAGAGAAACTGGTAACTGTTGGAAGAATTACTTTTTTTCCTACTTACTGTCACGATGTCCTTAGAATTGTGAGTCCAGTGACCTTCTTTTGCAGTAATTCTGCTATTATTACTCCTAGAACTTAAGATCCTTTAACATTTCCCTTCATTCAACTTGCAGTCTGAGGATTTACGGTGGCTAGAGGTCTGCTCGTGAAGGTAAAGAGAACTTTCAACTTGGAAAGCTTGTTCTGGACCTCTCCCTTGGCCCTCCTGCCTTCACGCTCCGGAGTCTTTGATTTGGAGACGTGCTCCTCGACTGGCAGGGCTGTGGCAGGCTGTCTCCTTCTGGGCTGGCTCAGCGCCCTTATTCCTTCTGCGGACAGAAAGGGGCCACATGCTAACCTGACAAGCTCAGGGGAGGCCTGTGGGGCAGTGTTGCAAACTCAAAGACCTAAAGTAACCACAAAGGATGGTCTGAAATGAAAACTTTTGAACTAAAAGCAGTTAATGGCAGGTGGTCATGTCCTAGGCCAGCATCTTCCCTGACAAAGGTCAACTTTTACCTTAACTGAGACTGTCTGTTGTCTTTTTGCATCTTCGATAACATACCTTTGGGATGTCAAAGTAGTTTCCCTTTTTCTGGACCCCCTCAAAGCACAGGCACCGCTCTGCTCTGCGGAGACTGCAAATCCCCTCATTGCCACTGAGTTCATGGTGATGATTAACTATCCTGTACCCACTTATATAAAAGACGTGCGTCTATCACTTTACTTTTCATCCAGTCCCAGAGGTTTCCCTGCTTTGCTTTCTCCCACCTCCCCAACCTGTCATCAGTGGATTTCATGCAGCCCCTTACCGCTTCTCTTTCGATTCGGATGTGTAAAATAAGCAGAACTGCCATTTCCTAGAGCATTTTCTCTAGTCCTTGAGATCTTGTCATCAGTTTGGCTCAAACTCATAAAATTCTTTACAGGGTTTCCCCGGCTGTGTGGGTCAGTTAGTTGAATGTCATCCCGTGCACCAAAGGTCACCTGTTTGATTCCTGGTCAGGGCACATGCCTGGGTTGTGGGCTCGATCCCCAGTAGGGGGCGTGCAGGAGGCAGCAGACTAATGGTTCTCTCTCTCCTCGATGTTTCTATCTTTCTCTCTTCCTGTCTCTCTAAAAAAAAAAAAATCAAAATTAAACATATAAAATAAAATAAAATAAAATTCCAAGCCTGGCAGGTGTGGCTCCGTGGTTGAGTGTCAACCCAAGCATCAGGGGATCACCAGTTCGATTCCTGGTTGGGGCACATGCCCAGGTTGTGTGCCAAGTCCCCAGTTGAGGGGCATGCAGGAGGTGGCCAGTCGATGTTCTCTCTCATTGTTGTTTTTAATCTCTCTCCCTCTCCCTCTAAAAAATCAATAAAGAAAATAAATTTTTTAAAATAAAATTCCAAACTGTACAGTTATATAGGCCAGTTTCTCAAACTTCAGTATAAATACGACACAAATCTGGGGATCTTGTTAAAGGTAGGTGTTGATTCATTAAGTCACTGCATTTCCAAGAAGACTTTTTTGAGGAAAGACAAATGGCAATAATTAAAATGCCCTTCATCCCTGCAATCCTGTTCTCTTTAGGAGGTTTGTTTTTTTGTTTTTTTTTAATCCTCACCCGAGGATATTTTTCCATTTTTTGTACAGATAGAGTGGGAGGGAGAGAGAGGAAGGGAGAGAGAGAGAGAAACATCGACGTGAAGGGACACATCGAGTGGCTGCCACCCGCACGACCAACCAGGGCCAGGGACAAACTGCAACCGAAGTACGTGCCCTTAGCGGGAACCGAACCCGGGTCTCTCCGGACCGCAGGCCGACGCTCTAACCGCTGAGCCAAACTGGCCAGGGCTCTTTAGGAGGTTTGATAGACACCATTCCTTGCCTTTCTCAGTGTTCTTCTGTGCCATTTGATAGCCCTGACTTAATCTCATCCTTGCCCTGGGTGCCTAGCAAAGGACAACTGTAGGGTGACCCTTTCTCCCCCAGCATATGGCTGGTCATGCAGTTTGGACCCCTGACCTTCCTCCTTAGAGATAACATCTAGGCCTCAGTTGTATTTCAGCTCCAGGCCCAGAAAAGCAGCAAAACCAGACAAGCAACTCCATGAATGACCTCAGGAGCAGTTGCATTGAATAATGACCCCCTGCCCTGGTGCCAACCAATCAATCAATGGAGACCCTACCCTGAAAGAACACACCTGGAAAACTGCTGACTATTCTGAGATCTTCCCCTGAGACCTCCCCTAAGATTCTCTCCTGCAAAAAAAGAGATAAAAGCCTCCTGACAAAGGACCCAGCTCTCTCTCTCTCTGGAGCAACCCCTGACATTCCCTTTCCCTTCTTCCCTCTCTTTTCCCCTCACAGGCAGCATCTCCTAAACTCTACGGACCCCACAAGGCTTGCAACTAGGACAGCAATGGGCAGAGGCAGCTCCTCCCAGGCAGACCCCTGAGCCTGTCCCCAAGACCCCCTTTTCTCTGACTTCTCAGAGAGCTAAGGCAGCCCAGCCTAGGCTCTCCTGTTATTCCTTCTATGCTAAGCCCTTTCTCGTTTTACTGTCCCCAGCTTTAATAAACATTCCCTCATAGTCACCTGGACTTGTAAAATTTTTTCCTGTATGAAGTCAAGAACCCACACACCACCAGCCAGTCCTAAGCAAACCTGCCAAGGGCCAAGTCCCCTTTCCAGTAACAATACAAAAATCCAAACAATTTAGTTATTGTTTCAGTTGGTTGAGGACCCTCTGGTTCTGATTCTTTTTTTCACCATGTGCATGATGAGCCACCCAAACCACTGATGAAATGGAGAACAGGGCAGCCTGGCCAGTGTGGCTCAGTGGTTGAGTGTCGACCCATGCACCAAGAGGTCGCTGGTTCAACTCCCAGTCAGGGCACATGCCCAGGTTGTGGGCCCAATCCCCAGTGGGGGGCATGCAGGAGGCAGCCAGTTGATGTTCTCTCTCACCAATATTTCTATCTCTCTCTCTCCCTTCCATTCTCTCTAAAATCAGTAAAGAAAAAATGAATAAATAAAAATCAACAGAAGCCTGGCTGGTGTGGCTAAGTGGATTGAGCATCGTCCCATGGACTGGGACTGATAGGTCCCAGTTTGATTCCCGGTCAGGGCACACACCTGGGTTGCAGGCTTGATCCCAAGTAGGGAGTATGCAGAAGGCAGCCCATCCATCATGTTTCTCTTTCACATTGATGTTTCTATCTCTTTCTCTCCCTTCCTCTGTCTCTAAAAAAATCACTAAAAATATATTTTAAAAAATAAATGGAAAAATATATCCTCAGGTGAGGATTAACAAAAAAAATTGAATTAAAATGGAAAAAAAAAAACACAAAAAACCAACTCAGTTGTGTGTTGAATTGATGGCTGAGCTACACAGGGGAATTGCTTCAAATGACTTTACAGTACAGCAATTTGACTTTTCATCCCTAGTGCAATGCATCCTCAGGACAAAAAGAACTACAAAGAAATCTTAAGTGGTATTTATTAATCACATTGTTGATAACAATATTGGTACTTTTATACTGAAACTAGTATCTATATATTTAATAATAAAGAAAAACAGTAGTGAATGTTGTTAAGAACTTAGATTTTCACCCTGGCCAGGTAGCTTGGTTGGTTAGACCATGGTTCTGACACTCCAAGTTTGCAGGTTCGATCCCCAGTCAGGGCACATACGAGAATCAACCAATGAATGCGTAAATGGGTGAACAACAAACGATCGCTCTCTCTCTGAAATCACAAACAAAACAAAAAAAATTTAGATATTTACGTAAAAGAGAAATATAACACCAAAAAATTAAGTAAAGACTCCGAAACCATACAAATGAAGGAAAATAGTATAAATTCATAATATAGTTTTCTCTTTAAAAATGTATTTTCTAGTTCTACCCAACAAAGAGCCTGGAAACCATGAAGAACCCAATAGCAACGAGCACTCCTAGTGGCCTTCAAATACCATTTCTCACTGAAAGGAACAATTACTCCTTGGAGAAATGGCTGAATTGAGGTTAGTAACTCCTGCCAGACCCCTCAAAAAAGGAAGCTATTTAAGACTACTATAGTCAAGTTTAAATGACTAAGGAGGCAATCTGGAGGGCTTTCACTGGCCACATGTGGGACAATTGGAACATCAAAAAGAAGAGTGACTTCAGCAGATTGAATTCATCATACAACCCATGAGTTCATAGTAACACTAAAAAGAAAACAATTCTTTAGTTGCCTCTAGAGGGTGCTAGGAAACCAGTTCATTCTGATATAACAATAATCAATCATGCCCAGCTGGTGTGACTCAGTGGTTGAGCATCGACCTGTACACCAATAGGTCACCAGTTCGATTCCCAGTCAGGGCACATGCCCAGGTTATAGGCCCGATCCCCAATAGGGGGCATGCAGGAGGTGGCCAGTCGATGTTCTTTCTCATCAATGTTTCTACCTCTCTCTCTCTCTGTGTCTCTAAAATCAATAAAGAAAAATCATTTTAAAAAAAATCAATTCTGCCTTTCTGTACAAGTTATACCTCTAGATACCAAAGAATTGATGAGGGAAAGTTCTTCGCTACAAGAGAATTACAGTTATTGAGTGCAGAAGATACAATAGAATTAGAATGTGACAATTTTGCAGCCCCTAATGAAATAATGACTATATCATCATTAAGCAATATCATGAATAGCTGCTAAAACAAATAGGTGAAAAGCTGACGGAAAACTTTATAATAGATGAACCAGTCTAATGATTCCTAGACCAAGTAACCAATCTTAATATCTCAAAAAGAGATAATAATGCAAATAAGCAGTTGATGTTGTGAAGTAGGATTTTTCTGTTCTCCTGGTAAGATAAATAGTAGTAAATAGTATCATCTATGAGAAATTCTTTTGAAGAAAGCAAACCTGAATCTAATCAAGCCTCCACTTCTATCAGAGTACAAGAAAAAGAGGAAACAGAAGAACAGGTTAAACTACAAGGATGAAGTCACCAAAATCCTGAATGTGAGAAATTCTTTAGGACAAACAACATGGCTTCTCCAATAAATATATTGCAAAGGAAAATACATAGAGGGGAAAGCTTTAAGTTAAAAAAGATTTAAGAGATCGAGCAATCAAATGTAATACATTGACCTTGTTTGGATACTAGCATGAACAAAACAAAAGTGTTTTTTTTTTATCCTCACCTGAGGACATTTTTCCATTTTTTTGTTCAGATAGAGTGGGAGGGGGAAAGAGAGAGAGACAGACAGACAGACAGACATTGACGTGAGTGGCTGCCACCTGCACGACCCAACCAGGGCCAGGGACAAACTGCGACCAAGGTACGTGCCCTTAGTGGGAACAGAACCTGGGTCTTTCTGGACCGCAGGCTGATGATCCAACCGCTGAGCCAAACCGGCCAGAACAAAGGTGTTTTTGTTTTAATGTTTTTATTGATTTTTTTAGAGAGAGAGAGAGAGAGAAACATCCACATGAGAGAGAAACATCAATGGGCTGCCTCCTGCATGCCCCCTACTGGGAATTGAGCCTGAAACCCAGGCATGTGACCCAGCCAGGAGTGGAATTGGGACCTCTCAGTCCATGGGATGACGCTCAATCCACTGAGCCACACCGGCCAGGCTGAACAAAAGTTGTAAAAAAAAGTTTGACAACCAGGGAAATTTAAACACTGATTATTATGATATTAGGAAATTATTAATTTTTAGGTGTTATAATGGTTCTGTGGGAGTGTTACAAAAAGAGTCCTCATCTTTTTAAAAAAATACTTTTCCTTTATTGATTTTAGAGAAAGGAAAGGAGAGAGAGACAGAAACATCGATGAGAGAGAACATTGACTGGCCGCCTCCTGCACGCCCCCCACTGGGGATCAGGCCCACAACCTGGGCATGAGTCCTGACCAGGAATTGAACCGGTGACCTCTTGGTGCATGGGTTGATGCTCAACCACTGAGCGACACTGCCTGGGAGAGTCCTCATCTTTTATAGGTACATATTAAAGCATTTCTGATGAAGTGATTATGCCTGAGATTTACTTCAAAATAATCCAGTGAGACATGAAAGGGGTGAGGGTGAAGATAAACAAGAAAGACTAGGAACTCAATATTGTTGAAGAAGCTCATCTGAATTTGAGGGTTCATGATACTTGACTTTTGTACATATTTGAAGCTTTCCATAAGAGAAGGTTAAGAAGCCCACATTTTTCTTCTGTGTCCTGATAGCATGAGACTTCCCTAAGTGCCTTGTTGAAGCCACAGAGCCATGGCGCCCACATCGTTTTGTTGTGGGCGACCAGAAAGGCACCAGCTGTCAGACCTGTGGGGTCAGACTGGACCTAGGTTCAACAACCTCGGTACTTGAGTGGCTAGGAAAGAATTCGGAGCCAAGACTCAAAATATAAGGGAATATTTATTTAGAAAATCACAGAGGTAGAAGAAGTAATTTGTAGAAGAAATGGGCTAAGGAAATGGGTTACAGAGGCAAAGGAACGGCCCTTGGAGCTTGGGAGTGAGGAAGGTAATGGTAATGTGCCAGGGGGAAGGGGGAGGGGGAGGGGAGGGGAGAAGGAGGAGTAGAGGGAGGGGGAGGGGAGGGGGAGAGGAAGGGAAAGGGGAAGGGAAAGTCTCCCTGAGCTCTTGGGAGGGAAAGCTTACACTGGGTCCTCTGACCTAAGGGTTTTAAGGGTGGAGATTTTAGGGGGGGTCTCAGGGGAAGGTCTCAGACTATTCAGCAGTTTCCCAGGTATGTTCTTTCAGGGTAGGGTCTCCACTGATTGATTGGTTGCACCAGGGCAGGGGGTCATTATTCAATGCAGCTGGTCTTGACTTCAGCCATGAAGTTGTCTGGTTTTGCTGCTTTCCTGGGCCTGGAGCTGAAATACAACTGAGGCCTAGATGTTATCTCTAGGGAGGAAAGGTCAGGGGTCCAAACTGCATGACCAGCTACATGCCGGGGGAGGAAATGACACCCTGGGGGTGAGGTTCTACACTACAGTTGTCCTTTGCTAGGTACCCAGGGCTTTTCACCCTAGTGACCTTCTGTACCTGGCCATTGTCCTTGCTCTGCTCATGTCTGTCCAACTGCCTACCACAGAGATAATAGCTGCATTTTGTAGTTGCTACTGCTGTATAACTTCCATATACCTTTGAATTCTCTTTTACCCCTTTTAGTAACTGATTATTTTTTACTAGAACACAATTTTTTTTTTCATCCTCACCAGAGGACATTTTTGTATGTATCTTCAGACAGAGCAGGAGGGAGAGAGAGAGAGAAACATTGATGCGAGAGAGACACATCGAGTGGCTGCCATCCACACAACCCCAACAAGGGCCGGGGACAAACTGCAACCAAGGTACGTGCCCTTAGTGGGAACCAAACCCGGGTATCGCTGGTCTGTGGGCCGATGCTCTAACCGCTGAGTAAAACCGGCCAGGGCTAGAACACAATTCTTTATATTAAATTTTTCCTTAAAATCACTAGTGTGGCATCTGTTTTCTGATTGAATTCTGACTGATACAAAACACATCACTTATTTCTTAGTCCTATCAAGAAATGCATACCTAAATATAATCACGAAAAGACATCAGATAAACCCCAAATGAAAAACTTTCTACAAAATAAATAGTGACCTGTACTTTTCAAAATTTCGTGGTAAAATAAGATTGACAACTAATTGAAATGTGTGACTCTGAGTTGGCTTCTGTGGTTGGAGAATGGAAAGTAATTGTAAAAAATAAATATTTATTGGGACAATTTAGAAAATGTTGAATATGGGCAATGGGTTAGATAATAATATTGTATCAATATTATAGTTCCTAATTTTCATAATTATACTGTGGTTATGTAAGAGAATATTCTTATTCTTAGGAAATACACACAGATGTGCTTAGTGGTAACATAGAACTTACTCTCAAATTGCTCAAAATAATAGTGTGTGCATGTGTGTGCCTACCAGAATTTCTCTGCGCTACCAGCTAGCAACTGCACCAACAGAGGAATAACAATAGCTGATAATGTTAAGCATTTACTACATACAGAAACAATGCTAATTGCTCTCTGTATATTCTTTAATTTTTCCCCAAAGCCCATTCAAATTGTTTTCTGTTAAAAGAATATGTCTATATTTCTGCTTTTTCAGTTAAAATACTGTAGGAATCACTCCATAGTATGTGAAGATATTACAAATTCTTTTTGATGGCTGCATAGTGTTTCATTGTGTGAACCTGTCATCATTTATTCAACTGAGGTTTTGCTAGTTTAAGCATCTTGCCCAATATCACTGAGCTGGTGCAGCCAAGATTAGAACTCAGATTCAGCTGACTCTAAAGCCTAGTGCTGCTACACTAGTGCTTCCTAAACTTTAACACATATATGAGTCACCTGGAGCTCTTGCTAAACATGCAGAAAAGGTGGGCCCTGGCCAGTTTGGCTCTGCGGTTAGAGCATCAGCCCACGGACCAGAGAGACCTGGGTTCGGTTTCCACTAAGGACACGTACTTTGGTTGCAGTTTGTCCTCGACCCCTGTTGGGGTCCATGTGTCTCTCTCATATCGATGTTTCTCCCTCTCTCCCTCCCACTCTATCTGAAGATAAATGCAAAAATGTCCTTAGGTGAGGATAAAAAATAAAATAAATAAATAAGCCCTGGCTGGTTTGGCTCAGCGGTTAGAGTGTTGGCCCGTGGTCCAGAAAGACCCAGGCTCAGTTTCTGCTAAGGGCACGTACCTTGGTTGCAGTTTGTCCCCAGCCCCGGTTGGGGTTGTGCGGGAGGCAGCCACTCGATGTGTCCCTTTCACGTCAATGTTTCTCTCTCTCTCTCCCTCCCACTCTACCTGAACAAAAATGGAAAAATGTCTTTTGGTGAGGATAAAAAAGAAAATAAATAAATAAATAAATAAATAAATAAATAAATAAATAAATAAATAAATAAATAAAAGGTGGGGATTATTAAACACTACTGATGCTTGGTCCCACCCCCAGGGATGCCAACTTCATTTGTCTGGGATGCAGGCAGCCTGGCTATCTTCTTTGTCCCCAAAGTGCTTCAGGTGATTACCAGTTGCCACCTGGGAGGAAAAGTGTCTCAGATCCCCACTTGTTTTGAGGAATTCTTCCACCATCACCAACCCACTCCTTACCCAGCTGGCTGCTGGGCAGGAGTTAATTGGCATCAAGTGACAGCTAATTGAGAGCAGCCAGGTGCCATATTACACCCTGCTCGAATGACCTTATCTGGAGTTAGTTCTACTCTTACATATGATGGCCCACTGTGTGCCAGCCACGTATCTCTTAGGCTGCGGAAGAATATACAGAAGATGAAACATCTTTTCTCAAGGTGTTTGTAATCCAGCTGCTTTTCTCTTTGAGCTAATCCCCAGAAACAGTAAGAATACAGAGTGTTAGGGTTTATGGGCCCAAAAAAACCACATCCCTTTCTATTTTTCTGAGAGATAGAGCCAGGAATCAGATAGTAATCAAAATAGCATCTTTTAAAATTTCTGAATATGGTTTTAGGCCTATGGCTGAGTGCTCAGGACTCGAATTTGACAGTCTTCTGAGTGGTTCTGGATACTTCAGGCCTCCCCTGATCCCTACAGGGCGGCCTCTTAACAGGTGGTAGCTAGCAGACCAGACAGCACTCTCTCCCAATCCCCCCACACCAACAGCGGAGGGAGTTAGGGCCCAGCCGAACATGCCCAGTTCCTTCTTCAAATTTAGCGGTCAAATAATACATTCCTCCTCCTATGGGGAGGGGAATTTCCTTACTTTGTACCACATAGGCAGCTGCCTTCTTTGGTCACGCACAGGGTCAGCCCTTATGATAGCTGTTCATGTGACAGAAACTCAATGACTCTTTGGGTCTGTCAGGTTGACTTGTTAGCTTCCCAGAACCTCAGCTGCTCTGACTTTTGCAGTGTCCAGGAGAGTTAGGTCACTATGCATACCTTATCCTTCAGTACTGATAGGTGTTTTGGAGGGATTTTTGTTTTATTTTGTAAATTATTAGATTCCTTTGGAGTTTATAGTTAAGGCCTCATTCATTTGAGCCTTTATAAACAATTTATTGATTTTAGAGAGAGAAAGGAAAGGTGGGGGGAGAGAGAGAGAAACATTGATTTGTTGTTCCACTTATTTATGCATTCTTGTATGTACCCTGACCAGGGATCAAATCCACAACTTCCGCACATTAGGATGATGCTCTAAGCAATGTAGCTACTCAGCCAGGGCCATTTGAACCTTTTAATTTCAAATTCAAGATATTTCAGGCAGGGTCAACTTGATGTTTTAAAAATATGTTTTCATTGATTTTTTAGAGAGAGGAAGGGAGAGAGAGAGAGAAACATTGATCAGCTGCCTCCTGCACACCCCCTGTGGGGGATCGAGCCCACAACCCGGGCATGTGCCCTGACCAGGAGTTAAACTGGGACCTCTCAGTCCATGGGTTGACGCTCAATCCTCTGAGCCACACCGGCTGGGCTCAACTTGATTTTTCTTCAATTCAGACACTCAATCAAAAATATTCATAAAAAATACTGGGCTAGGCCCTGGCCGGTTCGGCTCAACGGTCAGAAAGTTGGCCAGCAGACCAGAGTCACAGGTTTGATTCCGGTCAGGGGCAGGTACCTCAGTTTCTGTTTGGCCCCTGGTCCTATTTGTGGTCATGCAGGAGGCAACCAATCGACGTCTCTCTCACATTGGTGTTTCTCTCTCTCTCTACCTGTCCCTCCCACTCTATTGGAAAATATCCTCAGGTGAGTAAAAAAAAAGAACACTGGGCTAGGCCTTCTGGGCACAGTGACAAACCAGTGATGCTGGGGCCCTGCCTCATGGGATTGCAGGGTAGTGGAGAGATGGGCAAATGAGAGGGAAGAATGAAGTTACCCACGGCAACAGAAACGGCAGTACCACTAAGAGAACCAAGGAAAGAGGAACTGTTTAGAGGAGGAGGTCAAACTTGTTTTCAGAAAACAGATGCTGTTACAAAATAGGTTTATTTGGGAGTGAAATACTAGCTATCAAGCTTTCAAAATGGAAAGAATTATATCTTCATTGCCATTAATATAACAGAGATACAAGTGGTTTTCATACCCAGAGATTAATTTCTCAAAGTGTGTCTGAGGAACAAACTGTGAAAAAAATGAGTTTCATGGTCAATTACATATGGAAGATAGCTACATACCTGTCTCTTAGAGATTCATTATTCCCTTCAGCATATTAAAAGCTTTAAGAAATTGCACTAAACTTTACCTCATATTTCCCAAGCTTATTTGAGCACTGATAGCTTTTGTAACAATTATTATTATTAAAAAAAATTTTTTTTTCTTTATTGATTTTAAAGAGAGGGAGAGAGAGAGAGAACCATCGATGAGCAAGAACATCGACTGGCCGCCTCCTCCATGCCCTCCATTGGAGATCGGGCCCACAATCTCAGCATGTGCCTTGACCAGGAATTGAACCAGCGACCTCCTGCTGCATGGGGTTGACACTCAACCAATGAACCACACCAGCCGGCCTTTTCTAACAATTATTAAAGTGCAAAACTATTTGTGTTTATCTAGTAATAGTATCCAAATCAGGGGTATTTAGTCAAAGATAAGATAGACCTTGTGTTTGAAAACTAAGAGAAAATTTCAGTCCTTGCAATATTTGGGGAAGGAATAGGATTTTCCATATCTAGGAAATTCTGAGTGGTTCTAAACTCACTGTTATTTCATCTTAAATTTTCTTTCTTTATTCTCCTGAGGCAAGTTGAGCCTTATTTGTGAAAGCAGGCAATAGCACTTTTATATCGCTGTGGGCTCTGGTGAGGCCACCAGAAAGCCACATGCTAGCTATACACAGACACCACCCTCCAACATCTTGATCCCTCTTCAGAAGTGGACTCCGGGCCGGGGGCCAGGTATTGGAAGAATGTCTAGAGGCATTTTTTTTTTCTTTATTGATTTTATGAAGAACATCATGTTCTTCATTTCTTTGTCCATTGGGAGAGACAGTGGGCAAAGTTTTCCCTAATTCTCACCAATACATTCAGGAAAAAAGGCCTTGTGTTTGAAAGGGGCCTGATCTACACCCTTCATTTTCCTGGCACCAATGGAACCCAATTAAAGAATCTGGTTAGTTCCTCTGAAACACAATGCTTACCATGACCCCACTGCTTCTTTTTCTGGTGTGTACACCAGAAAATTAGTTTCTCTCCAAGGGTAAATAACTGAAAGAAGTGATAAAGAACTTAATAATGCTCTCCTTAAAAAATAAACTATTATAATAACCACAGAGAAAGGAAAGCTCTTAATTGCTTTCACGTCACTTTTTGAAAAAAAAAAAAAAAAAATCTAAGCTTAGTCATGGGTTTACTTTGCTCCAAGGCAAATATTCAATTAAAACAATTTTTTTTCTTTATTGATTTTAGAGAGAGAGGAAGGGAGAGGGAGAAATAGAAACATCGATGAGAGAGAACATCATTGGCGGCCTCCTGTATGACCTCCACTGGGGATTGGGCCCACAACCTGGGCATGTACTCTGACGGGGAATTGAACTGGGACCTCTCAGTCCATGGGATGATGCTGAATCCACTGATTCACACCAGCTGGGCACTATTTGCATTTCTGACTTAGGGTTACATACATCTTGCCTAACTGCAAGTAGTATATGCTTCATTTGTTATTTTGGATAAACTTTAATGATAGCCACAGATTGTCAGCCAGTTCACAAATACACTAGAGAGAGTGAAGACACACAAACGTATTTAACAGGAGAAAAAGCCTTCCAGTAATGTATTGGATGTTCACTGAATCCATGGCTTCTTTTGATTATCATAAAGTGGAGTCGTTAACTTCTCAGAAGTCCAGGTTCTGTCAATTTTTTTTTTCTTGGTTAATCCTGAGGATATTTTTCCATTGATTTTTTTAGATAAGAGTGAAAGGGAGGGAGAGAAACATCAATGTGAGAGAGACATCAACTGGGGCTCGAACCTGCAACCCAGGTATGTGCCCTTGACTGGAATCAAACCCTAGACCCACTAGAATGACGTTCTAACCACTGAGACAAACCAGCTAGAGCAGGTTTTGTCATTATTTTTTTATTTTTATTTTTTTATCCTCACCCGAGGATATTTGTCCATTTTTTGTACAGATAGAGAGGGAGGGAGAGAGAGGAAGGGAGAGAGAGAGAGAAACATCGACGTGAAGGGACACATCAAGTGGCTGCCACCCGCACGACCAACCAGGGCCGGGGACAAACTGCAACCGAGGTACGTGCCCTTAGCGGGAACCGAACCCGGGTCTCTCCGGACCGCAGGCCGACGCTCTAACCACTGAGCCAAACCGGCCAGGGCTGTCATTATTTTTTTTAAAGAATTATTTATTTTTTATCTAATTCCTCACCTGAGGATATTTTTTCCATTTATCTTTAGATAGCGTGGGAGGGAGGGAGAGAGACATCGATGTGAGAGACACATCGATTGGTTGCCTCCCGCAGGACCCTGACCAGGGCCAAACTGCAACAGAGGTTTGTGCCCTTGGCTGGAACCGAACCCGCAACTCTTTGTTTTTATCCTCACTTGAGGACATTTCTGCATTTATCTTCAGATAGAGTGGGAGGGAGGGGGGGAGGGGGAAGAGAGAGAGAGAAACATCAATGTGAGAGAGACATCTACTGGCTGCCACCTACATGACCCCAAATAGGGCCAGGAATGAACCACAACCGAGGCATGTGCCCTTAGTGGGAACCGAACCCGGGACTCTCTGGTCTGAGGGCCAACACTCCAACTGCTGAGCCAAACTGGCCAGAGTGAACCCGGTGACTCTTTGGTCTACACTCTAACAGCTGTGCCAAAGTGGCCAGGGCGGTTCTGCCATTTTTAAAAACTGCCTCTGGGTGAGTTGCCTCATCATCCAAATGTCCTGGGAGAAATAAGTGAGACGTAAAGGCACTCCGTAAACTGTAAATAACGATACACATATTTCAGGTGTTGTTTTGATCTTGAGATTCATCTGGGCAGGCTCAGATGATGATTCTTTGCTTCCTCAGGATTATTTATTGGAGCTCAGAGACTTGGATAGAAGCTTCCTCAGGTCAAGAAGGAATATATATATATATATATATATATATATATATATATATATACACACACACACACACACACTTTTTTTTTTTTTTTTTTTTGGTGGTGGTGGTGGTGTGGGAAGGAGGCAGAAAGATAGGCAATGGTTAGGCACTGACATTTGGAAGAATAGTTCTTGGTTCTTGTAGGATCCACCTGGGGTAGCTTCCTGCAGGAGCTGGAATTTCCAGGGTTAGGAAACTGAAGTTCCAGAGTTATTCCTGCAGTGAGGGGAACGAGATTGCTGGGAGCATGGTAATTCTCAACAAGCAAAAGAAAAGCTCATTTTCTCGTTCAGCTTGCTACTAGCAGTCATTATGGGAAAGGTGAAGAACAAAAGGGCCATCACCCAAGTGCCATTACAGTCTCCCAGGGGAGGTACTTAGGAAATAGTTAGCAAGTTAAACCCACAGCATTGTTAAACTTGTCAGAGGGAGTGCCTTGAAGGTAGGGGGGAGGGGGTAACCTCTGGGAGAAGGGGTGTTTGGAAGGCCCTTTGGAAGGCTTGATAAGTCAGGATCTCAGGGCTGGAGGTGACCATGTTCTCACCCCAAAAGGGAAGGCAATGTTTTTTAAAAAGCCCCCCTCCCAGGCTCAAAGGCGGCCATCAAATCTTTCTGCGTCCTAGTGCACCACACTGAAAGGGGGACCAGACTCTCCTTCAAAATGCCAACCCTACTTCCCGGCT